>NC_138026.1:11288519-11888519 GCF_964106645.2 Podarcis pityusensis
GAGCTTTATGCTAGTGATGCCAATGATCATCATGGTCACAAATCAAATACATTCAGGATTGGCATTGTCCATAAGAAATCCAGTTGCAGCAGACTTAAGGTAAATTTACAATAACTTATAATAAGTCTAAGCCCTAACACTATAGCATACCGTGTACAGAAACACCAAACCAGAAGGAAATGAGATAGAAAGAGAAAGTGAATCCCAGGCTCCTTCTGGCCTTACTTTTTACAGTCAGCATGAGCCTGACCTTGACAGAAGAGATAAGAGAACCAGTTTAAGCCAGCTTCTCTGAAGGAATAACCCAAACATCATGAACCTTCTGCTTGTTTCTTTCACACAGAGAAGCTTCCAGAACCCTCTTGAATTAATTAGAATAGGAAAGATCTCTGCACATCAGATCAATAGTTTCTGTACCAAAAAATGCAAACTGACAACAACAACAACAACAACAACAACAACAACAACATCAATAATAATAGTTTTATTGTTTGTGCCTCGTCCATCTGACTGGCTTGCCCCAGCCACTCTGGAAGCGCCTCCCTCAGATCCTCCCCAATATTCTTTCCTAGTGCCCAAATCCAAATGCCACATTCTGCTTTAGTTGTGATTAATCCAACATATGTGCCTGCTATGCTCTTCCTTCCCAGTACCACATGAGCTCCAGTCTCAAGTCTTGTGCGCTAAAGTGATCTTTTGGGGGAGGTGTGGGGTGTGTGTGATACAGCTCCCATCCAAAGGTGCCTAGGTAGGCCTCTGGTGACTTCACACAAGAAATGTCTGCAATGACCTTTTACTAATGATGTGAATATGAACATCTCAAGCCAGGTCTGAATGCTCCATACCTATGGTGCCTTTGTAATAAAAAGCAGGAGAATTATCATAGCATAAACAGGTTTTCTACGAATCCCAGGGCACCATATGGTATCCCCTCTCCATCTTGCCTGCACACAGCAATGCTTGGCACTATTACTGACTTGCTTTTAAGCCTGCGTATCTAAGAGGCATGTTCTTCCTTAAGCATCAGAATGCTTTGTGGGACTATATGGAATTGGCAGAAATGACTGGCAGAATCCGAGACCAGGGGGAAGAGTCGGTGGAAGAAGATTGGAAGAAATTTAAAGACTATTTACAGAAATATTGTAAAATTAATGAATGATAGAATGATGTTGGATAGTAATTAAGCGGTTTCTAGCTGTAATGCTTTAAGAGAATATGAAAAAAAAGGGTTATAAATGGGTTAAAATCTAATGGTAAGGATTTGCTGAACCAACAAATCGAAGTGGAATACAAAAAAGGGAGGTACGAGGAGGTCCGGGAAACAAGCTAAAGGAAAATAAGTAACTGAAAATATGTGTGTTTTTAACTGTTTTTATTTTGTATTTTTCTCTTTTCTTTTTCATTTCTACTGTAATACTTTAAAAAACCTTAATAAATATCTTATAAAAAAACAACAACCAGAATGCTTTGTCACATCAAAAATAACAGTTCATCCATCATGGCTGGGAAGCATGTCTGACTAGAAAACATTACTTTGCTTTGGTTTTCTGGCCACTTATATCAAAAAGACAAAGACAGCTTCTCCCGTCTTGGGGCAGTTCAGAGACATCTACTGGACAGATGGTCTAAATTTGAGAGTTTTTATAAAGTTAATGAGAATGGGGAGAAAGGCGCGTATGGGCGCAATCTCTTCTGGAGTCCTTTCCACCAAACGAGAAGCAGCGCTCTGCAAGAAAAGCAACATTCACACTGGGAGATCCTTGGAGGCAGAGTGATGATTTCGCTTTGAAAGCTACAAAAGCTACAAATGTGTGTCCAAAAGAAGAGGGGGGCCTTCTTCACTTTCACAAGGGGGATTTATATTCAGACAAATGTGTTAACATTTCCAACAAAGAATAGTTGTTTTAGCTGAGGCTGTAACTGCCTCTCTGCCAGGGGAACTCACCAGAAAGCCAGAAAATGTTTCTCTTGGTGTTCAAAGAGCCACCACAAAACCTAAACTAAGACTTTGTTGGCTCTTTTGCTATACAAGGACTGTCACTTAAAATTAGAACTAAAGTTGTACCCCATGAAAAGAACAGCATCTTCTGTAATATCATTCCACACCTCCACAAAAGGACTTTTGCATTGGCCTTCCTTCTTCTCCCTGAACGGCTTTGCCAGGACAAATGCCTTTGGGAAGCTGATGAAGAAGGTAGATCCTGGGTACAGCGCCCCTCTGTTGTGTTTTCCCCACCCAACAACGCCCCCCAAATGGCCAAGGAAATAGAATTGCTTCCCTCTGCTTTAGAGAGCCTTTGTGACATCAGCATTACTTCAGCAATCTCTTTTCCTTGTCTCAGACCTATTCACACATCCAGCAACCAACGTACACCATTTTAAGGAAAGGGGTAAAGACCGCCAGGAAACAAAGGGCTTAAGAATTAATGCAGAGATAGGACCAGCTGCCTACAAAGCAAAAGTGGGTGACAGTAGAGGACTTGAAGAAGAAGCAAAGGCACAGTCCTCCAGCATGCAAGGCCTTCACAGCATCAAGGCCATACATACCCTTCAGTACAGATCATCACTATCTGGTGAGCATCTTGCTAACATGGCTGCAAGACTAGTTCCCTGGATGTATATTGATCTAGGACGCAACCAAGCGTTGAACTACACAGAGGGCTGTCAACTACATTGAGCTCTGTCATCAGATGACTGAAAAAGATCACTTTGTAGAACTGAAGAAAGCCATTGTTAGTTACTCACCGCAGCAAGTGCAGTGAAGACAGATGAAACAGTATCTCACTGAGTACTGGCATTCGACGTAGAGAGGGCTGACACGTTGTACCTAGAAAAAGAGAAATACAGCTGAGGTAAGATACACATTTCAGTGAGTCGTCTCCTGTTTGTTGATCAACATATCTGGATTAGAGAAAGTTGCAGAATATGGCAGTTGCTCTTAAAAATCCAAAAGAAAATTCCTGACTAGGGCTGTGAATTCAGTTTAAGACAACAACAAAGCAGTTAGCCGATTACTACTACTACTACTACTACTACTACTACTACTAATATTAAAATTTCTGTACCACCCTTCATCTGAGGATCTCACACAGTTTACAACATAAAACACAAAAATATATAGCATACAGTGGTGCCTCACAAGACGAAATTAATTCGTTCCGCGAATATTTTCGTCTAGCGAATTTTTCGTCTTGCGAAGCACGAAATCCCATAGGAATGCACTGAAAATCAATTAATGCGTTCCTATGGTCAAAAAAAGTCCAAACAAAGCCAAATTTGGTACAACAAGAGTTTATTAAGTGCTCTTTAAAGTCACACATACTGTAAAGAGCATTTCAAAATTCAAACCCAGAATTTTTTTAAAAAAACAGCAGAGTGGCCCAATGGTCACAGAAAATCATAAAAATGCAGGGGGGGAAAACACAAGCTTCCAGATTCTTGCAAACCCCTCCCCAACTGTTCCCCCAGCCACCCAGCACACAGAAATTCAAATCCAGAATTTTTTAAAAAAAACAGCAGAGTGGCCCAATGGTCACAGAAAATCATAAAAATGCAGAAAAAGAAGACACAAGCTTCCAGATTCTTGCAAACCCCTCCCCAACACCAAGTCCTTGAATTCCAAACACCCGAACCCAAAATCCAACCCCCCCCCCCAAAAGTTTTAAAAGCTTAACTTACCAAATGTCTGCAAAATAAGTTTTGGAAAAGCTTCAAAAATCACCAAAGTCTTTAAAAACCTCAAAAAAGGCTACTATGTACACTGCGTTCTATGAGATGCTCCTCGAAGTCAAGTCGCAACCGTATTAACGGTGTTAAGAAAAAGGAAACAAACTTGCAAGACGTTTTCGTCTTGCGAAGCGAGCCCATAGGGGAATTCGTTTTGCGAAGCAGCTCAAAAAACGGAAAACCCTTTCGTCTAGTGAGTTTTCCGTCTTGCGAGGCATTCGTCTTGCGGGGCACCACTGTAGTAACAAACGAAAATAATACACCCCCTGCCCCAGATTAAAAGGCCATAGATTTTTACTTTTTTAAAAAAAAGTCTTATATAATACAATTTCCACAGAGAAAAGAACATACCATTAAGTTTATGGCATCATTTTACATGGTGTTCCAATCTGGCGCCTAATGTTCTTTAGTTAATGTATTATCTAAAACAAATTACAGATATAGATTTAGGGTTCTCTTATAACTGCCTGCCATGAGGCTGGGATGCAGCAGTTTCATGTAGGTGGAAAGATGTAGCCTCTGTTGGGTGGGGGGGGGTGTCAACATTTCTACTCCTGACTAGTGATGCTAAATTCTTGAGAATAATCTTTTTCAAGACAGCATCTTAACAAGCAGAGACATCACCTTGCCAACAAAGGTCTGTATAGTTAAAGCTATGGTTTACCCAGTAGTGATGTATGGAAGTGAGAGCTGGACCATAAAGAAGGCTGATCGCTGAAGAATTGATGCTTTTGAATTCTGGTGCTGGAGGAGACTCTTGAGAGTCCCATGGACTGCAAGAAGATCAAACCTATCCATTCTTAAGGAAATCAGCCCTGAGTGCTCACTGGAAAGACAGATCCTGAAGCTGAGGCTCCAGTACTTTGACCACCTCATGAGAAGAGAAGACTCCCTGGAAAAGACCCTGATGTTGGGAAAGATGGAGGGCACAAGGAGAAGGGGACGGCAGAGGATGAGATGGTTGGACAGTGTTCTCGAAGCTACCAGCATGAGTTTGACCAAACTGCGGGAGGCAGTGGAAGACAGGAGTGCCTGGCATGCTCTGGTCCATGGGGTCACTAAGAGTCAGACACAACTTAACGACTAAACAACAACAAAAATCTTTTGGAGAATATTCTTGAGAATATTCTGACCCCACATCACTAGGTGGGACTAGTGATGTGAGGTGAGAATATTCTCCAAAAGATTATTCTCGAGAATTTAACATCACTACTCCTGACCCCAGGCTTTTTAAAAGACTCTGGGAGCCAAATGTTCCAGAGGAGAGGGGAGCTTCATTCTTATTGCATCATGTGCCAATTTCATTTCCCTTCCTCAGCTGGGTGGAGAAAATAAGCATGCCTATAATCCTTTCCATCTATATTTGACATCAGAACCAGTAAATTTAATGTTTTATGTCTCTGAAATCAAAAGACCTTTTTTTTTAACCTATATTGGATATGCTCACAATGTATGACACTGTTCAGTCTTCTCTGAAGCCTGTTGGGATAATTTATGAGACAAGGAGGCACTGCCGGGTGTGGGTGTATGTAAGTTTTGGGTATTACCTCCTCCTGCTGCTTGAAATGTCTTTGCTTCTTTTTACAGCTCCATTTTTCAAAGCACCATAAAGACATTGCATAGAAACCATGTTCGGCAGCAATTTCAGTTTAGCAGTTTCCGCGGTGGCTCCCTGCTTGTGGTACGCTCTCCCCAAAGATGCTTGCCCGGTGCCTTCATTACATGTCTCTAAGCGCCAGGCAAAAACATTCCTCTTCTCCCAGGCCTTTGGCTAATTAAAGAATCCATGGACTATTATTATTATTATTATTATTATTATTATTATTATTATTAATACCCCACCCATCTGGCTGAGTTTCCCCAGCCACTCTGGGCAGCTCCCAATCAAGTGTTAAAAACAATACAGCATTATATATTTAAAAACTTCCCTAAACAGGGCTGCCTTCAGATAAGATAGCTGCTTATTTCATTGATGTCTGACGGGAGGGCATTCCACAGGGTGGGAGCCACTACCGAGAAGGCCCTCTGCCTGGTTCCCTGTAACCTCATTTCTTGCAATGAGGGAAGCGCCAGAAGGCCCTTGGCACTGGCTCTCAGTGTCCGGGCTGAACGATGGGGGTGGAGACACTCCTTCAGGTATACAGGACCAAGGCCGTTTAGGGCTTTAAAGGTCAGCACCAACACTTTGAATTGTGCTCGGAAACGTACTGGGAGCCAATGCAGATCTCTCAGGACTAGTGTTATGTGGTCCTGGCGGCCGCTCCCAGTCACCAGTCTAGCTGCCGCATTCTGGATTAATTGCAGATTCTGGGTCACCTTCAAAGGTAGCCCCACATAGAGCGCATTGCAGTAGTCCAAGTAGGAGATAACTAGAGCATCTCTGTATGTGTGGTGAGGGCACAGGAATTTTGTTAGGGGCCACCCAAAAAGTTGTTGAACTTTTTGGAGGAGATGACGGGTAAAAACCTCCCGCAAAGAGGGCATTATGGAGGGCAGGCTTTTGTTAGGGGGGCAGGCTTCTGCTGTGGGGGAACAGAACCTCAGTGAATTGAGTATTTTAAATGCTTTTCAGTAATTTTTGAGTATTGGGGGGGCAACTGCCCCCCTGTCGCCGCTTGGCCATGCCCATGTGTGAGGGGGTTACTGTTTTTGTTTGTTACTATGTTACGTATTTTGGTGTTTTTATATTGTAAACTGCTCTGTGATCCTTGGATGAAGGGAAGTATAACAATAACAATAACAATAATAATACCATTGCTGAAGCGGTTCCCACCATGTGTGAGGCTCAGAGTAGTTGCTCCCTCTCTCTTCTTTAAGCCGGCACATACTACAAGCAAAGCCTCACTAGATCTGGGCTGTCAGATAAGTAGGTTGGGTAAGTTGGGTAGGTTAGCCTCTACCCCCTTCCCCACCTCTTGCTATGTCCGCTTACCTTAAATGGTCAGCCAGAAACTGAAGGTACATTCTTTCACCTTTGGTGGACGTGCCCAAAGATTAAGGTTTTCTGGGAGATGATTTATAATGAATTAAAAAAGGTATTTAAATATACCTTCTTGAAGAAACCAGAGGCCTTTCTCCTGGGCATAGTCGACCAATCGGTGTTAAAGAAGGACAGAACTTTCTTTATGTATGCTACAACAGCAGCAAGATTACTTATTGCAAAGTATTGGAAGACACAAGATCTACCCACACTGGAGGAATGGCAGATGAAAATGATGGACTATATGGAATTGGCGGAAATGACTGGCAGAATCCGAGACCAGGGAGAAGAGTCGGTGGAAGAAGATTGGAAGAAATTTAAAGACTACTTACAGAAATATTGTAAAATTAATGAATGTTAGAATGATGACAGATTGAAGTTAAGCAGTTTCTAGCGGTAATGGTATAAAAGAATATGGAAAAATTGGTTTTTAATATCTAAAAATTTAATGTTATAATATATCAGGATTAAAGATCAGGATTAAAAAGGAGGGAAAGGAATCGCTGGACTAATAAATTGAATTGGAATACAAAAGAGGGAGGTATGAGGAGGTCTGGGAAACAAGTAAATGTAAAAGAAGTGATGAAAAGATGGAATTGTTTTTAAATGGTTTTTCCTTTTTGCATTTTGTATTTTGTATTTTTTCTTTTTACTGTCAATTTTCTTTTTTAATGTAATATTTTCTTTTTGAAATTTTAATAAATATTATTTAAAAAAAATATATTAAATGGTCAGCCAGCATTGCGGCCTGGTCACGGGCCTAGTCAGCGATCCAACAGCCGGCTCAGGAGCCCTGCCAGTTGACCTGCAAATTGGCATACAGCAGGCAGGTCTGGGTCTGGGGATTCCCCAATGGGGGTCAGGCCCCACCAGCCAATGGGCCTTGCTTGGGTCCTGCCCCTGGAGAATAAATTCAGGCAAGCCCATCACTTCTCCTCAGGTTTTTTTGGTCACAGGGTGCAATGGAGCAATGACACTTTCCCCCCTGGCGCCGTTTGGCCCACCCTCACTTAGATATCGTGCACCCACCTCACAGAACACCACTTCCTCAAATTCCCACAAACTACGTCAGATTATCTTGTGGGGGACTTGTGTGAGGGAAAACATACTGTATTTTTCGCTCTATAAGACGCACCAGGCCACAAGACACACCTAGTTTTTGGAGGAGGAAAACAAGAAAAAAAATATTCTGAAACTCAGAAGCCAGAACAGCAAGAGGGATCGCTGCGCAGTGAAAGCAGCAACCCCTCTCGCTGTTCTGGCTTCTGGGATAGCTGCACAGCCTGCATTCGCTCCATAAGACGCACACACATTTCCCCTTACTTTTTAGGAGGGAAAAAGTGAGTCTTATAGAGCAAAAAATACGGTAATAATTTGGAGTCTCAGGCAGGATTTGATCAAATAAACAATAAATATTTTATTTAACAAAGGAATTTTATGACAGGAGTGGGTAAAAAATAGGATACTTCAGATTATAATGTTATTTCACTCCACTGCTTTCTCATATGTTGCACAGCTGTTGCTGCTTAATACTTTGGTTCTTAAACCAGGTGGTACTTCCTGTCAGTTACACACCCCTCTTAGACAACCCTAGTCCTGAGGTACTCCAGGTAACAGACCCAAGGGATCACTGGTTTGGGAGTCTTCTCTTGTCATAGAAGAATCTCTCCCCTCCTGACTGGAATGAGTCCTGTCTCTTCACAGCTTCTACTTCTCCTGGCTCAGCCTCAGCCTCCCAGTTAATTCCTGGCCCAATTACTCTTACAGGACACCACACACTGTCCTTCACACTCAGCTCAGAGACTCTTTTCTCTAGCTTGTGTTATAGTCATCAGAGTGGATGTTTCTACCCAGAACCAACTCTCTCTCCTCTCATTCCCCATCTCCCTACCTATCTCCCAACTCTTCTCCCAACCTACTCCAAACTGTCTCTCCAAATCCTCTCCTTTTCAACTCCCCCTCCTGGAACCCTGGCCAATCAGAGGCTGCCATTCGTTAACCTTTTGCTGGTAGGGAAAAAGAAAAAGAAAACAATTGGGGACCCAACCCGCCCAGCAAAACAAACTCTTCCATCACACAGGGACTTGGCACTCAACTAGTCTTTCTCAAAGCCTGTGTGGCACATACTGAAAGGTGAAGCCTTGCTGTTTCTGGCCTACAGGAGTAAGACTGGCGATTGTGACCTCAGGCTGATCCTGGCTTGACTGAAGGGGGGGGGAGAGAGTGGTCACTATGACCTCATTCAGTCTCTGTGACCTCATGCTGATGCTGCCTGCCTGAAGGTTAGGAGAGAGGCTGTGTCAAAAGATGGTACAATTTCATATTGGCTGCAGACACTCATTCCCACATGTAAGTTTCCCTTCCCTATGCCAAAATCGCCAAAATCAAGAGATCTCCCATGGAAGTTGCTCACGTAGCCTTAGGAGTGCTCCACACATATTTGAGAACTGTTTATGCCAACGGCAAATGACCTCCATCTGAAATGTCAAATTATTATAATGAGACCTTCTCCGTAAACTTCCTAAGTGTTTCGTTAGTTGCCTTTGTTTTAAAAGGGAGGCAGTAAAATCCACAGATGTGGACTTTGAAGACCTGGTGATCAGCCTTCTCCCGCCCCACCCCCTTGATCTCAGATGGTAAAATCCACTAATAAATGTGAGCGGATGGAAGGTCTATTTGTTGTCCTGTCAAGTCAGGCCATGCGGAACAAACCAAAAGGAGGGAAGGAGGGGGGGGAGGAAGCCAAAAGCAACCAGGGAAGGAGCTAATGATGTGAGCTTGCCTCTGCTAAGATGCACTTACAAAAATTGCTGTGACATTTAAGGAACCTAATGATGCGACAATTCTTTTTAACTTTATTGTTCTGTCCGAATCAGGTTTTACAAGTGGAGAGCACATTCCCAAGACAGCACTTGACTTATGTAGATTTTCTGTACTTGCTGCGATGCTTCTTTGTGCAGCAGATAACTGCTTACCAGACAAGTCACAATACGAGGCAAGTGTTGACATTTCCCACATGGTGGTGGAACGCCTGGTGCTTTCTGAGCAATGGTGTTTTGCAGTACACTGCTATTATCTCCTTTTGCCTGATTTCCCTCTTCACTACTGATTTTCTGCAGAATGGATAAGTAATAATAATACAGCGGACTCTCGGGTTGCGAACGTGATCGATCTGTACAGGAAGCACGTTCACAACCTGCAGCGTTCGCAACCGCAGTGCCGTGTGTGCGCACACATGTATCACAATTCGGCATTTCTGTGCATGCGCAAGCACCGAAACCCGGAAGTAACCAGTTCCAGTACTTCTGGGTTCAGCGCAATGCGCAACCCGAAATCACGCAACCCAAAGCATCTGTAACCCGAGGTATGACTGTAATAATAATAATATATTCTTTTTTTATACCACCTTATACCAGCAGGTCTCAGGGTGGTTCACAAGATAATCTTTGTGAAGCATCTGAAGAGCACTGGGGGTGGGGTGGAGATGCAGGTAGGGAGACTACCTTTATTCTTTTTAGTGAAAAGATTGTGTCAGGGAACTGCCATCGGAAGGAAGGGAAGTGAAAGGGCTCACACAGGTTGGGAGAGACTCAGCAGCTGAAGAGGGAACCAGTAGGGGGAGAGGAGCTGGGCTGAGGGAAAGGGAGCTGGAGGGATGGCTCAGAGACACTTCCAGCGAAAACAGTGGGGAGGTTTCAGGACCTCCTGTAGGGACACCCACTCCTCGCCGGAAACTGTCACGCAGAGAGTCCAGAAGACGTGTTTCCGTTAAGGAGCTTTTATGTTGGAAGCGATTCCGAAAGCAACCACTGTCGGAATCTGCCAGCGACTGACGGAGCCATGTTTAAGGGGCTCCGTTACAGACAGAGGTTTGCAAACTTGACCAAACTCTGAGGGACTAGGATTTTACACACAAGCAGCTCATCGTCCCATCACAGCATTCCGACAGTCTTCGTGAGCAGCTTGTGCAGGAGAAGGCATCATGAGCAACCCAGCCGGAACCGGAGAAGCAGGAGCTGGAGCGGGTCCAAGCCTGGAAGAAAGGTACCGGGTGTTGGAGGTCCAGCTAGCGCTGCAGACGGCGAGGCTTGAGGAGAGGAGGGCTCAGGATGCAGACAAAAAGGGGAAAGACACCCAGCTCGTCAGAAAGGTACCAGGATTGGTGCAGAAGTTTGGGGGGGAGCCCAAAGACTATCATGGCTTTCGGACAGAGATGCAATATGCCCTCAATCTGCAGTTTGATGAATTCCCTGACGAGGAATCAAGAGTGGCTTTCGTGATTGGGCATCTTGAAAAGGGGGCGAGAGACTGGGTTAGACCCCTGATGGCAGCGAATAGTGACGTCCTAAAGGACACGATGAAGTTCTTTCGCGCCATGGATCTGATGTTTTCCAGCGATATTGAACAGGGAGTGGTCCGCAGACAGTTAATGGCTTGCAAACAGGGGAGCCGATCTGTCCGTGAGTACTGGACTGAATTCACCATGTTGATCCATAAATTGGGGTGGGATCTATCGGCGGAACCCATTCAAATGCTTTTTGAAGAAGGGCTTTCTTCGGCTGTGAAAGACGAACTTTCCCGGGCGCCCAGGGCGGAGTCTATGGACCAGCTGACCAAATCAGCGCTGACCATAGGAGCGCGCCAGGAGGCGAGAGCATTGGAGAGGCGGGAAGGGAAGGGGGAACGTTGGAAGGAGTTCCGCATTCCAGACATTCCAGAGCCAACTTTCCCGCCGGCAGAGCCGATGGAAATCGGAACAGCGCGCGCGCGCGCAGTTTCAAAGCCCAGTGAGGGGGGAAAGAAGGAGGGAAAAGGCGCCCGGAAATGCTATCTCTGCCAACAGCCAGGTCACTTTGCCAGAGTCTGCCCCCAGAGGAAGGAATGGCAAGGGATGGTAGGAGCTGTGGAGGGAAGAGAGGAAGAAATACCGAAGCAAGTAAAAGCCAACGCCTGGCTGCCACCGTCGGGGCACAGCAGTCAGGCCAAAGAGCAGTGAAAGTGCCCACGCCAGAACCTCCTAAACCCGCCCTAGTGATAGAAGTGGCGCTAGAGCTGCCAAACGGACACCCTCTAAAGATAAAGGCGCTGTTGGACTCAGGCAGCTCCTGCAATTTCATGAGCAAAGAGTTTGCAGCTGAACACCAGATACAGACGATCCCTTTAAGCAACCCCCTGCAGGTGACCACGATCGATGGCAGGGAGCTGTTGGGAGGAGAAGTCAGCTTGCAGACCGTCCCAATGATAATGAAGGTGGCAAGGCACACCGAACTGATAGCGTTTAATGTGGCCACCTTGGGAGGAGCTCCCATTATATTGGGGATGAGCTGGCTAGCGTTACATGATCCGCTGGTGGGCTGGCATCAGAGAGTGGTTTCTTTTGGTTCAGCACATTGCTTAGAACACTGCAAAGAGGGAAAGGGTTTGGCAGGGGCCCAAGCCACCCTAGCAGGGACTGAAGTAACGGAGAACGTGAAGGTACCACGACAATACGCAGATCTCCGCGACGTCTTCAGCGAAAGGGAAGCTGACCAATTACCCCCGCATAGACCCTTTGACTGTCAAATCAATTTACTCCCTGGGGCACAGCTCCCTGTAGGCAAGCTGTACGCCATGTCAGACAGAGAGATGCAGGAGCTAAGAGAGTTCATTGACAAGAACCTGAAGAGAGGGTTCATCAGAGAGTCCAGGGCGGTGGGGGGCAGCCCAGTGTTTTTTGTGGATAAAAAAAACACGAACAAGCCGAGGCTTGTGTGTGACTTCAGGGCCTTAAATGCAGTGTCAGAACCAGTGGCTTTCCCTATGCCCAGGATTGACGACATTTTGACAAGGGTCAGGAAGGGAAAGATTTTTACTAAACTGGACCTAAGGGGGGCGTACAACCTGATACGAATAAGGAAGGGGGATGAATGGAAAACCACCATGTTCACCCCTTTGGGGGCATTTGAATATTTAGTTATGCCCTTCGGCCTACAAGGAGGCTCCGCGTGCTTTCAATCGTTTATGAACCACGTCCTGGGGCCTTTGCTTTACAAGAATTGTGTGGCCTTCTTAGACGACGTGTTGGTGTATTCTGAGAATGAGGAGCAGCATGTGAGAGACGTCAGAGAAGTGTTGAGCAGGCTGCAAGCCAACCAGCTGTGGGTGAAACTGGAGAAGTGTCAGTTTCATACCAAGGAGGTGGAATTCCTGGGGTATCGCCTGTCAGACAAGGGATTGGCCATGGATCCCGGCAAGGTCCAGGCGGTGCTGGAATGGAAAACACCCAAAACAAGGAAGGATGTGCAGAGGTTCCTAGGATTTGGGAACTTCTATCGTAAGTTCATCCGAAACTTTGCCCACCTGACGGCGCCCATTACGGACTGTCTCAGCAGTAAGAAGAAGTTCGTTTGGACTGAGGAGGCGGAGCGAGCATTTGAGGAACTAAAAAGGGCCTTCGCCTCGGAACAACAACTCCTGCATGTGGATTTACAAAAACCGATGAGAGTGGAAACTGACGCATCAGACAGAGCGATTGGGGCGGTGCTTCTGCAGCCAGGGAAGGAGGAGTCAGAGTGGAGACCGTGTGCCTTTTTTTCGCGAAAGCTGAACAAATCCGAGAGGAACTACACGGTGTATGACCGAGAACTACTAGCCATTCATGAGGCGTTCCGGAGATGGAGGCACCTGCTAATTGGCGCACAACATAAGGTGCAAGTGTGCACTGACCACAAGAACCTAGAGTATTGGAGGACGGCACGAGTGCTCAACCAACGGCAAGTGAGATGGGCCCAGGAGTTCTCCAAATTTAACTTTGAGATTTGTTACGTGCCAGGCCCAGAGAACATTAGGGCGGACGCTCTCTCACGCAAACCTGAATATTTGGAGGAGGAGGGAGCACCCGAAGAGAGACATGTCATTCCAGAGGACCGCTGGGTGTGTGGGGCGGCATTGGTGGGACAAAGAGAACTGGTAGAGGAAACAGAGAATGATGAATACGCCCAGAATAAGCTCAGAGGTCTTAGGGGTGAGGGAGAGGAACCAGGGGGTTTCGAGGAAAGAAATGGAGCTTTGTATTACAAAGGGGCACTGTATATCCCTGAAGGAGACTTAAGGGGGAGGGTACTCAAGCAGTTGCACGACAGCCCCACGGCGGGGCATTTTGGACAACACAAAACCATGTGGTTGGTCACCAGGGAATTTTGGTGGCCTAAGGTGAGGGAAGATGTACGGGAGTATGTAAGAGGGTGTGAGCAATGCCAGCGAGCCAAAGGGGAGAGGCGGGCACCGGCGGGGCTATTAGAACCCTTACCAACCCCAGAACGACCTTGGGAGGCAGTGTCGATAGATTTTATGACTGATCTGCCGAAGTCCAAGGGGAAAACAGCCATCATGGTGGTGGTAGACCTACTAACAAAGATGTGCCACTTTGTAGCCTGCTCGCATGCAGTCACGGCGGAAGAGACAGCGAAGTTATTTGTAGAACACATTTTTAGGTTGCACGGGGTGCCATTGAGGGTGGTCTCAGACCGAGGAAAACAATTTACTTCCAGGTTCTGGAGGAAGCTCATGAGCTTACTGCAGGTGGAGGTCAACTTTTCGACTGCCCGGCACCCTGAAACCAACGGGCAGGCGGAAAGAGCAAACGGGGTCCTCCAGCAATACCTGAGGTGTTATGTCAATGACAGAGAGAATGACTGGGTAGAAAAGTTGGCGCTGGCGGAATTTGCCTACAACAATGCCGAGAATGTGTCCACAGGGATGAGCCCCTTCTTGGCTAATTATGGGTGTCATCCCAGGGCTTTCCCAGGGGGAGAAGGGGAGAGATGGGGTGTCCCGGCAGCCGAGCATTTTGTAGAAGAAATGGAAGCAATCCATCGTCAGCTCCAACTCAACTTAGAAAGGGCGAAGGAAGAATACAAGAGGCAGGCAGACAAGAACCGAAGGGAAGGTGAAACCATAAGGGTGGGAGATAGAGTGTGGCTGTCAACCCAAGGGTTGCCGTTCAAAGGAGGTTGTAAGAAATTAAGACCCAGGAGATTGGGTCCCTTTGAGGTCATTCAACAGGTCAACCCAGTGGCTTTCAGGCTCCGGTTACCCAACCACATGAAACTGCACCCAGTATTTCACAGGTCGTTACTGTCACCGTATGAGGGGGGACGAGAAGGGATGGCCACTCGGGGACCGGTCATAGAAGAAAGGGAATGCAGCGGCCATGTGGCAGAAATCCTCGACGCCAGATGGAAGGGGGATCAGGTGGAGTATTTGGTAGCGTGGGAAGGAGAACCGGAGTCAGAAAACACTTGGGTAATGGCAGAAGATATCAATGACGAGGTATTGATAGAAACGTTCCATCAAAGGTTCCCAAGGAAACCTCAGCCTGTGGAGAGGTTCCGGAGGGAATACTTTGGGACCACCGATGAGGAGGAGGAGTTGGAAGGATTCTCGGAATCGGAAGGGGAAGGGGAGATGGACTCTGAGGAGGAGGAGTACTTCGAGACCAGGAACCGCAACAGGTGGAGAGAAGTGTTCGGGACATCGGAAGATGAAGGAAGTTCATTCCGGGGTTTTGCCTCCTCACCGCCCGTAGAGGAGGGGGCGAGAGGGGATGAAGGGGGCCCTGGAGGGGAGGTGGATGTCAGGGAACTGCCATCGGAAGGAAGGGAAGTGAAAGGGCTCACACAGGTTGGGAGAGACTCAGCAGCTGAAGAGGGAACCAGTAGGGGGAGAGGAGCTGGGCTGAGGGAAAGGGAGCTGGAGGGATGGCTCAGAGACACTTCCAGCGAAAACAGTGGGGAGGTTTCAGGACCTCCTGTAGGGACACCCACTCCTCGCCGGAAACTGTCACGCAGAGAGTCCAGAAGACGTGTTTCCGTTAAGGAGCTTTTATGTTGGAAGCGATTCCGAAAGCAACCACTGTCGGAATCTGCCAGCGACTGACGGAGCCATGTTTAAGGGGCTCCGTTACAGACAGAGGTTTGCAAACTTGACCAAACTCTGAGGGACTAGGATTTTACACACAAGCAGCTCATCGTCCCATCACAGATTGTATTTGCATTGCAAAAAGAATAAACTTCAGTAACTGAACTTCTCAATACTTAACTGCTTTATTGGTGTCCATGACCAAGGTCTCAAGTCTACAGCAAATAGATGACATATCAATCAGAAAATGTACGTCTTAGTTATAATCTGTGCTCCACTCATGTATTTTGTTTTGCTGATTTTAATGGCCTAAGTGCATAAAGTGTGCGACAGAACTGCAGACTTGGACCACAGGGGAAAGCAGAATAATGTTGATCAACTATGCTTGTGATGGTGGCATAAGAAGTTATTCTCTATGAAATGTAGAATTTATTGTTGGAGTGGCACACAAAGGATGAACAAGTTAGATCTGTGATGATAGACTGGGCAAGAGATGTTGGACACAATATAATGTTGGAAGATTGGGAAAGGTTGTGGAAGAAAGGGGTTAAGTTTACTGCTTGTACTGTATTAAAAGAAAATATCATGAAAATGATGCATAGATGATACTTAACCCCAGTAAAACCAGCAAAGATTTATCACACGAGTGAAAATTTATGCTGGAATGTAAAGAAAAGGAAGGTACCTTTTATCATATGTGGTGGACGTGTCCCAAGGTGAAAGACTTCTGGGAAAAGATTTATAATGAGTTGAAAAAAATGTTGAAATATACATTTATTAAGAGACCAGAAGTCATTTAACAATGATAATTAAATTGGGATTTTAGCAGTTAGGATATATGTTTGTTTGTTTGTTTGTCTTTTTTATATTGTATTGTTTTTCTTTTATGTTTGTTATAAGTTTGGAAAATTAATAAAAAATTCTGGGGGGGGGGAAGAAGTTATTCTGGAGTACGGGGGGGGTGAGCTCTAATTCAGTGTTGTACAAGCTATAATTAACACTTCTTTAAAATTGCACGGATATGTGTAAAATTAGAGGAGAGTCAGAGTCCCATGGACTGCAAGAAGATCAAACCTATCCATTCTGAAGGAAATCAGCCCTGAGTGCTCACTGGAAGGACAGATCCTGAAGCTGAGGCTCCAATACTTTGGCCACCTCATGGGAAGAGAAGACTCCCTGGAAAAGACCCTGATGTTGGGAAAGATGGAGGGCACAAGGAGAAGGGGACGACAGAGGACGAGATGGTTGGACAGTGTTCTCGAAGCTACCAGCATGAGTTTGACTAAACTGCAGGAGGCAGTGGAAGACAGAAGTGCCTGGCATGCTCTGGTCCATGGGGTCACGAAGAGTCGGACACGACTAAACGACTAAACAACAACAACAACAGGTGGTGCAAGGGGTCAGTGCATTGGGCTGTTAACCAGGAAGTTGGTGGTTTGAACCCAGCCAGGGATGGCTGCCGACAGGATTCCAGCATTGCAGGAGACGACAATCAGGGTCCTTTCCAACTCTACAATTCTATAATTAATCTGTGGATTGTGAAAAGGAAAAACACCACTTTACAACCATGCTGCTATTGCATAGTTCGAAACATAAATGCCTTGATTTAAACGGCCTCAGCCCCGTATACTGTCTTCCACTGCCTCCCACAGTTTGGTCAAACTCATGCTGGTAGCTTCGAGAACACTGTCCAACCATCTCATCCTCTGTTGTCCCCTTCTCCTTGTGCCCTCCATCTTTCCCAACATCAGGGTCTTTTCCAGGGAGTCTTCTCTTCTCATGAGGTGGCAAAAGTATTGGAGCCTCAGCTTCAGGACCTGTCCTTCCAGTGAGCACTCAGGGCTGATTTCCTTAAGAATGGATAGGTTTGATCTTCTTGCAGTCCATGGGACTCTCAAGAGTCTCCTCCAACAGCATAGTTCAAAAGCATCAATTCTTCGGCGATCAGCCTTCTTTATGGTCCAACTCTCACTTCTATACATCACTACTGGGAAAACCATAGCTTTAACTATACGGACCTTTGTTGGCAAGGTGATGTCTCTGCTTTTTAAGATGCTGTCTAGGTTTGCCATCACTTTTCTCCCAAGAAAAATGGCATAATAGAATCAACAAATGAGAAGGCAGGGACAAACACAAAAGGGAACATCTACTGGTATGAATAATGGGACGCGGGTTGCGCTGTGGGTAAAAACCGCAGCGCCTAGGACTTGCCGATCACATGGTTGGCGGTTCAAATCCCCGCGGCGGGGTGCGCTCCCGTCGTTCGGTCCCAGCGCCTGCCAACCTAGCAGTTCGAAAGCACCCCCGGGTGCAAGTAGATAAATAGGGACCGCTTACCAGCGGGAAGGTAAACAGCATTCCGTGTGCTGCACTGGCTCGCCAGATGCAGCTTGTCACGCTGGCCACGTGACCTGGAAGTGTCTGCGGACAGCGCTGGCTCCCGGCCTATAGAGTGAGATGAGCGCACAACCCTAGAGTCTGGCAAGACTGGCCCGTATGGGCAGGGGTACCTTTACCTTTACCTTTACTGGTATGAATGGGGAAGAATGACGTTTCTCCTTATATACAAATTCAAATATATGTAGGTGTGGACTACTTTGGCCTAATTCAAATGCAGGGCAAATGGAATAACAGAGAAATAATACTCTGATGTATATATATATATATATGATCAATTAATATCCTATAAGACATGAGCAGACGGGACAACAATATGTTTAGAGAGTCATTTGTAGCTTAATGTTGTTAAATGCCAAACTTATTTGTAGCATACATAATCTTTTCTTAGCCCAGTGACTCAAGCACAATAAATACTAAATAAATGATCTCTTTCTTCAGTGACCTTTATTCATTTGGACCTTCATCCATGGGGTTTATTCTCATTTGGTACATATTAACATTCACTAGGTCTGAGTCACGGTGCTAAGAAAAGATGGTGTTTACTATAAATAAGTTTGGTCATTTTAAACAGAATTACAAAAGACACATTTAATTAATATATTCCTGCCCAGTTAGTGGACAGGTGGGCATTTTCCAATCATAGCTCTGCAATGATGAGAAAAGCCACACCAAGCACAGTGGTACCTCGGGTTACGAACTTAATTCGTTCCAGAGGTCCATTCTTAACCTGAAACTGTTCTTAACCTGAAGCACCACTTTAGCTAATGGGGCCTCCTGCTGCCGCCGTGCCACCGCCACATGATTCTGTTCTCATTCTGAAGCAAAGTTCTTAACCTGAAGTACTACTTCCGGGTTAGCGGAGTTTGTAACCCAAAGTGTTTGTAATCTGAGGTGTTTGTAACCCGATGTACCACTATATGGTAGGATTTCCCCTTCCCCCCCCAACAGTTGACGTACAGGAGCACCTCAAAATGTGGACCTTGTAGCAAATGCTTACATCCACATTACTTCAGTCTCATTGCTTGGCACCATCTCACCACTTTCCCCTGGGCTACCCCTTCATTTTCCAGCCACACAGACACAATCTTGCTTTGGCTGAAAGACGGCACATAAAGATAACAGAACAAAACCAATTCTCCACGCCATTTCTGTTCCAATCTGCATAAGACAATAAACAAAATTACAAAATAGAAAGTGCTTTGGTGCTTACAGGGCAGAATACCGTATATATAGCGACATCCGATAGGTACCCAAGATTCCACCTTACAAACTTGAGGGCTGTTGAAATATGCATCTCTGCACTAACAGATGCACTTGTTGGAGATGCATCTGAATCTTGTACAATTATTTGGTGGTCACTACTCAGTCCCAGTGCAAAGCATTTTGTCTGGAAAAGCCCTGTAAAGGTAAAGGTACCCCTGCCCGTACGGGCCAGTCGTGTCCGACTCTGGGGTTGCGTGCTCATCTCGCTCTAGAAGCTATGAGCCGGCGTCGTCCGAAGACACTTCCGGGTCACGTGGCCAGCGTGGCGAAGCTGCTCTGGCGAGCCATCACCAGCGCAGCACACGGAAACGCCGTTTACCTTCCCGCTATAAAGCGGTCCCTATTTATCTACTTGCACTTAAGAGTGCTTTCAAACTGCTGGGTGGGCAGGAGCTGGGACCGAACGACAGGAGCTCACCCCGCCGCGGGGATTCGAACCGCCGACCATACGATCGGCAAGTCCTAGGCACTGAGGTTTTACCCACAGCGCCACCCGCGTCCCAGCCTTGGGACCCTACTTTCAGCCCTGAGCTGAAAGTAAAATAAGAATGGTTAACTTATCACATCCTCTTTATAAATCAGCATCATAGTGAACCAGAGATCAAGTGGCTTATCATGAGATGTATCATGCTGAACCAGCTATTGCACCTTGATAGGTAATGGTAAAGGACCCCTGACGGTTAAGTCCAGTCAAAGGCGACTATGGGGTTGTGGCGCTCATCTCGCTTTCAGGCCAAGGGAGCCTGCGTTTGTCCACAGACAGCTTTCTGGGTCATGTGGCCAGCATGACTAAACCGCTTCTGGTGCAACGGGATACCGTGACGGAAACTAGAGCACACGAAAATGCTGTTTACCTTCCCGCCACAGCGGTACCTATTTATCTACTTGCACTGGTGTGCTTTCGAACTGCTAGGTTGGCAGAAGTGCACCTTTATAGTCCCATCCCAAAAGCGAACTTTTAACAGAGCTGAACTGGAACCAGAGCAAAATATATAATGGCTTGACTTCTTGGCAAATGTTCAGAGCAAAGGTGAACATTCATACCACTGCAATGTACATTTGGTACTCTCACAATATTTTTGTGAAAATCAAGCTCATGCCAAACCATTGCATCTAATTCTGTCTGCTTTTTCATGACAGCACTGCTTGTGACAAGTCTCCCTTGAATGTGATTGGTTGGTGACCTACCATTTTACCCCTTCAGAGCAAGAGGCTCTGAGAAGTATGTGTACGTACATGTACAATGGTTTGTGCTTATACTGTTTATAATTAATCTACAAATTTTGTATGTGCAATGCCTAACACCTACCATCAAATAATTAGAAGCAGCAGGCCGCAGTGGGAAATATTTGATGCACTTAAATTTGGACCTAAACTTCCAAATCCGCTCCACTTCCCAGTGGGGAGGAGTTGTGGTGGACCGCGTGGCCACCCACTCCCCACCGGGGGCAGGGAACCTTGTCCCCCGTTGCCTGGGGGATCCTGGCCACGTCAGAGCCTGGCCAGCCAATCCACTGGCCGGGGGGCGTGGCCGGAGTCGTTTCAATGGAGGAGCGAGCCAGAGGACTTCCTCTTTGGCTCGCTTCCTCAATCACCCTCCCTATTTTGCAGGTTAGGCAATGGCCTTGCTATGGACTTCGGTTGGTTGCCTTGGTTGTCTGAGGGGCCTGGTAGGAATTTTTCCACTTGGCACTGGCCACTTGGTTTTCGCCTACCTTGTAGCAATCGTCACAACTTTGTTAGGGTTGCGGTTAGGCATTGTTTGACCTTGTGTGGGGGAAGGGGAGGTGTGCCCCTCCATGCTTAAGGGTATTCCATTAAAGGAATCCGGGGGTGTGGATCCAGTCTGAAGCCCGGCTGGGGGCTAGGGCCTTGACATGACGGAAACACCAGGGGGATCTTGAGTTGGTTCACATCGACAGGGCTCCCCCTACCAGTGGCATACGCTTACTGGACTTCCTGCCCA
Organism: Podarcis pityusensis; assembly: GCF_964106645.2. Taxonomy (NCBI): domain Eukaryota; kingdom Metazoa; phylum Chordata; class Lepidosauria; order Squamata; family Lacertidae; genus Podarcis; species Podarcis pityusensis. The sequence goes on from NC_138026.1 coordinate 11,309,753, forward strand.
ATGGGCAGTAGTCAGATATAGTCAGGTCCAATCAATGCCTAAGCCAATACCGCTCACATTCTGTAATTTCAATAAAGTTGTGGCCCAAATTTGCCCAACAACATAAATCTAATATCCGTGTCCTTGTGTGAGTTATTTCCAATGAGGGGGTGGCTGCGGGGTCTCGACATGCAACAAATGCGAATGATTTCGTTTCAGATATTCACAGCAATCAACAGACGTGTGTTTGTGTTTTTTGTGGTGCTAGACATGCAGCTCTTAGGCACGATATCCTAGATTTCATTGACAAGCCCTTTCCCTTTTCAGTTCAGCAAAAGAAAGAACATTTCACCTGCATTGCTGGCAGATAGCTTATAGCTGTCACACAACTTCAGGCCAACCACTAGCTCATTCAAATAGTATAAAACAGAGGTCTGAACATCTGCTGGTAAACATGCAGCCGACAAAAAATGCATCCCTGAGCCAAGCATCTGCTGAGTGTGGACTACTTTGCCGCTCATAACCTAAGCAACGTTTTCTGTTAATCATTAGCAGAGTTATTGATTTTAGATGTGTATCACAGCACTATAATTTTGTCAGGGAGTAGACCACATAAGTTGTTCTTTTCCTGGTTGTTTCATTTTGTCTTATTCCAAAAGTCCATAAATTGATGACCGGGACAAAAAGTATAATTGACATCATCTGTGGCAAATATTTCATAAAACAACAGGCCCAGATGTAGGATTAAAGCCATGTGGTAGTAAAATACCACACTCAAAAAAGAGAGACTCCAGGTTCCATGGTTTTGTATTTTGGGTTGTGTTTGGGCTTTTTGGTGGGCTTTTTTTATTTTTACAAAAACAGATGTGCTATTCCACCAGTCTACTTCTCTCTCTCTCTCTCTCTCTCTCTCTCTCTCTCTCTCTCTCTCTCTCACATCCAAATAATGCCCCCCACACCCCAATTTCACTGGAAGAGATCATGAATTGGTTGCAGGTGGTGACTTATATTTCAAGATCTTAACTCTCACAATCTTTGAAATGAAAATAAATGAAAGATTTTCGGTAAGTATACAGGACTCTCTTTTTTGAAAGGTAGTGAAGATTATACAAACATGTCTGCTTGTTATTTATATAGCACCTTCAGGCATATGACCACATCTATAGTGTGCTGCTTCCCTTCCTGGGAAGCTGTTCTCCTCTCTGAATGGGGGTAGGAATGGGTTACCAACCATGTTTCACAGACAAGGCCCCTTCCTTGCAAGCCACAAGAGCACTCAAGCCTTTGAACATTCTGAAGCAGAAAACGATGCACAGAAGCACTGCATTGTCAGATGAACTCTCCCACCCCACCCCCACTGAACTAAGAGCAACAACCAACTTCTATTTTTCCCCCTATTTTTTTTATTGATTTTCAACATTTATCACAAAAATAACGTAACAAAACACACAACAAAGAAAAAACACATTAAAACAATAAACTAAACACAAAGAAAAATTATTTCTTCAAATACCTAATTCTCATTACATTGATAACTGACTTCCTCAAATCCCCTCTAACTGAATTTCATTATATCACCTATATAACAGTTCTCCAAATTCATATTTCTAATTATATTGATTCTTTTCATTTACTAACCTCTTCTCCTTTGTTAAGATTTTAATCCTTAATATTTACTACCACGTATTCTTATTCTACCCCTAAGCCTATTTATTACTTCCAAGAATTTTCCATTTATCTTATATCACAATATTTAGCTAAATATTCTTTAAATTTCTTGCAATCCTCTTGTATCTCCTCTTCTTTCTGGTCGCGGATTCTTCCAGTCAGGTCTGCCAGCTCCAAAAAGTTCAACATCTTCATCTGCCATTCTTCTATTGTTGGTATTTCTTGCGATTTCCAGTTTTTAGCTAATAAAAGTCTTGCCGCTGTAGTGGCAGACAAAAAACAGTCTAACATCTTTTTTGGGCAATTCCAATCCTAGTATTCCAAGTAGAAAGGCTTCTGGTTTCTTAATAAAAGTATATTTCAACATTTTTTCCAACTCATTATAAATCTTTTCCCAGAAGTCTTTCGCCTTGGGACACATCCACTACATATGAATAAAAGTACCTTCTTTTTCTTTGCATTTCCAACATTTGTATGCTAGATCTTTGCTAATTTCACCAGGTTTAAGTACCATCTATACATCATTTTCATAATGTTTTCTTTTAATACAGTACATGCAGTAAACTTAACCGCTTTCTTCCACAGCCTTTCCCAATCTAACAACCAACTTCTTGTCAACTCTCAGGAAAATCCGCTTACCCTTACAGTGGTACCTCGCAAGACGAATGCCTCGCAAGACGGAAAACTCGCAAAACGAAAGGGTTTTTGGTTTTTTGAGTTGCTTCGCAAGACGATTTTCCCTATGGGCTTGCTTTGTAAGACGGAAACGTCTTGCAAGTTTGTTTCCTTTTTCTTAAAACAATACGGTTGCGACTTGACTTCGAGGAGCAACTCATAGCACGCGGTGTGGTAGCCTTTTTTGAGGTTTTTGAAGACTTTGGTGATTTTTGAAGCTTTTCCAAAACTTTTCCGACACCGTGCTTCGCAAGACGAAAAAAACCGCAAGACGAAAAAGCTCGCGGAACGAATTAATTTCGTCTTGCGAGGCACCACTGTATATGATTCTGCAGCATTGTGGGTCGGAGCCACATCCCCCACCAGATTCCAGTGCAGCCTGTGGACTCTGGGGCTACCCAACCACCAAGGAGCCTTAGGGCTCACCTCGCCAGCTGGGAACTGGATCCAAGCCTGCTTGCAGATTGGCCAATGGCACGTAGGCTTGGAGGCAGAGCTAGCTTTTGTGGCAGGCCTGACCAATCATGCAGGCTTCCCTCAGATCCACTCCTGGGGCATTTAAGGCAGCCTGGCCTGGCTCCAGTGTTCAGTTCTTCATCCGATCACTATATGAAAGTTGTCACCAGGGAGACCAATAGGGCAGAGGGAAGGAGGTGCTTCCATAATCTGCAGTGCCCAAGCTATGTAGGCAGTGCCAGATTTACGCATAAGTTAAATAAGCTATAGCTTAGGGCCCCACTCTCTTGGGGGCCCCAAAAAAATTTAAAGGAAAAAACCTGGGTGTACATTTCCAAAATATAAGATAAATAAATAAAATAAAACCTACATACAAGAGTGCTTTGTGTTGTGTAGGCTCCTATGATGTAAGTAATAGGCCTAGCCTGCTCCCTAAAATATCACTGGTTTGCTCATTTCTGTATATAAGGTGCCTACATTCTGCATGGACTGGTTGCATGGCAACATGGGCAAATGGCTTCAGATACCTATTAGGTCCATAAATTACCATATCAACACATAAAACAGTGGCAATTCCTTGTTGACAAAGGACAGCTGGACATATAAAGGGCCCCATTACCTTCAGTAGCTTTGGGCCTCATCAAACCTAAATTCGGCCCTGTATGTAGGGATTTATAGCCTGAAACCAACTCTTCCAGAATGTCCTGGGATACTTGCCCTGTGACCCACAGTTTCTCAAACACATTATTGGGGAGCAGTGTGTTAATAATTCGGCAAAATGATGATAAACAACTAGGGACAAGGAAGAGACCTTAGTGTTCAATTTTATTGTAGAATAAGTCCCAGTGAGATAGGGCTGCCATAAGTCTGGATTTTCCTGGACATTGCCGGAATTTCAAAAGTGGAATTGATGTCGCAGGTGGGGTGGGGTGTTTCTGAAAGGCAGCGCTTTGTCCTGGGTCTTAGTCAAGTTTTTTTTTTGGGGGGGGGGCTATTTTACATAAGAGAAGCTCAACAGCTTTGGGGTTTGTCTCAAAAAAAGCTCAACAATTTTGGGGGGTTCATTTAAAAAGCTCAACTTCTGGGATTTTACTTTTTGAAATATAGCAACCCTACACAGAGGATCAAGATACGTTGTTCGACCCCCAGCTCCCATCATCCCTGATCATTGTCCATGCTGGTTGAGATTAAAGGAAGCTGGGGTCCAAAAATATATGGAGGACCATGGGAGGGCCTCATCCTGGATGTATAGGACTGGACTATGAATTGCCTAATGCCTTCAGCTTCTCTTCGCATTTGTATATACAGTGGTACCTCTAGCTGCAGACTTAAGCTGTTTCAGGGCGCCATTCATACCCTGAAAAGTCCACAACTAGAGTGCCTCTTCCACACCTGTGTACGGCGCGATCAAGCGCTTATGCGGATGCGCAAAGCGTGCAGATTGCTTCTGCGCATGTGTGCGTAGCGAACCCAGAAGTAAACACTTCCAGGTTTGCTGCATTCGTAAGCTGAAAGTCCGTAACAAGAGCGGAATGCAACTAAAGATACCACTGTACCGTATTTTTTTTTTGTCTATAAGACACCCCCATGTATAAGACTATTTTGGGGGACTCAGATTTAAGAAAATGGGGGAAGATGTATCCGTGAATAAGACGCCCACTAATTTTTGACATTATTTTTTAGGAGGAAAAACCTAGTCTTATACACGGAAAAATACGGGATTCATTGGAAAGAGAAATGATTTTTAGATAATGCCTCAATGATTACAGTACCCAAAACCCTATATAGGCATGCTGCTCAATTCATCATTTTAAGATATTTGTAGCCATCTGCAATTTTTTAACCCTCATAAATGGCAATTGGCACTGCACAAGTACAACAGGGCTGCATCAGTGAAGAGTAAACATTTGCTGTGGTGCAGTACAAATACTTCTGAGTGGCGTGCAGTCTAAATTTAGGAAGTACCACACTAAAGTCAATACCACAATATAGTGTCTGTTTGCTTTTTCATGGGGCCCGCTATATTAAATGTCAAAGGGGCAAAAAGTGATACAACACAGGATAGCACAGGCTTTCGTTGCCCTCAAAGAAGCCAAGCCCCCTCCCCTATAAGCTGGAAGTTGCATTCATTTCAGAGAAGTTTCCATTCTTCAGGGCAGAAAGCATAACTTGGGCTATCGCAAAGCAAGCCCTTAATATAATAATAAAATTCTGAACGCAAGTCAGGCCAAAAGCTATACATTAGGTGACCTAGTTGGGTTTCCAAACCCCAGGCACTGCTCCTTGGCTCAAATGTGTTGGTGAGGGGTTATTTACAGGGGGGAAGTGGCGAGAAGGAAGGGGGTGGTTTTTGCTGACTTTCCACCGTTCCCCAGTTCGTCTTCCAAATACTCATCTAGAACCCTGTCTGGTGGTGTTTTTCTTTTTTTAAAAAAACCACACACCATAAGATGCTGAACTATACTTGGAGTCGAGTGTGGATTTCATGCTCTTTATTCAGCTCACAGTAGTGAGGAATGGAAGTTCCCCCGAGATGTCTGCTTTATATACATTATTTACACAATGGGCCCCATGTGACTGGCTAGTTCCGGGACTCTCCTGTAGGCCAATCAGGTTGCAGATTCACTTCCACCTGCAGTTGGATTGGGTGGCTCCTCTGGACCAATCAGACAGCTGCATTCAGGATCCTATTGCTCTAGGGCCAACCAGACTGCTGCAATTTGGATCCTATTCAACTCAGTACATAACACCCATCAATACTTTGTTTTCTGCTATAGTAAATACTGCCCTAGCGATTGTTTTCAACATTTGGCCAGCACCATTTGGCCAGCTGATCTATGGAACCAAGTAAAAAAGAAGTAACAGATAGAAAGATTGCAGCCTGTGGAAAACCAATTAACCTTAGGCTTTTCCAGACTAAGCCAAGATCTTCATAGCTATTTCTTGCACATTTCATACTATCTACATGGTAGCTCTTCCAGGATTCACTGGTTATGTTTCAGCTTTCACTGACTCTTATCAACATATCTTTTCCACAAACATTTAAGAGGATGCTGTTGTCATTTCCCCAAGCGTATTATTCTGCAGGACTACTTGAATTACCGTATTTTTCGCTCTATAAGATGCACCAGACCACAAGACGCACCTAGTTTTTGGAGGAGGAAAACAAGAAGAAAAAAATCTGAATCTCAAAAGCCAGAACAGCAAGAGGGATCGCTGCGCAGTGAAAGCAGCAATCCCTCTTGCTGTACTGGCTTCTGTGATAGCTGTGCAGCCTGCATTCACTCCATAAGACGCACACACATTTCCCGTTACTTTTTAGGAGGGAAAAAGTGGGTCTTGTAGAGCAAAAAATACGGTATTTTATTTTTTTGAAAATTTGGGATTATTATTATTTAGTTGCCCATGAAAGTTAGCAAACATTGTCTTAACCGCCATAGGTGGAACAATCTTGTGCCTTTGGGCTAGATGATTTATTTGCTTGCTTGCTTATTGATTGATTGATTGATTGATTGAATTTATATACCGCCCTATACCCAGAGGTCTCAGGGTGGTTCACAGAACAAAATCAAAATACAGTGGTACCTCGGGTTATAGACGCTTCAGGTTACAGACTCCGCTAACCCAGAAATAGTACCTCGGGTTAAGAACTTTGCTTCAGGATGAGAACAGAAATCATGCTCTGGCGGCGCGGCAGCAGCGGGAGGCCCCATTAGCTAAAGTGGTGCTTCAGGTTAAGAACAGTTTCAGTTTAAGAACGGACCTCCAGAACGAATTAAGTACTTAACCCGAGGTACCACTGTATATGACCACAATATATATAATCAAAATAAAAACAACAACCCAATAACACCCCCCTCAAAAGAACCACATTTTAAAAGGGCATAGGATGGTATTTGTAGAGAAAGGGACCTGTCAGAAACATGAAAGTATGATTAAGCAAAGCCTCACATTATTTCCCCTTTATTTTAATTCCCACATCAACTAGAGGTACCCAGCGAGCTAACCAGAACTATTAGCTTCTGGCTATTTAAACCCCACCTATCACATAACAAGAATTTTAAAATGATGTTAAGTGCCTGACCTCTTTGCTTGTGGGTTAAAAAGCCTGGCTGGGTTACTGCCCTAAGACTCATTAATTGCATGTCTACTTGACAGAAGACAAGAAAAATCTGGCATGGCCTATCGCTGCTGCTTGTTAAAATAGGATGTAGATGAGATCACATTCTTCCCTGAAGACATTTTCTTAGGGCATGTTCAGGGGGCATCATTAAGTAAACAGTGACAGAGTTGCATTCTCAGCATTATTAGTCTCACCAGTGCCCACTGTGCAGTGACCTGGGATATCGCCTTCTCTGTGATGTTGCCCGATTTGTGCATTCCCCTGGAGATAATTCAGTAGCCCTCATTCCTGAGTTTTTGCAGACAGTGTAAGACCATTTTATTTCCCCAGGCTTTTGGGATAATAATAGTAGTAGTAATAATAATAATAATAATAATAATAATAATAATAATAATTTATTTATACCCCGCCCATCTGGCTGAGTTTCCCCAGCCACTCTGGGCGGCTCCCAATCAAGTGTTAAAAACAGTACAGCATTAAATATTAAAAACTTCCCTGAACAGGGCTGCCTTCAGATGTCTTTTAAAGACAGGATAGCTGCTTATTTCCTTCACATCTGAAGGGAGGGCATTCCATAGGGTGGGCGCCACTACCGAGAAGGCCCTCTGTCTGGTTCCCTGTAACCTCACTTCTTGCAATGAGGGAACCGCCAGAAGGCCCTTGGCGCTGGATCTCAGTGTCTGGGCTGAACGATGGGGGTGGAGACACTCCTTCAGGTATACAGGACCGAGGCCGTTTAGGGCTTTAAAGGTCAGCACCAACACTTTGAATTGTGCTTGGAAACATACTGGAAGCCAATGCAGATCTCTCAGGACCGGTGTTATATGGTCCAGGCGGCCACTCCCAGTCACCAGTCTAGCTGCCACATTCTGGATTAATTGCAGTTTCCGGGTCACCTTCAAAGGTAGCCCTACGTAGAGTGCATTGCAGTAGTCCAAGCGGGAGATAACTAGAGCATGCAGCACTCTGGTGAGACAGTCTGCTGGCAGGTCGTGTCTTAGCCTGCGTACCAGGTGGAGCTGGTAGACAGCCGCCCTGGACACAGAATTAACCTGCGCCTCCATGGACAGCTGTGAGTCCCAGGCTGCGCACCTGGTCCTTCAGGGGCACAGTTACCCCATTCAGGACCAGGGAGTCCTCCACACCCGCCCGCATCCTGTCCCCCCAAAACAGTACTTCTGTCTTGTCAGGATTCAACCTCAATTGGTTAGCCGCCATCCATCCTCCAACCACCTCCAGGCACTCATACAGGACCTTCACCGCCTTCGCTGGTTCTGATTTAAAGGAGAGGTAGAGCTGGGTGTCATCGGCATACTGATGAACATGAATACTGATGATATGCTAATACTTTCTGCTCGTCATCTGCATTGGCTTCCGTGTTGTTGTTGTATTGATATTCAGTTTTCAAATCAATGGTTGAAACCAATGTTGCCTATAAAAATTCCATCCACCACCTTGATTCAAAATGCTGCCTAATCGTACTCAAGCGTAGATGGAAACCTGCTCTTTGACATCAGAAACCATCATGCAAAATTTGGCTATGGCCAAATGCATAGAGAAAAGTCAAAGAAATAGCATATGTGACAAATGGTTGAATGATTTGTCTACCATATCTTTTTATCTGTTAGGCAGGACAGTTTATTTGGTTACAGGTGCTTAGAACAGGCATAGGCAAACTCGGCCCTCCAGATGTTTTGAGACTACAATTCCCATCATCCCTGACCCCTGGTCCTGCTAGCTAGGGATCATGGGAGTTGTAGGCCAAAAACATCTGGAGGGCCGAGTTTGAATATGCCTGGCTTAGAACAAACCCTGGAGGGAGAGCTATCACCTTAAATCAGGGGTCAGCAAACTTTTTCAGCAGAGGGCCGGTCCACTGTCCCTCAGACCTTGGGGGGGGGCGGAATATATTTTTTGGGGGAAAATGAACGAATTCCTATGCCCCACAAATAACCCAGAGATGCATTTTAAATAAAAGGATACATTCTACTCATGTAAAAACACGCTGATTCCCGGACCATCCGCGGGCAGGATTTAGAAGGCGATTGGGCTGGATCCGGCCTTTGGGCCTTAGTTTGCCTATCCATGCCTTAAATGCTCTGTGAGCTTACAGAGGAATCTGGTTAGCCACTCTTATAATAGTTGTACCTTGGTCAGATCAAGAAAGATTTGTGTACTTGGACATATCTAGTATCTAAGGAAACACAGGCGTGATATTTCTCATGCTGAATAATTGCCTGTCCAACATGTATTGTCCCTAAATAGTGACCAGTCCATGATTAATATCCACCATGCTTTTGTGAATATATATATAATTAATATGCCACCCATCTGACTGGGTTACCCCAGCCACCCTGGGCGGCTCCCAACAAAATATTAAAAACACAATAAAACATCAACCATTAAAAACTTCCCTGTACAGGGCTGCCTTCTGATGTCTTCTAAAAGGGCCAAAACAAACAAGATGAATTTTAACAGGGAGAAATGTAAAGTATTGCACTTGGGCAAAAAAAAATGAGAGGCACAAATACAAGATGGGTGACACCTGGCTTGAGAGCAGTACATGTGAAAAGGATCTAGGAGTCTTGGTTGACCACAAACTTGACATGAGCCAACAGTGTGACGCGGCAGCTAAAAAAGCCAATGCAATTCTGGGCCGCATCAATAGGAGTATAGCATCTAGATCAAGGGAAGTAATAGTGCCACTGTATTCTGCTCTGGTCAGACCTCACCTGGAGTACTGTGTCCAGTTCTGGGCACCACAGTTCAAGAAGGACACTGACAAACTGGAACGTGTCCAGAGGAGGGCAACCAAAATGGTCAAAGGCCTGGGACAAGAATCGACCAAATATGGATTTCTAGAGGCCTGGCACCTAAGGTCAGAAAAGTGGAAATCTGCCCAAAGACCTGCTCCGACCATAATGCAGTAAAGATGGATATGACACTATTACCAACTGGATCCTTTAGATGGAAGATGAATGACAATTTGCTTAGAGATCAGGAAATTACCAAGAAGGCCCAAAAAGTTTTGAAGGACTACTTTGAGATAAACATGAATAATATGGTGGAAAAAAGAATAATCTGGGACGCAAGCAAAGCTGTAATGAGGGGATTCTTGATACAACAGAATGCAGTAAAGAAAAGAACACAAAATGAGAAAAAAGACAAGATCTTGGATAAAATAAAAGAATTAGAGAAGAAATTAAGAGTGAATCCGAAGTCACAGCCAACTCTGAGAGAAATTAAACTTTATCAAACACAATATTCTAAATTGATAAATCAGGAAATTGAATGGAAGGTTAAATTAATGAAACAAAAAACGTTTGAGTCGGCGAATAAATGTGGAAAACTGCTAGCTTGGCAGTTGAAGAGAAGACAAAGATTAAATACTGTTACAAACTTAGAGGTTGATGGAAAAAACATCCAGAATCCAGTGGATATCAGAAAGTGTTTCCAGAGATACTTCAAAAAATTATACACCCAAGGGCCGCAAGACGATGTTGAGATTAAACAATTTTTGGCAAAAAACGGACTATCTAAATTGTCACAAGAAAATAGGACAATCCTGAATTCTAAAATAACACGACAGGAGATCGAACAAGCCATCCAGAACATGCAACTTGGCAAATCTCCAGGACCAGATGGGCTGACCTCCAAGTACTATAAGACATTAAAAGACTATTTGATACAACCTTTGATGGAGGTCAGCAATGAAATTATGGAGGGGAAGAGGGCACCGGAGTCGTGGAAGGAAGCGTTTATCACATTAATACCAAAGTCGGAAGCTGAAAAGACACAACTTAAGAACTACCGTCCCATCTCTCTTTTAAATGTGGATTACAAAATATTTGCAGACATTTTGGCAAATAGATTTAAAAAAGTTTTAAATGAAGTAATTCATAAGGACCAGGCCGGCTTTCTCCCAGGTAGACATCTGTTTGCTAATACAAGGAACATTATTGACATTTTGGAACTTTTGCAAACAGACATAAATACAAAAGCAGTTTTAATTTTTATAGACGCGGAGAAGGCCTTTGACAATATCTCCTGGAAATTTATGATGGGAAATTTAAAAGAGATGGGAGTGGGACGGGGTTTTGAGAATGGGATTGAGGCGATATATTCAGAACAGAAAGCTAAGCTGATAGTTAATAATGTGGTTACAGAAGAGTTTAAAATTGAAAAAGGGACACGACAAGGTTGCCCTATTTCCCCTTTGTTGTTTATTTCGGTTCTGGAAGTGCTATTGAACATGATTAGAGGGGATCGGTTGGTGGAAGGAATTCAGGTCGGTCAGAAACAATATAAATTAAAAGCTTTCGCAGATGACCTGGTTTTGACCTTGCAGAAGCCAGAGCCCAGTACGAAAAGAGTATTACAACTGATTAATGACTTTGGTCGGGTGGCTGGATTTAAACTAAATAAACAGAAAACTAAGGTTTTGGGGAAAAATTTGACTGATACAGAGTCAGAACGGTTTCAGAATGAGACGGAACTTAATGTGGTTAAAAAAGTAAAATACCTAGGGGTAAACATAACAGCAAAAAATCTAAGTCTATTTAAGGACAATTATGAAAAATGCTGGACAGAAATTAAGAGAGACTTAGATAGTTGGTCAAAATTGAAACTTTCTTTGTTAGGCCGAATTGCTGCTATCAAGATGAATGTATTGCCAAGGATGTTGTTTTTATTTCAAACACTTCAGGTTTTGGACAAAACGGAGTGCTTTCAGAAGTGGCAGAGAGACATTTCTAAGTTTGTCTGGCAGGGCAAAAAGCCCAGAATTAAGTTTAAGATATTAACCGATGCAAAACAAAGAGGGGGCTTTGCCCTGCCAGACTTAAAGTTGTATTATGAAGCCGCAGCGTTCTGCTGGCTAAAAGACTGGCTACTTCTTGAAGACACTGATGTGTTAGATTTGGAAGGGTTTAACAATGCCTTTGGATGGCATGCATATTTATGGTATGACAAGGTTAAAGCAAACAAGGCCTTTAAGAACCATATTGTCAGAAAATCATTGTTTAATGTCTGGACAAAATATAAAGACTTGCTGGAAAATAAAACACCAAGGTGGCTTTCACCTTTGGAAGCCAAGGCCCGAAAAAGACCCAATATGGAGGCTAAATGGCCAAAATATTGGGAAATACTAGAAAAGGATGGAGACAATTGGAAATTGCAGAGTTTGGAGAAAATGAAAGACAAAGTGCGAGATTGGTTACATTACGCTCAGATTAAAGAAGTTTTTAAAAATGATAAGAAACTAGGGTTCCAGGTGGAGAAATCGAAATTAGAAACAGAATTGTTAGAACCAAAGATTAAGGTACTTTCAAGGATGTATAACTTGCTGTTGAAATGGAATACACAAGATGAAACGGTTAAATCGGCTATGATAAGGTGGGCACAGGACATTGGGCATAATATCATGTTTGAGGACTGGGAGAGGTTGTGGAGTAATGGATTGAAATTTACTGCATGTAACGCTCTGAAAGAAAACGTAATGAAAATGATTTATAGATGGTATATGACCCCAGTCAAACTTGCCAAAATTTACCACCTGTCTGATAATAAGTGTTGGAAATGCAAAGAGTGTGAGGGAACGTTCTTTCACCTCTGGTGGACTTGCCCTAAAGTGAAGGCGTTCTGGGAAATGATTTATAATGAACTGAAAAAGGTATTTAAATATACCTTCACTAAGAAACCAGAGGCTTTCCTTTTGGGTATTGTCGGCCAAGGGGTGGCAAAGAAGGACCAGACATTTTTTATGTATGCAACAACAGCAGCAAGGATACTTCTCGCAAAACATTGGAAAACTCAAGATCTACCCACACTGGAAGAATGGCAGATACAACTGATAGACTACATGGAACTGGCTGAAATGACCGGCAGAATCCGTGACCTGGGAGAAGAGAGGATTGAGGAGGACTGGAAGAAATTTAAGAACTATTTACAAAAGTATTGTAATTTGAGTGAATGCTAAATAAGATGCTAGATCAAAATAACTGAGCACCACTAAATTTAGAAGCTTTTAAGAAAATAAGTAAGACTGTGAAATTTAGCTCCTTCTGAGAATTATAAGATTATGAAATATAGAAGGGATATAAGAATTTAAATAAGATGATAAATTGCTGACAAAACGTTACAACGATGAAAGTGGGAGCGGGAGATGTGAGGAAGTCCAAAGAAAATGTGAAAATATGTTAAGATCAATGTTATATTGCTTATTATGTTTATTTTTATTGTAAAACCTAATAAATTGCTTAAAAAAAACAAAACAAAATGGTCAAAGGCCTGGAAACGATGCCTTATGAGGAACGGCTAAGGGAGCTGGGCATGTTTAGCCTGGAGAAGAGGAGGTTAAGGGGTGATATGATAGCCATGTTCAAATATATAAAAGGATGTCACATAGAGGAGGGAGAAAGGTTGTTTTCTGCTGCTCCAGAGAAGCGGACACGGAGCAATGGATCCAAACTACAAGAAAGAAGATTCCACCTAAACATTAGGAAGAACTTCCTGACAGTAAGAGCTGTTCGACAGTGGAATCTGCTGCCAAGGAGTGTGGTGGAGTCTCCTTCTTTGGAGGTCTTTAAGCAGAGGCTTGACAACCATATGTCAGGAGTGCTCTGATGGTGTTTCCTGCTTGGCAGGGGGTTGGATTCGATGGCCCTTGTGGTCTCTTCCAACTCTATGATTCTATGATTCTATGAAAAGTCATGTACAGTAGTTCTTTATCTCCTTGACATCTGATAAGAGGGCGTTCTACAGGGTGGGAGCCACTACTGAGAAGGCCCTCTGCCTGGTTCCCTGTAACCTTGCTTCTCACAGTGAGGGAACCGTCAGAAGGCCCTCAGAGCTGGACCTCAGTTTTTGGGCTGGATACAAGTAGGAATTGAGAAGAATGAAGAGAGGCAGCTCTGTAAATCTCTCCCCACTTCCTCAAACAATCAGGTAGAATCACTACTGAGGGAGCTACACTATTTTTTTCTGTTTTAAGTTGGATACATGCAACAAAATGCCTCCTTCTGATTCTGTTGGTGACAACTATTCTGCAATAACACATTTATGTTTTCTACTGTATGCTATCTTTAGTGACAATTATGTCCTATTTGCTTGTGTAGCACTTCTGTCATTGGGTTTACCTGAAATGTCATAAAGGGGAGGCATAAAATTTAGACTTGAAAACAATCTGAAGGTAGGGGATGCTTGAAGAATTTTATTCCTCTGAATTCCAATGGGGACTTGCCTGTTCCACATACCCTAGAATATTCTTTGAATCGGAACAAAGTCTATTGTTATATTTTGCACTTCTCTGAATGTTGCAATGTTCTTTGCTCTTAAAAACGTTTTTAAATGTGTGTTTAAAAATAAAATACACTGAGAATTTCATTTTTTGAGAGAAAATTCACACAGAAATGTGACTGGATAGGAAATACGTTCAGTGTGATCTAAATGTGATTTTTTTTAATTCACAGATGTAAATTCACAGTACAGAATGAACTTCTGAGCAAACTGATACAAAGTGGCATAGACCAGGTTATCATCAGCTATTAGGACTGGCCTCGTGGACCATGCAGACAATAATTAAGACAGACAGCTCAGTCAGCAGAACATGGGTCATGGGTTCAAATCCTACACTGCGTGAAAGATTCCTGCATTGCGGGGGGTTGGACTAGACGACTCTTGGGGTCCCTTCCAACTCTACAATTCTCTGGTTCCATTGATGCTGTGATTCTACCATCACAACTACTGTTCAAGATGATGGTTTACTATTTCACAGATCTTCAATTATATATACTCTGGCCATGGTGCTGAATACTACAAAAGAGGGAAGGATCACATACTTACAATTAGCCAGTACATTTAGGGGCAGGCTACAGTGTTACCTTGGGTTACAGACGCTTCAGGTTACATATGCTTCAGGTTACAGACTCCGCTAACCCAGAAATAGTATCTCAGGTTAAGAACTTTGCTTCAGGATGAGAACAGAAATCGTGCTCCGGTGACGCAGCAGCAACAGGAGGCCCCATTAGCTAAAGTGGTGCTTCAGGTTAAGAACAGTTTCAGGTTAAGAACAGACCTCCAGAATGAATTAAGTACTTAACCAGAGGTATCACTGTAATTTGACAAGGTGAGGGAACATTTTTACTACTTAGGCCATTCTTCGATGAGGTTCCACCCTTTACCCAAAGCACTTAGATACCAAGGTACATCAACACACAAGTAAGTTTCATTCCATGCTTGCCTTGTTCCCATCTTTGCCTAGTTTTCCAAGTTGTGGTGAGTCCTGGGGCAACATTTCCTGTCCTGTAGGACTGGGTGTTTTCTCCCTGTAAACATATGCACTCTCTTTTAAAGGCTTTCCTGAAAGAAAATCACAAGAGTTGGGGGGGGGGAGGGATTTCCAGGAAATTGTGAAAACGTGCAGAGAAATAAACTCCCCATTTGGAATCCAAATTCCTTGCTGGTTCAGACGAAACACTTGTCTGGTCCCACAACGGTGGGCATATGCTGTGAGGAAGCTGATAAGAAGAGCTTCAAGACAACTAAAGGGACCCCTGACCATTAGGTCCAATCGTGGCCGACTCTGGGGTTGCAGCACTCATCTTGCTTTATTGGCCAAGGGAGCTGGCGTACAGCATCCGGGTCATGTGGCCAGCATGACTAAGCCACTTCTGGAGAACCAGAGCAGTGCACGGAAACGCCGTTTACCTTCCCGTCAGAGCGGTACCTATTTATCTACTTGCACTTTGATGTGCTTTCAAAATGCTAGGTTGGCAGGAGCAGGGACCGAGCAACGGGAGCTCACCTCGTCACGGGGATTTGAACTGCCGACCTTCTGATCAGCAAGTCCTAGGCTCTGTGGTTTAACCCACAGTGCCACCCACGTCCCATTTAGCATTTGGCCAAACCTGACTCCAAATCTGTTTAGAAGACATTTCATCACCATTACCAATAGCCACTAATAAACTAGTCTGGTCAACTCAGCTGATGCCTACCCACTACTATGCACTGGCCCTAAAGATGACACACCAGTAACATTGACTGGACTGAACCTTAACAGGTGAGTAGAGAGATAGTTCTTGAGGTGTGAGAGTCCCAGTGTTTCCAAAGCTTTGTTAAAACCAATACCTTGAGCCCAGAAGGAAACTGGCAGCCACGGAACAGGCTGGATAGGACTGTGCATTCCAACACCTGTCAGAAAGCATACAGAATTTTTCTGCATCACCTGAATCAGAAAAGTCAACTTCAAGGGCAGCTCCATGTAAGATGGCATTGTAGTAATCAAGCCTGAAAGTTACAAAAGCATGCCTAGCAAAGGGGCGGGGTCCTAATGAGTCAAATATGGGGAATGGCATTCCTGGCCACTATTCTAGTCTGCTCTTCAAAAAACAACACTGGATCCTGGAGTACTCCTAGGCAACCTAATCAGATCAGAGAGAGAGAGAGAGAAACTTCACCTAGCTCAGATTGAGTCACATTCATGATGCTCTAATGTACTCTCTCATGTGTGCTACGATACCATCCAACAAAAGATATACTGCAAGTCCTCTCTGCTGCTGGGTAAGGTTGAGTCAGGAGAGAGAAGAGGGCAATGAACACATACCTAATGATATAGGCTCAGCAGGGAAAAAGAAGGAACATTTTATCACATGTGGTGGGAATGCAAAAAAGGTGAAATACTTCTGGGAGATGATATATAATGAGATGAAAAAAAGGTTGAAATATACATTTATAAAGAAACCAGAAGCATTTCTCTTGGGTATGGTTGGAAATGATATAAATAGAAAGGAAAGTAAGCTTTTTTCATATGCAATAACAGCAGCAAGAATACTATTGGCCCAAAAATGGAAGCAAGAAGAATGACCAACGGTGGAAGAATGGAGGATGAAATTAATGGACTACGCAGAACTTGACAAACTAACAGGAAGGATCCGAAACCGGCAGGACCAGAAGTTCACCTGGACTGGAGTAAGACTGGAGTAAATTTACGGACTATTTGAAGAGTATTTGTGATGACCAGATGACGTTTGTAGGTTTGCAAGAAGCTCTGTGAGGAGTATTAATGGAAATATTGTTAAAACGGAAAAGGAGAGAAGACAGGATATGAGATATAAAGACAGTATTAAGTTAGGAAATGCATAAGATGTGATGTAAGACGGAGGATTATCAGAGGTGCTGATGGAAGTCTAGTAGGATTGTATTTGTGATAATTTTGTGTGGTACGTTTTATAATTTTGTATGTTAAAAATTAATTTAAATATATATATATATTTAAAAGACATAGGCTCAGCAAACATTAACATTTAAAGCCCCTCTCCATTTTTGACATGCTAATTAGTGAATGGATCCAGTCACATCACTAGGCCAGGCTAGCCTGGATCTTGAAAGTCCTAAAAATCATCCTTATGGAGCTGCATTATAACTGAAAATGCTGTAAATCTCAGCTGTTATTCCAACCAGTTGTGGGAGAAGCAACTCCCATCGTCTCTGACCATTGAGTCATACTGGCTAGGGATGATAGGAGCTGGAGTCCGGCAACATCTGGAGAACCACAGCTCCCCTAGCCCTCAGTTCAGCTGGTCTGCCATGTTCGTAAAAATCAGATCAAGCAAAATGGTTTACCAAAGTAGTACACACAAAGTAAAAGTAAGATGACTGCTACTGAACTTTAAAATAGGCATCTATTTATTAGATTCACTTTCTAGCTATGGTCTAATGATCAGTTTAAGAGACCATTTAAAATGCAAGCAGCTCAACTGCAAGCAAAGGGAGCGGTTTGGGTGGGTCATTTCCAGCTGCAGTCACCCATTTTAAATTGCCCATAGAAGTGTTATAAAAATGAGTTTTTGCCTCTTGACTCACTGTAAAGATTTCCAGTGTGTGGAATACTGAAGTGGGGGAAGTTGTGGCAGCCTGTTGCAGTAAAAAAAAATTTAAAAATCCAGAATCCTGTGACACACCTTAAAAAGACTCAGAGATGTAATGCGCCACAGCCCAATTCGCCAGATGCATGAATGTGTGGAATTGGAGGGAAAATTCATGTTTTGACTCATTTGTTACCATCGGCCTGATGAGTTGGCAGACTTGGTTTGTAACATGACCCGTTGCAAGAGGCCTGTTTCAAACGAGACATGTATAATATATGGTCACACCCACTTGGGAACAGGGTTTTTGACTGTCTTCTGTTTGGCTTTGGCTTTCATTACATCTGAGCTACTGAGCCCAGAACGATGGGTGTGCCTTGTTGACATCTTGTCCGCATGGCATTAACTTTGGTTGCTCCTGCATTTTCATGGGATTTTGATCCACTTTCGGAGCAGTTTTTTAACTGGAAACATTCAAGTTACAACTCAAAACAAGTTGCCGAGTGACTCGCTGAACGCTCATATTTTCCAAGCTAGATCAGCTGGAGAACTTTAGGATTTGGGCTATGTCCTCAGGGATTCTGCGTTGACAGATCTTCAGGGATATGCCAGTGTAAGGTTAGACCAGCATATGCCCATCACAGCACTGAGTGTGTATCTGGGGAGAAGCAGATTTGGTTTCCTCGGACCACTCTTCTTTCTTTCAGGGGCATAACATGCTCGCAAAAGAAGCGGGGCAAAGCAAAATGCTTCCGTTGAACTCAACAGGGAGCCCAGACACAATGCCCATCTGTTATGTCAGTGTTTCTCAACCTGTGGGCCCCCAGATGTTGTTGGACTACAACTCCCATCATTCCTAGCCAGCATGACCAGTGGTCAGAGATAATGGGAGTTGTAGTCCAACAACATCTGGGGTCCCACAGGTTGAGAACCACTGTGTTATGTACTGAGCTTGGATCCTAGAACAATAGGCAAGTAGGATCCTAGAAGACAGCATCCTGATTGATCTGCAGGAGCCACCCAATCCGGCTCCAATAGGAAGTGAATCAGCAACCTGATTGGCCTGCAGCAGCAGCCCAATCAGGCTCCAGGAGGGGAGTTGACTCAGCCAATCACGTGGGGCCCATTGTGTAAATAATGTACCGTATTTTTCGCTCTGTAAGACGCACCAGACCACAAGACGCACCTAGTTTTTGGAGGAGGAAAACAAGAAAAAAATATTCTGAATCTCAGAAGCCAAAACAGCAAGAGGGATCGCTGCGCAGTGAAAGCAGCAATCCCTCTTGCTGTTCTGGCTTCTGGGATAGCTGCGCAGCCTGCATTCACTCCATAAGACGCACACACATTTCCCCTTACTTTTTAGGAGGGAAAAAGTGAGTCTTATAGAGCAAAAAATACGGTATATATATCCAGAGGTTTTTGGGAAGACTCACTCCCTGTTTGCTATGAGCTGAAATAAAGAGTATGAAATCAACACTCGACTCCAAGTATATTTCACCATCCAGCTCCTGCCCACATAGCCACAACACAGCATTGGATAAATGTGGTTAGTCTGAAGCCATTCACAAAGTACCAGAATATGACACCTTGATGGGGTAGCCATAAAAAAGACAACAGGGATCGCAGGGACTGTTTATCACTCCTCTGGCCTAATGCCACCAACCTTGTGAGAAAATGGAAAGAACTTCCCTGATGGAAACTATGGTGGAAAGGGCTTCCGAACAAATATAGGGAGAATAAATGCTACCACTTAAATAGGCATTCTGCTTTAGAGTTCCAAACCAGCCAAGAGGAACTTTTGCTTCATCTCCCAAACTGGGGGTGCATGACCACCCCATTCGACTGAAGTTAAAGGAAAGGGGAGCACCTTGCCTCAAAGCATGATTGCAGAACTTTTTCTTATCTCCTATGCAATCATCGACTCTTGGTCGGGATGGATGAACCAATCTACTTTGATTCCATGTCAGTTTCACATGCGTTCTGTCAGAGTTTATCTTGGCCCACTTTATTGCAGATTAAAACACACACACACACACAAATCACATTTAAATTGTATTCATTTTATATTCATTTCCCACCCACCCCTCAGTTTGTCTGTTGGGAGTACATATGATCTTGTCTACGCTATGCTGGCATTATACAGCTATAAACTCATATGGTGGATGCTTTGGTTTGCCTTGCCTGAGTGCAATCCAATGCATGTTTATTAAGGAATCCTATTGAAATCAGTGAGAGAGCTGAGTAAATATGCATAGGGTTATGGCTTTAAGCCCCACAACTTCACTGGATCCTTCATGATCAGGACTGTAATACTCTACAGTGGTACCTCAGGTTACAGACGCTTCAGGTTACAGACTCCACTAACCCAGAAATAGTACCTCGGGTTAAGAACTTTGCTTCAGGCTGAGAACAGAAATTGTGCGGCAGCGGCGTGGCAGCAGCGGGAGACCCCATTAGCTAAAGTGGTACCTCAGGTTAAGAAGAGTTTCAGGTTAAGAACAGACCTCCAGAACAAATTAAGTTCTTAACCCAAGGTACCACTGTATCTTCCAAAAATGTCTCATTCTAAAGCTCAACTTTGATACAAAGACATGAGACACCAGGCTTCCAACCTGCCCAGTTGAGAATGCCCTTCTTTCTTCTTTGGTGATCACTCGTAGCCGAGTAAGATTGTCTTCCATGAACATGCTAGCAAAGGTAATGCTAACTAAATGCAAGAAGCTTCCAGCGTAAGACTGTCAGCTTTGCATGAAACTGGTCTATAGCAAAATTGTTTGGAGCAACACATTCCTTCCATTTCCTAATTTAAACCTTCTGTTGCGTGCAATGGGAACGCTCATTCCAAATCCTTCACCTGTGCCCCCCTTGGGGCAATTCAGCACTGAGGCAGGATGTTAGAAACTGATGAGCTTGGCTGCTTCCTTATGCATGTCAGCAGATAAAAACAAGCAAGCAGGGAAACAAGGACTTTCTCGTGCCCCTTGACAATATTTGGGAAAAGACCAACAACCAACAACACCTTATTCACCCTCTCATGCAGTGTTGCAGAGTATGAGGCTGGCGTTCCTTGACTCATGGTCAGTTCTGAGTCTAGGAAAAGCAGGCTGGTCAGTAAGAGAGCAAGCTTTGCAAAGGGCAAATGTGGGAGTTGAATCGAACATCACTTTCAAGGCCAGGCAAGCTAGAGAGGCCTTCTCTTGATCTAGCAAGCTAGGGATGTCCTGTTACAGGACGGTTTTTTCAGTTGTCTCAAGGAATGGCAAGACAAACTTTTAGAGTATAAAAGAAACTGTGCCAACAAAAACGGAATGGCAAGACAAACTGTTAGAGTATATTAAACTGGCTAGATTAACAAAGGCAATTAGAGATCGCACTAGACAAGAGTTTCAAAAAGCATGGGGAAAATGCAGAGAATACTTCACAAAACAGTGCCCTAAAATACATACCTGGACTTGTTTTGATTAATGTCTGCAGGAGACTTTGTGGATATTTAAGTTATAATTAGAAAAATCTTAATAATTATTCATAAAGGAAACAGTTTATAAGTAGTAAATAAGGAGGCCACATAAAGGATAAAGGAAGTCTTTTATTTGGTTGTTTGTATTGTTGTATGTTATGCTCACTGTATGTTATGTTCATGTTTAATGAGGGTGGATTTGTGTATTGGGGGTGGGGGGTTTATGTTACGTTGTAAATAAAATTTATAAAAATATAATAATCAGCCGTCTCATGCCTCTGCAAAACCTTTCCTGAACTGGGGAGGAATGTGAGTGAGCTGCCAATTTCATTAAACTGTTCTGCACATTAAGTAATCTAGTTGTTGTTTTGTTTTAGCAACACACTCAAAACTGAACTGACCTACGCCAATCAAATAGATTATATTACTAACGGTACAAAATATAATATGATCTGAAGGTACATGATGCAGCAGCCTTGGTGAAGCTAGGTAGGTTGAGGTCTGGCGAGTGATGGGATGAGAGACCACTTAGGACCCCCATTTTCACTGCCATGGTTGAAGAAAGGCAGAATATGAAATGTAACAAATTAATATCTGAACCAATGTAGGACAAGCACCCTTAAGTAGCAAGTAGAATCACGTTTTTGTTGCTACTATCGATATTAATTTTCAGCATCTTTATTTTTAGATCTTGTTATAATTTATGTGAAAATTGTTCAAATTTTGCAGTACTTTTTGATGTGCTTCATTTATTGTTTAGGGTTACTTTTGTTATGTACATACCGTATTGTCCGCTCTATAAGACACATCCGACCATAAGATGCAGTTTTAGTTTTAGAGGAGAACAAGAAAAAAAATATTCACTCCCTCTCTGCTCAGCGCTTCTCCAGCAAAGTGGGAGGAGAAATGGAAGGGGCTCCGTTTCTCCTGCTGCTTCGCTGAAGGGGCACTGCGCAGCTTTCCCTCTCTGCGCGGCGCCCCTTCAGCGAAGCAGCAGGAGAAATGGAGCCCCTTCCATTTCTCCTCCTGTGCACCGATCCCTCTTGCTCTCCTGGCTTCAGCGAAAGCTGCACAGCCTGCATTCGCCCCATAAAACGCACACACATTTCCTCTTACTTTTTAGGAGGGGAAAAGTGCGTCTTATAGAGCGAAAAATACAGTAATTATGTAAATCGTTCCGCATTGTAAGTAATCTTGAGTGAATGAAGCATACAAATAAAATAACAATGATGAAGCTACTCTGTCATCTCAGTTTCTCATTTTTCCATTCAGTTCTCCACATTTACACATTTACCTACGGTTAGGTGAATCCCCTTAGCATTGAGGTGCCTCTCACTTCAGTGCTAGGGAGCAGAAGGGAGATGATGGCAGTCTACTTGAAAGGAAAATTACACAAAATGTCCTCTGGCCTGGTCCCCCAGTTACATCGTACGACAGGGTGACTTCATGTCAATGAATAACAAGCATGTGCCTTTGCCTATTATTACATGAGGTTTGTAGTTTCCTTTTAATAAAAACAAACTCAAAACCAGACATGATACACACACACCTGCCTCCTGGTGAGCCAAACATCACCCCAAACACGAGCAAATTCCCAGAAACTACTTTCAGTATCATAGTCCTTTCCCCCCCGATGATGTCATTCTATTTGTCAAGTTGCATTGCTGTCAACATGTTGGGAAACACAGGCTCTGCTCAGCGGCTTGGATCCCCACTTCCATTCCATGAACAGAAGACAGTTGACATGAACAGAGCAAGACTTTCCTACCTCTCCCTTTTCCCCTGCAGCCTCCTGTGTGTTGGGAACCGAACAACCCATGGAATGGTGAAAGATTTGGGGAGAAGGGGAGCTGCAGATGGAGAGGAGAGTTGGTGGAATGAAACAGAGGAATGAAATAAGACTCAAGCAAATATCTTTGTATCACAGCCTTCAGGAGAAAGCCAACAGTGCAAGAGGATGCATTTAGAATTGATTTAATGTTGCAAGCCATTCGCTTCACCTCAAGAGAGCTGCACAGCTACCCTTTTCTTTTCACTTGGACAGCAGTAGCCACCAGTTCTCAAAACTCCCCAGCATGTTCCAGGGACTTTTAGTAAGACAGCAGGGGTTGAAAAACTGTATTACTTTAGGACTCCTTTAGGAAAGAGATTTGTTTTACTAAGCTGGCAAAGAGCCTGATGAGACACTAACAGCCTGTGGCCCCAATTAATGCGCAATTGTTTATTTCCCCATTTCCTTCACTGCCTTCATGCTTCATTAGCAAGAAAACTCTGCTTTTATTGCTCTCCCCACCCCCAAATTATACACTCAACAAAGCCCTAGCGAGGAAGCCTTGTCACCCACATCTACATTAAGTAACGTGCATGTGGTGATCACACAGGGTCCCCGGATGTTTGACGGTCTATTGATCCCTGTGCCACCACTGTGATTGCTTCCCCGCTGCCACCAACCCGTTTCTCTCGGGTACACACGGAATCCAGACAGTTGTTAACATTAAAACAAATAAGCAAGTTTATTTTATAAGCATTAACAAGTTTATGGTTTCAGATAATTTTTCTTGTCAGTTACTTAATCTTAGTTTCTTTACCGGCCTATACCTTCCTAATAACTTCGAACTGATTATCCCAGCTGTCTATCTGACTCCTCCTAACAGTTTTTCTCACTCTTACACATCAAAACTAGACCAACCCACAGACTTATCCTCCCTCTTCCTTCTCCAACTCCCAACTGACGTCCCAACAACTCCAACTCTAACTCCTCCCCTTGGGTTCCCACTGGCCAATCACTTCACACTCATTTAACCCTTTCCTTATGACCCACCTAGGAGGGCAAACGCCACAGTGCACTTAAGTTTTGCACCCCTGAATATCACAAATTGTTCAATCCACAAATTTAAATATGTGCCAACTCCCTTAAATAATATATGTTACATGAAATGGTGGCGGCAGGTAGGATAAAATAAATTTCAATTACTTCAATTATTTCATTTAGTCTCTGAGGATGACATACAGATTTCAAGGAGGCAGCTGGGCCGCTTCTCTCCTTGCAAAGGTGACATTCTTAGTTATTATGATTGATGTAGTCCCCGAAAGCGCACACAATTTGCCAAGTGACATTATAAAAAAAGAATCCACCAAACTGGGAAAAAAATACCTGCTTGCCAATAGGGCAGGCTGACATTTATTTCACTGCTTGCAAATCCTCTTAGATTTTGATGGCGGCCAACATATTACAAGCATAACAAGACTAATACATTCCGACTTAACATCTTGAATGCCTCACATTTTCTTCAGCCTCCCATTCAATTTGGTTGTCTGCAACGATTACCCTAGCCCAACATTTCCCTAAGTGTGAAATCAACAACATGGGAATTATCAATCATCATCATCATGTTAGTTGCTTTGCACAAAAAACAGATGTCTCAAAGCAACTTAAAAATGCAATACAAACTGATAAAATAAATTAAAAGGCAAATTCAAAACAATGTTCAACGCACACTTCCAAAATGCTCATCCAACAATACAACAAGGACAAGTTCTTATAAAGTCAGGAACTGCTTTGTTGAGCTGCTTCTTCTTCTTCTTCTTCTTCTTCTTCTTCTTCCAAAAACGCCAAAAAAGACACTTCATTTCCAGTCTAAACCTGAAAGTGCTGAGTGGCTCATGATGGTCACAGAATATCACCCTCCCAATTTCTAGACACCAGCCTCACCACCAGGGGAAAATACCAAATAAAGGGTGTGCTCTGCATCCCCTCCCCCCATCCTTCGGTCCTCCCAAGAATAAGAGGCATGACAACAAATATTTGGGTGAAATCAGGCCACAACTTTATTGACTACCAATGTAAGCAGTTTTGCATAGGCATTGGGTAGACCCTGTCCTTTCTGGCCTGCCTGCTGAATGAACTTAGGTTTTGGGATCAACCAAAAATGAGGGAGTCCCTAACCTACATCAAGGAGTAAATCCCCCACTGGATTGCACATTGGGAGTGCTGTGGCCCCCTGCTCCTGCCTGGGCATCTGGACAGAAGCATCTCCTGTGGATCCCTGTAATGGGATATTCCATTGCTCTCATTCTGCAGTACAGAACAATGCACAGGTAAATGTTGTCATGAAACAAGCTTTAAATTGGGCATTTGCAATCCGATTGTTTATTTCTGTTTGCCTACATTTGAGGAATGGTCAACAAACAGGGACGCGGATGGCGCTGTGGTCTAAACCACAGAGCTTAGGGCTTGCCGATCAGAAGGTCGGCGGTTCAAATCCCCATGGAGGGGTGAGCTCCCATTGCTTGATCCCAGCTCCTGCCAACCTAGCAGTTCGAAAGCACCCCAAAAAGTGCAAGTAGATAAATAGGTACCGCTCCGGCAGGAAGGTAAACGGTGTTTCCGTGCGCTGCTCTGGTTCGTCAGAAGCACTTAGTCATGCTGGCCACATGACCCAGAATCTGTACGCCGGCTCCCTCGGCCAGTAAAGTGAGATGAGCGCCGCAACCCCAGAGTCGTCCACGACTGGACCTAACGGTCAGGGGTCCCTTTACCTTTTTAAACAAACAGGGCAAGACAAGATAGGGTTATATAGCCAACACTAGTCAAACTCAGACCGGAGTCACTGAAACCTAAGACCCAATAGACCAAGAACACTTATTTAAGTGAGCCTTTTCTGAGTCTGAGTTAGGTGGCTATTGCCCATATTACTTACCCTGATGAAGCTGGAAATTAATAATTCTACACCTAATGTCCTGTCCCTAGTTAGAATTTTTTTTGTGTATGGCAAAAGCAGCGGACTACAACATATGTTTGGAAGAAGAGTTTGGACTTGATACCCTGCCTTTCACTCCCCTTAAGGAGTCTCAAAGCGGCTAATAATCACCTTTCCCTTCCTCCCCCACAACAAACACTCTGTGAGGTGAGTGAGGCTGAGAGACTTCAAAGAAGTGTGACTGGCCCAAGGTCACCCAGCAGCTGCATGTGGAGGAGCGGGGAATCGAACCCAGTTCACCAGATTACGAGTCTACCACTCTTAACCAATACACCACACTGGCTCATATGTATTCACATATGTATTCAAATCCAAGAAAGTCTCATGTCATAGAAAGAACTATGCACCATTATGTTTAAAAAAACTAAGGTGTCATTGGCTGAATTGAACCTCTGCATCCCTTAAGCTTTTTATGCTGGGCTGGCTATGGGAAAATACCAATTTTAACTGATGCTGTACTCACCAACCATGTCATAATAAATGTGTTGGTCTTTAAGGTGCCACAAGAATCTAACACGGCAGTGCCTCTGGTAACTGACCTTTATTTTACTGATTAAATCAATTAACAGCTGCTAAGCAACAGCCCTTTAGAAAATGGGGTATAACATTTGCTACTCACCAAATTAGGACCTTATTTTTAAAAGTGTGTGTCTGATAACGGAAAGACTTCCATGATCGTGGTCACAGAAGCTTTCAATTCCATTTGCCCAGCAGCCTCTTCCCAGATGGTTTGGCTATTTTGGTTTTCCATGCTCCAGCATCTCTATTTTTGATCTTCTGCCTCAAATCTCTTGTGGTTCAACCACATTTTCCTTCTCTCTTGATTTTTTTTTTTTTTTTTATAAACTTCCTCTGATCAACACATGAACATCACTTGGCCCAAGGAAAGGAACCTGCTGCATGACACAGCCCAACAACAAATACACATGGATAAGAAGATGTGGTTTAACTAGACAGGAAGAAGCTTGGAGCTAAAATGTTTAACAGATGGAACGAATACGACCTAATCCAGGAATGAGAAAAGACGACTCAAGCAGCACAAACCAATGTAGGAGCACAGGAAACGTGGTGATGTACATCATTAAAATAATTGATCAAGTGTCATTTAATAAAAGATTTCCAAGGATGTAGAGATGGGAGCTGCTGGATCAGACCAAAGACCCATCTAATGCAACATCCTGTTGTCACAGTGGGGAACCATAAACCAGTGAGAAGCTCTCAAATAGATTGTGGGTGCAATTGCACTCCCCCCTAACAACCAATATTCACATACTTACTGACCCTCTAAAAAAGGTTAGTACGATAGACCTCTGTGGAAGCCATGCTGGCTGTTCTTCAGCCAGACTTGTTCTTCTGTAGAAGGGCTGAGCAGGTAAATACACAAATGACATGATCCACTCTAAACAGGTCAATATCAGGTTCTAAGGAAAACAAACGGCCAGAGGCTAGACACATAATCAGGGATGGAATTGTAGTCAGAAATCAACCAAATCAGATCGAGGATCAAGAGGGCAGTGGCAGGAGACCAGATTGAGGATGGACTGGCAGTCAGAGGCCTTGTAAGGTAAGAGTTTGGCTCACATTGTTACATAGGATGCAGTAAGAGTTACTGGATTTACTGAGACTTGATTCTAAGTAAACATACAAAGAGGATCGTGCTGCAACAGAAGCACACCCAACTTCCACATCACCATTGGCTCCACCTAACCTTTGCACGTGGAGACTGAAGGTCTGGAGATCCTTCATGCATTCAGCTGAATGTGTTTAGAATCCTCCCCATGACTGAAAGTGCAATCAGGGTCCCCAGTCACAGGAAGGGCATGCAAACAATCTCCTCTAGACCTTCCCACTCAATGCCAGAAGGTCAGGTTGGAGCCAGTGGAGATGTCGGCAGTTGGGTTGGCACACATGTCCCCATGATCCCCCTGTGCATATAAGCTATGTGCCGGGGATGAGAGCACCAGAAAGAGGCTGCAATAGGGATATGTGTGCGGTAGACACAGAAGAGAGTCGCCCACGGTCTGCTGGTCAGGTCTCCAGAGTGACAAGGAGAGGATGGCATATTGGAATTTACCAGACAAAATGCTGGTTGCAAGTCTCTAGTATCATTTCAATGGCTTTTGTGTGCCTCAAATCCTCGGAGGACAAGTTAAAGCAAACATATAATTGGCATCATATGCCATTGGTAAACACGACACTTAGAAAGTCTTGCCCCCACTTTACATTTGTGGCATTCACAAATATTCACATGTCCTGGATGTGTTTGTTATATCCCCTTCCGATTTCACCATAAAGCAGTGAACAGGCACGCCAAATTGCTATAGTCATTTGCATTAGGCTCCTGAAACCCGCAATACCGGGCAATAGCAATGTCAGCACAAAAGTGCTATTCAAGCCAGGAAGACTGGCCAAAACACAAATCTGTTCCAATTCCACAATGGACCACAGAAAGTGCTATTTACACAATATGCACCATGCCAACAAGTACATTCTGATATATCACATCCAGGAATTCTTCTGCGGGCAGAGATGATCTAGCAGAAAGCCACTATGAATATTACAATCATGTCATCAGCTAAAACAAATATATGGGTGGACACATCAAACACTGGTTTCTTTGCCACCGTTTCCCATAAGCTAAAGGCAATATGTAAAAGAATTCGCCTGTTGTGGCTTTCTGTATATGAAGGGTTACAGAACTTTTTTTCAGTGCGAGATGCCATGAAAGCTATGGAGCAAAGCCATAACAGCTAAATTTGCAAATTGCATCCAGTGAGAAAACAGGAACAGGAAATGGACACTTCTCGTGGACAATGGACTTCCATAATTACATTTGTACACAAAATACAAAACGCATGTACCGAATTGTTTCAGTTTGTTAAAAAAGGAACCACACTGAACAGAGAATGACATCATGGCTTCCTTCCTTCCAAGTGATTCAAAACATAATTCTTTCCATTTCGTGTCACTGACTAGGATTCTACCATATGTGCAAAATGTGTACTAATAAGATGGTAAAAGTCAAAATCAATTGAAAATATTTTATAAAGTGGTAACTTTATAAAAGATCTACACAAAAATTCCTTACTCAGGAAGTCCATATGCATTATTGCATCATTTGAATAAGGGATATACAATATACATTGATAGTTTATTATGGGGAAATCCTTCTATCCCAATGTTCATTAACTGTGCAATCACACATAGGTGTACTTAAAAGTAAGTCCAATGAGTTCAATAGAATTTAATCTCAGATAACTGTGTATATAAGTTGGCAGCCCAACAGTACAATTCTGTGCAAGTCATTCGAAAGGTAAGTTCCACTATATTTGATGAGTCTTACTATCTAGCATGGGACATGGGTGGCGCTGTGGTCTAAACCACAGAGCCTAGGGCTTGCCGATCGGAAGGTTGGCGGTTCGAATCCCCGCGACAGGGTGAGCTCCCGTTGCTCGGTCCCTGCCTCTGCCTAGCAGTTCAAAAGCACGTCAAAGTGCAAGTAGATAAATAGGTACCGCTCCAGCGTGAAGGTATAAGGCATTTCCGTACACTGCTCTGGTTAACCACATGCTGGCCACATGACCCAGAAGCTGTACGCCGGCTCCCTTGGCCACTAAAGCAAGATGAGTGCCGCAACCCCAGAGTTGTTCGTGACTGGACTTAACAGTCAGGGGTCCCTTTACCTTTTACTATCTAGCATAGTGGTTCTCAAATTTCTATCGACCCGCTGGACCAGTAGGACATTGATACACCACTTAATTAAAATTTCCCAAAAGCTGTAGGCTTGCCTTTCTAATGTGACCAAAAAATGTCAGATGTCATGTTTGTTGGCTTTGGTTGCAGGTTATGTTCAGTATTCAACAAGCTTCCGTATTTAATCCAAATACGGACATTTAGCAAGTCGCAAAACTCCTATCTCATATCTGTGAGGTATAATGAAATCCACATCCTTATATGATCACTGACAAGTTTCTCTTACACTGCTTTATGTACCAATGGAATGGTGCTTTCCTCCCCAAACTACTAATTTTAATACATTAGGCACAGTGATTATGTCGCTACCGCCCAACCTGGAAAGCAAGCATGTGGTTTTCACAGCTGCACAGTAGAGGCGAAAAGAGAAGGAGCAGCTTTTTTTTTTAATGTCTCTACAGCGCTGCGAAAAGAAAAGCCATATGTTATGTACAATTAAATGCATCCTGCCCAAATATTTCAAGGAACTTCGTTAACCAACTGTGAACGTTCTGAAAGCCACACAATCACTCCAGTAAAACTACCAGTTTTAAGCACGGATGTGTCAGATACAAAGTGAAGCAGAGGTGAATGGCATCTTGTTTCAGTTCCTCTTCTCTTTAGCTCCACCTTTTTTATATAGTCCACATTCAATGACTTGAATTGTCTGGAGATTCTTGTGGTCACAGAACAGCTGGGGCCACCATGGAAGTTCCTTACAGGCATCTGGATGGGGGACGTCGAAAGCGGCCTCTGGGTACAAGACCACCTAAATTCTGCAATTCAGGAACTCCTACTGAATGACATGGTCCAGCTGCATTTTTTTTCATTGTTACCTAAAACCCCCCCAGGTGAACTATATTCAAGAACAGTATAGTTAGCATCCTTCCTCTAGTTCAGCATATCAGGAAGAGGGAAAGATAGCTCCAGTAAAGAGTTAGTGTCCTCCAGTCCTTGCACACTCAGGATCAAATGTTAACCTCCACTTCTATCTGGATTTGTCCTCTTGCCTCTCTCCTTTTCACTCCCCAAATGATGGCCATGGTGCTGCTGTTGCTGCAATCCAGTTTAATTAAAATCGAACTCTAGGAGTTATGGTGCTGGAGGAGACTCCTGAGAGTCCCATGGACTGCAAGAAGATCAAACCTCTCCATTCTGAAGGAAATCAGCCCTGAGTGCTCACTGGAAGGACAGATCCTGAAGCTGAGGCTCCAGTACTTTGGCCACCTCATGAGAAGAGAAGACTCCCTGGAAAAGACCCTGATGTTGGGAAAGATGGAGGGCACAAGGAGAAGGGGATGACAGAGGACGAGATGGTTGGATAGTGTTCTCAAAACTACTAACATGAGTTTGACCAAACTGCAGGAGGCAGTGGAAGACAGGAGTGCCTGACGTGCTCTGGTCCATGGGGTGATGAAGAGTCGGACACAACTAAACGACTAAACAACAACAAAAGGAGTCCTAAGGTGACAGTAGTACATGTGAAAAGGATCTAGGAGTCTTAGAGTATGACAAACTTAACATGAATCAGCAGTGTGATGCAGCAGCAGCAAAAAAAAGCAAGCTAATGCTATTCTAGGCTGCATCAACAGAAGTATAGTGTTGACTCCCGATTAAAGGAAGTAATAGTACAGCTATATTCTGCCTTGGTCAGACCACAACTGGAATACTGTGCCCGCACCACAATTTAAGAAGGACTTTGACAAGCTGGAACACGTGCAGAGGAGGGCAACCAAGATGATCAAGGGTCTGGAAACTAAGCCTTATGAGGAGCGCTCGAAGGAGCTGGGTATGTTTAGCTTGGAAAAGAGAAGACTGAGAGGAGATATGATAGCCACTTTCCAATATCTCAAGGGCTGTCACATGGAAGGTGGAGCAAGCCTGTTTTCTCCTGCTCTGGAGAGTCCTCTCAAACCAATGACTTCAAGTTGTGAGAAAGGAGTTTCTGACTAAACATCAAGATGAACTTTCTGATAGTAAAAGCTGTTCAACAGTGGGACGGTCTGCCTCAGGAGGTTGTGCACTCTCCTTCATGGGAGGTTGCAGATGGCAGAGATTGGATGGCCATCTGTCATGGATGCTTTAGCTGAGATTCTTGCATTGCAGGGGTCCTTGGACTCAATGACCCTTGAGGTACCTTCCAACTTTACAGTTCTATGATTCTATGACAGAGTTTTGCCCCACCTACTATGTTCAAATGGGAATAGCCATTCGGGCCCTGAGCATTGCTGCCCAATGATCAAGCCTCTCATATTGACTACAATATAAGGAACAGATAAAAATCGATATAGCTTAAAATGCTAACAACAAACTGCTATTATACATCAATATAAAAAATACAACTTTGGATTCTGTTCTGTGTAGCTAAACCAGGGGAAGCCAATGTGATGCCCTCCTAAACTTGTGGACTACAACCCAACAGCCCCAGCCAGCCTAGGAATAGCAAGGGATTGTGGAAGTGGCAGTCCAAAACATATAGGAGAATATCACATTGGCTACCCTTGGATTAATCCTAAACCGTAGAAGAAATGAAAAGGGACTTTTTTGTCACTGAAATAATAAAGATAGTCTCCTCTCTTTCATTCTTAGATACATTAATTTAATCAATTTCACCTTATGATAACCACACCTGATCTAAGAGAGAATAATTACATGACCATCTGAAAGCAATTTCTAACAAGCATTGCAGATTCATAACTTAACTTCCTTAATTTTGAAATAATTTTTAACTACCTTAGTGGCATGTTTAATGGATGAAACAAGAGGTGACATGCTAAAATCACCAAGTTAGGAACTTGCAGAGAATGTTACTGTCTTTCTTAACCAACTTGGTTATCAAGAAACTCCTGACTCCACCCAGATGCATCTATTTCAGATCCACCTAGTGACAAAAATGTAAAATCACACTCTTCACTTTAGAAGATCTCCATGTTAAAAAAAGAAAAAGTAGATGGAACAAACCATGACGCACAGCCAAACCATGGAAAGAATTATAAAATGGGACAGAAGAAATCCATTTTCTCCTACCAAACCTTACTGGGAGAATGTCACTTTCAACTATGACTTAATAAATGAAGCCCCCTGCCTTGTGGGTCTCCTGTCGCTATTGCTACTTGTGGGGAACCCCAAAGAGCACCAGCATTAGTCCTGCTTACTGTCTATGGTACAGGAAGGAAGCCATTCTTTGGCATGTGGGAGAGATGACTAAACAAGGCACATGATGAGCATTAAGCAAGAAAACAAACGAACACATGGAAAAAATCTTTGTGTAATAAGCAATGATTCAACAACTCTGTAAAGCCTTCAGGTTCTCTACTATGATGGAAAACAGAACAATACTATCTGTGGGAGGTAGAAGTGATCTGGAAACAAAGCAATGTGTCACCTTGTTAATGTAGATTTTGTAAGGATTACATAGGTTTATGATGCACCGAAGGGGCAACTATAACAATGGTACCATATCAAAACTCTTTCCATTTGTGTGACCTTTTCCCATGCAAGGAGTTCATTCTCTTTTTGCACGTAAAAACATCTTCCAAAAAGAGAAACATCTTAAATTAGTTGACCTATAACAATCTGACTTGAAGAAACAGCCTGTAGCAGGGAAGTGTTTACAAGTGACCTCTCAAAACACGTTAACTTGTACCAAGAGAAGCTACATCACCTCAGAGTGCCAAGACTTAAAGTCATCTTCGCACGATAATCTTAAGCAGTGGCGGTGGGCTTTAACAAATCTGAGAACAGAAAGCCTCTCACGTTATAAACATATAAATATAATTATATCATGAGTACAGCTGAAGGAGAGATGGGGAACCATCCTCTGTAGGTTGTTGAGACTCCCTTGACTAATTTTCAGTAATGAATCTGAATATTTTCTGTGCGTTCTTCTAGAAAGCTCAGAAAAAGAAGAAGCTAATTTAAATATGTGCTGAAGGAGACTCTTGAGAGTCCCATGGACTGCAAGAAGATCAAACCTCTCCATTCTGAAGGAAATCAGCCCTGAGTGCTCACTGGAAGGACAGATCCTGAAGCTGAAGCTCCAATACTTTGGCCACCTCATGAGAAGAGGAGACTCCCTGGAAAAGACCCTGATGTTGGGAAAGATGGAGGGCACAAGGAGAAGGGGACGACAGAGGACGAGATGGTGGGACAGTGTTCTCAAAGCTACCAGCATGAGTTTGACCAAACTGCGGGAGGCAGTGGAAGACAGAAGTGCCTGGCGTGCTCTGGTCCATGGGGTCATGACTAAACAACAACAACAACAAGAAGAATTTAAATATAAGCAGGGGGGTGGGCAGAATGTTGAGTCATGTTTTGTAGTTTTGGCTTTAGACCTCAGTTAAAATAGTGTCATAATCTACAGAAGCATTAATTCATTTGTCACAAGCTTTCCAAGTAATCAGTCATCAAGCTCAGTAGTTTTGCTTGGGAAGGTGTAGAACTACCAAAGTCCTGGTGGTGCTATCACAAAACAGAAACACTAACTTCATTGGACTGTACAATCAGCACCAAATTTGGTGGCGTATTGTAAATAGGCAGTCCAGAATAGCTGGTACAGAGCAAAAGATGTGTCACTCTCATGAACGTCTAATTATCACATTTATTTATTATCACCTTTTTAGTTTACCAAGTAATGCCAAAAAGTGTTCTTGGGTCACCTACTAACTTAACATTGCTAGTTCTCAATCTCCCTTTTCACAGCGGCATTGCTCTTCTCTCTATATCATGGGTAGGCAAACTAAGGCCCAGGGGCCGGATCCAGCCCAATCACCTTCTAAATTGAGCCCACAGACAGTCTGGGAATCAGTGTGTTTTTACATGAGTAGAACGTGTGCTTTTATTTAAAATGCATCTCTGGGTTATTTGTGGGGCATAGGAATTCGTTCCTTTCCCCCCAAAAAATATAGTCCGCCCCCCCCCAAGTTCTGAGGGACAGTGGACCGGCCCCCTGCTGAAAAAGTTTGCTGACCCCTGCTCTATATAGACACATCATGGATGCGTTATTTTCTTAGCTGGCATAAATTACAATTGCTCTTGAAAATTTCAGTGGCTCAACATGACTTGTATTTATTTATTTATTTTTCTATTTTATTTCACAGCATTTATATGCCTAATGGTTGTAGAAAAAACCCCTCAAAGTGGTTTGCAAGGTAGATGTGTTTGGGTCAAAGAGATCAGATGAAATTTAAAGCAACCCCCCCCCCCAACTCTGATGACCCAAGAATCCCCCCATTATAAGCAACAATGTTTAGCCAGTTCTTGTATTGGCAACCAGATTGGTTTGGGCTTATGTCGCAAAGCATACCAGAACACCTCATCATTTACCACTTTCAACCTTGTTTTTTTTCTGGGAGTAGGATCCGACCCATTGGAAAAGATGGTTCTGCCAGCTATCACTAATACAATCATTACAATTTGCTTGACAGGAATATCAATCATTGGCTGGTGGAAGGAAGAATGAACATGAATTTCCATTCCATTCACCCTAGATAAACCACAGTGACTTCACTTCATTTCCACATCAACATAAACCCTCTCACACCCATCTGCTACCACCTGGAAGAGGTTACACACTTTGATAGTCACTCTGGAAATTTCCAAGCCACAAACTGCCATACAACCTGCTCAGACTGGCTTGTAAATAAAACCACAACCACAACACACACACACAAGATCTTCCAGGCACATTCCTTATGAAGAGTGGGCAGTGGGCCAATGGTTGACCAACTTAGACAATTTAGTAGCAAGCTTGATATGCTTGCCCTATTTGATTATATGTCAATTTAATTTGAAACATAAAGATGTCAGACAAATCACAAGTTGTTGACATTTTGTAAGCGTTCTGTGATGATATTGGGTACTAGAAAGAGAAAGCAACCTCACTTTGTAAGGATTTAAGGAATTTTTTTGTTCCATCTCCCAAAAATAATTGTTAAAAGCTTGAGACATTTTCAAACATTGTTGGTTTCTGGTTGTCCCATTGTTATTAAAATGGTAATTTTTTCACAACACTGCAAGCATGCAAACTAGACACACACACACTTAAATTAAAAACAAAAAGGCATGCATTTACAAGATCCTAGTGGCCCAATGTGCTTTAGCTATATGTTTTATTTATAAAATTTTTTAAAAAACCTTACAAAAGAGTGAAATTAATACAATGAACCAGATAAAACTTAGCAACATAGATTCCTGTGGTTCTATATTCAGCTGAAAGATTATAAGTAAAAATCAGCAGAAAAGAGAGTCACATAAGGGCCGGGCATTGAAAGAACTTTGCTACATTGGAATATTCGTATCAAAAGGTCTAGCAAGCAGCACTTCCGGGGGAAAATACAAACAATATGAAAACACTAAGAGGCCAAGGTAAATGAGCTACTTATGTTAGAACCTGGTATTACCTTATTTACTATACCAATAGAAGAAATATGGGAAGGGCACCTTTGGTGGAGTGGGACTTAGTATTAAAATAGACATCGTTTTTCCTTCTTTTAATTTAATATGAATGTAACTGATACATTACTGAGAAAATTATTTATATAGGTTTAATTTCTGTTTATGTATGTATTTCTATTAAACTTATTTATATAAAAAAAATCAACAACTGCACAGGCCTTTTTTTTAAGTCTTCAAGAGATGCCTAAAAGTCAAAATTGAGGATGTCAGCAGACTCTCTGCAAATTCAACACAGGGAACTGCTTTATACTGTTTCAGAACACTGGTTTTTTGAGCTCAATCTTGTGTACACTGATTGGCAGAAGCTTGCTAGGTTTTCAGGCAGGGGTCTCTCCCAGCCCTACTGGGGGGAAATGCAAGTGGTGCTGTGGTCTAAACCACTGAGCCTCTTGGGCTTTCCGATCAGAAGGTCGGCAGTTCGAATCCCCATGACAGAGTGAGCTCCCGTTGCTCTGTCCCAGCTCCTGCCAACCTAGCAGTTCGAAAGCACACCAGTGTTAAGTAGATAAATAGGTACCGCTCCGGCGGGAAGGTAAACGGTGTTTCCGTGCGCTCTGGTTTCTGTCACGGTGTCCCATTACGCTAGAAGCAGTTTAGTCATGCTGGCCACATGACCAGGAAAACTGTCTGTGGACAAACACCGGCTCCCTTGTCCTGAAGCGAGATGAGCGCCGCAACACCATATTCACCTTTGACTGGACTTAACTGTCCAGGGGTCCTTTACCTTTTACCTTACCTGGAGACACTGGGGATTGAACCTGGGACCTTCTGCATGCAAAGCAGTTGCTCTGTCACTAAGCTACGTCCATCCTTCCATAATCCTTCAAGCTCTTGAAACACTGAGCGACCGAAGAAATTCTTCAAAAATTCACGCTTCTTTGAATTTTGTAATGAAGTTCTTCGGCAAAGTAATACATACAAATATGTATATATCAGGGTAAAGTATGCATAGAATGGATACATCAGGTGAAAATAAAGCACAAAATGCATGGTATTAGGGGATATTGTGTCTATAGTGCAAAACTGCATAGAAGCGATTAGGAGAAATTTGCACTCAAAGGCTAATTAATTTTCATGAGAATTTACGCACACACAGACACACACACACAGAGAGAGAGAGAGAGAGAGAGAGAGAGAGAGAGAGAGAGAGATGTGGAAATGTGAAGAAATGAAGTGAAAACTGGAAAAATGAGAGGGGTGGGAATAGACAGATTTGCTCACCCCTATCTACAACACAAACCTAATCATGTACACTCAGAAGAAAGTCCCATTGAATTCAGTGGGACTTACTCCCACCTGGGTAATTAGGGTTAGGATCACAGCTCTTCTAATACAGCTTTTGTAATACAATTGATTTTTAAATTTTACTTTTAACAATCCTCTATATTAGGTCCTTGTACGTTACACAACCTGATTCCAATTTTGTATCATCTCTCGATAATTAATTTCATCGTTTGTTGATTCCAGTGCTTTTCAGCTGCTGCATTACAGCTGTAACAACCGGACCATCCTTTTCATTTGCAAAACCAATACGACCTGGACCACGAGATAATTTTCTTCCTATGAGATGCCTAATCCATAGCCTTGATAGGTTTTCACAGCCAAATTGTCTGTGAATTAGCCCAAGACATGACCTTGCCAGTTGGTTTATTGCCCCAAGACACTAAACAAGGCATCAATCTGGTGACAAATTAGGACACACAACAGAAGCTACCTAAACCCATCTATCATCTGCACTGTCCTCAAAAGGCAGAGGCATCTGTAATACAAAGAGTTAAAACCACAAATGCATAGCTACTTCTGAGAGGTCCTGTTTTAATTATGGGTTCTATGGGAGACATATGTTTGAAGAGAAACTGAAGAGAATCAACCGGAAACCCATCAGATGGTTATTCGGCTTTTTGGTCACTGCTAACTAGTTCCAGATTACAATGAACCAAACAGCAGCCAAAGGCTACAGATCACATGGCGCGTCTCCAGAATCGTTTTTGGTAGGCATTGTTTATAGCGTCCAATTTGAACTGAACTATGCATCATGCAGTTTCTCAAGAAGAAAACGAATCTGCAGTAAGGCTGGGCCCTGGAGAATGGAGGCCCTGGCCTAAACCAGATAGGAACTTGGTTGCTTTGGAGAAACAGTTCAAAAACACACAAAGACAAATACAGTCGTATCTCTACTTCTGTATCCCTCTGGATACGGAATCTTTGGGTTATGGCCATGGCAAACCCGGAAGTGTATACTTCCGGGTTTCGCCGTGCGCATGCGCAGATGTGCTCAATTGCACCATGCGTGTGCACAGAAATGCTCAATCGCGCCAGAAGCGCGCCTCTATTTACGTTATTTTCAGGGTGCGAATGGACCCCTGGAACAAATTAAGTTCATATCCGGAGGGTCCACTATAGATTGCTTTCTCCCTGGGTAAGGTGGACACTTGCCCATTATCAAAAAAGAGGGTAAAAAAGAGCATATGCTGCTTTATATGAAAATGTATATAAATAACTGAGGGACGCGGGTGGCGCTGTGGGTTAAACCACAAAGCCTAGGACTTGCCGATCAGAAGGTTGGCGGTTCGAATCCCCATAACGGGGTAAGCTCCCATTGCTCGGTCCCTGCTCCTGCCAACCTAGCAGTTCGAAAGCACGTCAAAGCACAAGTAGATAAATAGGTACCGCTCCAGTGGGAAGGTAAACGGCGTTTCCGTGCGCTGCTCTGGTTCGCCAGAAGCGGCTTAGTTATGCTGGCCGCATGACCTGGCAGC
This sequence comes from Podarcis pityusensis, assembly GCF_964106645.2. NCBI lineage: Eukaryota > Metazoa > Chordata > Lepidosauria > Squamata > Lacertidae > Podarcis > Podarcis pityusensis. The sequence goes on from NC_138026.1 coordinate 11,348,680, forward strand.
TGTACGCCGGCTCCCTCGGCCAATAAAGCGAGATGAGCGCCGCAACCCCAGAGTCGGTCACGACTGGACCTAATGGTCAGGGGTCCCTTTACCTTTATAATTACTATAATTTTAAAAATAAATAAATTGTGGGGAAGACTGCGGCCAGGTGACATGTGTGTCTTCTCAGTGTGCTGCCCACATGCTAACTGTTGTTAGGTAAACCCTTTCTGGTGGTTCTCTATCTTTGAACCACAGCTGGATTAGACAGCCCTTCAAATAAGAGACTCCTTCAAAAGGAAGACTGAGAGGCCTTCAAATTGAGGACTGTCTTCTATAGAGGAGGACCCCTGGCCAAACTACCCCAAGTAAGGGTCATACATAGCTGTGACTGAAGCGATTCCTGCTTAGTTCCAGCCCAGGCTATGAAAACATAACCGTGAGATCTTGAGACTGCAATGCTAAGCACACTTACCACTTACCTAGAAGTAAGTCCCACTTGTAAGCTACCTAACTTTAGCATGCACAAATCTTTGAGGGGGAGAAAACAGAAAGGAAATTTATCAAGAAGTTTTCACAGCCCCACAGTTTGGTTGAGCAACTGGGAAGGTATTTTGCAGCACTCGAAAGGTACTGCCATTATCTTTTATCTACAATCTGTGAACGGGCATGGCAGTATTTAAAGTAGTCAGTAGCTGGCTACCAGCACAGAGTAGCCCATTTAGAGAGCAGAGTACACACAAGTCTGAACAAACACCAAATATACATACATAAAAATCCTCCCACATGTTGTTTTTTCTGAACTTGTGATTCATTCTGGTTGGGACCAGTGAGTGTACCGACCACATAACTGTCAGACGAGCCCTTCATTCAGCCCCTAATCAGAATTTGTTTGTTTAAGGGTCCACTCAAGTTGACGCTCTGAAACTTGCAAAGAAGATGCAGCCTCTGTTCTTGGCAAAGTGTGGGTGGGAGGAGGATCAACCTGCTTTTTGCTTCAGGTGCAGTTTGGCCGACACCTTGCTTCAAAGCAGACTGATGCCCTGAGTCCTTGTCATCTTAGGTAAAGGGACCCCTGACCATTAGGTCCAGTCGTGACCGACTCTGGGGTTGCAGCGCTCATCTCGCTTTATTGGCCAAGGGAGCTGGCATACAGCTTCCGGGTCATGTGGCCAGCATGACTAAGCCGCTTCTGGCGAACCAGAGCAGCGCACGGAAACACTGTTTACCTTCCTGCCAGAGCGATACCTATTTATCTACTTGCACTTTGACGTGCTTTCAAACTGCTAGGTTGGCAGGAGAAGGGACCGAACAACAGGAGCTCACCCCATCGCGGAGATTCGAACCGCCGACCTTCTGATCGGCAAGTCCTAGGCTCTGTGGTTTAACCCACAGCGCCACCCACGTCCCTTCCTTGCCATGGAGTTTAAATGTCACGAATTAAACCAGAGGGTATCATTTGGGCATAATGGAGGAGCTAGGAATGAGAGTTGCCCATCTTGGCACGTGGTATCTCGATATAACATTTCCAAATGACACCATTATTGTGATGCAAAGAGTTCCTACAGAGGTAAAATGTACTAAGCATTGCCACAGAAGTCTGGACTTCTGATAATAACTTTTCGTAATGCATTCACCCACATGCCTCTGTAAGTTGTTGTTGGCATCTGTCCATCTTGAGAGACAACGGAGTGCACCTCCAGGGGTGAAGTCAAACTGCTGGAGAATCACAGCGCCTGCTGTGGCTGTAGAGAACGGTAAGTCATAACTGCTGCCTCCCGCACTGTTTTTGCCGCATTAGCAGCACCAAAGTGATGTCTCTGGGGCGCAAGCCTGGGCAGTGTGCATGGAGGTCCTGGGTTGCCCAGATGACAAGATCCACACACCCCGCTGCCTCTTGGCCTTGCTAATGTGGTTCAAAGGAAAGTAGACCAATACATTTGGCACCAGCTTGGCTGCAGGAGTTGCAGAAAGGATGTGCATAAAACACCATCCAACTGTCTTAGGGACTCCAGATTTGCATTTACTCCTTGGCCTTTTCTTTTCCTGAAAATGTCCCACAAGGCAGTGGCTATGGATTTTTCCTCAGGGTTTACTCCCAAAGCCGTTCTCTGAAATGAGTACACAGTGGTACCTCGGTTTAAGAACAGTCCTGTTTAAGAACGATTCAGTTTACAAACTCTGCAAAACTGGAAATAGTGTCGCGGTTTGTGAACTTTACCTCGGTCTAAGAACAGAATCCAAATGGTGGCAGGGCACCGGTGGCAGGAGGCCTCATTAGGGAAAGCGTGCCTCGGTTTAAGAACGGTTTTGGTTTAAGAACTTCCGGAACAGATTAAGTTTGTAAACCGAGGTACCACTGTAAGCATAAGCCGGTGGAGGTTTAGAATCAGAGTTTTCTTTCTTCTAGATGGGTTACCTTCCCAGCTTGGCAAGCCCATTGGCCCCTCCTCTGAAGGTATCATATATATGGTAAAGGTAAAGGGACCCCTGACCATTAGGTCCAGTCGTGGCCGACTCTGGGCTTGCAGCACTCATCTCACTTTATTGGCCAAGGGAGCTGGCGTACAGCTTCTGGGTCATGTGGCCAGCATGACTAAGCTGCTTCTGACGAAACAGAGCAGCGCATGGAAACGCCGTTTACCTTCCCAGCGGAGCGATACCTATTTATCTACTTGCACTTTGAGGTGCTTTCGAACTGCTAGGTTGGCAGGAGCAGGGACTGAGCAACAGGAGCTCACCCCATCACAGGGATTTGTTTTTTTTAAAAAAAATGATATTTATTGAGAATTTAAAATTACAGAAAGAAAAAGGAAAAAGCAAGAAAAAAGAAAAGGAAAAAAGGTATACAAAAAAAGAGATTAAACAATATAAGTCAATAAAAACAAAAGTCAAAAAACAAAAAAGAAACAAAACACACAATACATCAGAATCAAAAAAACAAAAATAAACAAAAAATTTAAAAGCAAATCCAATATTCCCAAATCCTTATCTTTCATTAACTTGTTTCATCGACCTCCTCACACCTCCCTTTTTTGTATTCTAGTTATTAATTGTCTCAGCAAATCCTTTCCATCTTTCACAATATTCTGTCATTAAATTACCTTAATCTATTTTAACCTTATCTTACCATAAAAAACCCTAAAGCTTAAAACTTAAATCTTATTTATACCTAATTCTTTTTAACAAAACATATTTATACATAATTCTTTTTAACATTTCTACTAAAGCCAAATAATTTCATTCCAACATTTTTCTAATATTCATTAATTTTACAATGATTTTCTAAATGAATTTTTAAAACTTTCTTCCAGTCTTCATCCATCGTCTCTTCTTCCTGGTCTCGGGTTTTGTCAGTCCTTTCTGTTCCATCCATCTAGTCCATCAACCTGGTGACCTTCTATCCAAGGCTCTTAAGTCTTTTCCATGTCCCTTCTGCAGGTCTTCTTCATGTTTATACCTGCACTTTACTTTATCTTCTGCTGATCTTATTCTTAATTTCCTTCCTTTCTCTCGGGGAGACTCCAACTTGACAATATCTTTATCCCTTCTCGACAGGTCAGCCCATTCTCCATAGTCGACACTGAAATCCAAAAGATACTTGAAGGCATGTTTCAAAGTCCCTCCAAGATTAAGGGCCCCCACAACTCCGAACTCCCCCTGGCCCAAAGCCAGATCCGAAAAGTCAAAACATCCCTCCATAGGGGGATCTATCCAACTTCCCATCTCCAGACCAAACAGTGCTCCATCTCTCCAAATCTGACTTTCTCCAGGTTCAGTCGTCAAAGACAGCAACTTATGTTCCTGCAAGGCCGCAGCTCTCTCCATTTCTGGTACTTGAGGTTCAGCAACTACCTCCTCCTTTATCTTCTTCACCACTTGCTCTGTCAAAGCACATTCCTGGATTGATTCCTGAGTGGTTTCTATATAAATATTCACTGTTTGTCCAAAATTTGCAACTGCAACAGTCATCAAATCCATCTTCTCATGTAGCTGTTCCAGTAAAGCACTTGTCTTGCAAAAAAGCAAGCACTAAAGCTTCTTCTGGGCACATTCTTGTTCAAGGTCGGTGTCTAATTCCCACGATCTTTTATCTCTACAGCTGTAGAATTCCCCAGATCGACTCCAGCAACAGTTTCACAAGCTCCCTCTAGAGGAAACAATTTCTATTTGTATCCGTCTTTTTAAAAGCAGATCTAGCAACAGAGTTCCTTTCGTTTTCCAGATATTTTGTTCCTTTTAAGTGCAAAAGGGAACATTGGAATCAATATGTTTCTCTTTTTTAACTATCTGTCAAAAACGTTTTGTCCACAGTCAATGAACTTCCCCAAAGTGTCTGTCTCTGACACCCCGCTCCCAGGATCAAGACGGTGGAAATTTATCTTTCTTTACTCTCTCTTCTGCAGGTTTAAACAGTCTAAAAAGATTCCCCCCTCTTCTCCTGCTTCCAAGGGGGGTTTAGTGATTTTAACTGATGGAAATTTAGTCCTTTACAAACGACTTTCCAGACTCTAGCTTGCAATGTCTTTGCTTCAATCTATTTACAAAAGTGGAAGGCGGACTTCCTGTTTAGACCTTCCCGCTTCGGTGCCAAATTAAAAAGTTTCTTAATCCAATTTTCCGTTCTACTCACGGGCAGTTGTTTAAAATCCAATTGTCCACAGGAAAAAGTCAGCGCTCTCCGGCAACAGCAATGCGGCTTCACTCCGTGAAAGAAGCAGTCGATTCAAAGCACCACGCCATTCACCCCACGTCGCTCCGGATCCCCGAAACCGGGTTTCCCCGCGAGTAGGGGAGGCGCAAAGGGTGCCAGCCGAATCCCACATCCACAGGCTTCTCCCGCCTGTGGTTTTTAATGGGTCTCCGCCTCGCCGCGGCGGTCCAGACCCTAGTTCTCACGAAGCGGATTCCTCCTGGTCAGAGGAAATCCGCCATTGCCGGAGGCGTTAACCCGGAAGTCCCATCATCACAGGGATTTGAACTGCCGACCTTCTGATCGGCAAGTCCTAGGCTCTGTGGTTTAACCCACAGTGCCACCCACGTCCCATGGGTACAGTGGAGTCACAGGTTGATCACATCACCAATTGTTTCTGAGATGCAGAGACCTCTAAGTTTGTCTTCTTCCTATTGTGTTTAAAGGCTACAATTAGGAACATAAAAAGTGGCTTTAGTCTGAACCAGACTACAGGTCCGTCTAGCTCAGTGTGACTGAGTAATGACTGCCAATGACTTTCCAGGGTTTCAGAGAGGAGCTCTTCCAACCCTAGCTAGGGATGCTGGGAACTGAACTAGGGACCTTCTGCGTGCAAAGTGGATGTTCTGTCACTCAACCATGACCCTTGGGAGGAGGCGGGGCTTGCAGATTTCATTCAGGCTTGCTACCTTCCCCCCCCATAATTCACCCACTATTTGCACAACTTCAGATGGGGGTTCACAAAACGGACCTCTCTTCCATATAGACATTCACTATGCCTTACAACACTTCTAAAACGTTTTATTTCATTCACATCCCACCTTTCCTCCAAGGGGTTCGAGGTGTATACATGCTCTCCCTTTCAACCTCACAACTCTTTGAGATGGAGTAGGCTGAGACACGGTCCAAGATAGCCTAAGGTGAACCGAAAGGGGAATCAGAATCCAGGCCTCCCTTGCAGTCCAACACTAACCACTATACCAGTGGTTCTCAACCTGTGGGTCCCCAGATGTTGTTGGACTACAACTCCCATCATCCTTGACCACTGGTCATGCTGACTAGGAATGATGGGAGTTGTAGTCCAACAACAGCTGGGGACCCACAGGTTGAGAACCACTGCTCTATACCATTCGGATATCATGGAGCGGAATTCTAGGAACATAGGAAGTTGACTTCTACTGAGTCAGACTATTGGCCCATGAAGGTATTGGCTTCACTCAACCCTCAAAGAAATAGAGTTTCCAAAAAGTCCTGTCCTCTCCTCTCCTCATACCACTGCCACCCTCTTTGCCTGAATTTTTCTTGGTATCAGACCTTGAATCTGATAAGTTTGGTGCACGAGAAATAAATACACTGAAGGATAGAATCCAAGATCATATTTAATGCCAGTGCAGCTCCAATCTATTTTATATGGGATATTTTACTTCTTCAAGTATATGCAGTGTCAGGGAGTTACCTTTTTGCTGAGATATGCACTAGCAGAGCATTTTACTGAATCTACAAAAGTAAAAAAATACCAAAAATATTTGAGACCACAGCAATTCTAGGAATTTAGAGAAGTTAGCATTACACAGACTATTAACTTCTTTGGCATCTGGAGGCATCGTCTGACTTGTCATCTTTGCTTGACCCTGAAACAACTTAAACAACTTTCCCCATAATTGTTGCCAAGATGTCAGCATTGAATAACCACGTCTAGCTTTTCCTTTCAGGGATGAGGGGGGTATCTTTCAAAACTAATGGTCACAAAGATGAGAAATATTTAGAGAATTTGAGGAGAAACTACCCTGTCATCAGAAAGCACTCCTCACCAGAGATATATATATGTATATATATCTACTGGTACTCAAGCCCCAGTTCTCCAAGTGGTGAGATGTTTAGGGGGTATTGTGATTTCCAAGGTATGGACTCTGCTGGAGGCTTACTGGAATTTGTGTCATAATAATAAATAATAATAATAATAATAATAATAATAATAATAATAATAATAATTTATTTATATCCCGCCCTCCCCAGCCAAAGCCGGGCTCAGAGCGGCTAACAACAGTACAGTGGTACCTCAGGTTACATACACTTCAGGTTACATATGCTTCAGGTTACATACTCCACTAACCTAGAAATATTACCTCAGGTTAAGAACTTTGCTTCAGGATGAAAACAGAAATCATGCTCCGGCAGCGCAGCGGCAGCAGGAGGCCCCATTAGCTAAAGTGGTGCTTCAGGTTAAGAACAGTTTCAGGTTAAGAACGGACCTCCGGAATGAATTAAGTACATAATCTGAGGTACCACTGTAAAATGATACAACATTCTAAAATCATTTCATTATAAAATCAGTTCAACTCAGATTAATGGTGACCATTGGGCTAGAGTTCTGTGAGGATTACCAAAGGAGGGAATCAGGCTGTGCCCTGGCCAAAGGCCTGGTGGAACAGCTCTGTCTTGCAGGCCCTGTGGAAAGATGTCAAGTCCCACAGGGCCCTAGTCTCTTGTGACAGAGCGTTCCACCAGATTGGAGCCATAGCCGAAAAAGCCCTGGCTCTGGTTGAGGCCAGCCTAACCACTCTGTGGCCCGGGACCTCCAAGGTGTTTTTGTAAATATGCAGGTGAAGCACTTTGACAGATACCCAAAGTTCACTCCACCCCACTCAGAGATGTGAAGGCCCAGAAAAAAGGCAGAACATTTTTTTTTCCCCAACTGGAAAAATTAGGTTGGGGGGGAATGGGATTTTACCTATTTTTTTCTTGGGGCTTTCCCCTGTGCCTTCACATTTCTACCCACAACAGGTCACCAGAAGGAACCATAATCACCCCAAGATGCTCCCAGCTTTCTTTAGAGTCTGGACTCAGTTCTTTGACTCTCCTCTGCAACTCTCCAAAAATGCCACTCTGTGGGCACTTATTTGTATATTCAGTGATGTCCAGCATCTTCAAACTTAGGAGATAAAAGGTGATTTATAATGCAAGTTGAGATCATGGATGAAGCAGCAGAAACAAAGAAGGTATATTGTGTACTTGTCACTTGCTATTATTTTGGATAAACACACAGGTACTTCCAAGCAGCTCCCACACAAAGTTCCCATCAGAATCAGAAACCTGTGGCTTGTGCTGCTTGCATCCCTAAACCTAAAACATATAAAAAGTCCAAGCTGCATTTAGCAAGGCACAAATTCATTCCTTAGCCATGGGCAAAGTCTCTCTCTCCCCACAACTTTAAGTTCTATCACAACTGCATACAGAATGATTTTGCAGGGTGGGGGACCAGAACTGAGGTGTTTGGGACTCATCACATCAAAAGCAACAGTCCACTGTTTGTGCCAAAGGTTGCCTCTGTTGAACTGTAGCACTGGAGGCCACAGAATGTGCCTCAAGATAAGCTGCATTTGCCAAAAGGAGATATATTACATAAACATGCAGGTCCTACTATCCGCCCACTCGTTATGGAAAAAAATCTGCTTATCTGAATGTAAGAAATATGCCCAAATCTCACTACATGTGCAGCTGTTTCAGATATCCGAGTGGCAAAGTTTCCCCACTTCCTTACTTGTTTGAGCTTTGCTGGTCAATGGCAGCCATTTGGGGCAGGAACCATGGAGAAAAGGAGTGGGGTAGAGATCAGACCAATCAGAGAGCCAGGGAGATTGGACAAATCAGTCTTTCCTGTGGCTGCAGCCATTTAAGGAACTGTGGCAGAAGAGAGGGAGAGATCACCAATTAAAAATGTTCCCATAGGAAATAATGGAAACCATCAGCTCATTATGTGAACGCTCCCCTAACAAACAATTTCCTAGGAGTGCATTGCGTTCGAACCTGCTTGTGGTATTTTTCTAAGGCAATGGCTCCCAAACTTTCCCCCAAGGACTGCTTGAAAATTGATGAGGTTCTTGGGACCACTTAAAACCCACAGGAATGCCACAGAGCACCTGGATGAAGCTTGCGGAGCACAATTTGGGAACCTCTGATCTGATGCCTTCCTTGAATTTGTGGGAGCTGGTAAAAGCAGAGGCTGAATGTTTCTTGGCAAATAAGAGCTCCAGTGGAAGTCTGGGTGAGTACTGCCATCCTGCTCCATGCTTGGCTGGGCGAACCTATTTCGGTCCCACAACCCTACCAAATATTGATGTTCTCTAAGAAGAACCTAATGGGGCACACCTAACACAAGGGCACAAAAGTTGAGGCAAGGCCTCGAAACAGAACTGCAGAACGTTTCTAAATTGACCAAACGTCCTTATAAAAACCGAGATGTCCTGCGCATTTTGACAGTAAACTTCCTCAGGGACAAAAGCGAGGCCGACCCTACTGTCGGTGAGGCAGGTGCCTCAGGTGGCAGATTTGGAGTGTCGGGAGAAGCCAGTAATTATTTAATTTATTATTGTCACATTTTACTCTTCGGCAGGAAAGAGAAGTGCTTGTGGGAGTTTCTGCTTCAAGTGCCAAAAACAGCTTGGCTGGCCTTGGATAGGGATGGGACATAAATTAAACTCAGTTTGCACATAAAGCAGAACTTACTTAACCCACACTTTCGAAACCAATACACAAACTGAAACACAGCCATCCTTCAAACTTTGTACTTCTCCAAAGTTTCGTGATGCAGTTCTCCAGCTGAGAAACATGCCCAGAAATGTACATACCAATATATAAAGTGTGCATGTAAATGCATATATTAGTAAATATAGCGTACAAAAAAAATGTTTTGCATGAGGGAAAGCAGTGCCGTAAAAATGTATACGTTAGCCAAAGTTGCATGCAAACGTGTACGTTAGGTGAAATTTGCATTGAAATCTTGATTACATTTCTCGAGGACTTGAAAAATAAATTGCATACTGATGTAGAAACACGGAGAACTAAACTTAAGATTGGGAAAATGGGAAACAGAAAAAGCAGTATGGGCAGCCCATCCCTAGTTTTGGGTACTCTGTATCTTGACCTGTGGTGTTGGGGGCCACCACCTGCTGTTCCACTTGAAGAAGAAAAATGTTTTGGGCCAACTCAGGCACAAGAATGTAGCTCTTTTTTTAAAGGAAACTTATATCAACTTCCAGAACCATTTTGGGGGTTATTGGTGCCCAAAGGACCACATAATTGAACAGATTATTAGCTCTTCAGTCTCAAGGGTACCTTTGCCGTTCACTAAGGAAAGAGTTTTGCTGGATTTGTTTCTGAAGGCCTCTATAGAAACATACTTATGCCAGAGCAAAACGCCTGTTTCTGGGGAAACTATGCTGACTAGGCAGAGCGTTTGGTAGGGATGTGGTTCACCGGAACCCTCCACAACGTAGGCTATAAATTGCCATCATCTGATAATTGTGATCTATGAAAATATGCAGCTGCTTTTTGCTTAGAAAGAAAGTGGAGGGAAAATGAGGGAAAACGCTTTCAAGTCAAAACACCAAAATAACACACTCATGTATGTTTCTACAAAAGAAGAAATTCTTTGGCATGCCTCATTTACTCTTTGCAACCAGTTGTGAACCACAAAAGCATTTTCATTGTGTTTTCAGATCTGAATAGCACATATGGCTTACTGCTGGCGTCTCTCAGTGGGAAGGTTTTCAAATGGTTTGTGAACGCTGAAGTCTGCGTAACCGCTTTATGCGCAAGATTTGTGTGTCACACACACTTATCCCCAAACACCCCATCTCAAACACACCTCCGACACCCCCCAAGCTTTGAAAACACACAGGAGAGCACCCATTAGAAAGTAATATAAAATTCCAGGCATGGCTCAACATACATTAACCCTGAGAAAATATCATGAAGCGGCAAGCCCATCGGTATTTGTTAACCACTTTGACCAAACCCATCAAAACCTTGTTTGTTCACGTCAAATAAAATAGCTCATTTTAGTGGTTAACCCTACTGCCTCATCTTGGGGTTGGGGGCGGGGGGAACGTCTGATGCACAAAGGTTTCAGGAATGTCTCGGATTTTAAATTGTCTGTTATAGCATTCTTTAACCATTTGCTGCTTGGGATGCGAGAATAATGAGTGGAGTTTGGGATTTTGCTTTATCATGTAGTAACAGGATGCCGACGACGCCCCTCAAGCCTTTTCTGGTCTAATGCATAAGTCCCACTATCTCTCCTTCCAAGAAGCTGCTGTTGCCACTTCCCAGAAGCATTTGAGCAGCAATGGGGCAGACCATGCTCGTCTAAACTTATTCCAGGCCTGTAATAAGAGCATGCTGCTGTTCCTTACTGCTATCACCACTTGTCAGCAGCAAGCGCAGCTTAGCTGGTAATTACAGGGCTTATTCCATCATGCCCTGAACGGGAAGATGAATTGAACTGGGCAGGCAGGGCAAAAGGACTAGGAGGACCTTTGCAGGCTCACATCCATCTTTGGGATTGCTTGGCCTGCATGTATTATGGTTTCATTGCCCATACGTTTCTGCTCTAAGTGAATACTTCACTGCCTGGTTTCTGCAGAGGGGCTGTTATCCTTATGATTCCATTCACAGCCCAGTGTGTGTCAATCACCTCTCCTACCTGGGCAGTTATCTTTCCACAAGGGCCAGCATTGATGGTGAAATCCAACATCCCCTGAGTTCTGCGAGTGCAGCTTTCTTCTGATTGAAGCGCAGAGTGTTTGAGGACCAGGACATTCGCAGGGAAACCCAAATGCTTGTTTACAAAGCTATTGTACTATCAACCTTACTGTATGCTTGTGAAACATGGACCACTTATCAACGCAATCTCCAGCTCCTCAAAAGATTCCAGCAATAGAGTCTCCAAAAAATGTTACACATCACTTGGGAAGACAGGCGAACTAATGCCAGTGAACTGGAAGAAGCAAAGATCACCAATGTCGAATCAGTGATTCTTCAACATCAACTTTGTTGGACTGGTCATGTTGTGCGGATGCCTGATTATCATCTTCCAAAGCAACTACTCTATTCCGAACTTAAAAATGGAAAGCGTAATGCTGGTGGTCAACAAAAGAGGTTTAAAGACTGTCTCTAGGCAAATCTTTAAAAATGTAGCATAAACATCGACAACTGGGAAACACTGGCCTGTGAGCGCTCCAATTGGGGAACAACCTTTACCAAAGGTGTCATGGGCTTTGAAGACACTCGAACTCAGGATGAAAGGGAGAAACATGCTAAGAGGAAGGCACGCTTGGCAAACCCTCACCATGATCAACTCCCGCCCGGAAACCTCTGTCCTCACTGTGGGAGGACGTGTGGATCCAGAATTGGCCTCCACAGTCACTTATGGACTCACTATTAAAACCGTGTTCATGGAAGACAATCTTACTTGGCAACGAGTGATCACCAAAGAAGAAGAAGAAGATCATTAACATTCCATGCACAGTCCATTGTGTTGAAGGCATCAAAATACTTACATTTTCCACGTGAATGGGTGATCACACCCCTCTTGCTTCTTGTCAACAAAGGAGGGTGGAGGGATATGGTGCAGCAGAGGACTGAACCTGCAGATTGAAAAGGAGAAGCATAAAGCATAGATAACAAAGTCAACATCAAAGATTGAAACCCATGTTTGGATGCCAAACACAAGGCAGTTATTGACTATCAGTATTTACTGTTGCAAATGTTGAAAGCGCTCCCCTTCCTCCAGATCCCTCAAGGCTGCTGACACATATATTGACCAGATCATATGAACACAAGAAGCTGTCTTATACGGAAGCAAACCAATGGCCTTTCAAGCATTGTCTCTTCTGTGAACAGAGGATCTCCAAGACTTGAGGCAGGCCAATTTTTTCACATCCTATCCCTCCATGTTATTTTAAATGGTCAGGGTGCAGAATGAACATGAGACCTTCTGGATGCAGAGTTCTGTCAATGAATTACCCTTGTATTAGACAAGGGTTTTTTACTTCAAAATAAAGTATAAATTGAGGGGGTCATCTTATACCTGGGTAGTGCAGAGGGGAGATGGGCGAATGACTGCATATCTGTGAGCATTAATTGGCTGGATAACTGCACTGGAAAATTCAGGCAAATGCAAATCTCAAAGTGTTTTAGTCTGTGTATTGTTTCGGAAATTGCAAATTAGATAGGTTTGTCTTTAAATGTCCACTAAATAGAATTTCTCCTCTATTGCTAGATTAATCCCCCATTCCTACAGAGGATAATCAGTGTGTCTGCAATAGGTTCAACCTGCTAAAATGCAGTAAAGCTTAGAGCATATTACAGCACTCAAATGTAAGCAATATGGAGATTTAGCTGTTTGTACTACATGCACTTATTTGAGAACTCAAAAACTGACACCCAAAAACTCATGGCAAGACTCTAGAAACAAAGCCATACCAGAGAATTATATATCTACACAATCTCAGGTCCTGCTATTTTATAGATTTCATTAAATGCTCCTTGAAGGGCAAAGTTATTTTAATATCCACACCCAAGTCCCTGTCATGGTAATGAATATGAGTTGCTCATGGAAACTCATAGCATGTGAAAACAGAAATGAGACCCCAATTTAGGAAGAACATCATCAGTTTGGAAAAAGTACGACTATTATATTTGTTTTACACACAGGTTTGCAAAATGGAAATCTTAATAAGTTTCACAAAAGTAAACTTTTGTGAGTTACCGCAAACCACAGAAGCAGGGTTAAGGGAATTCGTTGTCTTTTGAGGCTTTGTTGGAGAATTTGGCCAGACAATAAATCAGCCAAAATGGTTCAAACAAAATACCCAAAGGCTAACTCTCACATCCTATGCTAGCTCTGTATGTACAACATTTGGAAGTTATCAACAATATATCTGAAATACATTCTGAATGCATGCATATATATATATATATGCACAGTTTTCCTACAAATCTGTTTTCAGCTTTCCTCATGGCTTAAAAAATCAGCGATATCCAAGTTCTGCCTGCCTTATTAGATTAGACTACAGTAATTCACTTTACATGGAGATGCCTTTGAAAAGTGTCTGTTCCGGTTATTTTATAAATTCTCAGCATTGGTATAATGCTTTTGAGTCTCTAAGTTATTCACAGTCATTTTTGCTTCGCTCTATCCTGAAATCTGATATGATGAAAGGCAGTATAAAAATTGTCATTGCTTTCTAACTTTACTCTGGGATGCTAGAGTTTGAGCTTTCATAACGGCACAGATTCCTTCCTAAGCTGATAAGCGTCACATCTTTAAAAAATGGATTCATAAAAAATGAAAAAGATAAGCAGCTGCCTATTCTGAAAAGACAACTCTTTCTTTTTTACCTTCTGCTGCCTGTTGGAAAGGCATGGGATGTAAGACTTGATTTTAAGACGCACACAGCTTTCTCCTAATAAGTACCATTAGGTTCATGTCACTTTGAGGCTCCACTCTCTTTAAGTGAAGGAACATTTAACAGAAGAGGATGTAACAGCTTCTTGGGACTAATCTTTTACTGCAGTGCTGCCAACAAGTGCTAATCCTTTGCCAAGGGACTTCCATAATACTTAGCAAATGTTCGTGATCAGGACCACCCAGGAACTTTATAAGACTAAAGAAATTTGCATTTTCGGGCTTTTATTTCTCGTTATGCCCTGAGAGCAAAACGCCCTTCAGTATGTGTTTACATATCAGTATCTTGCTTCATGTTTGTTGGGTCCACTTGAGGTGGGGTGTGGGTGTGTTCATCATCATCTTCTAAAAGACCTAATTTTAAAGATGGTCCCTGGAGTGGGAAGTCCTCTGCCTTTCTTTATTTTATTTTATTTTATTTTATTTTATTTTATTTTATTTTATTTTATTTTGAACATTTGTATCTTGCTTTTTGCATCAACAAGGCAGCTAAAGATATTAAAAAGAGATGCAATAAGTAGGAACAGCAAAAATAAGCAGGAGAGGTGCCGTTACAAATGATAGTATTTTTTTTTATTATTTTTTTGCTTCAAAACTAGACAATTGTTGCTCGTCACAGGAAGGTCGACCACAATGGAGCAGGTCAGACGTCATCTGAGAGGGAGTTTCAGAGCTTTGGTGTTACTGTCACAAAGGCCCTGACCACACCTCACTAGACTATTATGTGCTGGAGGGAGGGTTGTAGGTTGACCCTTTAAATTCCAGGCTAGCTTCCCGGTGAGGAGATAGCCTAGGCAATGGGCATTTAATGGAACAAAGGAAATGGTTCGGTGCCAGAGGGCAAATGGGTGCGCCCCCACCCTCAACTAGCTGGTAGTTAGAAAGACAAAGGTGGAAATTATGAAGGGGGTGTGGGTGGTGGTGTGGGTTAAACCACAGAGCCTAGGACTTGCCGATCAGAAGGTTGGTGGTTCGAATCCCCGCGACGGAGTGAGCTCCCGTTGCTCGGTCCCTGCTCCTGCCAACCTAGCAGTTCGAAAGCACATCAAACTGCAAGTAGATAAATAGGTACTGCTCCGGCGGGAAGGTAAACGGCATTTCCGTGCGCTGCTCTGGTTCGCCAGAAGCGGCTTAGTCATGCTGGCCACATGACCCGGAAGCTGCACGCCGGCTCCCTCGGCCAATAAAGCGAGATGAGCGCTGCAACCCCAGAGTCAGCCACGACTGGACCTAATGGTCAGGGGTCCCTTTACCTTTACACACATGAAATGGATTTTATATTTATATAACAGAGAGGTGCTGCTTGTGTGGAGGAATATATGGCTTGCTGTTAGATTGGACAACAACTAGTAATGGATGAAATGGAAATTTAAGAACAGAAGATGTGGCAATAGGAGGATGAGATGGACATATGTTTGCAACAGGAGCGGGAAACTTGATTTTTAAGAAACCGTATTAAATTTAAGTAATTTGGATGGATTTGTAATAATTTGGAAAACTAATAAAAACTAATATATAAAAAAGAAAGACAGACAAAGATGAGAAATGAGAGTTGAATAATGTGAGCTAGAAGCTGGAAGTACAGGCTGGGAAGCCAGAGAAACAGAATGATGCCTGGTTTCTGCTTGAATCCTTTTTTTTTTTTTATAGAGATTTATTGGGTTTTACAATAAAAATAAACATAATAAACAATGTAACATATATCTTAACATAATTTCACATTTTCTTTGGACTTCCTCACATCTCCCACTCCCACTTTCATCGTTATAGCATTTTGTCAGCAATTTATTATCTTATTTGCATTCTTATATCCCTTCTATGTTTCATAATCTTCTAGTTCTCAAAAATAGTTATATTTTCTCAATCTCACTTATTTTCTTAAAATCATCTAAATTTAGTGGTGCTCAGTTATATTGATCTAGCATCCTGTTTAGCATTCACTCAAATTGCAATGTTTTTGTAAATAATTCTTAAATTTCTTCCAATCCTCCTCAGTCCTCTCTTCTCCCAGGTCTCGAATTCTGCCGGTGGTTTCTGCTTGAATCCTGTGCCACAAGCTATGGGAGAAGCAAGACCCTTTTGGAGCGTTCATGCTGTGAACAGTGCATATATGTGTAAATAAACCTTTTATCATAAAGACACCACGGTCTTCGCTGTGCCTCGTTCCAAAGAAAACACGAACCCTGGGTAAATGCCCGGAACCCCTGAAATCTCGCACAGCTCAGAGATTGGGCTGGCATGAAACAATAGACACTGGAGGAAGCCAGAGTGGGGCATCTGAGGTAGATCTTAAGCAACAAATAGTAGGTACATGTGGAAGAAAGCAATCCTATGTTTCCTCAGACTTAAGGGCACAGGATGGTGGTGAGTTCCCTTTCTTTCATCATACATTCATTCTCTCATACATAATCACATGCACAATCATGCACACCAATGATCCATCACCCCCCCCCTCTCTCACACACACACCCTGACACATAGCCTCCCTTTCCAGCACTGGGGTTGTTAAACAACTAGACAAGCAGCAGCTGGGCTTCTGATTTCCACCAAAGGCTTTGAAGATGCTCAAACTCAGGATGAAAAGGGGGAAAGTGCTAAGAGGAAGGCACGCTTGGCAAACCCTCACCATGATCAACTCCCACTCAGAAACATATGTCCATACTGTGGAAGGATGTGTGGATCCAGAATTGGCCTCCACAGTCACTTACGGACTCACTGTTAAAACCATGTTTATGGAAGACAATCTTACTTGGCTATGAGTGATTGCCAAAGAATTTCCTCTCCGTAGTGGCACCCCTGTTCTGGAACTGGAATTTTGAATTGTAATTATGTTTCCTCTCTAGTTGTGGGCTTGTAAACATACTTTACCTGTTATCTGAAATTCCTCATACAGGGCCCAAAACATCAGGGTAATGAGTACGTGTTGTTCAATTAGAAAGTTTTACGATGCACATCTTTCTTCTCAATCTCTCCCACATCTATTATAAAACTTTGGGATAGTTGGTTTATAGCCATAGGCTCTTGAACCTTGAGAACACAACACACTATAAATGTGTTAATGTCTTCTTGAAAGCTTTTTTACATAGCTTGGGTCTACCACCATAATTTGGCTTCGGTGACCAAAATACTAATTGCTGCTTCAATGCACAAGTTTGCATTTTTCACGGGGTCAAGAAGCTCTGTCAAGACACACTGCAAATATCAAAGGCAAACCATCTAGAGAGTGCCCCAAAGGAATAGCTGTCTACATGGCTCAAGACTGAAAACCAAGTTAATCTTAGAAACCACCTGAATCCAGCCCTGCATTTTATACTACTGAGGTCATTGTGGAGCCTGCAAGGCCAAAGTGTGCTTAGAGAGGAAGATCACCGGATGAGGACAGGTGCTTAATTCTCTTTCGTACATACATGCATCAATTTATTTGCATGCTACCTTTCCATGGTTAAAACAGCATGAAAAAACACAAATACAACAAAAGTAACCACAAAGATAAAACACATCAGAAAGTATGCAACCAAATTGCAACCATTTCTACATAATTCATAATAAGTTTTAAAAAGATAAAGGTAAAGGGACCCCTGACCATTAGGTCTAGTCGTGGCCGACTCTGGGGTTGTGGCGCTCATCTCGCTTTACTGGCCGAGGGAGCCGGCATACAGTTTCCGGCTCATGTGGCCAGCAGGACTAAGCCGCTTCTGGCAAACCAGAGCAGCACGCGGAAACGCCGTTTACCTTTCCACCTATTTATCTACTTGCACTTTGACGTGCTTTCGAACTACTAGGTTGGCAGGAGCAGGGAGCAAGCAATGGGAGCTCACCCCGTTGCGGGGATTCGAACCGCCGACCTTCTGATCAGCAAGTCCTAGGCTCTGTGGTTTAACCCACAGCGTCCTGTTTTAAAAAGAGGTGTGTGTGTGTGAATGACAGCAACACCCTCCCTCCCAAACAATATCCCAACCCAACAGTCTATTCAGCAGCCTCAGCTTTTGCCACTGGAGTCAGATAGGCCCTCCCAGGCCAAGTGGGAAAAGGCATGCAAGGCAGGGAGCAGGTCTTCCAGGACATACAGCCAAGATGTGCAAACACCACTTCTCCCCATGGATATTTTCCCCACAGCCAGGTTCACTTCCGATTTCAAAGTCTGACGGGGGGGGGGAGAGAAAGCATTTCTGAGCCTGGTGGGAGCATATATAGGGCTGGATCAGCAGAAAGGGGAAAGAGTTAAACATCTTCTCCATGAGGGTGACCATATTTGAAGTCACATTTGCAGCATATATTAAAAGTGCCGTGATCCCCCTTACTGGTCGTGGCTCCCTCCACCAAAGAATCCTGGGGACTATCATTTGTCAAGGGACCTGAGAGTTATTCAGAGACTCCCAGTTCCCCCCACCCCGCTACAATTCCCAGAGCTTTCTGGGAAGAAGGTTTTTATTGCTAAACTGCTTTGGGAATTGTAGCTTGGGGTGACTGGGAGTCTCTTATAACTCCCAGCTCCCTTAACAAAGTATAGGCCTCAGGATTCTTTGGGGGGAAGTGTTTAAAGTGGTATCACTGCACTTTTAATGTATGGCATGAATGTGGCCCTAGTCCAGTTTAAAGGCCCATAATAAGTGGGGAGAGCAGAGGCCTAGAAGTTGCCCATCCACAGGTCTTTCTTGGTGTTGTGTAAATGACCACTGTTCATCCTTTCCATCCATTTATCCTCAGCCTCTATATATTTCTTTACAAGACATACATGCCTCTGGGGTGGCTGGGCCCACAGAAGAGAGCACTTTACAAAGCTCAACCATTCCAAGGTCCTTCTAGGAATGCTTAGGAATTGTTAGGAAGTTCTTTGGATTGTGGCCCTTGATTCTTAATAATAATAATTTCATGCTAGTTCTTCTAGATGTCTTCAGAGAGGGGGGAGTGGAAGAGAACCCTGCATTTTTTTGGTTAACTTGTTTCCTTAATAAACATGTTGATGTGGGACACAGATGAAGCTGCTTCTCTCTCTCTCTCTCTCTTTTTTTATAACACAACCCATTGTTTACTTTTTAAGAGAGGTTTTTTTTTAACAAGGACAGCTGTTCCAAGTACAATCTATCCCATAATTTGCCTAACTAATGGAAGTTCTGAAGGCTCTGCCAAAACTCAAAACTTAATTGCTAGAGCGCCCCCCCTGCCCCCGTGCACTTAAACGAACAAGTGATTAAAGCCAATGCATCTGGACCCAAATCTCAGTCCTTTGGCACAAGACGTAAACTCTGTAACTATTTCACCATTAATTGACTTCAGCTAGAGACAGGACTTGTTTGTACAGTTGCTAATCCTTGGTGTTTTAACACTCTCTCCGACAATTTTAAGTATTTCTTCAGCTTCGCAGTACTACGGTTTGCAGTAGTTATCAGGCGACAGTCAGCCTTGAAATATAGCTTCTCAACTAACAGTCACCATGAGTAGTATCTTATTAACAGATGGCTGATGAAAGATGACATCTTAAGGCAGACTTTACCAAGGCAAAAGAAATGTGAATAACTGACGACTCACAGAGTGCATCCATCCACAAGTTGTACCTCCCCTCTTGCAAATCCGAACAATGCTCAGCTAAGGTGCAGAATTCAAAATTCATTTGTAGAAGCTCTAAAGATATATCAGGGGTAACATAAGCATGCAAGTGCATTCAGAATTACTCCAAGTATACTTGAAACCTGATCATCTCCCCAAATGAGAAAATAGAAAGATGTAAACATGTCAAATCAGACGATTGGTCCATCTAGCTCAGCGTTGTCTATTGTACATGATTGACAACAGTTTTCCAGGGTTTCAGACAACCTTACCTGAAGGCACGGGGGATTGATCTGGGACCTTCTGCATGCAAAAGCATGGGGTCTACTGCCAAGGCCCTCCCACAGAAGGCAAGGGTATGTTGCTAGTATCTGTATTGTGTTTGCATTGTAAATGTATTTCACAACGAATAAATGGTATTGGGGAAAGGAGTTGGCAGTTGGGAGCTGGTTGGTTATTCTGTTAGTTGATCCTTTGACCAAGAACGTGGGAGTGTGGTGACTTTGAGCAGACACTGACTAAAGGTGCTTGTGAGGATGGGCAAGTTATGGATTAACAACTTATGCACTGATATGAAGGAGTTTTGAAAACAAAAGGACTAAACCCTCTCTTGGGCTCAAGGGAGAGAAATGTATTGCATTCATTAATACATATAAGAATAATACTTGTCAGGCTGGCACAGATGAACAAGTAAAGTTTTATCTTCAAATCTTGTGTAAGGCATCTGTTGTTGTTTAGTCGTTTAGCTTTGTCCATCTCTTTGTGACCCCATGGACCAGAGCACTCCAGCCTCCTCCAACCTGGTGCACTCCAGATATATAAGTTACAACTCACTATTGACTCTGCTGGCTGGTATTGATGAGAGCTTCTAAGGGTACTGGGATGGGGATGGCTGAACTATACTTACCTCCAACCTAGGTCAGGAATGCAAAGTTCCGTCTCACGATCCCAGTATCCTTTGAGCATCTGCCTTGAGAACTTCATCCTTTGTGACTACCAATCGTAAATGGATTTTGGCTGCTCCCTACCTTCCTTCTTTATTTACTTTTTCCTTCAGGCTTCATTTTGCCCAAATGTGGCTTGAAACGCAGCCCGGACGGACGGACAACAACCTCAGTACATTTTATGCTGCTAATGTGAACATACCCTAACTCTCACCTCTGTCCTTGTAAGTGGTCTTATGCAACTCACAACCTTTCAGCCTTAACCATCATCTCCTGTAGAGGAGTATTGACACTGTCCTACTGTATAGGCTTGTTGAAATCAGAGGTGAGGCACCTGGGGCCATCCAGATGTTGTGGGAGGTCAATTCCCATCATCCTTCACTGCTGGCTATGCTGGCTGGGACTGATGGGAACTAAGAGTCCAACATCTGGAGAACAGCACGTTCTCTGTCTTTGTCACAAGGATTATTGATGCAATCTCTGTGAAGCTCTTTGGGCATTCTTAAGCTGCATAACTGCTGCTGCATCACCGCTACCTTTTGTTATCCCCCTTTAATATATTTTTTAAAGATAATGGTGGTCCCTGACAGCACAATTCTATGCATATCTATTCAGAACTAAAAGCTCATTGAGCTTAATAAGGCTTACTTGCAGGTAGGTGAGTATACAGCCTTATGACTCTCGTTCTTCAAACTCAACAGAACAAGCTTCTTCAGCATTTCATTATGAATGCCGCATTCCATAGTACATGCCTCCCTGTAACTCTGGAGACATAAAATAAACCTGCACTGCAGCTTCCATTTAAAACAAATCTCTTGTGTTGGAAATGGAATTAAGTGACTAGGAATCTAATTCTGCAAATTTTGCTACCTTCCTGTACTGATCACCTTTCTTCCTATAGTGTTTCCCTTGCAAAATTCCAATCTCCTCTGGAAACAAGAAAGCAAACAATAAGGACACTTGAATAGAATTTTTTGGTCAGTTAATTTTCAATTTGAAGTAATGCATAGTTGAATTTGTTTGCACTGTAAACGTTTGACTAGTAAAAAGAGCTTTGTTTTGCATACCCACTTCCCTTCCACAGCCAAAAATCACAGTAGGCTTCACAAAGAGAACTCTTTAAGTCTTGAGTGGGATACACACTCGGCAGTGGGTTTCAACTGTACGTGCCACTGTAAATTGAACTGTGAATTTTAATCCTACTCTCAAGTTAGCCTTTCTGCCCTGCTGGTACATTACACTCCACATACTCTGCTGACCACGATGCGTTCCCTGTCATGGGGATCTTGAAAGTGCTTAAACAAATGAAATTGTAGGAATCAGTTTCGTATTTCCTGCCTGCATTCCAAAGCGGAAAAGAACGGGGCCGTGGTTGAGTTCCTACAAACATACGGAGCTGTCTTCTTCTAGGTCAAATCATTGGGTGTATCTGATCCAGTAGACCAGGATCAGACAGAGGTTTGCCAGGGTCTCAGGGCTCAGTCACACTTCCACTTGTTCCATGCCTGGAAAGTGCTCGTCCACACATGCCCAAATCTTATACAATACTAAAATAAACAAAATAGAATCCACCAGACATAGCTGAGGTGTGCATGAGAATGGAGTGCAACACATCTTCAGAGATCACACAGGTATTATCCAATAGGTCCTGTAGATTCATGTAGCACTCATCTATTGCACCGATGGTGGTTATACTGTTAGGTGCTCATTTCCATTTTTCCCCTTGCTGCTACATAAAACACTATCACAACAGTTTGACCAACAAACATGGCAAGGCAGAAAAACATAGGCAGCGACAGGTCTACAATATCGCTTCCACATTTGTACCTTTGTTGTTGGTGGTGTTTAGTCGTTTAGTCGTGTCCAACTCTTCGTGACCCCATGGACCAGAGCACGCCAGGCACTTCTGTCTTCCACTGCCTCCCGCAGTTTGGTCAAACTCATGCTGGTAGCTTCGAGAATACCATCCAACCATCTCGTCCTCTGTCGTCCCCTTCTCCTTGTGCCCTCCATCTTTCCCAATATCAGGGTCTTTTCCAGGGAGTCTTCTCTTCTCATGAGGTGGCCAAAGTATTGGAGCCTCAGCTTCACGATCTGTCCTTCCAGTGAGCACTCAGGGCTGATTTCCTTCAGAATGGATAGGTTTGATCTTCTTGCAGTCCATGGGACTCAAGAGTCTCCTCCAGCACCATAATTCAAAAGCATCAATTCTTCGGCGATCAGCCTTCTTTATGGTCCAGCTTTCACTTCCATACATCACTACTGGGAAAACCATAGCTTTTACTATACGGACCTTTGTTGGCAAGGTGATGTCTCTACTTTGTACCTAGATGTGGCCAATAAGAGGACTGAAAGATGCATGCTTGCATGAACTTGGCTTTCCCCATCAAAATACCCACAGACAGCCAACAGGAAAGTACCAGGAGCCCAGTGGCAAGTATTTTTCAAGGGCGAACGTGAGATTTATACATACATTTAAATACACATGAGAGTGCTTTACAGCTGAGGCAATAAACACAGACGCTTGTTTACCAAATGAACGCATTCTTGGTGGAGAACGTCTTCTGATAAGTCACTTCTGAAAATGTTCTAAATGCAACAGACTTTCCTTGTCAATGCCTGCACTAGATACTACAAGCACCATTTTCGTAAGCAAACAGTTGTAACCAAGAAGGAGAATAAGACAACTGGAATGAAGGGGAGGTGGGATTGCAGTCCATACAAGGGAGCAGTAAAAAGTTATGTTTAAACATGTGCTGCTAACTACATAACAACAGATGGCTCAAGAGACAGGCAACAGGATCCAAGTTGTCTGTCCAAAGCCTTGTTTTAACTTAGACAAACTTTGACCTCCTTGCTTGATGATCTACCCATTCACATCTTTGCTACAATACTTAAAAGTCACATCTTTTAACAATGGGGATTCTGTACAAAGGCCAAATCTAAAGTTAGGTCACATTTGCTTCTGGCAGAAAAATTATCTGAGCTCTGGAAATACCAATGCATCTTTAAAGAACTGGAGGGTTCTTGCTCCTCTGAAAAAGTTTGTTTCTTTCCTCTTGTGTCACTGAGAAATATAACTCCCGCCACGGGGCGGGATGACGGCATCCATCATTTTGAAGACCTGCAGTTGCTTCCATTCATACTGAGCAAGCCTATATTCCATTTTCTCATAGGGCATCATGGAAAATTAAAGGAAGCACGGGAACATGAGCTAGAACTAGACTGAATATAGAACACTATTTGTTTTCCTCAAGGCAACGGAAAACAATTAGTCTCCCAAGCCAGGTCACCAAACAAACAAGCGAGCATGCAGTGTACCTAGACCAGACTTGGAACTCCAGATTCAATTATAAGAATAGCAGGCTTCAGAAAGAGGATTGCTAGCCTAGACAGATTCTTAAAAACCAGAGACATCACCTTGCCCACAAAGGTCCGTATAGTTAAAGCTATGGTTTTCCCAGTAGTGATGTATGGAAGTGAGAGCTGGACCATAAAGAAGGCTGGTCGCCGAAGAATTGATGCTTTTGAATTATGGTGCTGGAGGAGACTCTTGAGAGTCCCATGAACTGCAAGAAGATCAAACCTCTCCATTCTGAAGGAAACCAGCCCTGAGTGCTCACTGGAAGGACAGATCGTGAAGCTGAGGCTCCAATACTTTGGCCACCTCATGAGAAGAGAAGACTCCCTGGAAAAGACCCTGATGATGGAAAAGATGGAGGGCACAAGGAGAAGGGGACGACAGAGGACGAGATGGTTGGATGGTGTTCCTGAAGCTACCAGCATGAGTCTGACCAAACTGCGGGAGGCAGTGGAAGACAGGAGTGCCTGGCGTGCTCTGGTCCATGGGGTCATGAAGAGTCGGACGACTAAACGACTAAACAATAACAACAAAGTAGTGCCCATAGGTAAGGCTTATTTTAATGAAGATAAATAGCATTGCGAACCGGTGGTTCCCTCTTCCCAAGCAAAGCCTTTAACTCACATAAGTTGTGCCATCAGTTCAATCACCATCCAAGTTAGAATCATAGAATTATAGAGGTGTAGAGCTGGAAGGGACCACGCAGTCCAATCCCTTGCAATGCAGGAATTTCTTTGCCCCTGGTGGTGCTCAAACCCACAACCCTGAGATTAAGAGTCTCATGCTGTACTGACTGAGCTATCCTCCAAAGGGCAGGGTTTTCCTTGGTTAAACCAGGATGCTTAGATGGGGACCTTTAGTAACTTGGTTGAGGCAGCAAAGGGTGGAATGGAGAGGCAAACGATATGAAGAGAAGTTGTATACTCATTGAGTTGGAAGTCTAGGATACTCCAGCATTTTCAGTGACAAAGCTAAGAAGAGCCCTGCTGTATCAACATGAAGTCCCATTGAGACATCATGCCTTCAACAGCAGCCAAACCAATGCCTTTGAACTCACAAAGCTGGATATGAAGGCAAAAAGCATCCCTCTGTTGTTCTCTCCCTTCCAAGAGTGGCACCTGCACTCAAAAACATACTATATCCGAACTTGGAGGCTCCACATTACTAACTCCATCCATTTGTCTGCTACTCTTATGCTCTCATTTAATATGGTAGTCATTGTGGTCATGAATTCCCTTATTTAGGAGTGTTCAAGAGGAAATACTTTAGGTTTATGGTTTTAATTTAGTTTCAGTGGGAATAACTTCAACCGTTCCAGTGCTGGCTTTCTGTTGGGAGCTCCAGAGAATGGCTGCTTACCTTTTCATGGATCTCCTTTGGTTACAGAAATCTGTGGCAGGCAGCAGGTGGACATAGCACAGAGAGATGTTCTTCGCTGGCAGGCAGAAGGATACAGAAGGCAGTCATCCCATGGTCTAAAATAAGTAGTGGATAATGGAGCCTGCCTACCTGCCAGTGACCAAGGAAGGAAGGAAGGAAGGAACCTTTCTCATGAAAATCAGCTGGCTACAACGTGTGACCAATGTCTCACTTTTCATAAGGTGGTTAACATCAGTATGAGGTCACAATGACTAGTAATATCAGCATGAGGTCACAATGACTAGTGACATCAGCATGAGGTCACAATGACTAGTAATATCAGCATGAGGCCACATTGTCTACTCTCTCCTTCCTTTACTGAAGCAGAAGATATGCAGGTACAATCTCTCTCTCTCTCTCTCTCTCTCTCTCTCTCTCTCTCTCACACACACACACACACACACACACACACACAGTGGCAGAAAGAAACAGGAACTATCACCTACAACCACTCAAGAGCAATCACCAGTCAGATAAGTAAGTGTATGAGTAAGGAGGGAAGAATATTTCTGAACATGCTCTGTTGCAACCAAATGAACACTGGATTAGATTATTGGAGGTGAAAGCCACCAGCATGCAAAGTCTAGGAGTTTTGCTGCATGTGCTGTAAATAAATAAGTAGTAGTAGTAGTAATAATAATAATAATAATAATAATAATAATAATAATTTATACCCCGCCCATCTGGCTGGGTTTCCCCAGCCACTCTGGGCGGCTTCCAGCAAAATATTAAAATACAGTAATTCATCAAATATTAAAAGCTTCCCTAAACAGGGTTGCCTTCAGATGTCTTCTAAAAGTCAGTTAGTTGTTTATTTCTTTGACATCTGGTGGGAGGGCGTTCCACAGGGCGGGCATCACCACCGAGAAGGCCCTCTGCCTGGTTCCCTGTAACTTTGCTTCTCGCAGTGAGAGAACCGCCAGAAGGCCCTCGGTGCTGGACCTCAGTGTCCGGGCAGAACGATGGGGGTGGAGACGCTCCTTCAGGTATACTGCGCCAAGGCCATTTAGGGCTTTAAAGGTCAGCACCAACACTTTGAATTGTGCCCAGAAACGTACTGAGAGCAAATTTTAGGTCTTTCAGGACTGGTGTTATGTGGTCTCGGCAAGCACACCCAGTCACCAGTCTAGCTGCCACATTCTGGATTAGTTGTAGTTTCCGGGTCACCTTCAAAGGTAGCCCCACATATAGCGCATGGCAGTAGTCCAAGCGGGAGATAACCAGAGCAAGCACCGCTCTGGCAAGACAGACCACAGGCAGGTAAGGTCTCAGCCTGCATACCAGATGGAGCTGCGCTAGCTCTTGCAGAAACACTTGAACACCTTTGGATGTAGTTTCACTTTTCCAATCCAATGCTATAGCACGAGGTATATAACAACCCCTCAGAAGATGACTTCTGCATGCAGAAGAATACCTTTTGATCCAACCCATGAAATGGTTTTTGAATAGCTGCACGGGGATGTATAACAAAGTTTTTGTTTGTGGAGAATGGAAAGACTGGGCTCCAGTCAGAAAGGGGGCTGCTTGATTCATTTTCCATAATGGGCAACTGGACGTAAATGCTCAATCTCAGCCACATATTAATCTCAATTTATTGCACTTGGGTAGCCTGTCTGTGTGATGGAAATGGCAGACCCAAAGGAGAAAACAACTTAAAGAAAAAGAGAAATCTCATCTGTGCTTTATAACAGAGGAAATGGTGACATTACACAAAGTACATTTGTTTACTAGTGGTGGTCAGGGATTGAGGAGCCATCTTCATTTATTTGTTAATAATCCACTCAACGGGCCTCTAATGGCCTGTATAGCCTATGTCTGGAAACTTAGTTTGACCAGACTAGAACTCTCAGCTGAATTAGGCCAAATAATGTAGGAAAATTATTGGGGAAGCCAAAAATAATACAAAAGAACATTACTCAAGACAAACACAGAAGTTCTCTTGAACAAGAGTTCTTCCCATTATAGAACTTTACATATTATTAGTGGACCTCCACTCTTCAGTATCACTTAGTAACGGGGTAAATTAAAGGACATCTCCATTATTTATTGTGTGGGGTTAATTGTGAGATAGATAAAATATATCACACACACAAAAGTATGGTCTTAAAGAATACATTATAATAAAGTAGCAATTGCATATTATATTTAAACATTGACACACACTTGTCTGTGAAAGCTTCCTTGGAAAACGTTTTCCCCCTTTTATGAATAAACTGAGCGAGCTGTGAAATCAGTGGTCATTTCAAATATATCCCTTTCATCAAAGATTAGAGATCTCGGAGGGAAGTTCAATAATCCTTTCAAAGAATTGCAGGACAGTGTTGAAGATGTGAAAAACGACCACTCATGGCAATGTCATAAAACAAACCTGCACCAGCCGATAACATATTTATCCTCAAAATCACATTTGAGGGTTGCTTTATTTCTGGTAAACATAATGGATATAGAACTTCTATGAAACTGGGGAATAAAACACTTGGGCCATTAGTAATAATAATAATAATAATAATAATAATAATAATAATAATAATTTTTATTTATACCCCGCCCTCCCCAGCCAAGGCTGGGCTCAGGGCGGCTAACAAGCAATAATAAAAACAAGTTGAATGAATACAACTTAAAAACAAAATTAAAATACAACATTAAAATATTTAAATGTAGCCTCATCGCAGGAGGAGAAAGGAAAAGAAAAAAGAAAGAGGGGGAGGGAATCAAATTGGCTCCAAGCCAAAGGCCAGGTGGAACAACTCTGTCTTACAGGCCCTGCGGAAAGAAATCAGATCCTGCAGGGCCCTGGTCTCATGAGACAGAGCATTCCACCAGGTCGGAGCCATCACTGAAAAAGCCCTGCCCTGGTGGAAGATAATCTGGTTTCCTTAGGACCTGGGACCTTTAAGCTATTATTATTCATGGACCTTAAGGTCCTCTTCGGGACATACCAGGAGAGGCAGTCCCGTACGTATGAGGGTCCTAGGCCGCATAGGGCCACCAGGCTGGAGCCAGTGTTGAAAAGGCCCTGGCTCTGGTTGAAGCTAATCTAACTTCCTTAGGGCCCGGGACCACTAGGGTGTTGCGATTTATGGACCTTGAGGCTTTCCGTGGGGCATACCGGGAGAGGCGGTCCCGTAGGTACGAGGGTCCTAGGCTGTGAAGGGCTTTAAAGGTCAAAACCAGCACCTTAAATCTGACCCTGTAACCACCGGGAGCCAGTGCAGCTGGTAGAGCACTGGGTGAATATGCTCCCATGGCAAGGACCCCTCGCTGCAGCATTCTGCACCCACTGGAGTTTCTGGGACAGCTTCAAGGGCAGCCCCGCATAGAGCGAATTACAGTAGTCAAGCCTGTACAGTAGTAGAAATATTCCAGATATTGTCCAGGATACAAAGAGCTGTAAGTGTGTCCTGTGGGCCAGGCATACGACCTATGAGTTTTTTCTCTTTCTTTTTGATGAGTAGATGCCCATGCCCAATCACAAGCTGATGCTATATGTCCTGTGCACTTCAGAAAACAATTTGGGCCATGCAGTATAATATATGCTTTTAAGATAAAGAAAAATGGGGCCGAAGGTAAACGAAATGGAGTATCTGGAAGAAAGGAATGGCTGATTAGCTCTGAATAACAACAACAACAACAAACTTTTATTTGTATCCCGTCCTCCCCAGCCAAGACGAGGCTCAGGGCATCTAACATCAAATAGGAGCATTCCTATTATAAGGTGAAGATTCACCAAAACAGCATGATCATCTGTAAAAGCCCGTTGCATTGGATTCATTACTAAATCACAGGCAGGATAAAACATTGGATCCTTGAGAGATGATCGGTCAGTTTCCATGTGAATACAAAAATCCTTCTCTCACTTATCCCAAATATACATATAACAATATCATCAGATCACAACCGTTTACCAATCTGAACCATCCCATTATGATTCAAGAGATTTCAGGTGCTATTATGAGCCATATACATTGCATGAAGCAAATGGAAGCCATTTACCTCTCTGGAAATTCTTTGCAGTTGAGTGAATTCATTCATGAAGATGAAGAAGAAGAGGAGGAGGAGGAGGAGGAGTTTGGACTTGATACCCGCCTTTCACTCCCCTTAAGGAGTCTCAAAGCGGCTAACAATCTCCTTTCCCTTCCTCCCCCACAACAAACACTCTGTGAGGTGAGGCTGAGAGACTTCAGAGAAGTGTGACTGGCCCAAGGTTATCCAGCAGCTTCATGTGGAGGAGCGGGGAAGCGAACCCAGTTCACCAGATTATGAGTCCACTGCTCTTAACCACTACACCACGTTGGCTCTCTATGTATGTTAAACTATGTATATAAATCACAATAGCCTCAAAATGGGAAGCTATACACAAATTGTGTTTTTTTCCCAAAGAAGAGAAAATGCAAGTCTTTGAGGGCTAAACCCAAAGCAAGGACAAATGTTTCCACATTCCTTTTCCAAAATGTGCGGTTGCACCCACTGACTTCTCTCTGTCACTGACTATTCATGTTATTCCAACAACCCAGTCCTACGCAGGTTCAGTTGTAAGTCTCGTTTTCAATGGGCTTTACTGCCAAATAAGCATTCTTAGGATTGCTGCCTTAGACAGCACATCGCCAGACGTCTTCTGAGATTCCTCAGTATGAGTCCAGAAAGTCTGATGTTAGTCTTTATGTCACATTACACGAAATCTCATACTTGCTGTCAAGGGTTGCTTGAGTTTATAGAAAGTACATTTTCTCGTAACAGAAATGCACTGGTTAATGTAAGTGCTTTGATTTATAATCTTGCAACATTCTGTAAAATGTTCATGAATTAGACATACCGGAAATCTTATTCCTTGACTTAATCAGAAGTTACTCAAACACACACACAGTTCTAGTTGAGCAATATCTGTCTGTGGGGGGAAAGCAGCTCCTTAATTTGAGAATCTCTTCTTTAATGTTTCGGTTTCATTCATTCAATAAAAGCCAAGATTTTTAAAGGGTCTTCTTGATGCCATGAGGTCTAGACAACCTTCTCACATCTATGCATAATTCCAGGAAAGCAACAGGATAGGGGGTTTCACTGGCCAAAAGATTTGGTTTAGCCCACCTTAGTCCAAGGCACGTTGTAGGCTCTAACTTTCCCCCTCTTTTGACAAATGTGTATGACGTTTTCAGGTATGGAAGACCCTCCAGAGAAGATAAAGCCTGTGCAATTACAAGCAGATAGGTCCAGGGCTATTGTGCTGGGCACATTTAATTTGGATTTTTTTTAAAAAAGGAAATGCCTATACCTTTTTTACGTGTATAGCAGAATTGGATTAAATTTGCAGGCAATGTCACTTCCTCTAACAACACAAATACTGCCAAATTTCTGAAGGACAGTTGCAGTGGTATCCCAACAACAGCAGCTATCACAATTCTTGGGGTGGATAGAAAGGAATCACTTGACCTCCTCTAGCATTATGTGGACAACTGGTCTGAAAATTGCTATCAGGAGACAGGTATCCCTGGGTGAGAAACCTGGCAAATTGTGGGAAAATATGTGTGGAGTCTTTTGTGGTAGAACTTTTAAAGCTGATTGTGGGGGGCGGTGGAGCTAAAAGTTTTCACTTTTTAGGTAAAATAATTATTTCTGATTACAAGCTTGACCTGAAAGTCACAATGGAGTTTTCTTTCCACCCTCTCCCCACTGTGGCACCTGCTTTTTCTTCCCTGTCTCCTCACCCTAGAATGATTCTTTACATTGGAAGCTCAGCGACATTAATTTCCCTTTCAGCAGAGGTTTGTCTGAAACATTATTGAAATGTCTGGATCAATAAGGCACTTGAAGACTCCTTGCTTTGATCTGTGCTAATGATCCCACATCACCTATGGCAAACCAAAAATTCCTCTGAGGGACCCTGCATTCATTCCCTCAGGATTCATCCCAATCTGATCGGCACTGTTTACTTCAGAGGTTCTATTCACGCTGCCTCATACAGATCCTTTGTTGTTGTTTAGTCGTTTAGTCGTGTCCGACTCTTCGTGACCCCATGGACCAGAGCACGCCAGGCACTCCTGTCTTCCACTGCCTCCCGCAGTTTGGTCAAACTCATGTTTGTAGCTTCGACAACACTGTCCAACCATCTCGTCCTCTGTCGTCCCCTTCTCCTTGTGCCCTCCATCTTTCCCAACATCAGGGTCTTTTCCAGGGAGTCTTCTCTTCTCATGAGGTGGCCAAAGTACTGGAGCCTCAGCTTCAGGATCTGTCCTTCCAGTGAGCACTCAGGGCTGATTTCCTTCAGAATACAGATCCTGATTTGCCCCAAATCCTTCCAAGGCACCCTTTTCCAGCTTTGGGTTCACTTTTTTTTCTGAATCCAATGCACACCCACACAACAGAATATATCCTGTCCAGCTCCCCAAGTTCCCTTAAGGAAAGATGTTTGTTTAATATCCTGCCTTTCCCAGATCACAACTACAAACTGTTTTGAAGCAGTATGTGGCAATCCATGTTTGCAATGTATACCTTTGGCCATGTCAGTTGCTTCTCTAACACATTCACAGAGGAAAGGACAGAATAAATATTATGAGCCCAGTCTCAAGTCTCCGATAGCCTTCAATACCAGACTAAGATGTTTATTCAGTGTGACCCAGAAAGAAGCATGTACCACGCACACTGAATCATCCACACCACTTCCTGGACTACCTGAACCCATCTTATTTCAATAGCTGCTGCATTCCCACTGGGGTTTTTCGAAGGTTGGCAGCTGAAGCCCTGGAGAGAACAGGGAAGAAAGCATTCCATGGCCTCATCACTTAATTCCAGTCCCAGCCACTTTCCTTGCTGCGCCTTGAACAACTCTGCTGAAGTTCATGAACTTTTCAAACCAGCTTTTGAGGGGCTCGGGATAATGCTATTGGCAAAGCCAATAGTAAGTCAAATAATTCAAGGTTCTGAGGGAGGAGCGGAACTTGTTTGGACCCCCATCTCCAAATAAAAATGCAAATTATGTGCAAGTGACCGGCGGTGTCACAGAGACTTAATCATAAACTGACCTTGCTGGTTGTCAGCGCTCAGCTATAAAAACAAGCAAACCTTGAAACGTGTGTCATGTTTCAGTGAAGATCTTCTGATTAAACGTTTCTTCATTGAGTGTGCTTCCTGTGGTCAAAATTCAAAGCAGCCTTTACCACAGTAGGGCAACGTGGTGCAACTCATCCAAGAAGGCTGCTCCTTAAACAGGCACATGCTTTGAGCTCATGGGGCCATCGTAGGCATCGTAGTCAAGCACTATTTGTCAGATCGAGAATGCTTCACATGTGATATTTCCTGTGCCTCAGGATAGCCCAGAAATAGCAATAAACCCTAATAAATGGGTGTGCTAATAAATAAGAGTTAGACAGGCAGCCTGTCTACATGGTAGACTCTCCTTATCTAGACAATGAACTGAAAGCATATGCTGCCAGATCATGTATGCTCTCCCCAAAACATGGGTGGTCCTCCAAGCTGAAACGTCACATTTACCCCATTCCTTCAAGATTACAGTGTGGATTCATTACAGTGTGGAGTCCAGATCTTACAGTATGGTCATTTCAAGAGGGGCTTGTCCAAGGCATCTCTCCCAGCCAGCATGCAGCCAACCTGCCCAAGATGGATCCATCTTTCTTCTTCCTTCTTCCCAGAACACTCTGCTAAAAACTCTCCTTTTCTGTCACTTCACACCCATGTATCATGCTAACCTTTGAAATCCCCTTTGCTCACACCTCAGGGCAAGGGTGGAGGACAGTTCTCTTGCATTGCCAATGGTTCTGTATTGTTTCTTCGTGGTGGCCAGGTCGTTTTGCATAGGCTAGCCCATAAATTCCTCTGTAGCTTATATTTCTCCCTTCTGGGATTTAGGGGGATGGCGCTGCCAATCAGAAGGTTGGCAGTTCAAATCTCCGCGACGGGGTGAGCTCCCGTTGCTCGGTCCCTGCTCCTGCCAACCTAGCAGTTCGAAAGCACATCAAAGTGCAAGTAGATAAATGGCAGGAAGGTAAACGGTGTTTACGTGTGCTGCTCTGGTTCACCAGAAGCAGCTTGGTCATGCTGGCCACATGACCCAGAAGCTGTATGCCGGCTCCCTCGGCCAGTAAAGCGAGATGAGCGCCGCAACCACAGTGTCGGATTAGGACTGGACCTAGTGGTCAGGGGTCCCTTTACCTTTTACCCTTCCAAATCTATAACAATATCTTGCTCAAGTTGACATTAGGTGTTCACTCAGAATATTCCGTAATGCATTGAAACCAGCATGGGAGGTGCTGACATCAAAAGTTAAAAGCAGGCTATATTTTTCTTTTCTATGCATCAATACTTGTAATGTGAACGGGTTTCTCTCCCTCCTGCCTGCGCCTTGACATGGTGGCCAGGCAGCTTCTCAACTCCCAGCTCCTTATCACTTTCAAAGGTGACAAATTACAGTTGTGTTTCCTTCCACCACGGGTTATTTCAGACAAAAGTGGCCCGTTGGGGTAATTGGGGTGGAAAGAGCGATATCTATAACAAAAGCAAGAGAAAGTCTCAACTGTGTGCTGCTCTTGTTGGCTTATGGAAAATGTCGTTTATTTCTTTAGCCGTCGTAACAACAGCAGCAGCAGCAGCGCTTCTTACCACTGGAAGCACCATAAATATGTCAGAGTTTGTGTGCATGACTGTGGTAGCTGCATCATAATCTATTCAGAGTTTCTGACTTGTTTTCCTGGTTTGTTTCAGCCGTTCCCTCTTTAGGGCCTCTTACCTCTCTAGGGCACTCCTGGAGCAGAACCACAGAGGGCTGGGATTGCAACTCTTCCCTCACAGCCCCAGAGATCATAAATCAGCTGCAAAAAAGCAACTTTTACTGAAGTGCATGGACATTGCTTTAAAAACAAGAAAACAAAAAAAACACCCTTCTGTCTCTCCCAGTAAGGAAAAGCTGGTTGGCGGAGTTGGTGGGAGAAAAATAGCTCTTCAAAATATTGTGTGTTTGTTTTAAAATAAAGAATAGTTTGTGCCAGGAAGCATGTAACAGGTAAGACTTCTGTGGGATTAAACTCCAGGGCTGTGGGTCTCACATTTTCTACAGGGTTTCATTCTCCAAGGGCAAAAACTACATGTTGCAAAGCAACCCCGCCGCTCAAAAATCTTGATCATTCCAGTTTAAGGCTATAGAAATAGGGGCAACTGTGTGTCTATGTGTGTCTACCTTGCCAAGTAGAATTGGTTTTGGAGGGGAAATTACTGGAATATTTAGACGCTGCCATGGTGGTGGCTTGTGGGAATCTAACCAGCGGCGGTGAAAACCGATTGGGCGCCTAGGGCGGCGTGTGTGCCCTGAGCCCAGGGGTGGGGCGAACTGGGGCAGGACACTCCGTGGGACCTCCAAGGAATCTGCCTGCTTCCTACCATTCAGCCGGGGGAGGCAGTGGGTGGACTGTTTGGGGCAGCACAGAGCCTCCGGGCACCCAAGCCACCGCCTCACTCCCAGAAGATGTCAGAATTCCTGTTCCATGATTGCAGTCATGGGATCTTTGTCTATCACATGACGGTGTATATTTTGACTCCACAGAGTGGGTGAGTGCTGCCCGGCGATTTGTCACCCACCTCAGTGGTGATACCCAGGGCGAACCGCCCCCACCACACGCTCCTGCCTCCGCCCCTGGATGTCACCTGCTCCTCTATCCAATAATAAAGGCATCCTGCCAAAGTACTATACATCAGCAAACCCGGAATTATCAGTCAGATACCCATGGCCGGCCCAAGATATTTTGGCACCACAAAATGGTGCCTCCCTCCCCGCCAGGGAAGAAGGGGTGAGTGAAGATCTACAACAAGCGGTGGAATAAACCATCTACACTGAGATCTGCTGCCCCTGTGGATCCTGCTGCCCGAAGCAGGGTCACCTCGCTTTGCCTTGTGAGTGGGCCAACCCTGCAGACACAGCACATCATAATATTGCCTCACAAGTTCTGGAAGTCTATGTCAAAAATGCACACAAGAGACCCTGAGCCGCTTTAACCTGCTGTCTTTGACCAAGGAAAAAAGGTCACCTTGTTCTTCTTTCCAGAAGTGTCCAGAGTCAGTGTTTGGGCACCCTTGTCCTCTCTTTGTTATGTTTGTTTTAGCTAAGGTGGCTTTCAAGCTTGTTTTTACATCCTTAAGGTTGTAAAAGGTTATAATCCCCCCCCAGTCCTCTGTTGGGAGATTTTGAAAACAAATCCAAAGCACAAATCGATTGCCAGCTGTTAAAGACAATGACAGACGCATAACTGGACAGCCTTTGCCTGTTTAGTAAACTGCAGGTGCTAGAAAGCTGCTGTAACATATCTGTTGAAGTTGTTGCACTCCTTTTCCGGCTGGATCATAAAAGAGCCCTGCTGGACCAGTCCAAAGGCCTTTCCAGGCCAGCATCCTGCTCTCACAATGGCCAATAAGATTCCCATGGGACACCCACGTGATTCCAAGGACAGCAATTTCCCACCTGATGCTCCCCAGCAACTGGCATTCAGAGGCAAACCGCCTCCTGGATGCGCGGCTACAAGCTTTTTTCTACCCCGAGCATCCAAAAGGATTACATTGATTTCCTGCCTCAGCTGAGCAGCTGTTTTTGTTATATTGCAAAGTTGTAAATTTGAGTGATGAGTGAAGATAACTGTCCTGCTCTCAGCATGCCACTGGTGTGGTGGTCTCAGCACACTTGGCTCATTTTTATGTGCAGTGTGTTGAACCGAGAAGTGTAAGGGGAAAGAATCAAAAGTAGTTTTGAAAGTAGGATTCTTTCCTCTGCATCCTCTTCCTACCTAGAATGTCAGTGCAATGAAAGGTATACAGAGCAAAGGAATGCCAGCCATGTGCAGTTTGATGGTGCACTTTGCTGTCACATTTGAAAAGTAAGGTGAAGGTAAAGGGACCCCTGACCATTAGGTCCAGTCGCAGACGACTCTGGGGTTGATGCGCTTATCTCACTTTATTGGCCAAGGGAGCCGGCGTACAACTTCTGGGTCATGTGGCCAGCATGACTAAGCCCCTTCTGGCGAACCAGAGCAGCGCACGGAAACGCCGTTTACCTTCCCGCCGGAGTGGTAGCTATTTATCTACTTGCACTTTGATGTGCTTTCAAACTGCTAGGTTGGCAGGAGCAGGGACCGAGCAATGGGAGCTCACCCCATCACAAAGTTAAAAAGGTAAAGGACCCCTGGACGGTAAAGTCCAGTCAAAGGCGACTATGGGATTGAGGCGCTCGTCTTGCTTTCAGGCTGAGGGAGCCGGCATTTGTCCACAGACAACTTTCTGGGTCATGCGGCCAGCATGACTAAACCGCTTCTGGTGCAACAGAACACCGTGATGGAAACCTGAGTGCACGGAAATGCCGTTTACCTTCTCACCACAGTGGTACCTATTCATCTACTTACATTGGTGTGCTTTCAAGCTGCTAGGTTGGCAGGAGCTGGGACAGAGCAATGGGTGCTAACTCCATTGCACAGACTTGAACTGCCGACCTCATGATCAGCAAGCCCAAGAGTCTCAGTGGTTTAGACCACAGTGCCACCCGCATCCCTTTTGAAAAGTAACACCTGATGGACCGCAGGCCCTTTGATGAAATAGCATAATCCAACACAGGTGACAGCTCAGTTGGTTAGTGTGTGGTGCTTATAATGCCAAGGTTGCAAGTTTGATCTCCATATGAGACAGCTCCATATTCCTGCATTTCAGGGGGTTGGACAAGATGATCCTCAGGGTCCCTTCCAACTCTACAGATCTATGATTTTCAAGGAGTAGTACTGGGCAGCTTTCAGCATCATCATCTTGAGACAGAGAAAACACTTGTACTCAAGAGTTGGGTGAAGGTAAAATGACTAGGATGGGACGCGGGTGGTGCTGTGGGTTAAACCACAGAGCCTAGGACTTGCCGATCAGAAGGTCGGCGGTTCAGATCCCCGTGACGGAGTGAACTCCCGTTGCTCGGTTCCAGCTCCTGCCAACCTAGCAGTTCGAAAGCACGTCAAAGTGCAAGTAGATAAATAGGTATCCCTCCGGCGGGAAGGTAAACGGCGTTTCCGTGCGCTGCTCTGGTTCACCAGAAGCGGCTTAGTCCTGCTGGCCACATGACCCGGAAGCTGTATGCTGGCTCCCTCGGCCAATAAAGTGAGATGAGCACTGAACCCCAGAGTCGGGCACGACTGGACCCAATGTTCAGGGTGCTCCCTTTACCTTTACCTAAAATGACTGGGATAGCCCCCCTCTCTCTGATGTGTGAATCTCCTGCCTTGTAGGAGTTCCCCTTTGTCTTTGCTAAAGATTTTCCTTAGATACTTGTAAAGAACAGAAACATTCCAAAGTCTCCAGTTCTCTCTCTCTCAAGGACATTCAACCCCACAGCATTTCTCCTGGAACTCCTCACTGCTCAGAGAAATGGGGAGCACGTAATATCATGCTCGTCAACACATAATAAAACATTACATCCATATAAAGAGAACCTGATTTTGAAGCAGGGTTTCCCCGTTGGAGCCCACCAAGTGTCCAAGGTTCACACCAAGTCCAAGGTGCTAATGATCAGAGTTTTAAAAGGAAAGCGGCAGGGAACGGTGTGTGTGTGTGCGTGTGTGTGTTGTTTTCCTGCG
Source organism: Podarcis pityusensis (assembly GCF_964106645.2). NCBI lineage: Eukaryota > Metazoa > Chordata > Lepidosauria > Squamata > Lacertidae > Podarcis > Podarcis pityusensis. Next base: position 11,386,469 of record NC_138026.1, read on the forward strand.
CAGGGTCTCGAGACAAGGTTTTCATTCAGCAGCTACTGTTCATGCACGGAAAGATTTGGTAAAGAAACCCCACGGAGTTCAAAACAACGTTGCCTAACGTGAGCGGCCCCCTCCCCGTTTCCAGGCGCTTTTTTTGCCAGAGATAACAAAACAGTAACCCAGCTGATATTTGCAATAGCTGCGAATTTATGGAGGGAGGCCAAGGCACTACCCCCCTCGCACCCCATCGGCAAAATGGCAGCTCCTGGAGTTCCCCTCACAGCCAAGCAGCACTTTCAAAATCCCCTAAGTGCCCTTGCAAAAGCCTTTTCAGAAAGACCCAGCCAGGTTTGTTAATGCATAAAGCAGAGTTGCTGTCTGCCTAACATTTACCTTGGGATTAAAGGAGAGGGGAGAGGGGACCTTGGATTTTTACTAAGCTTTAAACTCTGTGATGCCTTGACGTAATAGGAAGAAAAGTTGGCAGCTCTACCCTGAGTTTCTTACCGTGGATGTGAAAGCTTCAAGGCTTCCCCTCCTTGAATCAAAAAACAGACCTTTACATGGCGTTATTGTACAGAAGAGCAAGTGGTCTGTGTCCCTTAATACTGCTTTCTTAACCACCTGGCGCTGTCAGAAGGAACCACACTGCACTGGGAAAACACATGAATCACACTTCCTTGAAGCTTGCCTTAAATAATAATTCTTTTTTTTTCTTTTCTTTTAGTACTCAAGAGACCATAAAACTTCACGTGAAATCACTTCAAGGCACAAAAAGCCACCAGCCCCCCAATTGCAAGAAAGAATAAGACTTCACAAGCCCAGCCGCTGCTTGGCTCTCTCCCGGCGCCAGAGAAGAGCACAAAATAGCTGCTTGGATCAACCCAGACCCAAACACACAGGGCCGACCCAAGACACAGGGCTGCCTGGAGCAAAGGACAACATGGAACCCCCTTTCCATGTACAGTGGTACCTCGGGTTAAGTACTTAATCCGTTCCAGAGGCCCGTTCTTAACCTGAAACTGTTCTTAACCTGAAGCACCACTTTAGCTGATGGGGCCTCCTGCTGCTGCCGCACCGCTGGAGCACGATTTCTGTTCTCATCCTGAAGCAAAGTTCTTAACCTGAAGCACTATTTCTGGGTTAGCGGAGTCTGTAACCTGAAGCGTATTTAACCTGAAGCGTATTTAACCTGAGGTACCACTGTACTGGACTAGCAAGAGGATCTTACTTTAACCCTGGTCAGGGGCACTAAAGGAAGGAAATAGTTGGTGGTCACTTTAAAAAGCGAGCCAAGCTGCATGATGCAAAGGTGCTCGCTACTAACCAACCTTAGCTGGATAATCACGATCGCCAATCATAAATATGGCAATCGGACTGAGCCAACTCATTCTTTTTTTATATAAATATTTTTATTAAGTTTTCACATAATACATCTTTTTTTAAAAATATAATCATATATTACCATTCTTATTTTTCTGGGACTTCCCATATTGCTCAATAAGACGTGATATCTCCACTCTTTGAACTGAGCAAACTCATTCTTTCTATCTGCTTTCTAGGAACAGCTCAGTCGGTGGAGCATGAGACTCTCAATCCCAGGCTTGTGGGTTCAAGGCCCGCCTAGGGCAAAAGATGACCCTGGTGGTGCCTTCCAATTCTATGATTCTAACTATACCCCAGTGTTCTTGCCTGTCGTCATGGCAGGAAGGAAAACCAAGTAGATCGCAGCTGCAACACTAGTCAAGAGCTCCAGTCTCCCAAAACCCAATGGGTCTCAGGAACTGGCAGGACACCAAGGAAGGGGGAAAGGATCCCAGCGAGGGGTGTAGCCATGATTGGTACACACTGGGACAACCTGAAGATGGGGAAGGGGAGTTCGGGGATTTAGGAGGTACTCACGGGATATCAGAGGATGTTGCACACCACCAGAACCAGAGGTGTCCCTGTCTCCGTGGGCATGGCGGGCTCTGAAGTGCTGGGAACAGTGGAAAATGCACTCCAGGAGACCGAGGAAGGCAAGGGAAGACAGCCCAGCTCACTAGTGGACCAGGAAGAGATCATGGGGCTTGTTAGGTCTGGGAGGAGGCCTGTGGTCACTCAGCTGGTGAAGATCACACATTTGTTAAGTGGAGAGACACAGCTGCTCAGCTGGAACAAGCTCAGTTGCATCAATCAAGATTGGGATGGATAAAAGGGAAGCAAGGCAGAGACTCTGTCTGCTCAACCTTAGCTCAGCTGATGAGAGTGCAGCGCTAAAAACGCCAAGGTTGCAAGTTCAAACCCCAGCAGAAACACCCCAAAACATGCAGCAAAAAAAAGCATGAGAATATAGTCTGTAAAACCTTTAAAACGTGCCCTTCCAGTGAGCCACAAAATGTCCCTTTTTAAAAGCTCTTTCCAAGCTATCCCACTCCCCTAGTGTATTGATAGACCCACACAAACGGTTTACTTACAAAACACTTAATACACAAAACTCTTTCCTACACAACAGTCAGAAAAGATGCACAGGCAGTCAAAACATTGCTTAGTTAGGAAATATAAGTGCTTTTAAACTATTGGTAGGGAAAAACACTTGTTTCAGACTGGTCTGAAACAAAAAGTGGTTGGCTAAAGCATGCGCTCAGAGCTCCTTGCATACTGAATTCCACATGGAGGGAAAGAGACCTAACAAAGGCTTGGTGACCCATTTCCTCTCAAGGTGGGAAGTGATGTCACAGGCTAAGCCTGGCAGGACAGCTTACAATATGGTTTAACCCCCTCCGGCACTAATTAGACATGTTAGGGTTATATGAAGGACGCGGGTGGCGCTGTGGGTTAAACCACAGAGCCTAGGACTTCCTGATCGGAGGGTCAGCAGTTTGAATCCCCATGACGGGGTGAGTTCCCGTTGTTCAGTCCCTGCTCCTGCCAACCTAGCAGTTTGAAAGCACGTCAAAGTGCAAGTAGATAAATAGGTACCGCTCCAGCGGGAAGGTAAACGGCGTTTCCATGTGCTGCTCTGGTTCACCAGAAGCGGCTTAGTCATGCTGGCCACATGACCCGGAAGCTGTACGCCAGTTCCCTCAGCCAATAAAGCGAGATGAGCGCCGCAACCCCAGAGTCGGTCACGACTGGACCTAATGGTCAGGGGTCCCTTTACCTTTAGGGTTATATGAGGCTGGAACCCTACATGTACTTGGGGGAGGGGTCACAAAGAGCCACAAAAATGTGTGGATGTCTTGTTTTTAATTACAGTTTGGGCAACAAAAGCAACATGTAGAACATTCAAGCTCTGAGTTGGAGACATTCTCAATGGACGTATAGCCATCATACAGCGTAACCAGATTACGCCAACCCAGGAAGTGTCCACAGTTCAACTAGCTTTCTAAGAGTACTCTAGGAAGCCAACTTTTGTGCGATGCCCTATGATGAAGAGAGTGTTTACAAATGGGCTTCCATGTTGCCTGACGCCAGAATTCCACATGAAAAGGAGCTCTATTAAGAGAGCAGGACCCTTAGGATGAGGTTCAGAGTACAATCATGACTTCAGAAGCCAGCTTTCCCCGTGCTCCCAGTATTTGATTTCAGGCTGAAAGCCATTCGAGGAAGCCAAAACAAGCACAGCCAGTCCTGCCTCCTTCCCCAAAAGTTTGCTTCATCTCGGAGTCTCTTGCATTTCCAACAGGACCAGGGAAAAAAAGCCACACTGCTTCATTTATCAAAAAGGAATTACTCAAGCCCCAGTTTATTAATGTTCAGTAGTTCTCAGTTAGACAGACAAGTTGCACACATAAGCGGCATTTTTTTTTTTTTTTTTTAAAAAAGCCCTTCTGGTGTTATGGAAATGGTAACATTAAATAGTACTTTGCAACAGAGTTTTTCTGTTTAGGTTGGCTTCGGGAGTCAAAAAAAAAGAAAAGAGCTCAGTGCTAATGGGGTAAGGTGAAGGTCAACAAAAGCCTGATGGGACTGGGATGTTCATCGTGCAGAGGACAGGAAACCCTTTGACTAAAGACTCCTCATGGCCTGTGTCCCCCATATCACAAATATTCTGGAAAAGTGTATTCAGCAGAAAGATGGATTTCAGCTAGCTCAAGGAGCTGCTGTCTGTTGGCAAGAGACACCTCCATTCACCCAAGTACTGCAATTAGGTACCTCAACCAGATGTGGCAAACCTGTGGTCTCTGGGGTACATCAGACCCACCAAATGATTGGCAGTGGCAGTGTTAGGAACTCAGATATATAACCCAGGCATCATCATCATCATCATTTATTATTTATACCCCGCCCATCTGGCTGAGTTTCCCCAGCCACTCTGGGCGGCTCCCAATCAAGTGTTAAAAACAGTACAGCATTACATATTAAAAACTTCCCTGAACAGGGCTGCCTTAAGATGTCTTCTGAATGTCAGGTAGTTTTTTGTCTCTTTGACATCAAATGGGAGGGCGTTCCACAGGGTGGGCGCCACTACCGAGAAGGCCCCCTGTCTGGTTCCCTGTAGCCTCACTTCTCACAATGAGGGAACCGCCAGAAGGCCCTCGGCGCTGGATCTCAGTGTCCGGGCTGAACGATGGGGGTGGAGACGCTCCTTCAGGTATACAGGACCGAGGCCCAATAGGGCTTTAAAGGTCAGCACCAACACTTTGAATTGTGCTCGGAAACGTACTGGGAGCCAATGCAGATCTCTCAGAACTGGTGTTATGTGGTCCCGGCGGCCACTCCCAGTCACCAGTCTAGCTGCCGCATTCTGGATTAATTGCAGTTTCCGGGTCACCTTCAAAGGTACCCCCACGAAGAGCGCATGGCAGTAGTCCAAGCGGGAGATAACTAGAGCATGCACCACTCTGGCGAGACAGTTCGCGGGTAGGTAGGGTCTTAGCCTGCGTACCAGGTGGAGCTGGTAGACAGCTGCCCTGGACACAGATTTGACCTGTCCCTCCATGGACAGCTGTGAGTCCAAAATGACTCCCAGGCTGCGCACCTGGTCCTTCAGGGGCACAGTTACCCCATTCAGGACCAGGGAATCCGAATCCACCTAATGGCTCCCTATACCAGGGTTACAGTCGCCAAAATGGAACGTCTAGTTGCCATTTTGGAGCAAGACAGCTCAAAAGTTGTATTTTTCAACACTTTTTTGGTCCCTGAAATTTGTTCTGATCGCGCTGATAAAATATAATGGATAGAATCCTACAGGTGGTGTTGTTAGTGTGTAGAAACAGTCAAGATCCCCAGGCAAGCACCTCCAGATGGTGGTGCCTAGTGCCTGGTGAATTTCAAACATCGCACTGACAAAATTTGCTGACAGCATCAAACATGGTTCCAAACGTATTGCTGTGTGTGATCATTACATGTTGAGTAGGGAAATGCCATTATCTCCTGTGCCTTCAAAGAAATGTGTTTTTATGTATACCATAAATGTCTTTTGGCCTTTTGGGGTTTATTGCCACAGCATTGTACAGTGGTACCCTGGTACTCAAACGCCTTGGTACTCAAACGCCTTGGTTCCCAAACACTGAAAACCCGGAAGTGTTCCGGTTTTTGAAAGTTTTTCAGAAGCCGAACGTCCAATATGGCTGTTGGCTATTGTTTCTGGGGCACCTGCTCCTATCAGAAGCTGCGCCTTGTTTTTCGAACATTACGGAAGTCAAACAGACTTCCGGAATGGATAAAGTTTGGCGCTTTTGTTTTTGCTATTTATTTTGCGTTTTTGTTCTTGAGGATTTTTTCGGTTCATTTGTTTTTGTGACTGTGTGGAACCCAGTTCAGCTACTGATTGATTGTGTGACTGAGGAAATGTATAAAAGCCCCCATCCAAACAATTACTATCATCAGTGCAGGTAAGGAAAAAATATTAATTTAATTTTTTATCATCTACAATACTGTCTTATTTATTTTACATTGCAGTACACTGATTATTGCTTTCATTTTATGGATCAATGGTCTCACTAGATAGTAAAATTCATGTTAAGTTGCTGTTAAATTCATGTTAAATTGCTGTTTTAGGGGTTGTTTTTAAAAGTCTGGAACGGATAAATCCATTTTGCATTACTTTCTATGGGAAAGCTCGCCTTGGTTTTGAAACACTTTGGTTTTGGAACGGACTTCCGGAATGGATTAAGTTTGAGAACCAAGGTACCACTGTATACTAAGCACCTTCCATCTTGTCCTTTGGATTATTTTCCTATCCAGAGAATTCTACACACATCCTTGTTAGATATTTGCCATTATTTGTTGGATATACCAAGAAAAAAGCACACCAAGAACTCAAGCCATTTGTTGGATGGCTATTAATCTGGAGCAACCTCTAACCTTAACGTACAAATCTGTTGGTGGGGTTTCAGCTTAAACAACCCCATTAAAAACAGATGCTCACATTGATGCTGTAAAGTCTGAGGGCCTGAAAAAAATGTTTGAAGGAACACTGATCTCAGACTCAGCACCCTGGGATACAGGAATGGGAATCGCACCCCCAAACCCTTTCACTCCAACCACAATCATAACCAAATTAGCCTGTCAGTGTGCAAGTTAGAAGTCAGAGGAGCACTGCTCCAAACTTCTGGGATATTCCACCCAATGATGATGACCTATAAGCTGTTGCAGAACTTTGTGATTTCCACTTAATTATCAGAGTGTTTAACTGGCCCAAGTTAGTAAACACTTTTTAAGAATCCCCATTAACCTTCACCTTGGTTATCAGTCAGAGCAGCTGTTATTAATGCAGAGGGGCTCAAAATCATAGAAAAGCAATCAACTCTGGGCTTAAAGCAGGCTTCCTCAATTTCGGCCCTCCAGATGTTTTCGGCCTACAACTCCCATGATCCCTAGCTAGCAGGACCAGTGGTCAGAGATGCTGGGAACTGTAGTCTCAAAACATCTGGCGGGCTGAGGTTGAGGAAGCCTGGCTTAAAGAAACATAGAACAACAAACCTATAAGCTCATATAAGCTATAATTCTCAAATGGTTTGCATCGGGCACATGTTAATTCTCTCTCCATCTGCTGCTCAGCCAGAACATGGCAACCTTTCTCAAGCTCGATTGGGCTAAGGGCTAGAAATCCCCTTGGCAAAGTTTTGGAATGAGACCCCCTAGCACATAAACACATGGCTTCGCTGTCCAATCTTTGAATTTATATTATCAAAAATAAACACTTTCTGATGTTTTCTGTAACTGACATGCAACGGATTCCACATTGCAGCAAATACGATAAGTGCAGTAAACAATAGAAATTACACTTCATTACACATGGAGAAACATTTGCTTAGCCTTCGTGCATACAAAATCCGGTTGCCATGCAACTCTCAGCATCCCACAGTAAATAAAGCGTGGAATTTTACAAACCAAGACAAGCATTGGGCTGTATCGACCCTCTCAGATCATGCCGCAGCTTGACTTCTTGCTATTCCATCTTCATTTAGCATCAAGGACTTCTTAAAACTGCCGGCGAAAAATGCTATTTAACTACTACAACACCCTCTGGTGGGAAGGAGAGGTTCAAGTCAAGGATTAACCTCAAAGAGCATTTATACACTCTGGAGACTAAACTGCAGTTGGCAAGTTCAGTGAAAGGTTGTAAATGCATTAACTGATTCTACGGTCTTGTTGCTCACTGAGGGCACTTCAGAGTGGCATGTTTATTGAGCATCCATCTTGATTTGTTTGCAGGGAGATTAAAAGGCATTGGCTATTTAATAAGTATCCATCTTGTTTTGTTTCTGGGGAGGTTAGTACTCTAGAGAAATGGGATCCACTGAGGAATTTGCAGCCATCCTTTGAGGATGAGAAGGCATCGGAAACTCACCTTGAGAAAAGTTGCAATGGGCCCAAAAGGAGTAGCGACTGCTGCACTGGATCAATGCTCAGCGGGCAAAAAAAAACTGGACATAGCGTAAAAAGATGCTCACATCGTCTGCCAGGTGGAGATGAAGGGGGCAGATGAAAAAAGCATTTGCAAAGAGTGGGACTTGTCTGCCTGGGAAGTAAAACTTGCATTGGAAAGGATGACAAAGTGAGTAAGTTATGAAATGTCTAGGATGCAGAAGGCTCATCTCCCATGAAAGCAGCTGGCATCTGCCTCTGCTTCAGGCTGGGAGGTGCTGTGGGACGTCAAGTGGGCAAGCCTCCGTCCTTCAGGCAGTAGCGAGAGGATGCTTGTGGCTCTTCTTCAGGCAGGCAGCATCAGCATGAATGGGATTAATTTGCGTGGACAGGCGGAGTCCCCAGATCCTGCACGGTCCCCCCGTCATGTGGAATAACGACTCAAGACAACGTGCTATGGGATTAAATTGGCCACAACTTTATTAAATTTCAAATGTGGGTAGACCTTGGCTCAGGCATTGGGCGTTCTCCCTCCCCGGTCCCCAGCCGGGGACCTAGGGAGCATCAGGGTTATCCAGTGTGTGTGGGGGGGATGGGCCGGCTCTGGAGAACATATGTTCAAGCAGAGATGGCCGCCCCCGTAACGCCGCCGCCGCAGGGGAGAGCAATGACGACCTTTCGGTGTACGGCCAAAGCCTCCCTTCAGAAAACCCCTTTAACGGGGAACCCTGGTATCGCCGCCGCAAGAGGAAGATGGACAAAAGGATTCCGCCCAAGGCCTGATACCGCCAAAGTTGTGACGTTTTGCTACGGGAAAGGCGAAACCTGCCAATGCAGGGAAATTCCTTTCCGGCCCTTTAACAGCGACCTTAACGTAGCAGCGCCCGCATACCTGTGAAGAAAAGTTAATCTGCAAAACCTGTGAAGACAAGTTAACCTGCAAAATAAGACATTAACTGAGGGTGGGTAGGGTGGGAGAAGCTCTGGAGCCAAGTGAGGATTCCTAGGTAAGATCCTCCCTCTATTGTGTGGGCAGGTAATCCCTCCCCTACCTGGCCTGGTCTCCTTGGCAACGCTTCCCCCAGGTGGGATTGGACAACTGACTGAGGTAGGCGGAGACCTCCAGGTATCGCACCTGAGGGAAGGCAAAGCCAAGCCTATGCTGTTGGGGCCACTCCAGATCTAGGGGCCGCACGCGTCCACGCAAAGGGCGCCCCCCGTTTTAAGCGGGGAGAGGTCATTGCGTGGACAGGCGGAGTCCCCAGATCCTGCACGGTCCCCCCGTCATGTGGAATAACGACTCAAGACAACGTGCTATGGGATTAAATTGGCCACAACTTTATTAAATTTCAAATGTGGGTAGACCTTGGCTCAGGCATTGGGCGTTCTCCCTCCCCGGTCCCCAGCCGGGGACCTAGGGAGCATCAGGGTTATCCAGTGTGTGGGGGGGGATGGGCCGGCTCTGGAGAACATATGTTCAAGCAGAGATGGCCGCCCCCGTAACGCCGCCGCCGCAGGGGAGAGCAATGACGACCTTTCGGTGTACGGCCAAAGCCTCCCTTCAGAAAACCCCTTTAACGGGGAACCCTGGTATCGCCGCCGCAAGAGGAAGATGGACAAAAGGATTCCGCCCAAGGCCTGATACCGCCACCCGAGACCGCAAAGATTGCGGTCTCGCCGCCAAGACTACCTACATCTGAAAAACGCCTTTGCCATCCTCCAACCAGTCCATCAGGCCATGCCTGATGTCGCTTAGCCAACGCTCGTTACCAAGGTCCGATAGGTGCACGCCATCCGGCCGAAATAGCTCCTGCATGTAAACTTTAATGTTGGGGTGTTTCACGACCCGACCTCCCATGCAAGTGGTTGCAGAACGCACTGCCCTATTGATTTTTTCCACAGTGTAATTGAGTCTAGTGGGTTTGATGTTGCCACGCCAATGCAAGCGTGGTAGAAGTTCGGACCAGAAAATCATGATACTGGGGTGAGTGGCGTGTATGCTTTCCAGGTCTGCGATCGCTGTTTTGATCAGAATTATGCTTTTCCGCACGACCAAGTCATTTTCGCCGAGGTGGAGCACAACCGCGCTTGGCGGGTGGCGGAACACAAGTTCGTGACGCAACTGAGGGAGCAGGGCATCCCACCGCATTCCACGTTGTCCGAACCAGGTAATGGAGATCTTTGGCTGCAGACCCAGATGTTCACCGCCTGGACCAGTAGTGGCGTGGATGGCTGCCCAATGCACTATGCTGTGGCCGAAGATCCACACATGTTTGGGGGTTGAGTCTGAAAGAAAGGATTATATGGTATCTGTCAGTGCCTGCTGGTTGTGTCTAATGTAGCCTTTGAAGGCAGCTGAACGCCACCGCCCCATTGTTTTTATGTGTTCGGCCGGGAGGCCGCTCGCAGCTGCCGTGGTTGCTGCACCAATGCGAAAGGAATGCCCGGAAAATTGTGCCGGGTCGCCTCCACAGGCATGTATGGCCTTACGCAATATTGAGACAAATTGGCAACGGGTCATGGGGCGGCCTGATGCATGAATGAGGAGGGGGCCTGGTCCCGGAGGACGTACCTTCAGGAATTTTCGTGTGTCCGCGACAGGGCATGGTCCAGTGTGTGGGGAGGAGGCTAGACTTAGCGTGGAACCCCTACCTAGTTGATCGGTTTTGGAGGTTCGGATTTTGACTTGTATCATGCGCTTGTCAAGGTTGATATCAGCCACAGACAAGCCCCTGCGATGAGGTGACAGTGTGCCCCCAACGCACTCTCCGATACGGAGCGCACCAAAGAAGGCCAGGGAGAAGGCCGCCCTGAAGAGCCTAACCTCATAGTTGGACCAGCAAATGCTGGGGAGCGCATCCCATATCGTCTGGAGGATCTCAATGGTTACTGGCCTCCTCTTATCTGGAATGGGCGGGTGGGAGCGACGCCACCCTGCAATAAGCTTCCTTACGTGGAAAGTGTTACAGGGGTCTGGGAACCAAAAACAGTTGCTGAAGTATGAGATAGCGGCCTTGTGCAGGCTGATGGTCCTAAGGGCCATGCCTCTACGCTTTAGGTGAACCAAATATTTTAGAACATCATGCTCCTTAGCAGCACGTCTGCGTCGTAAACCAAACTTATCTCTGAACCCCTCGAATTGGGACCATGCTCTGGTGTAGGACTGCAATGTTGATGGTGCAAGGGCGCTCAGTACTCCTGCTGTCACTTCTCTTGTCCAAGTTCCCAGAGGTCCTCCGGAAAGGCTTCTGGGAGTTGATCGGCCTCGGGTGCTAGGTCGCGAAAACGCTCCATCTGAAAGCGAGACAGGGCATCCGCAATGTCGTTATTGAGGCCGGGGATGAACCGCGCGGAAAAGGAGATGTTACCTTTCAGACATTCCAGCACGAAGAGGCGGAGCACGCGAATTACCCTGTTGGATTTTGCAGATTGCTTCGCGATGATTCTTACCACCGCCTGGTTGTCCGACCAGAAGCACACCCTGGTGTCCTTGAGGAGGTGCCCCCAAATCCGGAGAGCCACTAGGATTGGGAAGAACTCAAGAAAAGTTAAATCGCGTGTAATGCCCTCCGCATGCCAAGATGTCGGCCACGGCTGCGCACACCAGTGACCCCTGAAGTAGACACCAAAGCCAAAGCGGCCAGAGGCGTCAGAGTGCACCTGCAGCTGTTCCTTAGGCAGCAGCCAATCTTGCCAAAAGGACACCCCATTGTAACTTTCCAGGAAGGTCAGCCATATTTTGAGGTCCTCCCTTATGGTGTGGGTGACCCTGATGTGGTGATGGGGGGCACCACCGCCAGCCGTGAGGCGGGCTAGGCGGGCGCAAAAGGCGCGACCGGGCGAGATAACCCTGCATGCAAAATTGAGGTGTCCTAGGAGTGTCTGGACCTGACGCAATGTGGTCTTCTTCTGGGCCATCATGGTAGTTATCAATTCCCGCAGCGTGGCGAGTTTGGCCGGGGGCAGGCGAGAGGTTTGACTGACAGAATCCAGTTCAATACCCAGATATGAGATGACAGTGGTTGGACCTTCGGTCTTGTCTGCTGCCAGTGGAATGCCTAGTTCAGCCGCCAGCTGAATGAAGCATGCCAGCGCCCTAGCGCATGCGTCTGAGCCTGCTGGCTGCACGAGAAAGTAGTCATCCAGGTAATGGGAAATGCGGTGGGACCCCGACCTGCGTTTCATGGCCCATTCCACGAATGTGCTGAAGGTTTCAAATGCAGCGCATGCAATGGAACAGCCCATGGGCATAGCTTTGTCAAAGTACCATTGGTCCTGGAATTTGAAACCTAGCAACCAGAAGTCCCTGGGGTGGACTGGTAACAGACGGAAGGCTGATTCGATGTCACATTTTGCCATGAGTGCGCCCGGGCCACACTCCCTAACCAGCCTGATTGCCTGATCAAGAGATGCATATTTGACTGAGCATTGTTCTTCGGGAATGGCATCATTTACTGACCCACCCTTTGGGTAAGAAAGTGTGATGGGACGATGAGCTGCTTGTGTGTAAAATCCAAGTCCCTCAGAGTTTGGTCAAGTTTGCAAACCTCTGTCTGTAACGGAGCCCCTTAAACATGGCTCCGTCAGTCGCTGGCAGATTCCGACAGTGGTTGCTTTCGGAATCGCTTCCAACATAAAAGCTCCTTAACGGAAACACGTCTTCTGGACTCTCTGCGTGACAGTTTCCGGCGAGGAGTGGGTGTCCCTACAGGAGGTCCTGAAACCTCCCCACTGTTTTCGCTGGAAGTGTCTCTGAGCCATCCCTCCAGCTCACTTTCCCTCAGCTCACCTCCTCTCCCCCTACTGGTTCCCTCTTCAGCTGCTGAGTCTCTCCCAACCTGTGTGAGCCCTTTCACCTCCCTTCCTTCCGATGGCAGTTCCCTGACATCCACCTCCCCTCCAGGGCCCCCTTCACCCCCTCCCGCCCCCTCCTCTACGGGCGGTGAGGAGGCAAAACCCCGGAATGAACTTCCTTCATCTTCCGATGTCCCGAACACTTCTCTCCACCTGTTGCGGTTCCTGGTCTCGAAGTACTCCTCCTCCTCAGAGTCCATCTCCCCTTCCCCTTCCGAGTCCGGGAATCCTTCCAACTCCTCCTCCTCATCGGTGGTCCCAAAGTATTCCCTCCGGAACCTCTCCACAGGCTGAGGTTTCCTTGGGAACCTTTGATGGAACGTTTCTATCAATACCTCGTCATTGATATCTTCTGCCATTACCCAAGTGTTTTCTGACTCCGGTTCTCCTTCCCACGCTACCAAATACTCCACCTGATCCCCCTTCCACCTGGCGTCGAGGATTTCTGCCACATGGCTGCTGCATTCCCTTTCTTCTATGACCGGTCCCCGAGTGGCCATCCCTTCTCGTCCCCCCTCATACGGTGACAGTAACGACCTGTGAAATACTGGGTGCAGTTTCATGTGGTTGGGTAACCGGAGCCTGAAAGCCACTGGGTTGACCTGTTGAATGACCTCAAAGGGACCCAGTCTCCTGGGTCTTAATTTCTTACAACCTCCTTTGAACGGCAACCCTTGGGTTGACAGCCACACCCTATCTCCCACCCTTATGGTTTCACCTTCCCTTCGGTTCTTGTCTGCCTGCCTCTTGTATTCTTCCTTCGCCCTTTCTAAGTTGAGTTGGAGCTGACGATGGATTGCTTCCATTTCTTCTACAAAATGCTCGGCTGCCGGGACGCTCCATCTCTCCCCTTCTCCCCCTGGGAAAGCCCTGGGATGACACCCATAATTAGCCAAGAAGGGGCTCATCCCTGTGGACACATTCTCGGCATTGTTGTAGGCAAATTCCGCCAGCGCCAACTTTTCTACCCAGTCATTCTCTCTGTCATTGACGTAACACCTCAGGTATTGCTGGAGGACACCGTTTGCTCTTTCCGCCTGCCCGTTGGTTTCAGGGTGCCGGGCAGTCGAAAAGTTGACCTCCACCTGCAGTAAGCTCATGAGCTTCCTCCAGAACCTGGAAGTAAATTGTTTTCCCCTGTCTGAGACCACCCTCAATGTCACCCCGTGCAACCTAAAAATGTGTTCTACAAATAACTTCGCTGTCTCTTCCGCCGTGACTGCATGCGAGCAGGCTACAAAGTGGCACATCTTTGTTAGTAGGTCTACCACCACCATGATGGCTGTTTTCCCCTTGGACTTCGGCAGATCAGTCATAAAATCTATCGACACTGCCTCCCAAGGTCGTTCTGGGGTTGGTAAGGGTTCTAATAGCCCCGCCGGCGCCTGCCTCTCCCCTTTGGCTCGCTAGCATTGCTCGCACCCTCTTACATACTTCCGTACATCTTCCCTCACCTTAGGCCACCAAAATTCCCTGGTGACCAACCACATGGTTTTGTGTTGTCCAAAATGCCCCGCCGTGGGGCTGTCGTGCAACTGCTTGAGTACCCTCCCCCTTAAGACTCCTTCAGGGATATACAGTGCCCCTTTGTAATACAAAGCTCCATTTCTTTCCTCGAAACCCCCTGGTTCCTCTCCCTCACCCCTAAGACCTCTGAGCTTATTCTGGGCGTATTCATCATTCTCTGTTTCCTCTACCAGTTCTCTTTGCCCCACCAATGCCGCCCCACACACCCAGCGGTCCTCTGGGATGACATGTCTCTCTTCGGGTGCCCCCTCCCCTTCCAAATATTCAGGTTTGCGTGAGAGAGCGTCCGCCCTAACATTTTCTGGACCTGGCACATAACAAATTTCAAAGTGGAATTTGGAGAACTCCTGGGCCCATCTCACTTGCCGTTGGTTGAGCACTCGTGCCGTTCTCCAATACTCTAAGTTCTTGTGGTCCGTGCACACTTGCACCTTATGTTGTGCCCCAATTAATAAATGCCTCCATCTCCTGAACGCTTCATGAATGGCTAGTAGTTCTCGGTCATACACCGTGTAGTTCCTCTCAGATTTGTTCAGCTTTCGCGAAAAAAAGGCACACGGTCTCCACTCCGACTCCTCCTTGCCAGGCTGCAGAAGCACCGCCCCCACAGCCCGGTCTGATGCGTCCGTTTCCACTCGCATCGGTTTTTGTAAATCCACATGCAGGAGCTGTTCTTCCGAAGCGAACGCCCTTTTCAGCTCCTCAAAAGCTCGCTCCGCCTCCACCGTCCAAACGAATTTCCTCTTACTGCTGAGACAGTCCGTAATGGGCGCCGTCAAGTGGGCAAAATTTCTGATGAACTTCCGATAGAAGTTTCGAAATCCAAGGAATCTTTGCACATCCTTCCTTGTTTTCGGTGTTTTCCATTCCAGTACCGCTTGGACCTTGCCAGGATCCATGGCCAATCCCTTGTCCGACAAGCGGTACCCCAGGAATTCCACCTCCTTGGCATGAAACTGACACTTCTCTAGCTTCACCCACAGCTGATTGGCTTGCAGTCTGCCCAACACTTCCCTGACGTCTTTTACATGCTGCTCCTCATTCTCTGAATATACTAACACGTCATCTAAGAAGGCCACACAATTCTTGTAAAGCAAAGGCCCCAGGACGTGGTTCATAAACGATTGAAAGCACGCGGAGCCTGCTTGTAAGCCGAAGGGCATAACTAAATATTCAAATGCCCCCAAAGGGGTGAACATGGTGGTTTTCCATTCATCCCCCTTCCTTATTCGTATCAGGTTGTACGCCCCCCTCAGGTCCAGTTTAGTAAAAATCTTTCCCTTCCTGACCCTTGTCAAAATGTCATCAATTCTGGGCATCGGGAAAGTCACTGGTTCTGACACTGCATTTAAGGCCCTGAAGTCCACTACGAGTCTAGGTTTGTCCGTGTTTTTTTTATCCACAAAAAACACTGGGCTGCCCCCCACCGCCCTGGACTCTCTGATGAACCCTCTCTTCAGGTTCTTGTCAATGAACTCCCTTAGCTCCTGCATCTCTCTGTCTGACATGGCGTACAGCTTGCCTACAGGGAGCTGTGCCCCAGGGAGTAAATTGATCTGACAGTCAAAGGGCCTATGTGGGGGTAGTTTGTCTGCCTCCCTCTCGCTGAAGACGTTGCTCAGGTCGGCGTATTGTTGGGGAACCTTCCCCTTCTCCGTTACTTCCGTCCCTGCTAGAGTGGCTCTGGCCCCTCCTTGAGCCTCCCGCTCTTTGCAGTGTTCTAGACAATGTGCTGACCCAAAGGAGACCACTCTCTGATGCCAGCCCACTAGCGGATCATGTAACGCTAGCCAGCTCATCCCCAAAATAATGGGAGCTCCTCCCAAGGTAGCCACATTAAACGCTATTAGCTCAGTGTGTCTTGCTACCCTCATTATCATTGGGACGGTCTGCTGGCTGACTTCTCCTCCCAGCAGCTCCCTTCCATCGATCGTGGTCACCTGCAAAGGGTTACTTAAAGGGATAGTCTGTATCTGGTGCTCAGCAGCAAACTCCTTACTCATGAAATTGCAGGAGCTGCCTGAGTCCAATAGCGCCTTTATCTTTAGTGGGTGTCCGTTAGGCAGCTCTAGTAACACCTCTATCACTAGGGCGGGTTTAGGAGGTTCCGGCGTGGGCACTTTCACTGCTCTTTGGCCTGGCTGCTGTGCCCTGACGGTGGCAGCCAGGCGTTGGCTTTTACTTGCTCCGGTACCTTTTCCTCCCTCTCCCCAACAGCTCCCGCCATTCCTTGCCATTCCTTTCTTTGGGGGCAGACTCTGGCAAAATGACCTGGCTGTTGGCAGAGATAACATTTCTTGGCGCCCTTCCCCTCCTTCTTCCGCTCTTCACTGGGCTTTGAAACTGCGCGCGCGCGCGCTGTTCCAATTTCCATCGGCTCTCCCGGCAGGAACGGTGGCTCTGGAATCTCTGGAATGCGAAGCTCCCTCCAACGTTCCCCCTTCCCTTCCCGCCTCTCCAAGGCTCTCGCCTCTTGGCGCACTCCTATGGTCAGCGCTGATTTGGTCAGCTGGTCCATAGACTCCGCCCTGGGCGCCCGGGAAAGTTCGTCTTTCACAGTCGAAGAAAGCCCTTCTTCAAAGAGCATTTGAATGGGTTCCGCCGATAGATCCCACCCCAATTTATGGATCAACATGGTAAACTCAGTCCAGTACTCACGAACAGATCGGCTCCCCTGTTTGCACGCCATTAACTGTCTGCGTACCACTCCCTGCTCAATATCGCTGGAAAACATCAGATCCATGGCACGAAAAAACTTCCTTGTGTCCTTCAGGATGTCATTATTCGTTGCCATCAGGGGCCTCACCCAGTCTTTCGCCCCCTTTTCGAGGTGCCCAATCACAAAAGCCACCCGCGATTCCTCGTCGGGAAAGTCATCAAACTGCAGATTAAGGGCATATTGCATCTCTGTCCTAAAGGCATGATAGTTCTTGGGCTCCCCCCCAAACTTCTGTACCAATCCTGGCAACTTTCTGGCGAGCGGGGTGGTTTTCCCCTTCTCTGCATCTTGAGCCCTCCTCTCCTCGAGCCTCGCCGTCTGCAGCGCTAGCTGGACCTCCAACGCCCGGTACCTTTCTTCCAGGCTTGGACCCGCTCCAGCTCCTGCTTCTCCGGTTCCGGCTGGGTTGCTCATGATGCCTTCTCCTGCACAAGCTGCTCACGGAGACTGTCGGAATGCTGTGATGGGACGATGAGCTGCTTGTGTGTAAAATCCAAGTCCCTCAGAGTTTGGTCAAGTTTGCAAACCTCTGTCTGTAACGGAGCCCCTTAAACATGGCTCCGTCAGTCGCTGGCAGATTCCGACAGTGGTTGCTTTCGGAATCGCTTCCAACATAAAAGCTCCTTAACGGAAACACGTCTTCTGGACTCTCTGCGTGACAGTTTCCGGCGAGGAGTGGGTGTCCCTACAGGAGGTCCTGAAACCTCCCCACTGTTTTCGCTGGAAGTGTCTCTGAGCCATCCCTCCAGCTCACTTTCCCTCAGCTCACCTTCTCTCCCCCTACTGGTTCCCTCTTCAGCTGCTGAGTCTCTCCCAACCTGTGTGAGCCCTTTCACCTCCCTTCCTTCCGATGGCAGTTCCCTGACAGAAAGGTTATGTATTAATCGAAACTCGCCTGGTGCCTTCTTAGGTACAATACCCAGTGGGGACACTATGAGGTTAGGAAATGGAGGTTCTGTGAAGGGACCTGCAACTCGCCCCAGCAAGCGTTCTTTGGTGATCTTCTTCTCGGCAATGTGTGGCACCTTTCTCCACTTCCCTAGCTAAGGACAATGTAATCTTGGCCTTCTGTGTGAAAGGACACAACTGAAACGGCAGTTTTAAACCAGACTGGGAGAGCCTCAGAGAGGACTGAGTTTTGGGGCTCTGTAAGCTAACAGCCCTGGTCCCATCACCTCCTGGCAAATAGAAGGGGAAGAAATGGAGGCAGTGAGAGATTTTACTTTCTTGGGCTCCATGATCACTGCAGATGGTGACAGCAGTCACGAAATTAAAAGACGCCTGCTCTTTGGGAGAAAGGCGATGGCAAACCTAGACAGCATCTTAAAAAGCAGAGACATCACCTTACCAACAAAGTTCCATATAGTTAAAGCCATGGTTTTCCCAGTAGTGAAGTATGGAAGTGAGAGCTGGACCATAAAGAAGGCTGATCGCCGAAGAATTGATGCTTTTGAATTATGGTGCTGGAGGAGACTCTTGAGAGTCCCATGGACTGCAAGAAGATCAAACGTATCCATTCTTAAGGAAATCAGCCCTGAGTGCTCACTGGAAGGACAGATCGTGAAGCTGAGGCTCCAATACTTTGGCCACCTCATGAGAAGAGAAGACTCCCTGGAAAAGACCCTGATGCTGGGAAAGATGGAGGGCACAAGGAGAAGGGGACGACAGAGCACAAGATGGTTGGACAGTGTTCTCGAAGCTACCAGCATGAGTTTGACCAAACTGCGGGAGACAGTGGAAGACAGGAGTGCCTGGCGTGCTCTGGTCCATGGGGTCACGAAGAGTCGGACACGACTAAATGACTAAACAAGCATCTTTAAACCCCCGTACAGTGGTACCTCAGGTTGCATATGCTTCAGGTTACAGACTCTGCTAGCCCAGAAATAGTGCTTCAGGTTAAGAACTTTGCTTCAGGATGAGAACAGAAATTGTACTCCAGCGGCGCAGCAGCAGCAGGGGGCCCCATTAGCTTCAGGTTAAGAACAGTTTCAGGTTAAGTACGGACCTCCGGAATGAATTAAGTACTTAACCTGAGATACCACTGTAATACCTTCTTCCAAAGGAAACCAAACTTGATAAGGCTTCAGACTTTAAAAAGAATTATAATACTCTTGTTTCAACAACAAGCACTTTAGTGTGCGCCGTTTAGAGCAGAAGTGAGTAATATCAGAGAGTCTTAAGGCACCTCTTACATTTTGGCTAAAGAATCTGGAAAACCATAGATGCCAATGCTATATTACTGCCAACAATCCGCTAACATCTTCCAGGATACTTGGTTTGACAAATGCTTAGTTCTCATCGATACAATAAGCCTGTGTTTGGGGCTCACATGACTGAATTATCCTTCACACACACAATACACACACACACAAAAACTAGGTTAGAATTCTCCGTTCCTCTGACAGCTAGTTTTCTATGTAGTGGGGCTTGGGATGTGGGGGTGAAGAACATTCAGTCATGTAAACCCTCACCTGCCACATGAAGTGGCAGAACCCACATACTGATTGACTACCTCAGTGAGAACCAAGTCAACATAAGTGCACAAGTGATCTGCTCTGCGTATTTTTTAATTTTTCTTTTTTTTATTTTTAAAATCAGTGGCTACACTACTGAGATTCAAATGATGGGGTTGGCAGCCATCCCTTATCTGGGAAGCATGAAGCAGTCTGACCCCTTCTCTCTCCCGCAGCTCTTTCCATATGGCCAGGTTCCCAGAACCTCTTTTATGACAGAAACATTACTTCAGAACTCCCAACAGGAGAGAAAGTGGTAAGGAACTTCCTAATGGAAGGCAGAGCAGGGAACACAGTACAGTGGTACCTTGGTTCCCAAACGGCTTGTCTCCCGAATGCCACAAACCCGGAAGTAAGTGTTCTGGCTTACAAACATTTTTTGGAAGACGAATGTTCGTTTCAGCTGTTGGCATTGTTTCCAGGGCCAATCAGCCAATCAGAAGCCTTGGTCTGCGAACATTTTGGAAGTTGAACGGACTTCCAGAACGGATTGAGTTCGGGAACCAAGGTACCACTGTATTGCTAAGAAATAAGACCTAGCCATGGTGGGTTTTCCAGCGCTCTCATTTTTCAGCAAATCCTTTATGATGAACAACTATTTGTCTAGTCAACTGTCTCTTCCATGTTGAAAGTCCCAGTCAATAGCTACCAAGTATACCCTCAGACTACCATTGTGTTGTGGGACGGATTAAAGCATATACCAGAACTTCAGGATGATGGGAAGGCCATAGCTTTGTGCTGGAGCATCTGCACATGGAAGATTCTAGTTTCAGGCCCCAGCATCTCCAGCTAGGCCTGGGAGAGAAACCAGCTTGAAACCCTGAAGATCAGTTGCCAGTCGGTGCTAGGTGGACCAGTGGCCTGACTCTGTAAAAGGAAGCTTTCTATGTTCCTGATTAAAGTGGGTGAAACGGCTCTCTCTTTGTCCTTCCAGATGTTGTTGAACCACTCAAGCCAAAAGCTTTTAGGCGTGGACATAATTCTCTTTTGCTTTCCCCTCCATCCAAACAAAAGGCATTATTATAGTTCAAAGATACATCCCATCAGTGGTGTATGGTCAGTGGACTAGTCCCCAGAAGGGTCCAAGAGCCCTCCCGCCACCTTCCCAAAGCTTGCTTCCTTTGGGAAGGAGGCAACAGGGTTTCAGCATCCTGTCAGAGGCCTGACGCCTCCTTCCCAAAGTCTGGGAAGCTTCTGTCCAGCTTAGGAGGGAGATGCGATGCTCACACACGCAATGTCAGCGCCCCAACCCCAATTGACCTCGCAAGATGGCACCTCTGGCCCTAACAGTTCTCCTGTGGAAAATTTTACTGGACACCTCTGCATTCCATCCAGGAAGATGCAGAATACAGTGGTACCTCGGGTTACATATGCTTCAGGTTACATACGCTTCAGGTTACAGACTCCGCTAACCCAGAAATAGTGCTTCAGGTTAAGAACTTTGCTTCAGGATGAAAACAGAAATCGTGCTTCGGCAGCACAGTGGCAGCAGGAGGCCCTATTAGCTAAAGTGGTGCTTCAGGTTAAGGACAGTTTCTTTTCTTCTTCTTTTTTTTAAATGATATTTATTAAAATTTCAAAAGAAAAAGATTACATTGATAAGAAAAATAACAATAGAAAAAAGAAAAATACAAAGTACAAAAAAGAAAAAACAGTTAAAAACAATTCCATCTTTTCATCACTTCTCTTACATTTACTTGTTTCCCGGACCTCCTCATACCTCCCTTTTTTGTATTCCAGTTCAATTTGTTAGTCCAGCAATTCCTTTCCCTCCTTTTTAATCCTGATCTTTAATCTTAATATATTATAACATCAAGTTTTTACGTATTGAAAACCAATTTTTCCATATTCTTTTATACCATTACAGCTAGAAACCACTTAACTTCAATCCAACATCATTCTAACATTCATTAATTTTACAATATTTCTGTAAGTAGTCTTTAAATTTCTTCCAATCTTCTTCCACCGACTCTTCTCCCTGGTCTCGGATTCTGCCAGTCATTTCCGCCAATTCCATGTAGTCCATCATTTTCATCTGCCATTCCTCCAGTGTGGGTAGATCTTGTGTCTTCCAATGCTTTGCAATAAGTATTCTTGCTGCTATTGTGGCATACATAAAGAAAGTTCTGTCCTTCTTTAACACCGATTGGCCGACTATGCGGTTAAGGACAGTTTCAGGTTAAGTACGGACCTCCAGAGTGAATTAAGTACTTAACCCGAGGTACCACTGTAGGCCCATGAGAAGTGTGGCCTGGGCCAAGACCTGAGGGTTTGAAAAAGAGGCCTGGACCACCCCCACCGCCTGTGCCTGAATTTCTTCTCCCCTGATATAACTAGTTTTCAGTATAGCTAGGTGTGTACCATGTAAAAAGGCCTTTTCCACACCTCCATTTCCCCAGATCTTCAGCTTGCCAACCTCTGGGAAACCCATATTGCCTTCCTGTATTCATAGCTGCCAAAGGTAGAGTTAATTCAGGCTGCTATGTTTAGAGCCCAGCTTGGGTAGGATTAGATAGTTAAAAGCAATGGCAAAGAGGTATCTTTCAGCCTTCACACTGGAACCGTTCTTTTCATCGAGTGCACCCTCCAAACATCTGCTTAGCGTTTTAGCAGCTCAGCCGCTCCCAGTCATGCGAGCCAACAACTTCAAAGCAACGCCACTAATATCTGTGCAACTGCAGTTCAGCAGTTCCCATCAGAAAACGTGCAACTTTGGTAATTAATGATGTATTTAGATCAGCCCATCTAAGAACAATGCTGGCTCTTATTTGGGCAATAAGTACTCACATTTCATTGCAAATGACTGAACACTGATAATAATAAAAAGTATATAAACTTATCTATCAAGGTATTGCCAATATTTTCCAATACTGTACTTTAGGCATTAAAATGATGCCTTGATATATTTGATATATATATTTGTGGAAGATTAGGCTTGTTAATCCAGCCTAAACCTGTACTGAAGGCATAAATTCACTTTGAAGTTTGCTGTCAACTAATTTGTAACCAACTGGACAAGTTACAGTGGCGGCAGCAAACACGGCTAGATCTTGGAGGCAGCCCATAGGTCTCTTCGCACCAATGTTCTGTCTATTGCTTCCACATTCTGACAACCTAGAAGGGAGAAAAAGGAAAGAGCAGGGGAGATAAAAGCAACTTATAGTCCGAATTATTTTCTGTCCCCAGTGACCTCTCCAGGAATTTTACCTGGGGGACGGGTCTTCTCCTATACATGTTCAATCATATCAGCATCAGGAAACATGTTTTGAAAGACCCCACCACCTTCTGGAGCTTAGATGGGTGGTTACCACTAACAAGGTGCGATCCTGTCTCTGGACACCCCTCTCAAAGTAGCCCATTTGCCATAATCACATCAAACATCCAAGTAAGTGGCAAGTAAAGAACTCATTTTTCCATGCTGTCTCCAGTGATATTGACGCCAATGGGAGATTCCCACCCATAAGGCAAATACCACCTTCAGAGGAGGCACTGCCTTCAGGAGCACAGCATGGGCAGAAAGAGTTAAACTCTCCATCCATGCTTATTTGCAATCTCGATAATTTATCAACCCAATCCCATGTGCTTTAGAATGTGATTTAAAGGTACAGTGTACACACAGCCAATAATTCCAATATATTTTGCATCTTACCAGAAAGTGCCATTGCCAACTGGAACTCTTCTTTCAATATCTTAAGAACTTCCTTCACACCTTCTTCACCCTAATTCACATAAACATAGATTATGAGGTTTCAGCTTTAAGTCAGGCAATGCCCTCAAGTGTGGTGGCAAAAATATCGGTTTGTTCAGTAAACACTGAGTGGTTTTCCAAATCTTGCCACTTGGCTGCTACCGTGAGATATAGCATCAGTTCTGCTATAATTACAATGCTTTGTCCCATATAGTTTAAGATGGCTAGACTGGTCGTATGCTAAAACAAACAAACCATGAATGAATGCTGAAAAACAGACACTGGACAGCAAAGAATTCCATCCCCAAATTGGAACTAACTTTCATCTGTCTTCAATTTAAAAGGTGGGGAAGAGAGAGAAATCCGGATCAAAGAATTCCATCCATTAGTCAAAAAGCAGAAAAGGCTTTGCATAAAATAGAACGTTTGTATCAGTGTATTGGAAAGGAGATTTATAGCTATTTTAACCTACACAATATACAAGTCTTGAAAATCCAATGCATCCTGCCAGCAGGACTTATAAGCCGAATCCCTCCCTATGAGTCCAACTCAGTAATTAATGTGCAATCTGCTTTTCCAGTAAACTAGCAGAAGTTACGGAGAAGGCATTCGTACTACTGCTTTAAATTACCTTATAGGCAAGTCCCCAGATTACAGGCCGTCCTACGAACACAGCTCGGGCTCCAAGGGCGAGGGCCTTGAGGACATCTGTGCCTTTCCTTACTCCACCATCTAGGAACACCTCCACTTTTCCTCCCACGGCCTCAATGATCTCAGGCAGGACCTCAACCTGCAAAGGAAAGGGGGACAGGGGGTGGGAACAGCCTCTGAACACTTTCAAACTACCGGGGCCCAATGTTTGTTTGTTTTTATCAAGCCGCCATTTTTATTTCCATGTGTGAGAATGTAAGTTTGGCAAGTGCAAATGTTAATTAAAAAACGAATGATCCAAAGCGGGGACAGAGAACTCCAGATTTTGCCCAAATATGGCTCCCATCAGTCTTCACCATTGCTGGCTGGGACTGATGGGAGTTGGAGAGCAACAACATTTGGAAGACCCCAGGTTCCCCATCCCTGATTTGAACCATCAACACCTGGTGCCAAAGAGACCCAGTTGTGACAGAAAGCACATCTGCACATACTGTGGGATATCACTGATCCTATATTGCACACTGCTCTGGAAGGTTCACTGCCACCAGCACTTGGGAGCAGCTTTCTGGGAGTCCAATGTATCAGTTTGCATTTCTTAGTGCAGAAAGTATTGATCTGATGTGTAGATATCTTTCCCATTCTAATTAATTCAAGAGGGTTCTGGAAGCCTCCTTCTGTGAAAGAAACAGGCAGAAGGTTCATGATGTTTGGGTTATTCCTTCAGAGAAGCTGAGTACAGCTGGTTTCAACTGATTCTCTTATCTCTTCTGACAAGAAATGCTGACTATAAAAGAAAGGTCAGAAGGAGCCTGGGTTTCACTTTCGCTTTCTATTACCGTATTTTTCGCCCTATAGGGCGCACTTTTTCCCCTCCAAAAATGAAGGGGAAATGTGTGTGCGTCCTATGGGGCGAATGCAGGCTTTCACTGAAGCCTGGAGAGTGAGAAGGGTCGGTGCGCACCGACCCCTCTCACTCTCCAGGCTTCAGGAGAGCCCCAGCCCCAGCCCCACAAGGTCAGGGGACAGAGGGAGGCGGAACGCTGTCATCCCGCTGTCTCCCGAAGTGGTTTGGAGGCTGACGGCGGGGAGACCCCGCCGCCAGCCCCGCAAGCTCCGGGGACAGCTGGGAGGCGCAGCGCATCTCCCCGCTGTCCCCGGACCTGATCTCAAGGCGGCGGCAGGGAGAAGAGCGCTTCTCCCCGCTGCCTGCCCCGCAAGCTCCGGGGACAGCTGGGAGGCGCAGCGCGTCTTCCCGCTGTCCCCGGACCTGGTCTGAAGGCGGACTGTGGGGAGAAGAGCGCTTCTCCCCGCTGCCGGCCCCACAAGCGCCTGGGGGGGAAATAAAAATTTTTTTCTTTATTTCCCCCCCAAAAAACTTGATGCGTCCTATGGGCCGGTGCGTCCTATGGGGCGAAAAATACGGTACTTTTCCTTCTGGTGTGGTGTTCTGTACATAATCTGCTTAGTGTTGAGGTTTAGACTTAATATAAGTTATTGTAAGTTTAAGTGAAGTCTGCTGCAACTGGATTTCTTATGGACTGTGCCAATCCTGAATGTATTGGATTTGTGACCATGATGCTCATTTGCCTTCAGTAGCAGTAAAGCTCTGCTGGATGAAATACAATTGCTTCTAGTCTATTTTTTGTGAATCCTGCAACGTGTTTAAGTTTTTACTCTGCTAACTATACGTTGGAGTTCTGCTCTGGATCAATACTGAGTAGAATTTCAATGACACAATGGCGCCGCAGGGAGAAGGGAGAAGAACCGTTCCAGTGCATGCAGCCCTTTGAGTTGTAGCCCATCCCCATAAAACACAAGCATCTTTTATGGGAAAGTGTATCCCAGACAGCACCATCCCTCTGTGCCCTGTGCACTGCCTCCTTCCCATGGCACTGGCTGTTTTAACAAACTGTGGGATTGGTTAGTGCTTGAGCTGTTTTATCCTCCTTTCATTTGGCTGCCTGATTTGTGTTTGCATGCATCCACCATCTTAACCAAGTCCTATTGAATTCAATGGGGCTTACTCCCAGGGAAGTGGAGTTAGGATTGCAACTTGAGGCTGTTAAGAATGAAGCCTTACACTGCTGAACCTAGACTAATTCTATTGGAGTTAAAAGGGACAACTCCATTTGAATTTTTCTAACTCCCAACAGCATAGCAGTAAGATCAGCAGAATGACTCCCCCTCTGATCCAAAAATATTTGTGTGGATATTTGTGCTATGGGTGCCATTCAGTTACTCAGAATGAATTCCTCATCTCAGAATTCTTTAGTTCTCAGTAAGAACAACAAAGAAAAACAAATCTTTTTGTGACAGAAGTTCTCATGCGCTCACTTGTTTTGTCAGATTCATGAAACCTTAACACTGCCAGAATAGGAAGGAGACGATTAATAGGTTGTATGACAATGAAATTCAAATAATACAGTTGTACCTTGGTTGATGAATGGAATCTGTTCCGGAAGTCTGTTCAACTTCCAAAAATGTTCAAAAACCAATGTGTGGGCTCCGATTGGCTGTAGGAGCTTCTTGCACTCAATCGGAACTTTCTGCGGCGGACATTCAGATTCCAAAGAACGTTCGCAAACCAGAACACTCCCGGGTTTGTGGCATTTGGGAGCCAAAACATTTGAGTCGCAAGGCGTTCGTCAACCAAAGTATGACTGAACAGTTGGTTTAAATGTCTGCTCAATAGGCACCAATTTTACACTTGCCAATAGGTGGTAATTAGTGGAACCAAAAAGGAGAGGTGTGGTTTGAGGTGGAAAGGAAGGGCCCAAGCGGACCACTGACACTGCGCCCAAACATGCCTAAATCCTGGAGCGAGCCCTAACTCTATTGCACTTTTTAACAGTGTACATTAATTCCGAGAGCCAAGGTTGAAGAAAGAGCTAATAGAGATTTGAATAAACCCAGCAGCTGCAGTGTGAGCTCCCACATATGCATGCCAGAGGGGCACATGGGGGGTGAGACATGAAGGATCCCGCCACAGCACCCCAACCCTCACCGCGAACACAGCTGGAGCAACCTTGCCTGCACTGGAGCCAAACAGGGGGGAGCCCAGTCAGCCGACACAGCACTTGACAGGCACAAACTAGGTTCCCCATGTCGGCGCCCCCAGTGTGGCATGGCCCAGTGCTCCTCTCCTTGAGTGCTGGTTCCTCCAACACCGGGAGAGGAGAGCCAGGGCAGGCTGTGCAATGAGCCTGCTTCATGCACCCTCAAAAATCCAGGGCCAGGGCTCCCCTGGCACCCACACATTATGCCCCTGAAACCCAGCTAGTGAGACATCCTGCAACAACAGCAGTGGCTTGGGCAGGTGAATGAATGAATGAATGAATTTATTAATACGGTCACAGACCAGCGTCAACACACACAATATCACAGATCATAAATATATATATATATATATATATCAGAAATACAGAGGACAATATGAATATAACAAGGATTTAAATATAAAAAATTAAAGTCAATTATTAGCGTGTCCCCTGTAATTAACATTTGGGGTTTGGTCATTATGGGATACCACTTGCTTCCTGCGATTAATTGCAGACGCATAGAATTTGGCTACATTTAATGTAGTCTTGGGATTCTTGTCCTCTAGCAGTAGTTTTAAACTATGGTGTTCCGATTCTTTCCTGGACTTTTGCAAAACAGATACTAAAAGATACTAAGGTAAAGGTACCCCTGCCCGTTCAGGCCAGTCGTGTCCGACTCTAGGGTTGTGCGCCCATCTCACTTAAGAGGCTGGGGGCCAGCGCTGTCCGGAGACACTTCCGGGTCACGTGGCCAGCGTGACAAAGCTGCTCTGGCGAGCCAGCACCAGCGCAGCACACGGAAACGCCGTTTACCTTCCCGCTATAAAGCGGTCCCTATTTATCTACTTGCACTTAAGGGTGCTTTCGAACTGCTAGGTGGGCAGGAGCTGGGACCGAACAACAGGAGCTCATCCTGCCGCGGGGATTCAAACCGCCGACCATACGATCGGCAAGTCCTAGGCACTGAGGTTTTACCCACAGCGCCACCCATGCTACATGGCAACAAAAAGAGCAGAATTCAGCTAAGATTCTATTTTTTTATCTGTTGCTGTTGCTTAATTGCAATGTGAACATTTAGCTCATTTTGTGAAATATGACTGCGAAATGGGAGGGACAAAGTTCTTGTTTAAGAGGCTCCAATGTGGCTCCAATGAAGATAACGGATAGGGAAAACTATGCTATGCATCAATTGTAAATGCTGAAGAAACTCCAGTTCCTCAGACTAGATGCCTCTCTTTTGAACAGGGCAAAATAATAAGATGCTAGCAGACTGTTAGATTGTTTCGGCAAGGCAACAAAACTACTTTATATTGCACGCCAAAACCTGAGATCTGGCAATTCAGCTCTTTGCTCGGGACAGGTGGAAGGGGGAAACCTATGACAGATGACTGATAGATAGCTGATATGATGGATGATAAACCTGTGACCAGCCAGTTTAACTACATGCACAGGACCACTGGATATAACAAGGCTATGATAGATGATAGATGAGTTCAAAGTCTCAAAGAGTCCTCCAAAGTCTAATGTGTTGATGGGTAAGGAGCTTATGCAAGTAGAAACCAATGTTTCATACACAGAAAATGATGCTGCACAAGACAAGCAGAGGCAATATTCATTTCTTTGAAGGCAAAACAGAGTGGCCAGAGGGAATCAAAACTTGCAAGTTCAATTTGCTTGTATATTCTTTCTGACTGAGGTTTCTAGTCATCTGGCACACAATAAAAGGGCTTGTTTTTCCTCTTTAGGTTTTGCTTTGTTGCCAGAAATACTTTGGTTCCACTTCCGCATATGTATGCTCACTTTCACATCCAGGCAGATTGTGCCAAGTGCTGTTACTTGAGTCTCATACAAGCCATAATTAAAGCGCACATTTCATCAATGTGTAACAAGACACAAGGAAACATTCACCAGTTTGGACTTGATTTGTTCTCAAAACCAAAATAAAGCTAAACTATGTAGTCAGGTTTCAAGAACGTAAGGTTTTCAATCAGACTCTAAATAGTTATATTTTCCCCTCCAGGGCAAAAAATACATGCTTTACATGCGTAAGATCCCAGGTTCAAACCCTGACATTTACAGTTTAAAGTTTTCAGGGCTGAATTTACTAAATCTATAAATTATGAGTGCCTTTCACCCACAAACCCTGACAGCCAAAACTTATGGCAACAGCAGGGTTTTGCCAGTATCATAGGAGCCAATTCCTAGGGGCCAGGGTCCCTTCGTGTGCCCCCCCCCCCCCAAATTATGCTCTGGAAGCTAGGAGTAAATCAGGAAGTGATCCTTTTTTTAAAAAACTCTGCAGCTGACAGCAGAGCAGTACACAATGCAAGTCTGCTTTTAGCTCATTTTCCAACAATCAGGCAAACCATAAGGTAAAGGTAAAGGGAACTATGACCATTAGGTCCAGTCATGACCGACTCTGGGGTTGCAGCGCTCATCTCGCTTTACTGGCCGAGGGAGCCGGCGTACAGCCTCCGGGTCATGTGACCAGCATGACTAAGCTGCTTCTGGCAAACCAGAGCAGTGCACGGAAATGCCGTTTACCTTCCCGCCGGAGCAGTACCTATTTATCTACTTGCACTTTGACATGCTTTCAAACTGCTAGGTTGGCAGGAGAAGGGAGCGAGCAACAGGAGCTCGCCCCGTCGCGGGGATTCGAACTGCCGACCTTCTGACCGCAAGTCCTAGGCTCTGTGGTTTAACCCACAGCGCCACCCGTGTCCCCAGGCAAACCATAGGCTAGCACATATGCCTAGAAGGCACCCTTGAAAGCCACATTTTTATTTGTGGGTGGGGGGTGGGACCCCAGCTGTTAATTGCTTAAACTGCATTTAAATGCATTTGTCAATCATTGCGGCCAACTCTCAGTTGCTTTACTAATACTTACGGTGGCTGGAACGCCATCCAACTGGCGCGCCCCGTGATTTGACACCAGGATCCCATTTACGCCATGCTTCACTGCTTCTCGAGCATCATCGGCTAGGGAAGAAAACATGGGGCTTTTACAAATTGCAGCTGTCATTGTGGGAATTGCAACATCCATAAAACTCTTTAACGAACACATAGAACTAAGGCCAGCTTTTCTGAAGAAGGTTGCGCGAGGAATGCGATTCAGCAACTAAAGTTCACTGTGTGACTGTCTCCCAAGTCAAAGACAACATTTATATTGCTATGGGAAGACCCTTAGTGCAGGTTAATTCTGTGTCCAGGGTGGCTGTCTACTAGCTCCATCTGGTACGCAGGCTGAGACCCTACCTGCCAGCAGACTGTCTCGCCAGAGTGGTGCATGCTCTAGTTTTCTCCCGCTTGGACTACTGCAATGCGCTCTACATGGGGCTACCTTTGAAGGTGACCCGGAAACTGCAAATAATCCAGAATGCGGCAGCTAGACTGGTGACTGACTGGGAGTGGCCACCGGGACCACACAACACCGGTCCTGAGAGATCTGCATTGGCTCCCAGTACGTTTCTGAGCACAATTCAAAGTGTTGGTGCTGACCTTTAAAGCCCTATTGGGCCTCAGTCCTGTATACCTGAAGGAGCGTCTCCACCCCCATCGTTTAGCCCGGACACTGAGATCCAGCTCCGAGGGCCTTCTGGCGGTTCCCTCATTTCGAGAAGTGAGGTTACAGGGAACCAGGCAGAGGGCCTTCTCGGTAGTGGCGCCCGCCCTGTGGAACGCCCTCCCTTCAGATGTGAAGGAAATAAGCAGCTATCCTATCTTTAAAAGACATCTGAAGGCAGCCCTGTTTAGGGAAGTTTTTAATATTTAATGCTGTATTGTTTTTAACACTTGCTTGGAAGCTGCCCAGAGTGGCTGGGGAAACTCAGCCAGATGGGCGGGGTATAAATAATAAATTATTATAAATTATTATTATTATTGTTCCGAAGAGCTGGTAAATGTTCATTCTACTGATCCCCATCAAAACTAGCCATTTTGCTCCGTGATTTACTGTATACAGACAATAACGATTACCTTAATCTCTCTCACACACAATGTAATCATTTCGTATTCCGATGGCTTTCGATTAATTATAAAAACAGAGAAAGGAAGAGGCCTCATAATTCCATATATCATATGCAGCCCAGAGGAGAACGTGGTGGGCCTGTTTGTACAGTATATTGAGCAAGTTTAGACACAATCCATTTCCTATTGTGCCTTCCCTCAAAGTTAGATACAAGCAAATGTCAGTTCTGACATCTGTTTAAAGATAATTGCTTTCAAAAGGAACAACACTTTATAGCTTATTTTATGGGTTTGGACCAAACCTTAAGAAGTGTTACATTAACCAAAAGATTTAATTTCCTGGAAGACCAGGGATCCCAACCTACCCCTCAAGAAACAAACAAACAAATTCATTTAGAAAAAAAAGTGTTCATGATCTAAAATGCTCCAAAGCTCCAACCTGCTAAAGAATGTGCCATTCACGGTTTATAAAAAGAAAAAGCTGGCTTTGTTTTAACAATTTACACACTTACGAGATAGAATCTTGCACATTTCTTCTACAACTGTATGTTAAACATTCATCTTCTAAGGTGTACAGTCATAACTCGGGTTACAGACACTTCAGGTTGAGTTTTTTCAGGTTACGGACCGCCGGAACAGGTTACTTTCAGGTTTCGGCGGTTGCACATGCGCAGAAGCACTAAATTGCGCTTTGCGCATGCGTAGAAGCACCAAATTGCAACCCGCGCGTGCGCAGATGTGCAGCTGCGGGTTGCGAACGCTGCGGGTTGCGAACGTGCATCCCACACGGATCACGTTCGCAACCCGATCGTCCACTGTACTACAACTTAATGAATAAATTAAATTAACTGAACAAAATAATTTGCCATGCTCTGTGACTTTGAGCTCAAAGTGCAAAATTAATAATAATAATAATAATAATAATAATAATAATAATAATAATTTATACCCTGCCCATCTGGCTGGGCTTCCCCAGCCACTCTGGGTGGCTTCCAACAAAATATTAAAATACTGCAATACATCAAACATTAAAAGCCTCAATAAACAGGGCTGCCTTCAGATGTCTTCTAAAAGTCTGGTAGTTGTTGTTCTCTTTGACATCTGGTGGGAGGGCATTCCACAGGGCAGGTGCCACTACTGAGAAGGCCCTCCACCTGGTTCCCTGTAACTTGGCTTCTCGTAGCGAGGGAACTGCCAGAAGGCCCTCGGCGCTGGACCTCATGCACATGTTGATTGGGTGTGGGTGGGTGTGCAGACAGGGACACATAGTAGTATTCATTTTAAAAAAGAGATGATTCAGACCAATACTGCTAATACATAAGCCAACGTCTGGATAACGTATATTCTTTATTAAGCCCTTTATTAGCTTTCACACTAACTCAGGACAGGTGAGCCTGGTATTCAGTTTGCATCTTCAAAGCTAAGGGAACAAAAGAAAGACAATTTATCTTCTTGCTTAAAATATAGGGGGAGATCCAGCCTTCAGGTGAACTCGAAAGCCCTTTTGTGAAGGACACTTGAAATCTTGAAGTGCTTCCTAGTCAATCAAACATAGGTTTGGTAGGAAACATCATCTCATCCTGGCCTGCCAGATTTTTAGCAGCTCCCGTTTCTAGACAAGATGGAAACACTTTTTGAACCAAGGTGATAAGTGTGAGGAGAGAAGGAAAGAAGGACATAAAATCAAACTGCACAAATAAACAGGGCTGTTGAGAAAAACATATATTCTGTTTGTCATCAAAAATAGCCTCTGCATTCTCTCTCTCGACCTTCTGTAAGCCTCGTCCGATATCCCTCAATAGTTACATTTAACTCAAGTTGAACAAACCTCTAAGGATGCCTTTGGCAACAATTGGCAGCGAAGTCAATCCTCTGAGCCACTTCATATCCTCCCAGTTGATTGATGGATCAATTGCCTCCGCTACATAAACAGACAGGCCACTGTTTTCGCCATAGCCCGTCTCCGATGAAAATGCCAGGTCATTCGTTTCAAAATTTTTCATTCTGGAGTTCAAGAGCGGGGGAGAAAACACTTTCAGAAAACTCAGCTGGATGCGGCAATATTTAAAGCCAGTACAGCTTCAACTCCCAAAAAACCCTCTCAAATGGCTATTTAAAAATAAATAAATTAATCACATACTTCATATTTAATGAATGGACTTGGAAGCCTCTGAGGTACCACCTACTGATTTGTCTACCGTGGTGTGGAGCAATACATCCTAAATATTTGAGGTTTTCTTGTCGTCATTGACAGCCGCCCAGAGTGGCTGGGGAAACCCAGCCAGATGGGCGGGGTATAAATAATAAATTATTATTATTATTATTATTATTATTGACAGGGAACATGTCATTATAATGAAATATTTTAGAATGTTTTATCATTTTACTGTTGTTAGCTGCTCTGAGCCCAACTTCAGCTGGGGAGGGCGGGATATAAATAACATTTTATTATTATTATTATGAAACTCTTATTATGCTTTTATATTCTGCTGGAAGCTGCCCAGAGTGGCTGGGGAAACCCAGCCAGATGGGCGGGGTATAAATAATAAAACTGTTGTTGTCATCATCATCAGCATCACCACCATCATCAATCAATCTCAGAGCTGTAGGTTCAAGCCCCAAATTGGGCAAAGGATTCCTGTATTGCAGGGGTTGAACCAGATGGCTTTGGGGGTGCCTTCCAACGCTGCAAAGCTATGATTCCATTATGTTAAAACAAAGTACTTCGTCACACGACGTGTAACTAACTCACAGAATTCATTACTGTATTGGTTCTAGGGGTTGCTCGTGCGTAAGCCAGTGCAAACACCTGGCTGGATTGCCCGAGTGAACCTTTTCTGTCCGGACAGCCACTCACCCATGGCTGTCTCAATCGCTGGCAGAATCCGTCAGTGGGCGTTTCTTAAACTTCTTCCAGCAAAGAAGCTCTTTGACGCCTAGTCTCCTCCTACTCTCTCTGCGCGAAAGCCTTCTGCGCAAGGAGGGCGTAGGCAGAGGAGGACCTCTACTCTCCCCGCTGGTCCCCGGCAAGGAGTCATGGGACCGCCTCGCCGCTTCCCCCATCTGCCCCCCTTCTCCACTGGTGCTATGCTGATTCTCTTCCCCAGAGGATGGGCTGCCTCTCCCAATCCCGGGACGCTCTCCGGAATCCCTCTGGATTTTGCTCTCTCCCTCCGGCACTGATGGCAGTTCCCTGACAATTACCATATGAAATTGTGAGAGCCACTGGCTTTAAAAGGACCTTTAGCCAATGGGGTTATTGGCAGCTATTGGGCATGATTGCAAACAGAACCTGATTGTTCAGAGGCAGTGCAGTGGTACTGAGCCGCCCTAAGCCCGGTCTTGGCTGGGGAGGGCGGGGTATAAATAAAAATTTATTATTATTATTATTATTATTATTATTATTACCTCGGGTTACAGATGCTTCAGGTTACATACGCTTCAGGTTACAGACTCCGCTAACCCAGAAATAGTACCTCGGGTTAAGAACTTTGCTTCAGGATGAGAACAGAAATCGTGCTCCGGCGGTGCGGCAGCAGCGGGAGGCCCCATTAGCTAAAGTGGTGCTTCAGGTTAAGAACAGTTTCAGGTTAAGAATGGACCTCCGGAATGAATTAAGTACTTAACCCGAGGTACCACTGTATACTTCTGATGACCTGGTGCTGAGGATGCCAAAACTGAGATGCCCCACGAGGGTGTTTCTCTCATATACCCTCATTGTGGCCGCCTTGTACGCATTTGGCTGGCCATGGCTGAAAGCAGCTTGCTGAACTAGATGGATTCTTCAACTGAGCCAGCGGTGTCTGTTTTGCACTAGGGTTCAGGATTTCAGCATCCGGAAACCAGGAGAGGACACCTACCCTCTTTTCTGTTCTGAACGGAGAGGAGATATACAAAGAGTTTCCATCCGTCAGCAAGCATGGTGGGTGCTGATGTAGATGTCTGCCCTTGCGTTGAAACGGGGACATGCTTGGTCCTGTCTAGGGACGCGGGTGGCCAGAAGTGGTTGAGTCCTGCTGGCCACATGACCCGGAAAGCTGTCTGTGGACAAACACCGGCTCCCTTGGCCTGAAAGCAAGATGTGAGCCAGTGTGGTGTAGTGGTTAAGAGCGGTAGTCTCGTAATCTGGTGAACCGGGTTCGCGTCTCCACTTCTCCACATGCAGCTGTGGGTGACCTTGGGCTAGTCCCACTTCTTTGAAGTCTCTCAGCCCCACTCACCTCACAGAGTGTTTGTTGTGGGGGAGGAAGGGAAAGGAGAATGTTAGCCGCTTTGAGACTCCTTCGGGCAGTGATAAAGCGGGATATCAAATCCAAACTACTCCAAACCCCGTAGTCGCCTTTGACTGGACTTAACCGTCCAGGGGTCCTTTACCTCTTTTTTTTTTTAACCTTGCTTGGTCCTGTCTCTTTTCCAACATTTTTCAGGAGACGCAACATCCGCTTTGTATCACGCCACCACCCATGGAAGCCATTTGGTATTATGCCCTGCACCCCGTCAGCCATTTTGTGACTGCTGCCCATGGTGTTCTCTCAAAATTCCAAATGTGCCCACTGTCCCTAAAGTGTTGAGGAGCCAGGGGGGATAAAATTTATTGATTTAAAAAATAAAAATTTTAAAAAATCTGATTTTTAAAAATTTAAATTGGGTTTTTTAATTTAAATTGGATTTTTAAAATAAAATGCTTTAGGAGAAAAAATCTTTCTAAACATAGTTTTATATTTAAGTTACATTATAGTCCAAAGGCTATTCATCAGGAAATAAGGTTTTAAATTTTTCATGTGTTCTAAAACTCAGTCTAAGGTTTTTTTTAAAAAAAATTGTTTAACCACATCAGTTAACAAACATGGATACATACGCTATAATGTTATTGTTTTAGTTAAATAAATTGTTTAAATTGTTATTAAGGAAATGATTTTTCTCCTTCCAATAAAGTGCAGCAGAAAAGTTGTCCAAATATAAACAGTTAACTTATCAAACCTCACAATAATTTCATAATTATCCATCAATGTATTTCTAATAGTATAATCAAATAAGTAATTTTTGATATAACTGTAGAAACTACTCTGAAAATTTATTATTCCAAAAATGAAACCTTCATCTGGTTGTAAATATTAAGATTATACCAGCAAGAATGAGTCTTTCTGTAAAATAAAAATAAAAAATGATTTAAATCAAGTCTTACTGAGTAGTGGGACTATGGGATGTGGGTGGCGCTGTGGGTTAAACCACAGAGCCTAGGACTTGCCGATCAGAAGGTTGGCGGTTCAAATTCCCGCGACGGGGTGAGCTCCAGTTGCTCGGTCCCTGCTCCTGCCAACCTAGCAGTTCGAAAGCACATCAAAGTGCAAGTAGATAAATAGCTACCACTCCGGCGGGAAGGTAAACGGCGTTTCTGTGCGCTGCTCTGGTTCGCCAGAAGTGGCTTAGTCATGCTGGCCACATGACCCGGAAGCTGTACGCCGGCTCCCTCGGCCAATAAAGCGAGATGAGCGTTGCGACCCCAAAGTCGGTCATGACTGGACCTAATGGTCAGGGGTCCCTTTACCTTTACCTTTTACTAACTAGTGATTTAAATCGATTTGATTTAAATCAAATCCACCCTGTGGGGAGCCCTGGTGTACAGGATCCGAGCACCAAAAGAAATGAAGAATGCTGGAAGCTGACCAAAACCTGTAAGTACCTGTGTTCTTTTGGAATGAAGAAATAAAGAATCAAATCTAGTACGCGGGGGGTGGGGGGGTGGCACTTTAACCAAATTAATTCAGTATTTCAATGATTGCTATGAATAATTGTATTATAAATTGGTATTGTTATAATGAGGCTATTATTGGATTGTAATTGAAAACTAATAAAACGTATTTTTTTAAAAAAAGAAACAACAACCTGTAAGTACCTGAGATTCGGGGGAAGCTGAAATTTGTTGCGCACATCATCTAAGCGTTTCCCAAGAAATGGTGTATCTACAGTCACAAAGATGCCTTTGTATCCAGCTTTTTCTGCCCGCTTCACTAAGGACCTGGTGACTTCACGGTCTTTATAGATGTAGAGCTGTAACCAACGAATTGCCTCTGGAGTTTCCTGGGCAACGTCTTCTATAGATGTTGTGGACCACGAACTCAGCATCATCCCCGTTCCCATTGATCTGCAAGCTAAAGATCAGGAAGTAAGTGCCTCCCAAATATTTTCAATAATAATAATAATAACAATAATAATAATTTATTATTTGTACCCTGCCCATCTGGCTGGGTTTCCCCAGCCATTCTGGGTGGCTTCCACAGAGACCAAAAACACACTAAAATGTCACACATTAAAAACTTCCCTGAACAGGGCTGCCTTAAGGTGTTTTCTGAATGTCTGGTAGTTATTTATCGCTTTGACATCTGATGGGAGGGCGTTCCACAGGGCGGGCGCCACTACCGAGAAGGCCCTCTGCCTGGTTCCCCGTAGCTTTGCTTCTCGCAATGAGGGAACCGCCAGACGGCCCTCGGCGCTGGACCTCAGCGTCCGGGCAGAACGATGGGGGTGGAGACGCTCCTTCAGGTATACTGGACCGAGGCCGTTTAAGGCTTTAAAGGTCAGCACCAACACTTTGAATTGTGCTCGGAAACGTACTGGGAGCCAATGTAGGTCTTTCAAGACTGGTGTTATGTGGTCTCAGCAGCCGCCCCCAGTCACCAGTCTAGCTGCCGCATTCTGGATTAGTTGTAGTTTCCGGGTCACCTTCAAAGGTAGCCCCACATAGAGCGCAAGTAGTTCAAGACCCTATCAAGAAACTAGGTACTACACTTTTATATTACGGGCTGGTGGGAAAATCGCTCGAGCTTTCGAATTGCTCTCTTCTCTTTATAGCAGCCAAAGGTGTGAATTTTATCAAATCAGCACTTTCTGAAATTACATGAGAACAAAAGCACAGCCACAGTACATTTCGTCAACCCATCAAAATTTACAAAAATGCATTTGCTATGGTGAAATATGTATAAAAATCAGTATATGTTTCTGAAAATAATATACAGTTGGGAGAAACTGCTTGTAAGGAATGTGTACATTAGTCAAAACTGCAGAGAAAAATACATTTATTGGGAGAAATTCACACCAAAATGCTGAATAATTTTCATGAAGGTGTTTGTTTTAATGCAAATTTCTGAAGAAACTTGGAAAACTGAATTTAAAATTAGGGGAAACGAGAAACTGAGAGAACAAAATTGACATATCCTCCCCTCTCTGGTCAGCAGATTGGTTTTCAGTTCATTTTTTCACCATTTACTTAATTTCTCAAATACTGAAACCTCGATGGTTTCAGAATTGCCGTTGGCTGCTTACAACCCACATATTTGTTGCCCTGGCCTTGATTTCAGCACTTACTGGACTTGAGCTACCTTTCTTTGTAAATAAACTGCTATTGTTAACACAGGGTTGTCACGGAGTGCTAAATAAGGGACATGACTTCAGTCACTGACATTCTCCTAAAAAGCCTTTTAAAATATTTATGCAAGTTTAAGTCAACTTTTATATTTTGTGCAAGCGTTGACTAGTGATGGAGCTCCAAACTCCATTTCTCCATTGTTCAATTGTTATTGAACAGTTGGCTCAGCTTTGCCAAGCTCTGATGGTACATTAGGCTGATGCCGGCCAACTCTATGACATAGCAGAAGTACTTGCTGGACATAGAGCTGACGACTCACAAGTGTTAGAATGCCTTTGGAACCTTTTTCAAATTCTAGATCTCCATTATACACAGAAGCAGGTAGTTACCAACTCCTTTCCATTCCTGAAAGGCCTATAATCCAAACACACGATACAGTGGTGCCTCGCAAGACGAAAAGAATCCGTTCCGCGAGTCTCTTCGTCTTGCGGGTTTTTTCGTCTTGCGAAGCAAGCCCATTAGCGGTTTAGCGGATTAGCGCTACAGTATTAGCGGCTTAGCGGGCTTAGCGGATCAGCTGTTAAGCGGCTTAAGGATCAGCTGATAAGCGGCTTAACGATCAGCTGTTAAGCGGCTTAGCCGATCAGCTGATAAGCGGTTTAGCGGCTTGGGAAAAAGGGGGGGGGGAGGAAAAAAAACCCCGCAGGAACTCGCAAGACATTTTCGTCTTGCGAAGCGAGCCCATAGGAAATTCGTTTTGCGAAGCACCTCCAAAATGGAAAACCCTTTCGTCTAGCGGGTTTTCCGTCTTGCGAGGCATTCGTCTTGCGGGGCACCACTGTATCCCTCTTCTGACAAAGCCACTTCTGACCTCGGGGGGAGGTGGTGTTGCGAGCATCACGCATGCAGAGGCTGGCTCCGAGCCCCGCGCGATTTGGGAAATCCTCGTGTGGATGGGGGGTATGATGGCTGGGATTAGGGATTGGTTGCAGGTTTGAGGGTATTGGCGGCGAGCTTTGCTCGGGTGGCAGTTAGGCATTGGTATGGGTATTATTATATAGATGTATGGGGGGGGGAGGAGTGCCATCACCTCCCCCAGATATTGAAGGGTAGTCCGGTAAAGGATTCTGGGGGGCGTGTCCCCGTCCGAGGCCTATGGAGGCCAGGGCCCAAGGCACGCCCCCGAGCGGTGACCCTGGGGGAGTGCCTAGTTGATGTGCATCAGCAGGGCTCCCCCTGCTGGTGTTAACCCTTCCCAGTCTTCAAGCAAGCAGGCTGAAGCCGGATAGTTGATAGGACCAATGCCTAAGCTAATACCGCTCATCACCTGTAACCAATAAAGTTGTGGCCTAATTTTAGCCCATTAACGTAAATTACTGTAGGATCTCGCCACACAATGCCTGGACAGGTTACTTGATCCCATTTCTCAGCCGCCCTGAGCCTGGTTTTTGAACCGGGAAGGGTGGGGTATAAATAAATTATTATTATTATTATTATTATTATTATTATTATTATTATTATTATTTCTGTGGCTTTCTGTCAGATTATCCGGCTACGCTTA
Source organism: Podarcis pityusensis (assembly GCF_964106645.2). Taxonomy (NCBI): domain Eukaryota; kingdom Metazoa; phylum Chordata; class Lepidosauria; order Squamata; family Lacertidae; genus Podarcis; species Podarcis pityusensis. Next base: position 11,426,128 of record NC_138026.1, read on the forward strand.
ATTAAGTAGATGAGGAAGAGGATCTGAGCACACTTGCACCCTCCTCCGCCACATTCCCAATTGTCTCCATCACATTCTTACATGTCATCCATGTACTATTTCTGGGTTAGCGGATTCTGTAACCTGAAGCGTATGTAACCTGAAGTGTATGTAACCCGAGGTACCACTGTACCTCCATCATCCCCCCGCAGGGCAGAACTTGTACATTCATTTTATTGATTGATTGATTGAATGAGTGAGTGAATTTATATATTGCCCTATACCTGGAGGTCTCAGGGTGGTTCACAGAAAAGATCACAATACACAAAATCAAAGTTAAAAACAATAACCCAATAACCACACCCCCATCATTATTAATCTTTACATAAATGGTGTTCATTGTTGAACTGCTATAATATGCTGTTTGGGTAAGGCGACTAAAGCTCCAGTTAAGGCTTAGACCAAACACTTGATAGTTTGCATTTTATATAATACACTGATTTCTCTGATACTTTTCAATGTACAAAAGGTCACCTAAACAGAAAATAAAAGAATAAGCACTGTGTTATGTACTGTATTTACCTACGGCGGTTACCTGAGTGACAGCTTAACATTAAAATGCTTATCTATTGAGAAATATTGTATCTCACTAGGCATAGGGGTTTTTTTGTCCTCAGGATAGCATCACCATTTAGGATACAAATGCATGAACTTCTAGATTATGTACTATATTGCAGGCATAGCAGACTGTCCCAAATACACTTTAAGCAAGATTCTTTCATAGTGAGATTCTTGAATCATGTCAGTTAACCAGAAGTATCTGTCCCTAGTGACTGCCATTATAATAATCCTTTGTGTTGATTGGGATTACTGGGTTTCTATTCAAGGTATTAGAGCTCCACCATGTGGAACATCTACTTAATCATAGCATATTCTTGCAACTTACTTCACTTCCTAAACAAACCATTCCCCTCAATCTCTCCTGTTCTTATTGAGAATTTATGCGGGCTGCTTTATAAAAAAAACCACAATGTCCCCATTCCAACATTCACAGAGTCCATGTAGTGGTGGCTCCAAGCTGCGGCCCAAACATTTGAAGCCCTCTCCCCATGCGCAACACTCCCATCTGAGTGGAGCAGAACCTCCCAAGCAAATTCCTGAGAGCTCCCTGGGGCAGAGACTCCTTGTAATCAAAACAAGATGGGCATATAGGTCGCTTCCAGGTGGCCTTTTAGTGAGCATTCAGCCAACTTGTTTGCAAGAGAGATTAGATGGCAGCCTGATTTATTTGCAAGGAGGTCAGTTGGTGTGACGCCACAATTTCCAGTGCGTTTTGCCATCCCTTTCCTTACTGCAAAAAGTCTTATCTTTTCCATCAGGAGATTTGTTTTGAAACAGCTCCAAACCAGCTTTAATTGTGTAGCCTGAATTTGTCGGGATGTGATTGAGTCCACCTGAAAATAGTGACCGTATAGAAATGCCCATGAGAGGAGCCATTGCTATGTGAATATTTATAATGGATTCTGTTAGTTCTTTTATAGAAATATATATTATTGCATCTCTTCTGGGGGATCTGCTGTCTACTTTTAGAAAATAAAGCAAATATAGTCGTCCTTGGTTCTCGAACGTAATCTGTTCCAGAAGTCCGTTCAACTTCCAAAAACGTTCAAAAACCAAGGCACAGCTTCCGATTGGCTGCTGCAGCTTCCTGCACTTCATCGGAAGCCGTGGAAGCGCCGATGGACGTTCGGCTTCCAAATAACATTCGGAAACCGGAACACTTACTTCCGGGTTTTCGGCGTTTGGGAGCCAAAACGTACGAATACCAAGGCACGACTGTAAGGTAAAGGGACCCCTGACCATTAGGTCCAGTCGTGACCGGCTCTGGGGTTGCGGGGCTCATCTCGCTTTATTGGCTGAGGGAGCCGGCGTACAGCTTCCAGGTCATGTGGCCAGCATGACTAAGCCACTTCTGGCAAACTAGAGCAGCGCATGGAAACGCCGTTTACCTTCCCGCCAGAGCGGTACCTATTTATCTACTTGCACTTTGACGTGCTTTCGAACTGCTAGGTTGGCAGGAACAGGGGCTGACAAACGGGAGCTCACCCCATCACGGGGATTTGAACCACTGACCTTCTGATAGGCAAGTCCTAGGCTCTGTGGTTTAACCCACAGCGCCACCCGCATCCCTCTTAAGGCATGACTGTAGATTCATCATAATTCTTCATTACTCTCACCCAAAAGCAGCTCAACACTGCCTTCAGGGAACTTCCCATTGCATGGAAGTTGAGAACCTGTAACAACACGATTGTGCTCCTTCCCTCATAGATGGCTCCATCTTTAAACTTTATCTCCATTAGGTTTCAGCTCCTTCTAAAAAGCCAAAATGACCACAATGTCAACTTGAAAGCAACATCTCAAACCAGGTTGACCACTAGAGGGAGCTGGCTTGTCAGGCACTTGAAATTTCTTGCCCTCAAAAAGGAGAGGATGTTCTGTGTCAGTAGATTCCTGTGATGTGAGCAGTCAAGTGAAGCGGCGAAAGCTAAGAGAATATTATCCCCAAGTACCTTTGGGAATGTGTAAGATGTAAACTGAGGCCAAAACTGACAGCACACTACTCAGTGACAGACACACTGGTATGGAGGCCTTTTGCCAAGTTTCCTTCCAGTTAGGACTTTAAAAAAAATACCGTATTTTTCGCTCTATAGGACGCACCCGACCATAGGATGCACCTTGTTTTAGAGGGGGAGAACAAGAAAAAAAAAACTCCCCCTCTCTGCTCAGCGCCCCTTCAGCGAAGTGGCAGGAGAAACGGAGCCCCTTCCATTTCTCCTCCCGCTTCGCTGAAGGGTCGCTGCGCAGCTCTCCCTCTCTGCTGAAGCCAGGAGAGTCTTGCTCTCCCGGCTTCAGCAAAAGGAACCTGAAGCCTCCGGAATGCAGCGGGAACTCGCACTGTGCTCCAAAGGCTTCAGGCGGCTATCCCTGAAGCCTGGAGAGAGAGAGGAGTCGGTGCGCACTGACCCCTCTCGCTCTCCAGGCTTCAGCGAAAGCAACGTGAAGCTCCCTCTGCGCTTCGGAGGCTTCGCATTGCTATCGCTGAAGCCAAAGAGCCTTCATTCGCTCCATAGGACGCACACACATTTCCCCTTAATTTTTGGAGGGGAAAAAGTGCGTCCTATAGAGCAAAAAATACGGTAATGAACGGGGAAACCCATCAAATTCTTCATAACCAACAAACATCTGTAACCAGATGACCAAGTCCACAGGTCTATGTAGGGCAGTGTAAGAATGAAATGCCTGTTTCATAGGATTTTTTTAAAAAAATTCAGCTTTTCCCTACTAAACATAACCACCTTCCTTAAAATAAATGAGAACTATAAATTACCTTTCTCACACACAAACAAAACTTTTAAATATGCTGCTATGCTCACAGTCACAGAAACTTAAATATCCTGTCCCTCCTCAATGTCACTTAAAAGCATTAGGGGGGTGGTTATTGTGAGCAATCCATCCTGGGTTGGAGGAGGCAGTTCCTTTGACAGGCAAGAGTTGTGTGACATCCCTACACCATTGGCCCTGCTGGGTGGGACTGATGGAAGCTGAGGTCCGACAAGAGTTTTGGATTTTGGATTTGATATCCCGCCTTTCACTCCCTTTAAGGAGTCTCAAAGCGGCTAACAATCTCCTTTCCCTTCCTCCCCCACAACAAACACTCTGTGAGGTGAGTGGGGCTGAGAGACTTCAAAGAAGTGTGACTGGCCCAAGGTCACCCAGCAGCTGCATATGGAGGAGCAGAGACGCGAACCCGGTTCACTAGATTACGAGACTACCGCTCTTAACCACTACACCACGCTGGCGTGATTCAATGTCCGGCAGGCTAGCCTCCACGCAATCCAATTCTAATACAGTGGTACCTTGGGTTACAGATGCTTCAGGTTACAGACTCCGCTAACCCAGAAATAGTACCTCGGGTTAAGAACTTTGCTTCAGGATGAGAACAGAAATCGTGCTCTGGCGGTGCGGCGGCAGTGGGAGGCCCCATTAGCTAAAGTGGTGCTTTCTTTTCTTACGCACAGAGAAACGCAAGAAAACTTGGATGCAATTATCTAAGACGCATGTCAAAATAGAAACATAAAAGAACTAAATGATACAGACTTCCAACAGATTTATAGTCGTCAAAAAACCGAGCTGAAGAAGGCGTGTACTCCGAAACAGGGCCCTGTCCTGGTTACCACCACTGAGCCGTACATCTGATTTACACTCCGGATACTCCTTTTTGGCCCCATTTGATCCTTCATTCTTTATTCTTTATTCTAATTTTATATAATGTGGACTCTTTTTGACTGCTATTGAGACTTGTATAAAACAATTGTTGTGCACTGGTATTTCATGTACCTTTGTACTATATCATTGTATATTTGAAACGACATTATTTCTGCACTTAAACGTTGTATCCAAACTTACCATTACTTTAAAACTATCATACTTATACGTTGTGTTTAAATCTACTACTAGCTTCAAACTGTTATTCTTAGCAGAATACACACGTTTTTCATTTCAACTCTTGAGTAGGAATTATTCCTTATATTGAAACTTTTGGCCAGAGTTCTTGATATATCCTTTTCAGTGTAGTTTCAACAAGAACTCCAATTCCTTTAATGTACGCTACAACAGCAGCAAGAATACTTATTGCAAAGTATTGGAAGACACAAGATCTACCCACCCTGGAAGAATGGCAGGTGAAGGTGATGGACTACATGGAATTGGCGGAAATGACTGGCAGAATCCGAGACCAGGGAGAAGAGTCGGTGGAAGAAGATTGGAAGAAATTTAAAGACTATTCACAGAAATACTGCAAAATTAATGAATGTTAGAATGATGTTGGAATGAAGTTAAGTGGTTTTAGCAGTAACGTTATAAAGGAGTATGTAAAAATGATTGTTAACTGGTGAGAATCTAAAGTTATAATATATTAAGATAAAGGATTAAGAAAAAAACAAAGAGGGAAAGGATTTGCTGAATTAACTAACTGAACTGGAATACAAAAAAGGGAGGTGTGAGAAGGTCAGGGAAACAAGTAAATGAAAGACAAGACATGGAAAGATTGATTTGTTTTTAATTGTTTTTATTTTTCTTAATTTTGTATTTTTTCTTTTCTTTTCTTTTCTTTTTCTTAATTTTGTAATCTTTTCTGAAACTTTAATAAATATCATTTAAAAAAAAGAAAGAAAAGAAAAGAAAAGTGGAAGGCGGCCTTTGCAATAAACAAAAAAAAAAACACCAAAAAAAATGAAGTCACAACCTGCCAGCTGATGGGCGGTGACTGTGAGTTCACCAGAATTCCTTGTACCCTGTTTGGGGCAAGGGTCAACGGCAATCGGGTTTGCCAGAAGGCTCTCTCTCACTGTCAACCAGCTGATTGTGCATTGGCAAAGGGGAGCCTTGCTCTCACTGCCAATCAGGAGTGTGTTTTGTTGTTGTTTAGTCGTTTAGTCGTTTAGTCATTTAGTCGTGTCCGACTCTTCATGACCCCATGGACCAGAGCACGCCAGGCACTCCTGTCTTCCACTGCCTCCCACAGTTTGGTCAAACTCATGCTGGTAGCTTCGAGAACACTATCCAACCATCTCGTCCTCTGTCGTCCCCTTCTCCTTGTGCCCTCCATCTTTCCCAACATCAGGGTCTTCTCCAGGGAGTCTTCTCTTCTCATGAGGTGGCACTCAGGGCTGATTTCCTTCAGAATGGAGAGGTTTGATCTTCTTGCAGTCCATGGGACTCTCAAGAGTCTCCTCCAGCACCAGAATTCAAAAGCATCAATTCTTCAGCGATCAGCCTTCTTTATGGTCCAGCTCTCACTTCCATACATCACTACTGGGAAAACCATAGCTTTAACTATACGGACCTTTGTTGGCAAGGTGATGTCTCTGCTTTTTAAGATGCTGTCTAGGTTTGTCATTGCTTTTCTCCCAAGAAGCAAGCGTCTTTTAATTCTGTGGCTGCTGTCACCATCTACAGTGATCATGGAGCCAGGAGTGTGTTTTACCGTTTCCCAACTCTGCATTGACAGTCATATCTCTACCTGCTTCACACCTGATGTCAGCCATGATTAGGATATTGTTTTGAGATGCCACAAAGTGGGGAAAGCTTTGTTCCAATTAAAAAACAACAACAGTAGTTCAATCAACTGAAGTTTTTAATTCTAGGTTCACATTTAAACCCCAGATTACTTCTGCCAGAAACAAGTGATTTTGGGAAGGGTCCGAGACAGTGCAGGACAAACCAACCACCTTGGCATCAAATTTCATCAGTAAAACTCCTATGGTGTGTTTTTTCACATTTCAATCCAATCTGTGTTCATAGCTAGACGTTTTGCTAAAAAACAAAAATAGTAGCAGTCCTCTAATTGAAAACTAACGCCTCATTCAAGCCTTGCTCTTGGCACTAATTATATGCCCTGAAGGTACTGATTTTTATGGTTGTTTTGGCTCAGGGTTGTTGATAGAGCAACTAGAAAATCCTCAAGTTTCATTTTCTCAGGGTTTCTGCTTAAATGAGAGGCAATTTTGGCCTCGGCCCAGTATACCTGAAGGAGTGTCTCCACCCCCATTGTTCAGCCTGTAGACTGAGGTCCAGCTCCAAGGGAGGTTCCCTCACTACGAGAAGTGAGGTTACAGGGAACCAGGCAGAGGGCCTTCTCGGTAGTAGCGCCCGTCCTGTGGAACACCCTCCCATCAGATGTCAAGGAGATAAAGAACTACACTGCTTTTAGGAGACATCTGAAGGCAGCCCTGTTTAGGGAAGTTTTCAATGTTAGATGTTTTATTGTGTTTTTAATATTCTATTGGGAGCCGCCCAGAGTGGCTGGGGAAACCCAGTCAGATGGGCAGGGTATAAGTAATAAATTATTATTTTTTATTATTAGGTAAAGGTAAAGGGACCCCTGACCATTAGGTCCAATCGTTACCTTCCCGCCGGAGCGGTACCTATTTATCTACTTGCACTTTTGATGTGCTTTCGAACTGCTAGGTTGGCAGGAGCAGGGACCGAGCAACGGGAGCTCACCCCGTGGCGGGGATTCGAACCGCCGACCTCCTGATCAGCAAGTCCTAGGCTCTATGGTTTAACCCACAGCGCCACCCGCGTCCCTTTATTTATACATCTTCTGATAGGAGGCACTGGAAGTTCTGGGGGTTCTCCCAACTCCCCAGGAGTCATTTTCAGGATGAATGGGGGAGCACACAGGGGAAGAGGAGGAAAGCCCCACTACACAAATGGAAATTCTTGCACAGGGCATTTGCTGATGGGGCTTAATAGGGGAATCATCCAAGGTTTCTTTAACCAGGAAGGATACATTGCTGAGCTTCTTCCTGGGTTATATTATTCACAGCTGGGTTTTCCAACATACCTCTGGCGGTTGCAATTTCTCCATCCGCATGAGCCATGCATTGCATGGCTGTCGCTGCTACACATATCGGCATGCTGAGTTTCTGGCCCAAGATGGAAGTCGACAGGTCCAGAGCAGACACATTCCTCAGCATCCGAGGGTACAGTCTTAACCTAGCACAGATGGAAATGGAGAAGTCAACTTATCAGACAGACAGGAATCAAACTCCAGAGTTTGCACTGCACTTTTTGTCTTTGTTTACTGCTGAGCAAACGCTATCATTTAATGCTCCCACCAGTACGGACTGGAACCAGCTCTTCCTTAACTTTCTTTTTTTAAAAAAGTTTTTACTTATACTTTTCAAATTTATACATTTCATTAATTTTGCAATCATTTTAACATTTCAAAGTTTGACTTCCTTCCCCCCTCTTTCTGCAGTTCCTTAAATTTATTTTTTAATATCTTCTGCATATCCAAATTCGTTTAATTGCTCATTTAATTATCTAGTTCAAATATAAACTCTTATGAAACTGCAGGTTATTACAATAATCCTGCCAATGTTTTCATCTATTTGCAATTTATATGTAAATATTCAATAAACCATTTCCATTATTTTATAAAAAGTTTGTTATCTTGATTTCTTATTCTTCCGGTAAGATTCACCATTTCTGCATATTCCACAAGTTTTTGTATCCATTCTCCCTTTGCCGGGACTTCTGCTTCTTTCCATTTTGGGGCAAGTAGCATTCTTGCCCCTGTAGTAGCTTACATAAATAAATTTCTATACAATTTAGGTAGTTCTGTCCCTATAGCTCTTCCTTAACTTTCAGGTGGTGTGCAGATACCCAGGAGAGGATAATTTGGGTGGCGAGTTCCAAGTTCTAGAAATGTAAAGAGGCAGGGTCAACACACACTTTTCAACTTTTGGCAGGTAAAGAAGGTCTGGCGGGAAAGCAAGTTACCGTATTTTTCGCTCCATAAGACGCAGCAGACTATAAGATGCATCTAGTTTTTCGAGGAGGAAAGCAAGAAAAAAAATATTCTGAATGAAACAGTGGGTGTATGATTTTTGTGGTTCATGCTGTGGCCACAGACATGTGATCTGATGATGAATTTGGGGTGACCCAATGCAAAAATCCTGAGGATCCATGTGGATCCGTGCTTTGTAACCACATTTTTGCACCATTGCAGACCCAGGAAACAGTGGATGCGTGATTTTTTTGGTGCAGGCTGTAGCCATGGACATGCTATGTGATCTGATGGTGAATTTGGGGTGACCCAATGCAAAAATCCTGAGGATCCATGTGGATCCGTGCTTTGTAACCACATTTTTGCACCATTGCAGACCCAGGAAACAGTGGATGCGTGATTTTTTTGGTGCAGGCTGTAGCCATGGACATGCTATGTGATCTGATGGTGAATTTGGGGTGACCCAATGTAAAAATCCTGAGGAGCCACGGACTTTTACCTCCCCCCTCCCAGGCAGTCTCCGCTAGCCTCCCTTATCTCTCTTCCGATCCCACCAATCAGATGTTTCCTTTCAACATTCCCTTCCCTCTTTTTGCCTTAGTGTCTTTTCCTTAGCTGGAGCAGTTTTTTGCTCCTCCTTTTCTTCTAATTTCTCTCCTTATTGCTTTAGTCTTCCTGTTTTCCCCCTTTGCAAGTTTGCTGTCTTTACCTCCCCCACCTTCCAGGCAGCCTCCTTTATCTCTAGCGTCCCTTATCTCTCTCCCTGATCAGCAAACGACCAGCGGCTTTGTTTCAACACCCACTTCCCTCTTTCAAAAAAGAAAAAAAGAAAAAAAGCACAACCTGCTTTTTGCCCCTGGGCAATTCGGCTCCAGGAACCACACAATCGCTCCATAAGACACACAGACATTTCCCCTTACTTTTTTTTTGGGGGGGGGGAGCGCATCTTATGGAGTGAAAATACGCTACATCCTACAATGCAGGCATATTGTCAACCATTAGGGGTTTCGGGCTGGGACTTTTGCCATCGCCGAGGCTGCGCAACTGCTGAAGGAATCAGAGGCTGCATTCACACCATGCATTTAAGGTGCTACAGTATCACTTTAAACCATCATGGCTTCCCTCAAAGAATTCTGGGGTTTGTTAAGGGCATTGAGAGTTCTTATGGAGCCCCATTCTCCATCACATTTACAATTTTCAGTTTCCTGTGAAGAGGGACTGGTTGTTAAACCACTCTGGAAATTGTAGCTCTTGGGGCAGGGAACAGGCATCTCCCAACAGCTAAACAAACTACAGCTCCCAGAATCCTTTGGAGGAGTTGTGAGCGCTTAAAGTGGTATCCTAGACCTAGGTATGATGTGAAAGTGGCTGCAGACTTAACTGTTGCTAACTACAGAAAGTATTTCAATAACATCACAAGCTCCAGGAACCAGTCATGTTTCACCTGTCCCAACAACCTATTGCATTCCCTGGAATTCGATGTTCTTTTTATAAAGCATAAGCACTGAGACATGGGACGCAGGTGGCGCTGTGGGTTAAACCACAGAGCCTAGGGCTTGCCGATCCGAAGGTCGGCGGTTCAAATCCCCGCGATGGGGTGAGCTCCATTGCTCCACCCCAGCTCCTGCCAACCTAGCAGTTTGAAAGCACATCAAAGTGCAAGTAGATAAATAGGTACCACTCCAGCAGGAAGGTAAACGGCATTTCCATGCGCTGCTCTGGTTTGCCAGAAGCGGCTTAGTCATGCTGGCCACATGACCTGGAAGCTGTACGCCGGCTCCCTCGGCCAATAAAGCGAGATGAGCGCCGCAACCCCAGAGTCGGCCACAACTGGACCTAATGGTCAGGAGTCCCTTTACCTTTAAGCACTGAGACAGGTAGACTGATGCCACAATAAATATAGTCCTGGTTGTGCTCTTTAAAGCCACTCCTGAGAAATGGAATAACCTATGCCAAAACATTCAGAATGGGAAAGTCATTAAACCATGTTGCATTGTGTGTTGTTAAGCCTCCACTAGCTTCTCTGTGTTCCTCAGAAATGTTTTAGTAAACAGCTCAACCATGTATTCTCGATGTACCAGTTGTCTGTATCATTGTCTGTTAGGAGCCTTGAACTCTGCATAGCCTCCCATTCCTTCCTCACCATGTTTGAGACAAAGTCTCATTTCGGTGACCTTCCTCGCACTCAGCTTCAGGGAAGCAATGACACGCATTGCGTGAACAACTTTGGTAAACAAGCTGTCATTGGTCCCACATTTATCAGCGAAGGGCAGCTCATTGTCCAAAGGCTTTGGGAAAGTCAGGGATGCAATGTGTCGGAACCGATTATCAGAGGTTTGATCATTTTCTCTCCCTCTAATTTAAAATGCTGAAAGATGTGGTTTCAAATTGATTTCCTTGAATGTCATCAGGCCCACAGGCGTCATGACCTTGCCATAAAATCTATTTTTGAAGAAACGATCTGGCTGAAGGAGACTTTGGGATAGAATTTTACCCACCAAGAACAGAAATATTGGAGGACAATCTTTTTTTAGTTCCCCAGCACTAACCTGGAGAGGGTGAAGCCCGCTCGGTTTTCTCTTGTTTGGCGGGGGGCAGATTTCAAAACAGCGTGTTCACAAATTGTTACAAAAACGCTGGTGCCATCATCCACACTGCAGATCTTTAGAATTCTTTTATGATAACTAAGTCCAAAGAGAGTGGGAAGCAGCCACATCTCAATTTGTCTCATGGCTTAAGCCACCAACCTGAAATCCTAACTGCTGACTCCCTGGGAGACCATAGCCTCTTGACTCCACGACAATCAACAAAGCAAAAAGTTACTGCATTGCATGCATAAGCCTCACACCTCCCCATCCAAATATTCATCAACTTCACTGCTGATCAGTGGCAGGGGATGAAAGGACACGGAAGAGATAGCAATCCATCTTGCCAGCCCGTGAGCATATTGTATCTCGGATCAAAGATTATTTAGTACCCCATTCATATTATTTTGTGGCCTTGACAACAATGGCCCTCATAGTGGAAGGAAGCAGGGCACTGAAAATTATGATTCAGCTATCACTAGCTTGGTCCATATAATGCTTTATCTTTATTTCCTTATTAGAGGCTTTTACGGGGACGCGGGTGGCGCTGTGGTCTAAACCACTGAGCCTGCCGATTAGAAGGTTGGCAGTTTGAATCCTTGTGACGGGGTGAGCTCCCGTTGCTCTGTCCCAGCTCCTGCCAACCTAGGAGTTCGAAAGCATGCCAGCGCAGGCTTTTAACTGAAACCTAGAAGATGAGCTTTGAGAAATGCCAAAACAGTAGAGCTCTACAAAGTGATGTGACAGTGCATGGAAGTACTTGAATAATAATAAATTCATCATCATCATCATTATTTATACCCTGCCCATCTGGCTGGGTTTCCCCAGCCACTCGGGGCAGCTTCCAACAGGATATTAAAAACACAATAAAACATCAAACATTAAAAACTTCCCTAAACAGGGCTGCCTTCAGATGTCTTCTAACAGTCAGATATTTGTTTATTTCCTTGACATCTGATGGGAGGGCGTTCCTCAGGGCGGACGCCACTACCGAGAAGGCCCTCTGCCTGGTTCCCTGTAACTTCACTTCTTGCAGGGAGGGAACTGCCAGAAGGCCCTCATCGCTGGACCTCAGTGTCCGGGCTGAACGATGGGGGTGGAGACGCTCCTTCAGGTATACTGGACCAAGGCCGTTTAGGGCTTTAAAGGTGAGCACCAACACTTTGAATTGTGCTGGGAAACGTACTGGGAGCCAATGTAGGTCTTTCAGGACTGGTGTTATATGGTCTCGGCGGCCACTCCCAGTCACCAGTCTAGCTGCCGCATTCTGGATTAGTTGTAGTTTCCAGGTCACCTTCAGTGTTAGCCCCACGTAGAGCGCATTGCAGTAGGAGGGAAATGCCATAAGCTAATCTGTTGAACATTTTCCTTGGTAAAACAGTTCTATAGCTTTCCCAGCTCAGCCGAAGTGATTTTTCAGGGGTTGGCAATATGGTGTCCTCTGGATGTCGTTGAACTAGCACTCTCATCATCCCATGACATTGGTAATGGAAACTGAGATTGATGGGAATTTGGAGTCCGGCAACATTCTGGTGGCACTTGGTTTTGTCCAAGGGGCAAGACCTTTCTCTCAGGGCAAATGTGGACTCACAGACTGAATGGCATCCTAGTACAATGCTTTAAAATGTTTTCTGATTGTGACCACTTGATAATATTCACCTTAACTTTTATGTTACATTTACATCCTTATTGCTGCATCCATGTCATTGGAAACAGCATGGATAGACTTCTAGAATGCAGTGTGTTTATTTTCAGCCACTGGTTCTCATTCTTCAGCTAATATATTTCTTAGTTCATGCATATGATCAGGCGCAGGGTGACGGCCTTCCTAACAGAAAACGTTATTCAGCACCGAGAAAAAACACTGAACTTAGCTGTTGTGATCAGAAGTAGCCAGAGATTAATTCCTAGGTTCCATCCAGGAAAATAAGGACCTAGGTTGTGTCAAAATGATTTTTCTTCTGTTACAAGAGGATAACACAGCATCTGACAAGTTGACCTTCAGGGGTTCAGATAATACAGGAAGGCAGGTTTCCAACCATAAGTCATTTGAGGGTTCACAGTTTTGTGTATTTGAGATTTGCTCATTCCATTTTTATATATTACAAGAAAGATGGTGGAAAATAAAAGCTTAATGTGGTTTCTAGCCAAGTTTTGCCATTTGCAAAATCTGAACTTCAGCTATGCCATTATTCTGAAGTAATGTGATGGCAGTTTTCAAAACATTGTTTTTTTATCATTTATTTTTAGGTTGTGAGCCACCCTGTGATCTATGGATGAAAGGCGACATGCATATTTAATAAATAAGAATAAAAAATTAAAATATACAACAGACCAATTGGGCCTCGATTGTAGGGCCCTGCCCTTTCCATCCTTTTCTCAGTGGGCAGAGTACAGCCTGCTTGCTAGGCAGAAAAGCAAGGATTCTGTCAGGAGAAATTGCAATTTCCCATCTCCAGCATGCTGGGCCACCAAAAGGAAACCATGCAGTGTCAGATGCCATTATTACCCAGTGCCCAAGCTTATAGCCTAGCTAACTCAAATACCCCGGTTAAATGTAAGGAGTTATTTCTCAGTTGGGTGAGCCCTCCCAAATGGTGGCCTTATTCCTCAGGAAGCTACGGAAGCTACGGAAACCCCATCAGACGTTCGGCTTCCAAAAATAGTTTGAAAACCGGAACACTCACTTCCGGGTTTTGTTCAGGAGCTGATTTTGTTCAGGAGCCAAGGCGTTTGAGATCCAAGGTACGACTGTAATTTAAAAGGCTTGGATGAATAAAAAAAGGTATGTTAAGAAATAGAGGCATACAAGCCTCCCTCAGGAAGACATTCTTCTTTCCTTCCATGTATAATGCACCTATGTTGGCCATTTCTCTTCAATACCCCTTCATCTCAACAATCAAGGAGACAAAGAGGGGTGCAATGAAGCTGTTGCTTCTTTCCATGGTGAAGAAAAGAAGGGGGAAATTGTTGGGTTGAGAGAACAGGTGTATCAAGATAACCCCACCCTTATCAGTCACTCAAAAAACAGCCTTTGGCGCACAGCGCGGTTGTCCGAACTGCTTACTCCAACTCAGTACCCACCAGACATGGACACGGTGAAAGTGGAAAGTTAAGACTATTTAGCCAGAAGCTCCAGCAGCAGTTAAGCATGACTCCTGTAGACAACCAAGCTGTCCACTGTCACTGCATCTTAACTCCATTACAGACATGCTTCAGAGCTTCATATTCCCCATTGCCCCATTTAATTACATGCAAACTTATTTATTTACCTTGAAAATGCAGATACATTTTCAGCTAAGGTCTGCTGATCATCAGCCCCAGACTTATAGTAGTCATACACAGATTTCCGAAGAAATTTCTTAGCATGTTCCTCAAAGTCAGCAATGCAAATTGGTTTTTCGGACATGATGCAGGTTACTCAGTTTTTGTTGCACTTGGATCATTTAAAGTTTCTGCATTTCTGCCTGTTAATCATTAAATTAAAGCAAAGCTCAGATAACTCAGTATATATTTTTTTAAGTAACCCAAGTAAAATACAAGCCCCCTGTTGACATTTCTGGACAACTGCTTTGGACTTTGGCATCTATTTCTCATTTACCAAATTCGGATATGTGCCAATGTGTATCAACCAGGAAAACTAGAAGCATGCTTGGAGGTTATGTAAAAGTTGCTATGAGGGCTCCGATAGACCACAGCTTATAAAAGGAACATACGAGTCTAAAAAAAGTTACAGGCATCTCAAGGAGGCTACATAAGACAAAAGACCTTTAAAAGGAAGTCTAGGCCAAAAAAGAGAAAAAGCAAGAACAAAAGTACTTTTAGAATTAAGGCACACCAAGGTGGTATTTGGAGAGAACACAGGAAGACAGAAAATAGTAACTAACTTTGCAAAATGCTAAATTTAAATTTCCTTTCTTGTTAGGGATGTAACGGGTCACTGCAACATAGCAGGAGGAAAAATGAACTAGTTTATAAATAAATTTTCAATCTAGTACACATGGGACTGGAACCCCATCTTGAAAGTGCCTTTAAGTCAGGTTCAGCTTTAACACGGCTCCCTTCTTCAAGAGCTTGTGCTGTGCATCCCTAGTATAATTTTGTTGCAATAAACTTTAACTTTTGATTCTGAGAAATACAGCAAGTCCTTCACACCCACCTTTGTTTCACGAAATGACTGAAAGAGAACCATTTCCATTGACCTTCAAAGCTACAGAGAAAACAGATTGCATATTCAACAGTAGCACCAATTTAAAGGTACATAGCAAAGTCTGCAGTGTAGACATATTGGTCCTAGGTTTTCCACCTGGCATTTTCAGGGCACAAGAAAACAAACTCACTTCAAGTGTGCAATTGAGGCTTTGTAAGTAGAGCAGATTGTTTTAGAGTTACTAGGGAAAACGACATTGTGGTTAAAAAAATCAAGACATTCTCATCAATAGAACTAAATGCTATCTACATCACAATACATTTTGGTCAGCATCAACCGGGAACCTGAAGGATGGAATATTAACATATAGAAATGATGTGATGTTTTTAACACCATTAAATTACATGGACACAGGACATGTAATAAATATTTTTTATATAGCGAGTAAAGAAATAAACAGTAACATTTTTAGTATATATATTTTTGCATAAAAATCATGTCAAACTAAACTAACCGTTTCGACTAAACAATCAGAAGCACAAAAATAATATTGCCTTTATTCAGAATGATTTGCTTTAAACTTGAGATTCATTTGCTTGGCCCAATACCAATTAATCCCTCTATTTACCGAAAACTTGGCATCCATGCAAGTTAAAACCCTGATGCAACCCTTTTACCATAGTGCATTTATTTATACATAGTAGTTTAAGTGACCATCGGTTTCAACACTTCATTTTTGCACATGTTGAAAAAAGGGTACTTCAATAGCATCCTTTGGGATATCTGTGTCCTAAACTAACTTAAGCAATTCTCCCCCTACCCTGTATCTGCATCCCTATAGCAAACTTTCTAGGATAAGCCAGCAGAGTTGGAAAACCTGATCAACAGAGTTCTAAAGTGCCAATTCCATATATAATACTGCAACATGAGGATGAATCCTAAGTATGACAAATATACAGTGGTACCTTGGTTCTCAAATGCCTTGGTTCCCAAACGCCAAAACCCCCGAAGTGTTCCGGTATTGGGATGTTTTTCGGAAGCCGAACATCCAATGCGGCTGTCGGCTATTGTTTCCGGGGCACTGGCACCAATCAGAAGCTGTGCCTTGGTTTTCGGACATTTCAGAAGTCAAACGGACTTCCAGAACGGATTAAGTCTGGCACTTTTGTTTTTGCTATTTATTTTGCGTTTTTGTTCTTGAGGATTTTTTCGGTTCATTTGTTTTTGTGACTGTGTGGAACCCAGTTCAGCTACTGATTGACTGTGTGACTACGGAAATGGATAAAAGCCCCCCATCCAAACAATGACTATCATCAGTACAGGTAAGAAAAAAACTTAATTTTAATTTTTATCATCTATAATGCTGTCTTTTTTTATTTTATAGTACAGTACATTGATTATTAGGGACGCAGGTGGCGCTGTGGGTTAAACCACAGAGCCTAGGACTTGCCGATCAGAAGGTCGGCAGTTCGAATCCCCGTGACGGGGTGAGCTCCCATTGTTCAGTCCCTGCTCCCTAGCAGTTCGAAAGCATGTCAAAGTGCAAGTAGATAAATAGGTACCGCTCTGGCAGGAAGGTAAACGGCGTTTCCGTGCGCTGCTCTGGTTCACCAGAAGCGGCTTAGTCATGCTGACCACATGACCCGGAGACTGTCTGCGGACAAACGCCGGCTCCCTCGGCCTATAGAGCGAGATGAGTGCGCAACCCCAGAGTCGGTCACGACTGGACCTAATGGTCGGGGTCCCTTTACCTTTTACATTGATTATTGCTTTCATTTTATGGATCAATGGTCTCGTTAGATAGCAAAATTCATGTTAATTTGCTGTTTTAGGGGTTGCTTTTAAAAGTCTGGAACAGATTAATCTGTTTTGCATTACTTTCTATGGGAAAGCATGCCTTGGTTTTGGAACGCTTGGGTTCCGGAATGGATTAAGTTTGAGAACCAAGGTACCACTGTACAGCATTGATGATTGTCTTGTTAAGAGACCATGATAATTTAATTCCAAACCAGTTTACTTGGAACTAAGTCTCACTGAATTCAACAGAGTTTACCTCCAATTACACATGCTTAGAATTGCAAGCTTGGTGTACTTTCTCCCGAGTGCCTAACCAAAAAATGCCAGTATTGCTTTGTGTTTTTAGATAAACTACACTTATTTAGAAATTATGTGCATGAAGTGACCTTCTGAAACATGGAAATGCTATTAAATAACAAAATGCTGCACATACATAATTAGTTGAGATTGTAATTATGACAGACTACCTGTAACAATGCAACAACAGTCAATTAGCTATGGTCTAGCTGTCTTTCATGGGAACATGGAGACGTCAACTTCTAATGCTTTAATCCTTTTCTCATGTACCTGAAAAATAAGCTTGGCTACACGGCTAAGGCACTGTGCTAGGATGGTTTCAGAATCAAATCGAGAAGCGTGACCATGTTATTTCTTTTGCTTTTTCTTTAATTGCATGAAAAGTGCACTTGGTGCACAACTGAACCATTCCCAAGACGTTTAAATTTAGGCTTCTCAATTACACATCATTTTAATTGGTTCTGTTAAGATTTTCTGGTCGCATAATCTCAGATTATCAGTATTTTTGCTATACGTTAAATGTGCACATTAAAGCAATTCTAGCAATTTACCCAGCACATAGTAGTTTTAAAACTTAATGTATTTTATGCACTTGAGTCGATCTGGCTTATGTTCAGGACAACTTGGATTTGAGCAATGCTGTCAAGATGCAACTAGAATTTTGACCTCAGCATATTTTGAACTGACACAGCACAGGGTTTCTGAAGATGCCATAGCTTAATACACACATGGTTGGCCTTTGGAACTCAAGATGGGCTGGGCTGCAAATCTCATCATCCCTGAGGCTGTGCTGGCTACAGGTAATAGTTCTGGTCTGACCAACACAGCAAGGAGGTCCACATGTTCCCCGCTCCTGATTTAGTGCAATGAAGGACTTTAATTCAAGGTGCTCTATTGGCAAGAGCCACAGGATGGGCATTGTGACACTATGTACGCTTGTTACTGTTAGTTTAAACCTACACTTAGTTACTAGAGAGGTAGTTAACCTGTGGCCCTCCATATGTTGCCTGTTAGGTAAGATGGGAGTTGTAGTCCAACAATATCCTGAAAGCCACAGGTTAGC
Source organism: Podarcis pityusensis (assembly GCF_964106645.2). Taxonomy (NCBI): domain Eukaryota; kingdom Metazoa; phylum Chordata; class Lepidosauria; order Squamata; family Lacertidae; genus Podarcis; species Podarcis pityusensis. Next base: position 11,444,355 of record NC_138026.1, read on the forward strand.
CACCCTTGGTGTAACAGAATGATCTCTTGCCATGTCAGCTGATCATATCCAGCAATTAGCTGCCCTTCATTCTCTGCTCTGCATTCCTTATTCTCTTAGCCTAGCCATCCAATTATGCTGCCACTAAATTGCTTTTGTTTCACCCTGTAAGCTTAATTCACTCCAATGCATTGCAGAGAGCATTTAGGTAGGGTGACAACCGTCACTGCTACACTGAAGCTATATTTACACAGCTATACTACACTGATAAATGTATGGGATGTATGAAGTCAGTAAACATTCTTAAACACTTAGAAACGAACTGCCGTTCGTTAAATAAATCAACTGAAATCATTACGGATATTTCTTTCAGACAGCATTACGTTTAAGCAGTTGCTGCAATCTAAACCTTTTTAAATCAAATGAGTATTTTGGTCATCAGGAATAAGTGATCATCTGCAAGTCACTTCAGGTATCATCCATTCTTTTAAACTAAGCAATGTTTGTTAATTCTGAATCTTCCTTGTGCTGGAATGCATTTTAGGTATCAACATGATCAAAGCCACATTGAGTAACCTGGAGAGCCTCATATATGGTCAGAGAACTAAGAAGCGAGTTCACCTTACAGACAAGTGTTTGGGCAACCCATATGGAAGCCTGATACACTAACAACAAGAAACAGATAGTGCATAGTTTTAAAATGCTTTTTCGAGACAAGTCAGTACATCCAAAATAAAATTTGTAGGTTTATAAACTTACACTATTTGTTGCACTGGGAGCTGCGCTGTTTACATGTTGCAGATGTACACCAGGCAACTGCAAGTAACGTATTTTTCTGTGTATTACATGCCCCCTGTTTTGGGGGACTCAAAATTAAGACAATGGGGGGAGATTGTCAAGAGTTGTAGAGTTGTTGAGCTTTTGGGGGGGATTACCCACAGCTGTTGAGCTTTTGTGGGGTGAGGCTGCTGAAAAACGCTCACCCGACTCAAAAACAATTAAAACCAAAAGCGACACAAAAGCCGCCAATCGCCCGCCCAACTGACGCAGGGGCAGCCAATCGACAACAGCCCTTGACACGCCCACAAAACAATCACCCAATAGCTGCTGACAATCTCCTGCTCACAACTGCAACCAATTGCCCGTCCCCCCTCTGCACTATCCGTGCATAAGATAACCCCAAAATTTTAACATAATTTCTTAATAAAAAATCCTCAGCTTATACACAGAAAAATACGGTAAGCACCTCTGATGTGTTCTTATATGCAATATATGCATTTAACCACTTCAAAAATAATGGTACACTGCATGTATATGCAAGTGAATTCTTCACTGATAATAATGGAAGCTGCCTTATATCTAACAAGGAACTACTATAGGGTTTTTACAGAAAGCTTTGAATACCATGGCTGACTAGCTTGTGCCAACAAAGACCAAAGCATGCCTTAGATTAACTAAAATCTGTAAGCACATAATACTGAAACACAAAAATTGTATCTGTGTACAGTGTGCCATGCTTATGGCATCCTAGCCAAAATTTAACACCTCTCATCGACACCATCATCTAGTACAAAATCAAAGTTACGTGATTGTCATGGCTTCAATCTGAACATTAAAAATGTATCTTCCAGAAATTACTGGCCCTAAAGACAATGACAGCAAGCAGCCTTCTGACGCAAAGAATGGATTTAGCTGTAACAGTTTACAGGTCAAGTGTTTGGCTTCAGCTGCAATCAAGGATGGTCCCCGATGCTTCTTTGGTCCAGATAAAAGTACATACACAGCTAATTGCACTATAGTCCATCAGCCTCCACCTGGTTTTTACGTTGCCTTAGAGAGCTTTGCTCCACTTTGTCAGATGCATGGTGCTCAGAGTCATTTTCAGTCTCAGATCCTTCAACTGCAGAGTCCTCCGAAGAGTTTCCCTGAGACTCATCTTCCTCATCTTCTCCATCAGACAAACCTTTTTCTGCAACTGGTTCTTCGGCTATATGCTCTGCTGTCTCCTGTTGCTCCTCTGTTTTATCATCACTGCGGTCCACCAAGTCTGTTGGCAGGAAGAATTGAGGGGGAAAAACTGATTTACATTATGTTAAAGTTGCTGTTAAACTTAAAATCTTCAACAGCCTCCATCTGGTGGCTCTCCTATATTCTGAGATTCTTCTTATGCTTGCTGTGAAGAAGCAAACCACACGTGCCATGTATTTGCTAATGGGATTACATGTTAACTGCATCACCTTGCAACTTGGCATTACCTAAAAGGGCCAGACCACTACCCTCCTAATATCTTTCCCACACGCAGATACTCATTCACACGCTCAAGGCAAGTTATTCATCCTCCTTTGCAAGTGGAAATGCTTTAAGTCCCTGATTTTGCCTGTTCCTCTTCTACCAGCCGTCCAATATTTCCCCCCAGTTGAAAATAAGGCTGCAGTCTTCAGCAAACCTATTGGCAATACATTCCTTTGGTAGCATTCTTTATGGATCACAGTTGACATTACAATACAGTGGGACCTCAGGTTACATACGAATCAGGTTACAGACTCCGCTAACCCAGAAATAGTACCTCAGGTTAAGAACTTTGCTTCAGGATGAGAACAGAAATCATGCTCCAGCAGCACGGCAGCAGCAGGAGGCCCCATTAGCTAAAGTGGTGCTTCAGGTTAAGAACAGTTTCAGGTTAAGTACGGACGTCCAAAACGAATTAAGTACTTAACCTGAGGTACCACTGTAATGTCTTTTTAAAATGCAGATTATTAATGTGCCACAGATCTTGAATATCCCAATTGCCCAAGCAAACTATTTACCTTCAACTCCACTTAATTTTTATAAATGCACACACTTCTTCATACTTGGTTAGGAAGACCCATTACACATTTCCAGTGTCACCAGCCCAATAGCTGTTCTCATGCTGCTTACGGTACTTGAAAAACATTGCACCAATTTGGAAAAGGACTCATCTCTTCACAGGCCCAATGTCACTTGCTTAATATAATTAACTGGTATCCCACAATTCAAATACTATTCAAACCTTCATATCAAAAACTGGCCGTGTCAACTCCTTTAACACTTGTATACAGAAATCTGATCACTTTACATGAACAGCTGAAAACATTACATTTTAGGTTATCTACCTTTCATTAATGATGCAGTTTGCCTCACAAAATTGTACACTGAGCTTAGTTTTTTATTACATACTTACCAGAATCTTCCAATTCGGACCTAGGTGGGAAAATGCAGTCTGTAAGTAGAACCAGTATCTGAAGGAAAGGAAAAGGTATTACAAAGACAACCCACAAGCTCTCCAGCCAGAACCAGGTGTCTTCACGTCTGAATGCTATGCTTTAAGAAGTTGTTGGGGTTTTACCATTCACCTGTATCTCAGCGCTACATATCCAGAGAGGTGCAATGGCTGTATCTTTAGCACACTTGTAATTTAATTTTATTCAGCTGCTGGGGAAAACCATGAACACAACTGACAATTATGCACATTATACTGTGCTGTTGCTTATCCTTATGAGCATGACATTTTCAACTGCGTACAGATTGGCATGCTCCGTTTGAACAAGCTTCCATCAAATTGCCGGTGTTACAAGAATGAGCCATGATGAGCCCTAGGCTCACATGACCTCCACCCTTTTGCAGGAGGTGATCTAAAGCGTTCCCCTTAAATTGTTCCCTTTTTTGCTGGGTTTTAACAATTCCAGGTGCATCAGCAAAAATTAGATACAAACCAAGCTCACCCAAATCCCCACATATTAAAAATGCAAAAGATCAACTAATTTTAGCCTTCATACACCTTACTTCTGCAACAGAAGAAGAACATTAACATTTGTGAAAGCATTTTATGGTATCCTCTAGAGAGGAAAAGCGGGGTTTTTACAGGAATGAAGCAACATAACATTAAATCAGGTACGTATGACAAGGACCACAGGAAATAAGGAGAAATGATTCATAGTAAGTGGAATGACATTCTAATGTGCAACTCACAAATCAATTCCTGCAGGCTACTCACACAGTTGAGAACCCTGAGGAGTTCAGGGGTCTAAATGGTGTAGAAAAAGTTTCCACAGGCAGAGTAGGCTGTCTCCTTCCAACTTCGCCCTCAACCTCATGGAAGATGGCAGGCAAAGTTAAAGTAAAAAGGTAAAGGACCCCTGGACGGTTAAGTCTAGCCCAGGTTTCCTCAACCTCAGCCTTCCAGATGTTTTCGGCCTACAACTCCCATGATCCCTAGCTAGCAGGACCAGTGGTCAGGGATGATGGAAATTGTAGTCTCAAAACATCTGGAGGGCTGAGGTTGAGGAAGCCTGGTCTAGACAAAGGCGACTATGGAGTTGTGGCGCTCGTCTCGCTTTCAGGCCGAGGGAGCCAGCGTTTGTCCATAGGCAGCTTTCCTGGTCATGTGGCCAGCATGACTAAACCGCTTCTGGTGCAACGGAACACCATGACAGAAACCAGACCGCACGGAAACGCCGTTTACCTTCCCGCCGCAGCGGTACCTATTTATCTACTTGCAATGGCGTGCTTTCGAACTGCTAGATTGGCAGGAACTGGGACAGAGCAACAGGAGCTCACCCCATTGCAGGGATTTGAACCGCCGACCTTCTGATCAGCGAGCCCAAGAGGCTCAGTGGTCTAGTCCAAAGCGCCACCCGCGTCCCTGATCAGATGGCAGACAGAGCAATGCAGAGGGTATGGCTCTCAGTGTGTTTGTCCCTTGATCATGTGTAGCATTTAGAGGCAAGCATCCGACTGGCATCAAGAGCAAACTGCCCTAGGGAGTTTTTAAGTAGGAATGTGGCAGGACAGTCAATCCTAGTGGGGCACCAATCAGTTCTTCAGCACTGTCAACAAGCCCTACTCGCCAAGGAACAATGAGGAGTGCACACTCCTTACTGTTCCTTTGCAGCCACATCTTTCGTTGCCCCACCCAATGTCACATATGACTTCAGGTGTGGGGCAGGTGGGCCTGGTTTAGGGGAAATGGCCTCATGGGCCAAACTGACCCCCGCTGTACCCAACTTGGCCTGCAAGCTGGAGGGTGCCCAAGCCCACCTTGAACTATCTCCTGAAAGGCTACACTTTGCTTTAAAATGGTAGGCTGAATAATTTGCAATCCTATGCATGCCTATTTGGGAGATAGTCTGACTCGTTTTTGAAGGGGAAAAAAACAAACACAGGATTCAGTTGTTAGATGTCAATTTAAGGTGTTCTAGCCTGGAGTTTATTTCAGGGACAGCACATAGGGAAAGTGCGTCAAAACTGTCTCAAGCCTGTATCTGCGCTTGTTCTGGAATCGGCCTTTCTCTTACTCCCCTAATGAACTGAGGATCTCTTCTTCCTCTCTAGTAAAGTGTCAGTATTCTAGACCTCATGTATCTTCCACAATTCTTATTTGAATGGTAGGATGGAAGGTGAAACTTAACACTTAAAAATCACAAATGGCTAAGCCCACTACAAACTTCCAGGCTGATGTGACTGCTATATTATCTACAGTAAAGACTCCCTACAATTTTGTTTAATAATATATATAAAAAAATCTTACCAAGCCCAGGATTAGACCAATCAATAAAGTGGCCAATATGAAGACTGCATAAGAACCCCAAACGTGAATTCCAAGAGTGACTGTTAAGTAGTTGTGGATTTGCTATAAAAGGAGACAAACAAACAGCTTAAAATAAAAGTGGAATTTTAGTACTGGACATGACATTCAGACAAATCAATTGATCGTCTTTACTTTCAAAAAAATCCTTAGTCACTAACCAAAAGAGAAAACAAATTCTTACTAGTCTGAAGCAGTTTCAAATGAGTTGCACACAGTCTGAACATCCATCGAAAACTAATATTTGCTAGGATGACTGCAAAGTAATGTCATTTTGGCATTTCTGTGATGAAAAGCCTATATACTTTGCACCAGAAGACAGAGTGGAAAACCAGTTCTTTTAGACCAGAAATACAAATTGGGACTCAGATTATATGCAAATCTATTCTTTTTTTCTTCTGGGTCTTTAGTCTTTTGTCTCCCTAACGAGGCTTTTTGATTTTTTAAGTAATCCCTGAGGACTTCATTCCCCCCAATTCATCATTAACAATTAATATCAATCAATATCAAGCTGACCATCTCCATCCTAAGAAACAATCTGAAGTAACAACTCACATGGTTACAGAACACATTTGTAGAATTCCACATTTCCTCTAACTTAAAGTGGTTTAAATGGTCAAAAATGCTATCTCACAGACACCAGGAAACAGAATAGTATCAATATAGCTGGTGTTAGTATTCATCATCTCACTCAATATACAAATGTACAGCTTATAGATAAAATGCCTCCTTACACCTCACCTGTTGTACTATGGTCCAACCGTTCAACACCAACTGGAAAACAAGCTGATCTAAACCCTGAATTTGCATGCAAGCACCATCACAGTTACAATTTGCCAGAAAATTAATCTGACCGTAGGCAGGCCAGAATGATGTAATGATAGATTTCTCTGGATGAACACCCCCTCAGAAAGCAGTAACAAGCTCTGCACTTATTATAATTATAATTTCATGCCATGCAATTTTGCCTTTGGGCCTGTCTAAAAATGTCACATGGTTTATATTCCACAGACAAGAATAGAAACCATACATATTTACTGATATTTCCCATATTATGTTTTGGACGGACGGCAAGACTTCTTTCACAAGAACAGCTATCTATCACAAGTAAGTCATCTGAACAAGCATTTCTGGTTGCGGGGGGGGGGGGGAGGATTATGACCATGTTTTCCGTTATAACTTTAATAGTACAAAGAATTCTAAATTTAAACCCCAGGAGGCAGTGGAAGACAGGAGTGCCTGGCTTGCTCTGATTCATGGGGTCACGAAGAGTCGGACACGACTAAACAACTAAACAACAACAACATGCAGTAAAACACACATTGTGTGTTGAAGTGCAGTTAACAGGTCTAGCAAAACCATGCAGTCCAAATCCATGCTGATCAGATATAAATTTTACTATTGTTATCATACAGACTTAACACATCTCTGCTGCCCGGGCTTTAAGGACGGCTCACATTAGCAGACAGCCTGTGCTGAAACCTACTTGTGTAACAAGACTTCCCTTTATTCTCCCAAGTCTGTGGAGGGGTTACAAGGGCGGGGCTGGAAGGAGAGGACAGGAGAGGAAAGGCATTTTTTTCCCCACTCGTGGATTGACATAACTGGCTATAACCACATTTTTTAACTTACCGTATTTTTTCGTGTATAACACGCCCCTATATATATATATATATAGGAGGACTCAGAATTAAGAAAATGGGGGGAAATTGCCCCCATGTATAAGACCACCGCCCCCCTTTCTAAACATTATTTTTTTAGTAAAAAAAAAAACCTAGTCATACACGGAAAAGTATGGTAAATAATAAAACCTAAGCTACTCTATCTGGATGGACAGCTGCTGTGTTAATTTGCATAGTTTATTTTCTATTTTTTTGCAGCAGCATCAACAACAACATCAACACCCCAGGCTTCCTTTCTCAGAGTGCAACATGATAAAATGTAATACAGCAATAATATTATTTTTAAAAATAACAACTCAACCAGCAGCTAAAACAGCAAAAGATAAACAACACTCTCTGCAGTAAATTCTTGTCTATATTATCTACCAAGAGCCTGGAAAAACAGGCATGCCTTTAATTTCCACCTAAAACCTAACTATGTCAGGACTAGCCACGTCTCCCCGTGATTGTTTCTTACAGCACTGTTAGCCCCCCTGGGAACCTAAACTTACACTGAAGGTCATGATATAAATTATGAAAATAAATAAATGCAGGTTGGTAAAAAATTAAAGCCAGTTACAAAATAGTTAATGTCACTGCACACTGTAATTATCAGAGTGGAAATTGTACTCCTTGCTTTTTTTAAAAAAAGCCTCTTGCAGCATATTCTGGTAACTAGAATTTAAGCATGCAATATGGTAAATAAGAGTCCTTTCCAAGGGTTTGCTTGTGACAGCCTCATAAATTTCCCATTCCAACAGCTAGTGTTCAATTACCAGAGTATAGACGTTCTGATATGATAACCCACCACCGTTTTGAAATTTACTATATAGCTGAAATAAAGTAAATCAGCCAACAGTGTATGAACTGAGTTCTGAAAAGTACAAAGGCTTCTCCACGGGATACAGAGCTAACCTCACATTTCGTTAGCATTAAGTATGGGGTTATACCATTAGTTTCATGACAATGCCATTGACAATGCATTGTGCAAGCTACTTATGATATAGAATTAATTGGGGAACATTTACTCACCCTGATCCATGCAGATAAATGGAAGAGTCCTGCCATTCCATGCATCCTAATAAAGAACAAATATCTGGTTTATACCAATGTCAATGGATAAAGCACGACAAATTAAGTATTCTTACATGTTCTATGTCACATCCTTCTTGATCTGCACTAATCTTTGACCATCTACACCATAATTTAACAGTGTAGTAGAGGATAATGACAGAAATTATGTTTTTTAACCATTATAAGAGCTAGGTCCCCTTTGTGGATCACTGCCTTGCCATGGCAAAGGGGCATGAATAACTCAGAGAAGCTATGAACTATGCCGAGCAGGGCACCCAAGATGGACAGGTCATAGTGGAGAGTTTTGACCAAACGTGATCCACCTGGAGGAGGAACCGGAAAGCCACTCCAGTATCCCTGCCAAGAAAACTCCATAGACAAAAACAACAGGCATATAAAAGTTATGACGCTGGAAGATGAGCCCCTCAGCTTCATCTTCTTTTCTTGGGAGAAAAGCAATGACAAACCTAGACAGCATCTTAAAAAGCAGAGACATCACCTTGCCAACAAAGGTCCGTATAGTTAAAGCTCTGGTTTTCCCAGTAGTGATGTATGGAAGTGAGAGCTGGACCATAAAGAAGGCTGGTCGCCAAAGAATTGATGCTTTTGAATTATGGTGCTGGAGGAGACTCTTGAGAGTCCCATGGACTGCAAGAAGATCAAACCTATCCATTCTGAAGGAAATCAGCCCTGAGTGCTCACTGGAAGGACAGATCCTGAAACTGAGGCTCCAATACTTTGGCTACCTCATGAGAAGAGAAGACTCTCTGGAAAAGACCCTGATGTTGGGAAAGATGGAGGGCACAAGGAGAAGGGGATGACAGAGGAAAAGATGGCTGGATAGTGTTCTCGAAGCTACCAGCATGAGTTTGACCAAACTGCGGGAGGCAGTGGAAGACAGGAGTGCCTGGCGTGCTCTGGTCCATGGGGTCACGAAGAGTCGGACACGACTAAACGACTAAACAACAACAACAACAAAAGCTAGGTGATGTGCTCTGAAGACTAGAACAAGTCATTTGACTGTATGTAATAGTTCATAGATCACTGCAGAAGATTCTTACCTTCCTATGACAGTTTCGCACAAAGAGTTAAAAAGATTTTCACAGAGAAGCGACCGGTTTCTCAGCTCTTACATAAAAACTGCAACAACCGTGCCTCATTACTCAATTGTGCTCTACTGTGCTTCATATTTTATCATTACTATTTTATCACCTTTTTAAATCCACATTGGGTCTCACTACTCAATATTAATACACTTAAAGGTAGTAGAAGAATTTTGGGAAATGATATATAATGAATTGAAAAAAATGTTTAAAATAACTTTTTCTTAAAAACCTGAAGGCTTTCTTTTAGGAATTCTAGGTGCCAAAATCCCAATGGAGCAGAAAAGATTATTTATGTATGCAACCACAGCTGTGCGGATGTTACTGGCCCAGAGATGGAAAGAAGATAAGTCCTGACTAGATAAGAATGGCAGATGGATTATGCCGAAAAGGCAAAAATGACTGGAAGAATCAGAAATCAGGAAGACCAAAATTTTAATAAGGAATGGGGGGAAATTATAATTTATGTTAAATACCATTGTAAGTTAAAATTGTAAGTAGGAGTGGAATAACACTTGTAGTTTAATGGTGAATTATAGATATAATGGAGATGTAAAATATATGGATTATAATAAAAGATGCAGGAGGAAATGATTAACAATAGGAGCCACAAAGGGGAGGAGGCGAGTCCAGGAGATTCTTTGATATCTTGTTTTTATGATGTATGTTGAATATCTGATTGTAAAACTTTAATATGAAAAACCAAATGAATAAATTTATTAAAAATAATATTAATACACTTAGTTGCTACAAGCACGTGGCTACTGTCCGAACAGCAAGAGAACGTTCAAATCACTCATTCCATGACATCTAGAACAATTACCTCTTTTCTGATGTCACAAGTGCGGCACATTCCCTACCAGTGAGTGGTAGCCAGGCTGGGAAAATACACACCACAGAAAGTCACCCTAAATGTTAAGGATCTAGAACATGGGTAGGCAAAATAAGGCCTGAGGGCCAGATCCAGCCCAATCGCCTTCTAAATCCAGCCTGTGGACGGTCTGGGAATCAGCATGTTTTTACATGAGTAGAATGTGTCCTTTTATTTAAAATGCATCTCTGGGTTATTTATGGGGCATAGAAATTTGTTGATTCCCCCTCCAAAAAATATATAGCCCAGCCCCCCCCCCAAGGTCTGAGGGACAGTGGACCGGCCCCCTGCTGAAAAAGTTTGCTGACCCCTGAGCTAGAATAATTAAAGCTAGTTTTCAACTCCCCCCACCCCTGCAAAAATATATAAAGATGCAATTTCAACAAGGCAAGGTGCTGTAACGCAATTACGTAATAGATGAGGGGGACTTCCATCCGGCCACAGGTTCTACAGTTTCCCACTTTCTCTCCAGGATATAGATTTCTAAATCCTCCAGCGTCCTCAAGCCACGGTATCTTCGAAACACTCCATCCTTTGCGCTGAAAACAAAAACAGGTAATAGTATAATTACGGCGCCGCACCTAAAACCAAAACACACAGAAGGAGCTATTGTTGCCCACCTTCCACACATGGAAATGAATCTCGCGGCAGTCAATCAAAGGCCAACAACCACACCTTGGGGCCCCTTCTCACTGCCCATGTAAACCAACCAATGTACAGAAGAGAACCTACCCAAATGATGCTGACATAAAAACCTCACACATATAGCAAGTTGGAAAAACAAGGGGGGGAAATAGTGTGCAAGTTTATCACCCACTCTCTCCCCTACCTCTGGATATCATATTGTCTTACATTGAAAGTAACCAAAACACTTTTTAATTTGATTTTAAAAAAGAGAGAGAGATTGCATGTTCTTTTGTAGTTCATTCAAATCTTTAATAAAAATTATTTTTTGGAGAAGGAGGAGGAGGAACTATTGTGTCTCTTCATCTGCAGTGTTAATAGAAGTTGCTGCAGGGAGAATCATTTGTGGTCCCTCATTGTAGCACAGTGAATTCAGTGTTGCCTCATCTTCACATAGTTACTTTATTTAAAGGGATTCCTGTTTTATCTGCACCAGGAACTGTGGAGAGAACAGTGCACCTTTGAGCCTGAAAACCCTTTAATTCCAACACATCCAGAGCCTCAGCTATAGTTCCACTGCGGAAATAATAATAATAATAATAATAATAATAATAATTTATACCTCACCCTCCCTGGCCAAGACTGGGCTCAGGGCAGCTAACACTGAATATAAATACAGTAAAAACATTTTTTTAAAAAACCAGTTGATTAAAATGTAAGTTAGAATACAGTTTAAAAATGCAGCTTAAAATGCAGCCTCGTTTTAGTGGTAGCCTATAGATCAAAGCCATAAGGGGAGAAAACGTCAAATATTCACCGGGGCCAACTATCCATGCTGGTCCTACATGGGCCAGCAAAAAGAGCCGAGGGAAAATGTAGATACAAATCCCATATAAGGGGTCGCATCCAAAAAAAAAAAAATTTTTTTTAAATGAGAGGTGGGGTTAGACTGAGTCCAGCCCAAAGGCCAGGCAGAACAGCTCCATCTTGCAGCCCCTGCAGAAAGGTGTCAAATCCTGCAGGGCCCTGATCTCCTGCAGTAGGGCGTTCCACCAGGCCGGGGCCAGAGCTGAAAAGGCCCTGGCCCTGGTTGTGGCCAATCTAACCTCCTTGGGGCTTGGGACTTCCAAGGTGTTGCTCTTTATGGACCTTAAGGTCCTCCGCGGGGCATACCAGGAGACAGTTGCTACATTCTCCAGAACACCAACAGTTGGCCCACGTTTTCAATGTCCTCTGTCGTTCTGCTTATCCTCACAATATCCCAACCCCCCAAAACTGGCACAGACAGATACTGTCTTCCAATAGCAAACAGCTGCCTTTTTCAGACAAATGAAATGAGATACTTACTGGTAAATTGTGGGGAGTGTCGTAACAAAGAAGCGACCGCTTACGCCTAAGGAAGTAAAAAAGTATTTTCAGTAGTTTCCCCCCAGGACATTATTTTGCTTTCCTAAACACAGTTGTATAACAAACCAAATTAATACCGTCACTTTACGCTGTGTGTGAAACTGGTCCCCAAAAATAGTTGTCCATTTTGGTTTCCAGCCTGCGGATGATTGAGCATAACTACTGTTTAGTACATCAATACTGTAACACGGGGACGCGGGTGGCGCTGTGGGTTAAACCACAGAGGCTAGGACTTGCTGATCAGAAGGTCGGCAGTTCGAATCCCCGCAACGGGGTGAGTTCCCGTTGCTCGGTCCCTGCTCCTGCCAACCTAGCAGTTCGAAAGCACGTCAAAGTGCAAGTAGATAAATAGGTACCACTCCAGTGGGAAGGTAAACGGCGTTTCCGTGCGCTGCTCTGGTACGCCAGAAGCGGCTTAGTCATGCTGGCCACATGACCCGGAAGCTGTACGCCAGCTCCCCCGGCCAATAAAGCGAGATGAGCGCCGCAACCCCAGAGTCGGCCACAACTGGACCTAATGGTCAGGGGTCCCTTTATCTTTTTACTGTAACACTGGGATGGGGAGCCTGCAGTGTCTGACAGAAGGGCAGCCCCAGTTAGCCTTGCCAATAGTCAGCCATTGCTGCTGAAAAATAAATACAGTCGTACCTCAGAAGTTGAACAGAATCTGTTCCAGAAGTCCATTCGACTTCCAAAGCACGGCTTCTGATTGGCTGCAGGAAGCTCCTGCAGCCAACTGGAAGTCCTGTCGGACATTTGGCTTCCAAAAGAACGTTCAAAAACCAGAACACTCACTTCCGGTAGTCGATTGTTCGGGAGCCAGAATGTTTGACTCCCAAGACGTTCGGGAGCCGAGGTACGATTGTAGTTATGAAAACCCTGCATCGGGAAATTTTTAATGTCTAATGTTTTACCATTTTTTATGTGCTGTAAGCCGCCCAGAGGGGCTGGGGAAACCAAGCAAGATGGGCAGGGTATAAATAATAAATTTATTATTATTACTACTACTACTGCTACTACTACTAGCACAGTGGTACCTCTAGTTACGAACTTAATTCATTCTCGAGGTCCGTTCTAAACCTGAAACTGTTCTTAACTAGAGGCATGTTTTCACTAATGGGGCCTCTTGCTGCCGCTGCGCCGCCGGCACACGATTTCCATTCTCATCCTGGGGCAAAGTTCTCAACTCGAGGTAACTCTTCCAGGTTAGTGGAGTTTGTAACCTGAGGCGTTTGTAACTCAAGGTACCACTGTACTAGAACTACTGACAGCTATCAACAATTCCTCTAGCACTATTGTAGCCACCCCTTTTCCCAGCTCAGTTCTCATCTACAATGGAGGATTTTAGCCACGATACATTTTACAGAAACCTGGGGCCCCCAAAACTGCTAGGCAAGTAAAGAGACCCCTTCCACAGAGCAAGCGGTGTGGGAGCAAATGATGGAAGCAATGTTCATTTTGTTATCAGCAACACTGATTACGTAACTGAGTAACTTTTCAGCTATAGTGAAACTTAAGCTGCAATCCTATATGCATGTATGCGTACGCTGTACTCAATGGGACTCACTTCTGAGTAGACGTGCAAAGGATTGCACCATTAAGTGCACAATCTGGCAGCAAGGATGTAGTAAATTAAGTATGACTATATTTATAGGAGCAGAGTGCTGCTTAGGTTCAGGGTGGATTTAAATCACAATTTAAATCACAATTTAAATCATTTTTTTACAGAAAGACTCATTCTTGCTGGTATAATCTTAATACTTACAACCAGATGAAGATTTCATGTTTGGAATAATAAATTTTCAGAGTAGTTTTACTGATTTGCTTATATTATTAGAAATACATAGACAGATAATTATGAAATTATTGTGAGGTTTAATAAGTTAACTGTTTACACTTGGACAACTTTTCTGCTGTACTTTATTGGAAGGAGAAAAATAATCATTTCCTTAATAACAATTTAAACATTTTATTTAACTAAAACAATAACATTATAGGACATGTATCCATGTTTGTTAACTGATGTGGTTAAACATTTTTTTAAAAAAAACACACCTTAGACTGAGTTTTAGCACACATGAAAAACTTAAAACAAATCCTTATTTCCTGATGAATAGTCTATAATGTATCTTAAATAGAAAACTGTCTTTAGAAAGATTTTTCCTCCAAAAGAATTTTATTTTAAAAATTCGATTAAAATCAAAAAAATCTGATTTAAATAAAAAAATCTGGTTAGAGTTAATCAGCATATGATAGATTTGTATGGGCCGACTTAAAGCAGGCCACACAGATTGCTATTAAACTGAGCGACAGCAATTGCCTTCCAAAGGAGGGGTGGAACTATAGCTGCCGCTACTGCACATCTGGCTTTATCTCTACAACAAACGGAACAACAAATCTCATAAACAAACGGAACAAAAAACTAATAATTAGTGACATGAAGTGGAATGGCTGAAAATGTTAATCACCATCACCCAGGGAGGAGCAACAAGTGAAGTTGGAGCATGAATAACCAATCACTGAATTAAATGCAAAGATGTTATCAGTATGTGTTTTTGTGAGCTACCTGCAGCAGCATGTATAGTTAAGGCAAAAGACAGGCACACCCAGCAAGAACTTTTGCTAATCAAAACTCTTTTAGCTTCTCTTGAAATCCATACTGATTTTTTGCCCAAGCCTCAAAGCCTCACTTACAATTAGGTGACAACTCCTACTCTTCAGATTCAATTATTTCCTCATTTTAATGGATAATTTTTAAGATGTCCTCCAGCAAAACCCTGAACATCCTCTAGTTAGCATGCATAAAAGCATTGCTAACTTTAAGTGAGCAGATGAGCAGTAGCACAACTCAGGTCAAGGGTAGAAAATTTACATAAAGGGTTCCCAGACCTCTTGCCATCTGGGGCAAATTGAATACATCAAAGAACACCGTGCTCCAGCTCGTCCAGCCAAATGCTCAAGTTAACTTGTAGTTAAGTTATCATATTCCCACAATAGCAGCAATGTTCCAGTACAGACTTAAAATATGTCTAGTTAACAATGCATGCCGTAGTACAGAGTTGGGGACCTGGCTGCTTCCCCCAACCGCAGCATGCCACTTTGGACAGCTGGATGGGGGCCTGCCCACCTGTCAATCATCTGACACTGCTTTGATGCCAGATGACCAGTTTGTCCTTTGCAATATGACTGCAAAAGAAAAGCCAAGTCAAGAAAGGCTTGAAGTTGCAGCCTATCAAATCATCGCTGGTGAATTTAAGCCTGCAAAAATTCTCCGTGCATCAATTGCCACTGCACATTCAAGAGTGAACTTGAAGGTTCATGATCATATATTTGCACTTGCATCTCTATCTGCCCCAGTCTAATTTGTCAACGCCTAAATGATATCGAGCGTCAGAATAACTGGGCCACAATAAGGAAATTTAGCCCATGGTGTGACCATTTTCCATCCTCCCACTTTCATTCTCTGGCACCCTATCTGTAAAGGTAAAGGGACCCCTGACCATTAGGTCCAGTCGCGGACGACTCTGGGGTTGCGGCGCTCATCTCGCTTTACTAGCCAAGGGAGCCGGCATACAGCTTCCAGGTCATGTGGCCAGCATGACTAAGCCGCTGCTGGCGAACCAGAGCAGCGCATGGAGACGCCGTTTACCTTCCCGCCGGAGCGATACCTATTTATCTACTTGCACTTGACGTGCTTTCGAACTGCTAGGTTGGCAAATATAGACACGGTTTTACCCTCGCATGACTGAATGTATTGCTCTCGGCTGTACTTGAGGGACGATTCCAACAGATTCCACACGAAAAATGCTTATGTCCCTGCGGAGATGGCAGTACCAAATCCTGGAGTGCATTCTTTACGAAGACCTGAGGAATGAGATTATCACCCCCTCTTTTATTGTCCATTCCGGGTCTCCCAACCACTGCCACAGTGTCCTTTCTCCTGGCAGATCAAGAGGAACCGACGACAGCAAAGGTTGCAAGATTTTTAGCTGGAGCAATCAGAATAAGGTCCACTATTTGACGGCTGATTCAGGACCCTAAACTGTGATTTATACAATCAACTTTTTATTTTGTTCTGTGTATATTGCAATGTTCTTTTGTTGCTATGGCCGATGGCTGATACAAATAAAGTTTCATTCATTCATTCTATCTGCCCCATGTATGACCAAAAAACCCCCAGCTGTGGTTTGGGGAAAACACCTTCCCAGGCCAGATGGGAACCCATGTCTGCAGCCACAGGTTCGCCACACCTACTGAAGAAGTAACGTCTTTGACTGGAAATGCTGGATTTTCAGTTCCATAAATTAACAATGCATAAGGAATACTCCATTGAAAACAAGTATGTAAATATATTTGTATTAAAGATCCCGACTAAAAAGAGAATTTTGGCTTACCTGGTTCTTGAGTGACATCCACTTTGCCCACACTGAGTTCATGGTCTTTGCTGTTTTCTGCAAAAGCCTCCCATGCCGATTCCATCTCTTGACAAGCGGGACACCAAGGGGCATAGCTAAGGAAAGTGACAACATGATTTAATGACTGCACACATTTCCATATCTGGAAAGTCTGCAATGTATCACCAATGGGAAATTCCCTGAGGAATATCAGTCACGGGCAGAGAACAATTTAGGCACGTCCAATGTGTGTGCTACATCACACCAAACCAAAAACATCACAAAAATGCCACAAAACGAGATGGAGTGTGGTGTTTCAAATATATGCGATCTCACTTAAACACACAGTGCTTTGGAAAATAACCCCCGCGTAAATTTGGAGCTGTCTGTCTATTTCCGCCACATTACTCCAGACTACGTTATTGTCATGTTTGCTGCCTTTAAAAATAGTCCTAAAACTTCCACCTGGCACAAAATGCTTCCTGGCACTAGAAGCAAGAAAGCAAGCAATTCCAGTCTTGTATCACCTGAATGGATTGCCCATTTGTTTCCTGGCCTGTTTCAAAGCCCTGGTGTTTGCCTTTAATGGCTTTAGACCAGGCCACCTCAGAAATAATCCCATAAGAACCTGGCTGGCCTTTTAGGCTCAGCTGTGGTGTCCATTCATATAAGACTGGCACAAAGGGGGGCTGGACCATCATCACTGACCCATCTCCCATCATCACTGACCATTGGCCAGGCTGGGGCTGATGGGAATTGAGTCTAACAACATCCAGAGGTTCCCCAGCCTGAAAAAACGAGATCCCGCAGGCAGGCACAAGAACAGGGCCATCTCATTGGTGGCAGCAAGACTGCAAATCTCCCTCTTGATGAATATACACTTGCAGCCCTATTTGCCGATCTTTAGACCGTTAGCAGCTGCCTCTCACATATCAAAAGCTATCTATTGGATTTTTTAAACTAAGTTGCTGTATTCTAATTGTTTCCATTGCGGCTGAATCTAGTGTACATAAGAGAACGATAGTTAAAATTCTTGTTTTGGTGTATTTTTATCTTTTAATGTAAGCCACTTTGTCTTGACAGAATAAAGGTATATGGTAAGCAAACTACGCAAGCTAAACTAAACAAACAGAAACATAACTTTCTCTGCCTTCTTCCTCTGCACACACTCCCCATGCAGTTCTTGAAATTTCCAGGAAATAAAGGATGCAAAATTTATTTCTAGGTCATTGTATCGGCATCCAAGACAACTATTTCTAGTTCTAGACACCATGATGACCCAGAGCCTGGGCTCTCTTCCAGACCCAAAATGTCAACACTTATTTCAGACACTGTTAGTAGAAGTACTAGTACTAGTAGTAGTAGTAGTAGTAGTAGTTTCCATTGATTTATTGGTTTGTTTGTTGCTTGTATATGATATTTTGTTTTTCAATGTTTGATGTTTATATAACATGTATCTGGGGCCAAGTGGGCTGCTGGGTGACATGAGCACAACCAAATCCTCATATGCTCAGTAATGTGCAGTTGGAGAATACATGATGGGCTGCTGGTAGGGTAAGGTGAAACAAGACCTGGGAAATAAATGTATGAGAGAGCATGCATGCTCTCAGGTACACATTGCCAGAATACAGATCAGTGGCATCCACATAGACACCTGCAACGTGCTTTGCTGCAGACGTACATTCTGTGAGCTCTAGCAAGGAGGGTTTCTACTTTGAAGCAAATTATTGAGAAAGTGTGTGAGTGAGAACACACGCTTATGAACTGCTCCAGTCTCGCCTGGATTGACCTTCAACCATAGTTACCATTGTGTATCAACAGAAGCAACACTGATTTGGTAGGAGTACCATTGTGGGAGGCAAGCTGAACTGGCAAATTCATGTCTTTTAGACTGTAACCCTGAATGCTGAGAATGTCTTTGTTATTGATCTTTGAGAAACCTTTCGGCCAAAGAGCATGCCAAAGATTCCTTTGACTGAAAAAGAATTTGAGAATAAATAGTGGGCTCCCAATTTTAACCTTTCAGCTTAAGGATATTAATGTCGCCCTGAAAATTTTTAATGAGCAAAGCTATCCCCCTGCTGCACCAATACATCACCATTTTGCAATTCTTCCTTTACATTCATTGAATTAGACAGTTCCCACCTCCAAATTCCTCTTCTTCAGTGTATATCCCACCAAAATTGCTAACATCTGAAGCTCCCTACCCATGCAGAAAGTGTCAGGATAATATGCTGCTGGACAGAGGCCAATGTTAATGTCCCCTTAAGGCCAACTATTCTGTTATAATATAATAAAATAAATAATTAAAAAACATGCCTGTCAATATCCTCTTTGTGCACAAAGTAAACTAACATGAGTTCAAGTTTACCAAAGGATTTACTGCTATTTAATACCAGCGTTTGTGTTGCACACACTTTCTAGGAACTGTCCATCTAGGAATAAAGACAAATTTAGAGGACAACTGCAGCAAACTTTGGATTCCAAACTACAGCCGCTTTCAGTGCCTTAAAAACTGTTATACAACAATATAACTCTGGGCAGTCTAACTAGATTCAGTTCATAGATCCTGATCCAAGCAGGAACACCACAAAGGGGCCATATCCTCTTTATACTCATAAAACACATTTCTTCAGATGTGGTTGTCATTTATTTGCTAGAAAACAGCTAAGTTCTTGAACGTGTAGCTTCTAACACAGTAATTTTTTTGCTTTTAAACTGTAGTAGATCCCTTTCTTGAATTGCTATTATTCAATTTATCTTTTTTTAAAAAAAATAAAAAATCAACGGGAGCTGTAAGCAGATTGTCAGTCTTCCAGTTTCTAACAAGTGGTTTTACAACACTTCAGCAGTTTCCATACAAATTACTGGTAGATCCCATCCTATGAAGGCCCAAAATGTGCAAAAGGAAGCTGTGCTCGAGTTACCAGCCGCCATGTTAACAAACATCCTCTAGAAAATGTGCATGCAAATGGTACAGCTGAAACATTTTTTAAGCTGTCTACTGCTCTCTTTTTATTTTTATTTTTTAAAAAAGTTATCTATGCCTGCATGGACTAAACTAAGACAGCCTTCTCTGTCCCAGTCAGATGTACGTAATGACCAGTTATAGCACAGATCTCTTAAAGCAGCAATCTCTGCCATAAATTCAGAAAGTAAGTGGCCATTTGCAGATCTGCCTTTCTTCCTCCGTCTAACCTCTAATCTGCAATACAGAGATATAGTTATTTACTTTACAAAGTTGGCAGAATGACTACAGAAGCTCTACATACAGTTACACCCTAAATGCAAAGAAAAAGAGAGAGAATGTGGAGATCAATGGTTTCTACTCACAGTAGCAGAGGCAGAATATGCCTTTGACTACTCATGACTGGGGAGCATATGGGGGGCGGGGAGTGCTGTTTCTTTCATGTCCAGGGGTTTCCCATAAGCAACTGGATGTCACAGTGGGAAACAGGGATGCTAGATTAGTTGGACCATTGGCCCGACCCAATGGGGCTCTTCTGTAAATTCCTAAAAAGGTGTCTCCTTTTTCAATACGCCTCCAACCAGCCTACCAAGGCAAGAGAAAAGCTGTGCCGCATTATTAGGTAGCTAAGAAGCTATGGGAGACGCGGGTGGCGCTGTGGTCTAAACCACAGAGCTTAGGACTTGCTGCTCAGAAGGTCGGCAGTTCGAATCCCCGTGACGGGGTGAGCTCCCGTTGCTCGGTCCCTTCTCCTGCCAACCTAGCAGTTCGAAAGCACGTCAAAGTGCAAGTAGATAAATACGTACCGCTCCAGTGGGAAGGTAAACGGTGTTTCCGTGCGCTGCTCTGGTTCGCCAAAAGCGGCTTAGTCATGCTGGCCACATGACTCGGAAGCTGTACGCCGGCTCCCTTGGCCAACAAAGCAAGATGAGCGCCACAACCCCAGAGTCGTCTGTGACTGGACCTAACAGTCAGGGGTCCCTTTACCTTTAAGAAGCTATGGGTGGGATTTGACATCCCTAAAATTAAAAAAAGCCATGGGCATACACATCTCTAAATGCCATGAAGATTCATAGGCAGGACCGGCCTAATACATTGAGCACCTGTGGCAATCGATCCCCCACAAAAGAGCACCCTCCCCAACTGGGAAGAAGGAGCGAGTGAAGATTTACATCAGGAACACAGGTGGGATGCTGAGATTGAAATTGGGAATTGCTGTCCCTGTGGATGCTGCTGTCTTGAGGCCATCACCTCACCTGGCCTCCTGAGTGGGCCAACCCTGAGATAGGAGCATAGGTAAGAAACACAAGCCATCCCACCAGGTGAGAGTGATGTTGCCTGATAATCAGTGACCAGCAAACAGAACAAGACCAACAAAGCACCGTAAAAAACCCCAGAAGAAGGGCAGGATGTGAGGAACATTTGAGGGAGTTAGCTGTGTTTACCCTGGAAAAAGGAGTCTGAGATGAGATAGGATAGCCATCTTCTAATATCTAAAGGGCTGTCACATAGAGGATGCAGCAAGTTTGCTTTCTCTGGCTCTGGAAGCTAGGACCTGAACCCATGGATTTACAGTGGTACCTCAGGTTAAGTACTTAATTCGTTCCGGAGGTCCGTTCTTAACCTGAAACTGTTCTTAACCTGAAGCACCACTTTAGCTAATGGGGCCTCCCGCTGCTGCCACGCCGCCGGAGCACAATTTCTGTTCTCATCCTGAAGCAAAGTTCTTAACCTGAGGCACTATTTCTGGGTTAGCGGAGTCTGTAACCTGAAGTGTATGCAACCTGAAGCGTATGTAACCCGAGGTACCACTGTACAAGAATCCAACTCAACATCAGGAATAATTTTCTGACGGTAAACACTGTTTGACAGTGGAAAGGACGCCTCTTAGAATCCTAGAACTGTAGAGCTAGAAGGGATGCCAAGAAATCATCTAGCCCAGCAATGTCCAACTGGTTGACCGCGATCAACAGATAGATCCCAGAGTGATCTTGGTCAATTGTGGTATCCCAATCGATTACGGGATTAAAAGCCCCGCCCCCTCACTCTGTCCCTATGTAGCGTCAATAGGGTGATGTTTTAGTTTGCTGCTGACCTTAGTTGGCTTCCCCTCCCCAAAAAAGCTCAAAATCCTCCCCCCCTTCCATCCACCCACCCCGCGCACACTCTTTCTCCCTCCAGTGACAATGGGTAGATCACTGCCAGATTTTTGATACAGTACTGGGAGTAGATTGCAGTCTCTTGGGAGTTGGATGTGTCTGATCTAGCCCAACCCTCTGCAATGCAAGAATATGTAGCTGTCCCATACAGTGGTACCTCGGGTTAAGTACTTAATTCGTTCTGGAGGTCTGTTCTTAACCTGAAACTGTTCTTAACCTGAAGCACCACTTTAGCTAATGGGGCCTCCTGCTGCCGCTCGGCCGCCAGAGCACGATTTCTGTTCTCATCCTGAAGCAAAGTTCTTAACCCGAGGTACTATTTCTGGGTTAGCGGAGTCTGTAACCTGAAGCGTATGTAACCCGAGGTACCACTGTACAGGGATCAGAACCTTCAACCTTGCCGTTATTAGCACCACGCTCCAAACCACTGAGCTCTCCAGGCCGACTTGTCAGGATGGATTCCATAGTTTTCTTGTTTTAATCCCCAGCATCAAAACAAGAAAACTGTGAATGCTTGTGCCTCCCCACCCCCGCACTCCCACCCGCAAGCCACCTAAAAGGAAATGACCTTAACCGTATTGCAGAAGACAATCAGAGAGTCTGAATCAACTCCAGAAGAATGGTCTAGTATGGTTTTGAATCGCATGAGGGCCGGCACCTTAAGAGCCCTGCAAGGCAGGGGAGCGGGCTGGACTAGATGACCCGCTGGGGTCCCTCCCATTTCTCCAGGTATAAATTTAATCAATGTTAAAAAAAATGTGCACGGTGAAGCCCAAAGGAGCCAGAGGGAGGGAGCCTCCAAAACCACCGACTGCCACCCACCAGGGTCCAGCTTCCTCCATTGAGATCCTGAGCAATTCTGAGACCAGCCTGCTTGGTGGTGTCCCCGCCCCGCCCTTCCTGGAAGCTTTGGACTACAACTCCCAGCAGCCCCGGAGGGCCGCGCACGCGCAGGGGCCGACGGGAGTCGTAGTCCGAGAGTCCCCGAAGCGCCGCAAGCGACTCACAATTGGACCATCCACTGGCCTTGCAGCAGGAGGCTCCAGTTGGACCCGCTTAGCTCCCTCACTGGCCGCCCCGCCGCGGCGCCGGGGTCCTGCGAAGCCGAGGCGACGGCGGCGGCGACGGCCGCCAACGCCACCAAGGCCGGAGCGGCCGCCGCCGCCGCTCTCCTTCCCGCCGTCCCGTCCCAGCCCGAACGGCTGCGGCGAAAGCAGAACGACTGAGGGAAAGCCGCCGCCGCCATCTTGGGAGGAATCAAACCGCCGCCAAAAAAAACCCAAACCCGTAGAGTTCCGCGCTCCCGTGACGCAACGACGCAGCCCCCCTTCCGGTTGCCATTGGGCGGCCTCCGCCATGTGCGGGGAAGCGAGTGGCGGAAGTGCCTATTCGTGCGACGCGCTTGGAGTTAGGAGGGAGAAAAGTGGCTTGAAGAGCAGCGCGCCTCTCCTCTCTCTTTGTGAGGACCAGGCTCCTGCGCAATTAACAGGGAAGATCTAGCCCGCAATGATTTTTTTGCACGGTTGTATATAGGCCCGTCGGCTGCGCATGGGTGCCGGACGTCTCGGCGTTTGCGTGACCTTGGGGGCAGGCGGGGCTTCCGTGCCTTTACCCTATGCTTTTTTCTTTTTAATTGGTTTTTAAAGGGAAGTTCTCTTTCTGCACATAAGTGTGGCATTATGGGAGAAGTATTGCTTCTTTTCTCTTGCATTCTGGGAAGTCTCGCTTATAATCTTTTCTCTGCTTCTGTTTTTTTTTTTTTTAATTTTTAATTTTTTTATTAAAGTTTTAAACAACAAAACAAGAAAAACAACACACACAAAAAACAATACCAGACTTAACAATAAAAACACAAAACACAACAATTAAGAACAAACTCTCTTTTCCATTTCCAATTTTAAATTACTTATTTTCTAGACTTCCTCATACCTCCCTCTTTTGTATTCCAGTCCACATTATTTGTCCAGCAGTTTCTTTTCCACTTTTTTAATCCCAATCTTTAATAAAATGTTAAAATATATAACTTCAACTTTTTTTTAAACCTAATCCTTGATCTTAATAATCTTTTCTCTGCTTCTGCACACACTGTACAAACCTGTTCTAAACACCAAGACATTCCCTCATTCCTCAGTTCTTCTTAAGTTCATGAACAAACAATATGATCTGTTCTTAATGCATAGCTGACCACATCTACGGAACTCAATTATTATATTCTTTCATGTTATGATCAATCATTAGTAATTGTTTTAGTCATGCTATATCAATCTTTAGTTATAATTTAATTAGGAGGCTTCATGCCTGTCTAATTCCAGCTCCGTTTCCCAGCCTTTAATCTATCGGTGATTAATGTTTATATGTAATTCCCGCCTTGTTCCTATGTTAACCAATCAGCAACAAGTTGCTTTGTGTTTGTATCAACCAATCAGCCACAAGCACACCTGTGGCAATGTTTGTAATATTCAATAAAAGAGAGTTCCCGGGGCTTGCCCCGGCAGACGCCTCTCACATGACACCTGCCACTCATCTGTCGTGAATTCATTCCAACAGGTTTTTATTTGCATTTTCAAGAACAGAGAGCGTCTTTAGCCCCCTTCCTTTGTCCCATTTGCAACTTCGTGCCAAATACATGATGTCTACATATGACTTCCCTTCCAGCCTTTTCCTGGTTCCTTTTCTGCTAGTCCCTGTAATCCGCATCTTTTCAATAATCCAATTTGTCATCTGTTAAAAACTCCTATGTGTTTCAACTCTTCTGGATTTCTTCGAGATCTGCTAAGCTGTGTATTTGTCTATATTGGTTCTTAATATATTCAATAAACATTATCCATTCCTTCTTGTATATTCCTCATCTTCATTTTCTCTTATCCTGTTCATCAGACCAGCCAATTCAGCATATTTCAAACATTTTACACTGCCATTCTTCCTTAGTGGGTATTACACTTGTTCTCCACCTTTTTGCCAATAAAGTTCTAGCTGCGGCGGTGGTGCATAGTAATAAACTCTTGTGTGGTTCTTTTTGACCTCCGTAGTCACCATACCCAAGAGGAAACTCTCAGGTGTTTTGGGGGAAAGTCTATTTGAGTATCTTTTTAAATTCATTATATATAGTTTCCCAATATTCCTTAATTATTTTACAGGACCACCACATTGGATAAAAGATCCCTCCATTTCATTCCACTTCCAACATACACTTTTGGATTTTTTAAAAGACATTTTTTGCCAATATGGTGGGTGTTAACTACGGTCCATGGGCTGTTTTCATCATATTTTCTTTTATTGCATAACTTGCCGCGAAATTAATGTTTCTGTTCCACAACTTTCCCCATAATTGTTACTGTATGCCAGTGGAGTCCAAACTTTTTTCAAAGAGGGCCGGATTTGATGAAGTGAACATGCGTGAGGGCAGGTCAAAGTTGTTGAGCTTTTTTTCGGATTTTGCCCAAAAGTTGAGCTTTTTTTACGATTGCTCCCCACACTTAGGAGACAGACTTTCTAACCAAATGCCAGTCCTGTTTTAGTGCCCCAAGAAGTTCCCTGCTGAGCTGGTTTAGGCTTTCTAAATAATTATGTTATTGACACCCCATCCACACCAATGATCTGAATATATTTTCTTTTAATTACCGATGAGTTACTCATCAGATATTTATTCCATCAATTAATTAGTTCCCTGTTTAAATTATAATTCATTAAAGTTCATATGAATAATTCATTGTAAATAAAGTTCTAATGCATTATGTAAATGATCTTCAATCAAGTCAGATATTTAATTTTTAAGATCTCACTTCAATTCTAATTCTAATTAATTTTATCACCAAATCACTTTAGAATTCATTAGTTAGTTCATTAGTTAATTTTCAGCATTAATCATATGTATTTCTCACTTAGATTGTGTTAACATTGTATGTCCAATATGCAA
This sequence comes from Podarcis pityusensis, assembly GCF_964106645.2. Classification (NCBI taxonomy): domain Eukaryota; kingdom Metazoa; phylum Chordata; class Lepidosauria; order Squamata; family Lacertidae; genus Podarcis; species Podarcis pityusensis. The sequence goes on from NC_138026.1 coordinate 11,470,116, forward strand.
AAGTTTAATACAATCAATTCTTTCTTTAACTTGCCAACTACTCTTTCCTTTTCCTTTAAAACTTTTACATATTAGCAAACACAGTTCAACCTTCAGCCCTCTTCTTTCCAAACAGCTTTTAATAATAATAATAATAATAATAATTTATTTATACCCTGCCCATCTGGCTGGGTTTCCCCAGCCACTCTGGGCGGCTTCCAACAAAAGATTAAAAATACTTTAAAACATCAGTCATTAAAAACTTCTCTAAACAGGGCTTCCTTCTGGTGTCTTCTAAATGATAGTTGTTTATTTCTTTGACATCTGATGGGAGGGCGTTCCACAGGGCGGGCGCCACTACCGAGAAGGCCCTCTGCCTGGTTCTCTGTAGCTTCACTTCTCACAGGGAGGGAACTGCCAGAAGGCCCTCAGAGTTGGACCTCAGTGTCCGGGCAGAACGATGGAGGTGGAGACGCTCCTTCAGGTATACTGGACCAAGGCCGTTTAGGGCTTTAAAGGTCAGCACCGACACTTTGAATTGTGCTCGGAAATGTACTGGGAGCCAATGTAGGTCTTTCCAGACCGGTGATATGTGGTCTTGGCGGCCGCCCCAAGTCACCAGTCTAGCTGCCGCATTCTGGATTAGTTGTAGTTTCTGGGTCACCTTCAAAGGTAGCCCCATGTAGAGCACATTACAGTAGTCCAAGCGGGAGATAACTAGAGCATGCATCACTCTGACTAGACAGTCTGCTGGCAGATAGGGTCTCAACCTGCGTATCAGATGGAGCTGGTAGACAGCTGCCCTGGACATAGAATTAACCTGCGCCTCCATGGACAGCTGTGAGTCTAAAATGACTCCCAGGCTGCGCACCTGCTCCTTCAGGGGCACAGTTACCCCATTCAGGACCAGGGAGTCCCCCACATCCGCCCATCCCTTGTCTCCCCAAGTAACAGTACTTCTGTCTTGTCAGGATTCAACCTCAATCTGTTAGCCGCCATCCAGCCTCCAACCACCTCCGGGCACTCCGGTTCTGTTATTTAACCACACAGCATCTTGTCTTCCTGCCTCACTTCTTTCCAAGGCAACCCGGCAAAATGGCAATCCCCTCGGGCTTTGGTCCTCCAGCTGTGCTGGGTGCGGACAGCTGTCTGGATATTTATAGAAGCCAGCCAGGACCCATTAGGTAACACAAACTGAGTCTTCTCCTAGTTCCAAAGAAAGTCTTGTCCTGCTTCAGTGGCTGTGAAGCAGGCAGACGGTCACAGTTTCGCAAAGAACGATTCGCTTGAAAGTGGCGCCAAACACTGGCAAATGGACCCCTGCAAGGTTTGGCAGTGCAAACCCAACATTTCACAGTAGGATGTAAAATGAGCCCTTGGCACCATAACCCACAGGGTCACAGTTTCACTGAAAACCCAACGTTGTCCGATTCACTCCAAAGCGGTGCCAAACACCGGCACATTGTGCCCTACAACATTGGTTTTTTGGGGGTGGAATACGATTCTCCTAACAACTGTCAGCACCATTTAACAAACTACAGCTCCCAGGATTCCTTGGGGGAAGCTATGACATTGACGTGGTACAACATTGCTTTATCCCATGTTGCCTCTGGTTGGCCTAAGTTGGCCTCTAGGCTTTTTCTAGTACAGTGGTGCCTCGCAAGACGAAATTAATCCATTCCGCGAGTATCTTCGTCTAGCGGTTTTTTCGTCTTGCGAAGCAACCCTATTAGCGGATTAGCGCTATTAGCGGTTTAGCGGCTATTAATGGCTTAGCGGCTTAGCGGATTAGCTGCTAAAAGGCTATTAAAGGCTTAGCGGCTTAGAAAAAGGGGGGGAAAGCGGGAAAAAAATCTCAAGACTCACAAGACATTTTCGTCTTGCGAAGCAAGCCCATAGGGAAATTCGTCCTGCGAAGCGCATTGAACCTGAAACTGTTCTTAACCTGAAGCACCACTTTAGCTAATGGGGCCTCCTGCTGCCGCCGCGCCGCCAGAGCACGATTTCTGTTATTCTGAAGCAAAGTTCTTAACCTGAAGCACTGGAACCACTATTTCTGGGTTAGCGGAGTCTGTAACCTGAAGCATATGTAACCGGAAGCGTATGTAACCTGAGGTACCACTGTACATAACATCATGGATATATTCCCCCCTCCTCATGTCTTGGGAGTTTCCTCCTCCTTTGTACGTAAATACAGCAGCAGCACTTCCATTTAACTGCCTCTCCTCCAAATATTCAGGATGGCTTTACTTAGAATTTTCATTTCATGCTCTTAACAGCTCTGCAAGGCATTTTGGACTAAGAGGTTGTGACTGGGAGCTGAACACAAGTTTCACCCACCTTGTCATTTTGCCAGAGTCCCCCCTGTTATTGCTCCTATGCCTTCTAGACTGGAGTTTCTAGGCAAGCAGTTGGCTGCATGATTATATTTCCTCAGCATACTTGCTGGCAAATCACATTTTTCTTGCCATGTGACTATAAGAATTGTCTCCTCTAATTTGATAAATTAAATACTGGAGCTGAGCAATAACGTGAAGCCTTCCCTTGTTCCTCCTGCACACCCCACCCGTGCTCGGAGTCTATTAAATCTGCCAGAATTTATCTTGAAGCTTCTTGGATCTAATAATTTTATTGCAATATAACCTAATTACACTTCGAGAGAAAGGAAACAAAGCACATATATTTTATACATTCAGAGCTTCACTCCGTATGCTACAGGAGCAAGAAAAATACAAAATACAAATCAGCGCTAGTGTGTTTTCAGCTACCATACAAATTGGGGCGGGGGGCAGGATTAAGCCTTGCTTGCTGCAACAAAGTTTGTACCCAACTACAGTGGTGCCTCGCAAGACGAAAAGAATCCGTTCCGCGAGTCTCTTCGTCTTGCGGATTTTTTCGTCTTGCGAAGCAAGCCCATTAGAGGTTTAGCGCTTAGCGCTACAGTATTAGCTGATAAGCGGCTTAGTATCAGCTGTTAAGCGGCTTAAAGATCAGCTGATAAGCGGCTTAGCATCAGCTGTTAAGCGACTTAAAGATCAGCTGATAAGCGGCTTAGCATAAGCTGTTAAGCGGCTTAAAGATCAGCTGATAAGCGGCTTAGCATCAGCTGTTAAGCGGCTTAAAGATCAGTTGATAAGCGGCTTAGCATCAGCTGTTAAGCGGCTTAAAGATCAGCTGATAAGCGGCTTACCCATCAGCTGATAAGCGGTTTAGCAGCTTGGGAAAAAGGGGGGGGGGAGGAAAAAAACCCTGCAGGAACTCGCAAGACATTTTCGTCTTGCGAAGCAAGCACATAGGAAATTCGTTTTGCGAAGCACCTCCAAAACGGAAAACCCTTTCGTCTAGCGGGTTTTCCGTCTTGCGAGGCATTCGTCTTGCGGGGCACCACTGTATCAGACTTTTGGGTTCCTTCAGCAGTCTACATGAGCCATGTCTGCCAGCAAACGTTGCATCTATGCAGTGAAGCTGCTCAGAAGCTGATACGTAATAATGTTTGTTTGTTTGTTTGTTTGTTTATACCCTGCCCATCTGGCTGGGTTTCCCAAGCCACTCTGGGCGGCTCCCAACAGAATATTAAAAATAGAATCAAACATTAAAAACTTCCCTAAACAGGGCTGCCTTCAAATGTCTTCTAAAAGTAAGATAGTTGCTTATTTCCTTGACATCTGATGGGAGGGCATGTGGGAATGTTCAGGGATGCAGGAGAGGATATATTATGTGGGATGTAAAACACAGGGCATTCCACAGGGCAGGCGCCACTATCGAGAAGGCCATCTGCCTGGTTCCCAGTTGCTGTCATGCGTCCTATGCAAGCCAACTTGAGTTTTGCTTTGAAAAGCGGTCTGCTTTTTGAAAGGCAGTCTATTTAAAAAAAAAAAAATAGATAAATAAGATATATAGAGTAACTGGAGATCTTTGGCTCCTTGATTGTAACTGCCTGATTTATTTATTAATTTATTTTTAAGTATATGACTCCTTATTATTTGAATCTGTACGATAGTAGCGAAGAATTTTTGCAGTTGAGAACACCCAACAGAATTCCAGAAAAGTTTGTGTGTTCTTTACCTTTCCAGACAGAGCAGCCAACAAGGAAGATTCGTTGTGAATAATTTTGCCTGTTCGCTTTGCAATTTGCATCCTCCTTGTCCCTGTTGCCTTTGGTGGTGGGAACATTTCTGCTAGAACATATCACAATTCAGGGGCCAACAAATATACATGACAAAACCACTCTGTGCCAAACTTTCAAATTCTTCTATCTTTTGGTGTGCCGGATTTAGGTTTGATGAGGCCCTAAGCTACTGAAGGTAATGGGGCCCTTTATATGCCCAGCTGTCCTTTGTCAACAACAAATTTTCGCTGTTTTTTGTGTTTAATATATGCTATATGGTAATTTGTGGACCTAATAGGTATCTAAAGCCATTTGCACATGTTGTCATGCAATCAGTCCATGCAGAATATAGGCACCCTATATACAGAAACGAGCAAATCAGTGATATTTTAGGGAGCAGGCTAGCAGGCGAGGCCCATTACTTACATCATAGGAGCCTACACAACACAAAACATTGTAGCTGTATGTAGGTTTTATTTTATTTGTTTTTTATCTTATATTTTGGAAATGTACATCCAGTTTTTTCCCCTTTAATTTTTTGGGGGGCCCCCAAGAGAGTGGGGCCCTAAGCTATAGCTTGTTTCGCTTATACGTCAATCCGGCACTGGCTGTGTACACGAACTAGGCTTGATCTTATCTCCATCGCTGTTTTCGGTGTGCTCATTTTGTTCCTTCTCAAGAAAGAAGCGTTTCAAATTTCAGCCGAAGTGCTAGTGACTGAGTTCAGTGGAATGGTGCTTCCCCCCTTTTTGGATAAGAAATCGTAGCCAAAGTCTTCTAACTTGACCTCTTCCCAAAATAGCATCTTTTAAAGTATCAGTATGTGAGGAACCATAGGACAAGCATGTAGGCCTCAGGTTCAATCTATGGCATGTTTACATGCTGTTACTACTCCAGAGTCTGAATACTAAAAATACAGGCGACCTCCTGCCTTGATACCATCCATCACCAACAGGAAATGAACTGTATCTGCCTTGGCTTTTGCTGTGCCCAGATGCGGCTAGTAACTCTCGCTGAGCCCTGGCATGTTCTGAATCTGCCATTTGCGAATAGATAGCATCACCAACACATTCTGTCATTTGTGTTTTATATAGAAAGGTCTTCATCTGTTTCAGAGGGGGAAACTATTTTATCCGTTCTGCAGTCTCGGTGGAGGGGGTCTGCTCAGAAGTAGGTCCTATGGAATTCAATGAATCTTATTCCCTGGTAGGTTGGGTTAGGACTGCTAGTTTAAGGAATATTTGAAAAAATATGTTAATACAGTGGTACCTCGGGTTAAGTACTTAAATTTGTTCCGGAGGTCCGTTCTTAACCTGAAACTGTTCTTAACCTGAAGCACCACTTTAGCTAACGGGGCCTCCTGCTGCCGCCGTGCCGCCAGAGCCCGATTTCTGTTCTTATCCTGAAGCAAAGTTCTTAACCTGAAGCACTATTTCTGTTTCAATCAATTCCAGTGATTGGCAAGACAGATTATTATTATTATTATTATTATTATTATTATTATTATTAATTTAATTTCTATACCGCCCTATAACCAAAGGTCTCAGGATGGTTTACCTAAAATATAAAATACATAAAATCATACAGAACCATTGTTTCAATGCATGGAAAAAGATATTTCTATATGCCACCCATCTGACTGGGTTACCCCAGTCACTCTGGGGGGCTTCCAACAAATTAAAACATCAAATGAAAAAAATATGTATCAAACATTAAAAACTTCCCATATAGGGCTGCACTTCTGAGAAGTTTTGCTTGCCATACTGTAATTGTTTCTTTCCTTTTCATCCAAGCAGGAACCTCTAAATTCACTTTGTTTCTGCAGAGCCTGCCCCCTTTATTTTATTTTGCTATAAAGAAATTGTAGCATTGACTCGAACAGGAAAAACATCAATAAGCATGGTGAAATGGCAGGAAGCCCTGGGCAGAGGCAGCAGGAGACCATGTAATTTCTATTAGTAATTACTGTTAACATCTCTATACCCGGCTTCCTTGTTGTGCCTTATCTTTAAACCGAAAACCTTATGTAATAATTCTAGCATCCATATATCCAGAATTTGGTGGGCGGGAGATACTTAATAGGGATTCGAACACCTGCAAAAATTGAGGTCCAGAAAATAGGATGCCCTGTTATAACAGAAGATTTAACATTGCCAGGATTTAGTGGAAGTGTTACAATAATAATAATAATAATAATAATAATAATAATAATAATAATAATTTATTATTTGTACCCCGCCCATCTGGCTGGGTTTCCCCAGCCATTCTGGGCAGCTTCCACAGAAACCAAAAATACACTAAAATCACACATTAAAAACTTCCCTGAACAGGGCTGCCTTAAGATGTCTTCTGAATGTCAGGTAGTTGTTGATCGCTTTACATCTGATGGGAGGGCGTTCCACAGGGCGGGCGCCACTACCGAGAAGGCCCTCTGCCTGGTTCCCTGTAGCTTTGCTTCTCGCATTGAGGGAACCGCCAGAAGGCCCTCGGCGCTGGATCTCAGTGTACGGGCAGAACGATGGGGGTGGAGACGCTCCTTCAGGTATTTTGGGCCGAGGCCGTTTAGGGCTTTAAAGGTCAACACCAGCACTTTGAATTGTGCTTGGAAATGTACTAGGAGCCAATGTAGGTCTTTCAAGACTGGTGTTATGTGGTCTTGGCGGCCGCTCCCAGTCACCAGTCTAGCTGCTGCATTCTGGATTAGTTGTAGTTTCCGGGTCACCTTCAAAGGTAGCCCCATGTAGAGCGCATTGCAGTAGTCCAAGCGGGAGATAACCAGAGCATGCACCACTCTGGCGAGGCAGTCCACAGGCAGATAGGGTCTCAGCCTGCGTACCAGATAGAACTGCCCTGGACACAGATTTGACCTGTGCCTCCATGGACAGCTGCGAGTCCAAAATGACTCCCAGGCTGCGTACCTGGTCCTTCAGGGGCAGTTACCCCATTCAGGACCAGGGAATCCTCCACACCTGCCCGCCTCCTGTCCCCCAAGAACAGTACTTCTGTCTTGTCAGGATCCAACCTCAATCTGTTAGCCGCCATCCAACCTCCAACCGCCTCCAGGCACTCACATAGGACCTTCACCGCCTTCACTGGCTCTGATTTGAAAGAGAGGTAGAGCTGGGTATCATCCGCATACTGATGAACACCCAGCCCAAACCCCCTGATGATCTCTCCCAGCGGCTGCATATAGATGTTGAAAAGCATTTCATAGGGATGGCAGAAGGGTGAACAAATAAATTTAAACATATTATCACTGCACTAGAAATTCCAGTTCATTCTACATTACTTCTAAGGACACCTCCAGACTGTCAGTATTTGGCAGGAAGTGTTTATGTCCATACTGAGTAACTCAGGTTTGTGCAATTCAAGTGGTTTAAAAAATGCTGTGTCACCCAAGCCCATTTTTAAAAAGATACTAACTTTTTGCTATTAGGAAAGTGATGGAGAAATGATTAAAGGGAAGGTGTGTGTGAACACTCCACAAGCAAATCAAGATGAATACAGGATGACTGTTCCTTGTTGAACTACCTCTCTGCAAATGAACAAGGAGACAGAGAGAGAGAGAAACCTAAATTGCAGTCAGAAAACAACTGCATATTGTAGATTTGGCTCAATAAACAGCCACAGACTTTCTTAGCAGACTTAGGGAAAGCAAACAATGCCTGGCTAAAGCAGTTGAAAACTGTTTGGCTTTGCATATGTTAAGCTTATTGGTTATTTAAGCACCTAGGATAGTTCACTTGGAAGAGCATGAGGCCCTTATTCTCAGGGACATGGGTTCGAGTTGCATGTTGGGCAAAAAAGATTCCTGCATTGCAGGGGGCTGAACAGGATTATCCTAATGGTACCTTCTAACTTTGCAATTCTGTGAATCTCTGTTCTGCCTAGAATATGCATCATAAGAGGGGGAAGCCAAAAGTGGAAACGTAAAAAACAACAATCCCCAAAAGATACCCACTTTCCGGCATGATGTCACAATACCGCCTAAAGCATTTTATTGGCACGACTGCAAAACTTTTTGAGGTCCCACAGTCCGGAAAGTTGTGGTAGGAATGCATTCCATGCTGGATGGAATTGAGCATTGATGTGACACGAAGAACCCCATTGCGAGTGGAGCATTGATACAAGGAGCGCTCATGTTCAGAGCAACTTCCAGGACACTTCGTCAAACGCAGCTGATGCTCTGCACAGGCTGCAGTCCTCCCCCCCCCCCCCAATTTTTTTTATTCATTTTATAACACAAATAAAAAACACAAACAGAAAAGACAACCAATACAAACAAATTCTTGTCGTATCCTTATTTTCCTAAACATTGTTAAGTGGGCTTCCCCAAGTCCCACCTATCTGATTTTCATTTTACTTCATCTTTAGCAGTTTACATATATCATAATTTCTAACCATCTTTTTTTTTAATCACACTTACTTTAACCATAAAAAGCTTCACATTTTATCACTTATAAAATACACTATCTTCTACTTCTAACCCTCTGCCTATATCCACTTCCAAAGCTATTCTTAGATTTCAATACAGTGGTACCTCGGGTTACATACGCTTCAGGTTACATACGCTTCAGGTTACAGACTCCACTAACCCAGAAATAACATTCTTGGCAATACATTCATCTTTACAGTCAACACTCTACCTAATAGTGAAAGATTCATTTTATTCCAAATTTCCAAATTTCTTTTAATATCTTCCCAAGTTTTTAAACAAATATCTTTATACAAAATTATATTATCTGCTGTTACCCGTAGCCCCAAATACTTAACCTTTCCTTCAATCTTTAAACCAGATACATCTTGTGATTTGTTTTTACTCTAATCATTCATATTTTTAACCAAGAGTTTGGTATTAGTATTATTATTATTTTTACTCAGATGGGTGGCATATAAATTATTATTATTATTATTATTATTATTATTATTATTATACTCTTCCTACATTTTGAGTTTGGGTTTTAGTTTTTTAATGCATTTTTAAACACTGGGAGAGTATCCCCCCCCCCATCCCTCTATTTCTTTTAGTTGGCACTGGAGAAGGCAGTGAGTTAAATAAGGTCTATCACATTCCCCACCTAAAGTAACAGCATTCAAGATTTTCCTGTTCTTTCACTTTGTTCCATGACTCATTTATTTTTCTCCAGGCAATGCAGAGTTCTAATTTCTTCAAAATAGCTTCAATTCTACCAGTGGTCAAGAACATCAAAAGAGCTTGTTTGCTTAGGCCAATAGCCCATCTAAACAAGCATCTTGTTCTCAAAGGGCAACCAGATGTGCAACCGCAGGAGCACCTTCCCGTCCGGCTGTTCTCAGAAACTGGTATTCACAGGCGTAATAATAATAATAATAATAAGAGTTTGGATTTGATATCCCGCTTTATCACTAACCGAAGGAGTCTCAAAGCGGCTAACAATCTCCTTTCCCTTCCTCCCCCACAACAAACACTCTGTGAGGTGAGTGGGGCTGAGAGACTTCAGAGAAGTGTGACTAGCCCAAGGTCACCCAGCAGCTGCATGTAGAGGAGCGGAGACGCGAACCCGGTTCACCAGATTACGAGTCTACTGCTCTTAACCACTACACCACACTGGCTCTCAATAACACTCAGTGACAATGGAGGAAAAACATAGCCATTATGTCTAGCAGTTGTCATGGACTGGTTGGACACAGAGGAGCAGCCCCATTCTCCTGCAAGGTGTATCAGCTCCCTAGTTCTGAGGATGATACAAAACAAAAGAAAGAAAAAGGTAAAAGGTAAAGGACCCCTGTACAGTTAAGTCCAGTCAAAGGCGACTACAGTGGTACCTCAGGTTACATACACTTCAGGTTACAGACGCTTCAGGTTACAGACTCTGCTAATCCAGAAAAATTACATAGGGTTAAGAACTTTGCTTCAGGATGAGAACAGAAATCGTGCTCCGGCGGCATGGCAGCAGCAGGAGGTCCCATTAGCTAAAGTGGTACCTCAGGTTAAGAACAGTTTCAGGTTAAGAATGGACCTCCAGAACGAATTAAGTAGTTAACCCGAGGTACCACTGTACAGTGGTGCCTCGCAAGACGAAATTAATCCGTTCCGCGAGTGTCTTCGTCTAGCAGTTTTTTCGTCTTGCGAAGCAACCCTATTAGCAGCTTAGCGGATTAGCGCTATTAGCGGTTTAGCGGCTATTAAAGGCTTATCGGCTTAGCGGATTAGCTGCTAAAAGGCTATTAGCAGCTTAGCGGCTTAGAAAAAGGGGGGGGGAAGCGAAAAAAAATCTCAAGACTCGCAAGACATTTTCGTCTTGCGAAGCAAGCCCATAGGGAAATTCGTCTAGCGGAGCAACTCAAAAACGGAAAACCCTTTCGTCTAGCGGGTTTTCCGTCTTGCGAGGCACCACTGTATTGTGGGATGCGGGTGGAGCTGTGGGTAAAACTTCAGTGCCTAGGACTTGCTGATCGTATGGTCGGCGGTTCGAATCCCCGCGGCGGAGTGAGCTCCCGTCTTTCGGTCCCAGCTCCTGCCCACCTAGCAGTTCAAAAGCACCCCTAAGTGCAAGTAGATAAATAGGGACCGCTTTCTAGCGGGAAGGTAAACGGCGTTTCCGTGTGCTGCGCTGGTGCTGGCTCGCCAGATGCAGCTTCGTCACGCTGGCCACGTGACCCGGAAGTGTCTCCGGACAGCGCTGGCCCCCGGCCTCTTAAGTGAGATGGGCGCACAACCCTAGAGTCGGACACGACTGGCCCGTACGGGCAGGGGTACCTTTACCTTTACTTTTACCACTGTATTAGGTTGCAGCACTCATCTCACTTTCAGGCCAAGGGAGCCAGCGTTTGTCCATAGACAGCTTTCCGGATCATGTGGCCAGCAGGACTAAACCACTTCTGGTGCAATGGGACATCGTGACAGAAGCCAGAGCGCATGGAAACGCCATTTACCTTCACACTGCAGTGGTACCTATTGCACTGACTTGCTTTCGAACTGCTAGGTTGGCAGGAGCTGGGACAGAGCAATGGGAGTTCACTCCATCACGGGGATTCGAACCGCCGACCTGACGGGCAAGCCCAAGAGGCTCAGTGGTTTAGACCACAGTGCCATCCACGTCCCTGGGTGATACAGTCATACCTCGTGTTGAATGTGCTTCAGGTTGAGCGCTTTCGGGTTGCGCTCTGCGGCAACCCAGAAGTAATGGCACGTGTCACTTCGGGGTTTCGCCGCTCGCGCATGTGCAGACGCTCAAAATGATGTCACGCGCATGCGCGGAAGCGGCAAAACGTGACCCGCGCATGCGCAGATGCACCGTTGTGTCTTACAGAACGGATCCCGTTCGCATCCCGAGGTACCACTGTACAGTAACCTGTGTGGGATGTGGAAAATTTGCCACCCTGTAGACTGATAGTTGTGTCAGGCTTCCTTGGTCTTAATTGGACATCAGGGCTAATTTGCTGGCAAAACATCTGTTGTAATGGCAGATGTTGTTAAAGGCAGGTCACCCATACAGCAGGTTTTAAGAGCTGCACAGAACAGTATTCCTACTCCCCCGGCGGCTGTAACAAGGCTGAAATATTTTCCAGCCTTTTAAAATCCCACCTGAACTAGAAATATCAGGCTTCAAGCTCTCTTTGACAGTTTAGCAGCAGGCAAACATAACAGTAGCGGTACTCCTGGGGGTTGAGCAAAGCCTTTATGATTGGCACCTCATGTGCTTGAGGTCTCACCTTTCATTTAGGCTCTCAAGAAAAATGTGGTTAGAAGTCAGCCTTCAGAGGACTGCCCGGGAGGACAAACAACTTGAGAAAAAAACACCTGAAAGCAAACGCATGGCAGTGAGTAGCTCTCAAAAACAACAAAAACCCCTCTGGCTTTGTGTACAACTGAACCATACATGCTGGGCAGTTTGTGTATCGTCCCGCTCAACAGCAAAACTTGAGTGTTTGTTTCTAGGCCAAAAAGTGGGTGGGTGGGGGGGAGTCAATGGGAGTTTCAAGGCACAGAGTCAGTCCTGAATTTAAGACCTACGGTACTTGCAGCATTCAGTTGGTGAAAAGACCTTGTTGGTTCGGACCAACTAACCTTCTTAAGATCAAGCGTGAGCTAGTATGGCCAGCTTGATCGCTGTAAATGAATTTTAAGGACTTGAATAAAATAATGTTCCAGTTTCATGACCACAACTGTTTTCTGAATTGTTCATTCTCCTTCACTGGTGAGGTCCGGTTTCAGACCAGTGCTCTACAAGCAGGGAGGGACAGAAACTATACAGTGGTACCTCGGGTTAAGTACTTCATTCGTTCTGGAGGTCCGTTCTTAACCTGAAACTGTTCTTAACCTAAAGCACCATGTTAGCTAATGGGGCCTCCTGCTTCTGCCGCGCCGCCGGAGCACAATTTCTGTTCTCATCCTGAAGCAAAGTTCTTAACCTGAGGTAATCTTTCTGGGGTAGCGGAGTCTGTAACCTGAAGCGTATGTAACCTGAAGCGTATGTAACCCGAGGTACCACTGTAGTCTGAAGATCATTAGGCTGAAAAAAATGGAGAGTTTAGATGGAATGACTTGAAACTGTGGAGCAGAGTCTCCCCCCCCCCTTTCTTAACCTGAAGAATAAACAAGTGTCTGCTTATACCTCTCCACTATGCTCTGCTTTTATATATATGCAGGAACTCAGTTCCAGCACCTCTCAGGTAAGCGCCATTGCCATTGTATGAGGTGTTCACAGTTAGTTCCAGCACCTCTTCTTCTAGAAAAAGAGCACTGTATATATGTAAATAAAGCAAATATTATTTAAGCGCCTGGAGTCTCCCAAGTATGCTTGCATGCATTCATGCAAAGGGAAATGAAACCCTATTGGGGAATCCTGGAACTTCTCACTACTCAGGGAATTGGGGAATACATAGCAGTAGCGTTGAAAGTGGGATTACCGTATTTTTCGCTCTAGAGGACGCACTTTTTCCCCTTCAAAAATGAAGGGGAAATGTGTGTGCGTCCTATGGAGTGAAGATGCCATAGCCCCGCGACCCTCTCCCGGCTGGAGAGGTGATGCGCGGCTATGGCAGGAACCTCTACAGCCCCGTGTCACCTCTCCAGCCGGGAGAGTGCGCGCGCGGGGCTAAAGCAGCCCCCCGCGACCCTCTCCCGGCTGGAGAGGTGATGCGCGGCTATGGCAGGAGCCTCTATAGCCGCGCGTCCCCTCCCCAGCAGGGAGAGCGCGCGCGGGGCTAAAGCAGCCCCCCGCGACCCTCTCCCGGCTGGAGAGGTGACGCGCGGCTATGGCAGGAGCCTCTACAGCCCCGCGTCACCTCTCCAGCCGGGAGAGGGTTGCGGGGGGCTGCTTTAGCCCCGCGCGCGCTCTCCCGGCTGGAGAGGTGACGCGCGGCTATGGCAGGAGCCTCTACAGCCCCGCGTCACCTCTGCAGCCGGGAGAGCGCGCGCGGGGCTAAAGAAGCCATAGCCCTGCGACACTCTCCCAGCTGGAGAGGTGACGCGCGGCTATGGCAGGAGCCTCTCCGCTGCGCCTTTCCGCTGCTCCCTGACCTGCTCTTTGGGGCTGGTGGTGGGCTTCCGGTGGGCACACCGACCCCTCTCGCTCTCCAGGCTTCCAAGGTAGCCGCCTTGTTTTAGAGCGGGAAAACAAGAGGGGGAAAGTTCTCCCCCTCTCTGTGCAGCGCCTCCTGCTGCTTCACTGAAGGGGCGCTGGGCAGAGAGGGGTAAAAAAATTTTTTCTTGTTCTCCCCCCTCTAAAACAAAGTGCGTCCTATTGTCCGGTGCGTCCTATGGTGCGAAAAATACGGTATGTTTCCCGTAAGAAAATCTGTGGAAGTGGTGAGCGCCCTCTGGGAAGAAATCAAAGCAGTGCAGCTGCGGTTTGCAGAGGAAATCAAACGACCATGAATATTAACAAGGACCCATATATCTCTAGCATTCGCTTATGTAACAGACACTAAACCCTGTAGTGCTGCCCAGGGAACGTCCCACTCCTCGAACCCCAGCACCTATTCTACGAGTAAAGGGATCCATACATGTGGTGACCTGGAGAAAAGGAGAAAAGTTTTTGCTTCTCAAAATATCAGGGGGTGGGGTAGGTCATGCCGGTCCATGAAGACCTGGACAGATTGTAAACAAAGGAAATGTGTGTGGAAACATGGCCCGGGGATGGGTTATTGGATAATGAGCAGACTTCTCTTTCTTAATTTCCCCCCATTGTTTACCGCAGTCCCTAGAGAACTGCATTCCTCCTTTTCCAAACCCTCAGTCGCTTGGGCCCCATCCTCACTTTAAAGCAGTATAATAATATTGGGGAGCATAGTTCATTAAAGACGCTGAGAGGTTTTAGGAGGGCTTCCCATTCCCCTTGCAGAGCTACAATTCTTACAGTTCGCATGGAAGAGGGATTTAATGTTGAACCACTTGGGGAATTGCAGATTTGTGAAGGGAACAGGGGCCTCCTAGCAACTCCCAGAACCCTTAGAAAATGACACTTTCCAGGGCTAGGAAACCTAATCCTATAGATTCTGTGATTCTATAGGAGGGGAGTTACCGGTAACTTTGATATGCGCCAGAGAAAGTATGCCTGGACAGTGCACTGGTAATCTGGTGGGGATTGCTCTGAAGATGCTAACCATGGAGGCGCCGGTATCCCATTCCAGAGCTTCCTGGTGTGGTCTCTCCTGTTTGGACTGGCAAAGTGATTCGGGATAAGAAATTAGGCAGATGTGCTCACAGGCTTCGGATGAAGAAAAGACATGTGCTGTAGGCTGGGCTAGGTAAGGTAAAGGTAAAGGACCCCTGGATGGTTAAGTCCAGTCAAAGGTGACTATGGGGTGCAGCGCTCATCTAGCTTTCAGGCTGAGGGAGCTGGCGTTTGTCCACAGACAGCTTACCAGGTCATGTGGCCAGCATGAGTAAACTGCTTGTAGCGCAATGGAACACTGTGACGGAAACCAGAGTGCATGGAAACACCATTTACCTTCCCACCACAGTGGTACCTATTTATCTACTTGCACTGGCATGCTTTTTGCTAGGTTGGCAGGAGCTGGGACAGAGCAATGGGAGCTCACCCCATCGCGGGGATTCAGACCGCTGACCTTCTGATCGGCAAGCCCAAGAGGCTCAGTGGTTTAGACCACAGCACCACTCGCTTCCCTAGGCTGGGCTAACTTCCACTATCTATACTTGGTTACAATGCGCTAGTTCTGTAAGTGGTGATGGCAAATAGCATGCCCAGCACTTTGTATGGGTTTGGTGGAGCTGTAGCATACAGCTGTCGCTGGGCCTTAGAAGAGAGTGGCTGAAATTCATTATAAGCAGAGGTCTGTGTGTGTGCTTGGCCCAATGATGGCAAAATGTACAAGGCCACAGTATGATTCCAAAGATTGTAAATAGGTCAAGAATTTTCCACATGTGCATACCTCCTCAACTTGTTTAGAAGCTAGAAAACACTGCCTGAAGCTACTCTTAATTAGGTTCCCCCCCTTCCTTCATGTCCTATTTGGAAAAGTTGAAAATGTGCACTTTCTCAACAAATTGTGATATGGTAATAAGGTGAGGCCTCGTTAAAGCTGAAATAGACATACATCAAACTTGAAGTCTACAGCTGAACTTGAATACTGGAAAATTTAAAAGTAATGACAAATAATAATAATAAACAAGCCCCAGATTGTAGGAGTGGCAGTGTGGAATTAAGAAACAAGAAAGCTACTTCAAAGCACTAGAACTTTGTGGAGCCACACACTGTTTTCCTCTATAAGAGCCATGTCAAAGCAGCTGTGATTGATCTTCATTACATTTGTGGAAGAAAGAACTGGGCCTTTCCTAGACTACCCTGGGAGCACGGAAAATGAGTAAGGTCAGAATATGCATAATGTATAGCAGGCAGTGTCAGTGCTAAAAAGTGACCCACATTTCTGAAAATGTACACAGACTTAAGCATGTGTGGTTTTGGATTCTAAGAAATGGCTTTGGAAAATGACCATTACAGGTCATGTTACTTTGCACTGAATATTGCAAAAAGCCAGTTCCAGCCATATCTGGCTTTATTGATCAGAAACCCAGATGCATTAACACTTTGCAGAGCGAAAGCACACATGCTTTTTACACTTGGTATGAAGTGTCAGCAATAGAACGTGAGCCTTTGTCATGCGATGGAAGCTGGGATGAGCAGATCTCCTGTCCAGGCTTACAGCAGATAAGGCTTTTTTTGCATTATTAGAATCTTTATGTTCCAGATAAAGGTGTAAGTGTAGCACTATGAAATTACCATACTACAGGCAAGTGCTCTCTCTCCAAATGTAGGAGTAAGCATGGAGCTGGAGATAAAATGGTTCAGAGATGTAATTCTTAACTTTCTGGCTTCATTTCCCTCTTATCCGGAAATGTTCCTGTTCTGCCCTACCATCCCTTCAGTTGTTTTGAGCAAAAAGGAACAAGCTGGACTGGCAACTGAAGGAGATAAATCCCACTGATGGAGTCCAATTTTGTCTTGCAAGGCTACCAGCTCTGCAGGAATTTTGTTTCCTGGCATGTAGGACACCTGAATGAGTCCTTTCCGTATACACTCCCTAGCACAATGTAACTTTATCTGCAAGTACTTGGTTCTTTGCTTGCAACTCTGAAGCTAGCAAAGCCAAACAGGACCCGTTGTCTTGATAAACCTGTATAGGACATTTCACATTAACCCTTACGTCCTTAAACAGTTGCAACAACCATCCACAATCCATAAGTGAATATGACAGTGCATTGAGTTCAGCTTCACAAGAACTTAAGCTCGCTGTTGTCTGCTTCTTGCACAACCAGTCAAACAGACACTGGTTGTACATGTAGCACACCCCGGAAGTGCTTGTGCCATCTGTGGTGTCACTTCCAAAACTTGCATCTGCAAAAATCTCAAGACCTCCAGACTTCTGATTAGTGAATCTCAGTCTGTAGTGCATAGTACCTTTCAGGCAGCGTGCTATGCACTTCAGAGCTTTCCAATCCTGAACAGTAGGATTGTTAGCGTGTCTGCTAAGAAGATTAGTGCTCACAGCTATACCAGGTCTTGAACATCTGGCAATGAAATTCAGTTTGCCTAGAATGCATCTGTACAATGTAATATCAGAAAATGCTTCACCAGTATCATCTAACTGGAAACCTGTTACCATTGGTGTGTCCACAGGATTTGCATCAACTAAAATCAGTCTCGTTAATACATCATCAATTTTCTGAGATTGGTGTACCAAAAAATCACCTGCCTGGTTTTCTCTAATTCCATAGAATGATAGTTGGCTACCTCACGAAGATCGGAAGTGATTTTCTGGTATCCAATTCTTGCCAAATCCAGCAAAGTCCTAAGAATGTTCTCAGGACCTTTGAGAATTCAAGCTGGGGATGTCAAAGGTGGCAAACAAGTTCCTTGCTTCAGAATATGCCCTAAAATGCCACTTGCTTCTGGTAAACCAGAGCCTTCTCCCTCGAGACTTTATAGCTTCTCTTTTTAAACTTGGTTTCAACACCTCTAAGTTGGGAGAATTAAAGGACAAGGATCAACACTTCTTAAGCCATCCACAAGCTATAACTGTCAATTTAAAAGGTTCCGCTTCTGTTCTTAACTTAGAACTTCAGAATGCAGGACTCCTGCAGTCTAGCAACACTCCAGATTCCAACCTACCATATAATGAATTTTTAAAAATGTTTAAAATAACTTTTGTAAAAACAAACAAACAAACAAACCCAGAAGCCTTTTATTAGGAATTGTAGGTACCGACATTCCAAAGGAACAGAAAAGACTTTTCATGTATGTGACAACAGCAATGTGGATGCTACTAGCCCAGAGATAGAAAGAAGACAAAGTCCCTACCAGAGAGGAATGGCAAACCAAGCTGTTGGACTATGCTGAAATGACAAAACTGACCAGAAGGCTCAGGAACCAAGACCAAAACTTCAACAAAGAATGGGAAAAAATTATAATTTATCTAGGAGACCACTGTAAGCAGATGAAAACCTTAGCAGGATTTTAATAACACTTGTAATGTAGCAAATATTCTGGATAATATGGAAAGAAATAAAATATGGACTATGAAATAATATGCATTTGAGAAGATGGACAATAGGATCCATGGAGGGGAAGGTGGGAAGTCCAGAGATTTGGAGAAATCTCTAAATAGGGATATGTAATTTGGATTGTTATAATTCTATATTTGTAAAATCAAATAAAAATTATTATATATATAAAAAGGGAGGCTTGGGTGGTGGTGCGTTGGGGCGGCACCTTCCCATTTCATATCTTCTTCGACATAGAGGTCTAGTCCGGCGGATCTGGGCCCAGCAAGGCTTCCTTCCATCTTACCTAATTCTTTCTCATATATTCTGGAGAATTTCTTTACCTCTTGTTGGTCTGTTAATCTAAATCTTTTATCTTTGTAGTAGAAAGAGATTCCTTTGGGGAACTCCTACCTATGTTGGATTCCATTTTTCTTCAGTAAAGTCACCAATTGTTTGTACCCGTCTCTTTTTCGTAGATATCTAATAGGAACCTCTTTAAATATGATAATTGGTCTTCCATCAATTAATAACTTGTTATTGTAACGCATTCTCAGAATTGCATTTCTCATCTCTAATGAATTAAAGATCACCAGACAATCTCCAGGTAGTTTTTTAGTTTTGGCTTTTACCGATCTCACCTTCATTCTGAACACATTCTCAATTGTATACTCAATTTCTTCTTCCTTCATATCCATCCACCTTGCCAATTCTTTAATCATTTTTGTTTTAATATCTTCATTTGCTTCTTCTACTACCCTTCTAAATTTTAACTTTTTCTGTTTCTGCCTCATCTCCATCAGAGCCATGTTGTCCCAGATCTGTTCTTGTACTTTACTGACCTCTGCCACTTCCTCTTTAATTCTATCTGTCTCTTTTCCATTTTCCTTAATGTCCTTCTGAGTTCGTTTCGCTAGCTCTTCTGTTGTTTTAAATCTAACAGTTAAGTCTTTGATTTTACTTAACAATTCCCCCCCCCACCCCTTCTTTTTTCTTATCCAGGGTTTCTTGCACTACTACCAATTTTTTCTCCATGTGCTGTTCATTTTGTTTAAATTCTTCCTTTATTTTTAGCCAAAGGATATCCAAATCCTTAATTTCTTCCTGTTTTGATTGTCTTCGATCACCTGGAGTTCCTCCAATTTTTTCCCCATTTCCCCCTGACATTTTTAAGCAAATAGCTCAATATTATATACTTTCACCACTAGGGGGAGCACTTACACCAGAGAGCTAGAAATCGTATTTGTCACTGATTATAGTTTAAACAATGGCCCCTAGGGGTCCTTCTTTCCCTTCTCTTCACAGTGACTTTCAGTTCTTATCTTAACCACACACTTTAAAATTCACCCATTTAGACACAGATCAACTATATATCAAGTATTATTTCAAAGGAAAGAAAAAGGAGAGAAACCGGAAATGACACACATCAAAAATACAGTGGTGCCTCGCAAGACGAAATTAATCCGTTCCGCGAGTGTCTTCGTCTAGCGGTTTTTTCGTCTTGCAAAGCAACCCTATTAGCGGCTTAACGGATTAGCGCTATTAGTGGTTTAGCGGCTATTAAAGGCTTATCGGCTTAGCGGATTAGCTGCTAAAAGGCTATTAAAGGCTTAGCGGCTTAGATAAAGGGGGGGGGAAGCGGGGAAAAAATCTCAAGACTCGCAAGACATTTTCGTCTTGCAAAGCAAGCCCATAGGGAAATTCGTCCTGCGAAGCAACTCAAAAACGGAAAACCCTTTCGTCTAGCGGGTTTTCCGTCTTGCGAGGCATTCGTCTTGCGGGGCACCACTGTATATAGACATTGTACCAAATGGTATCACAATTTCAATGTCCCCTTCTAAACTTTCATCATTTATCAACTCAGTCCTATATGTTTAATCCAGCATAGATTGGTCATCTGGTAGAAACTCAGATACTGTTTCAGTTTGAGGGTCCTCTTCTGTCCTCTTCTGTCCTCTTATATCCTCTTCTGTTCTTCCGCCTCTTGTGGGCTCAATCCAACATACAAATCCAAATATAAATCCATAAAAATCCAAATGTAACTATAATCCAATCAGGGAGCCAGGACATTAATTTTCTAGCCACTTGTAGGCTTAATCCTCACGGAGTGTTTAAATATAGAATGCTTTCCCCAATTAATCTTCCTTCCTTCATGTTCCAATGGGGATATGAGAATTATCACAATTTATTTTCAAGCCTCTTCTGTGTCCGTTTAGTCAGAGAATAGGAGGCATAGGGGTTTCTATGCAGCACTTTAAATCTTTAGCTGCTCAGTCCCATTTTCCTTTGTCAATCCTTTCCGATGTTGCCAACTCTCCCCTTTGCTTTATATAAGGATTTATACAAAGTATCTAAATCTCTAGGCTGAAGTTCAGCACGCTACTGTTTCTCCAGCCGAGCCACAAGTCTTCGCAGAAGAAGAGGAGAAACAAAGTTCATTTTAAGCTCTTTTCCCTCTTTCAGCGTTGTAAAATGATACTTGCCTCAGTGCGCTGCCTCTGAGGACTTTCAGTTTAACACTTAGCAGGAAACTCTCACTTCCGTCTTGTTCTCATGTCTTTGTTCCCTGCGCCATCTTAAAACCGCGGCCGGGACGGGCTCCCTTTTTACATCCCTCAGCTGACCAAATTCTTTGAATTCCTTCCAATGGTCAATGTTTGAATATATCCTGTTCCTTGGAATTCAGTTTTCTCGTGGAAGTTTAGCACTTCTCATCAGAAGCCAGAGACTGCACAGCGCGAGGTCTGAGGTGCTTCCCCTTTGCTCCCACAGCTCTATCCCGTCCCCGGATTGTTGCTTGAAACCCAAGAAGCGGGAGAGCACACCTGGGCGCCGCTGGGTGCTCCGTCCCCCAAGGTATCCCCCTTGAGGTTTTGAGGTCCGCAGAGCCCTTATGGACCTCTAAACACACCCCCGCGCTGCTCGGAATTCCTGGAGCGGTTATTCCGTGCTTCTCCTTGATGTCCGTGCTAAACCGGAAGTGTGCTAAATCGGAAGTCTTGGCCACAACTTTATTGGTTACAGGTGATGAGGGGTATTGACTTAGGCATTGGTCCTATCCGACTATCCGGCTTCAGCCTGCTTGCTTCAAGATCTGGAAGGGTTAACACCAGCAGGGGGAGCCCTGCTGATGCACATCAACTAGGCACTCCCCTGGGGTCACCGCTTGGGGGCGTGCCTTGGGCCCTGGCTTCCATAGGCTTCGGGTGAGGCCATGCCCCCTGGAATCCTTTACCGGACTACCCTTCAATATCCAGGGGAGGTGATGGCGCTCCTCCCCCCATACATCTACATAGCAATACCCATACCAATGCCTAACCGCCACTCAAGCAAAGCTCGCCACCAATACCCTCAGACCCGCAACCAATCCCTAATCCCTAATTGTGTCAGCCAAGCAAACATCGTTTCCTGCATTGGAAAGATGCACGCCATCCTTGTGGTAGAGGGTCAGCTTGCTGAACTGGATGTTGGGGTGGTCAATGATCCACCCCCCCCAAACCCTGCCACTCTACGAGCCACTGAGCATTCCAGGATCTTTCTGGATTTGTTCATAGCAATAGGGCATCGGCAGTCCCTCCAACTGCGCCTTTCCAACAGTGATGACCAAATTATGACTAAATTTGGGAAAGAAATCCTCAGATCATCAAAATCGTTGAAAATGTTCCACATTAAGTCCACGCCCTTCCGGTAGGCCAAATAATTTTCACCCAGCTGAATGACCAGGGCATCCGGTGGGCCTTTCACGGTGGCTCTAGCTTTTACTGCTGGCAGAAATTCCGCCAACACATTCCACCATCTTCATCTCCCAATCTTCCACTGTGGGTATTTCTTGTGTTTTCCAGTTCTTGGCTATTAAAATTCGAGCAGCCCTTGTGGCGTACAAAGAATAATTTAACATCTTTCTTGGGCAATTCCAAACCTGTTATTCCAAGAAGAAAGGCCTCTGGTTTCTTGATAAATGCATATTTCAACATTTTTTTCAATTCATTATAAATCTTCTCCCAGAAGTCTTTCACCTTGGGGCAGGTCCACCACATATGAAAAAAGGTACCTTCTTTTTCTTTACATTTCCAGCAAAGATTATCACTATTGTGGTAAATCTTTGCTAATTTTACTGGGGTTAAGTACCACCTATACATCATTTTCATAATATTTTCCTTTAACATTGTACCTGCGGTAAAATTAACCCCTTTCTTCTATAACCTCTTCCAATCCTCCAACATTATATTATGTCCTACATCTCTTGCCCAAACAATCATTACCGATTTAACTTGTTGATCCTTTGTATGCCACTCCAACAACAAATTATACATTTTAGACATATTCTTAACTTTGGTGTCTAACAACTCCATTTCCAATTTGGTTTTTTCTGTTGCAAAACCATTTCTCCTATCAATCTTATATAATTCATTACTTTGGTAATATTGTAGCCAATTCACTTTATCTTTAATTTGTTCAAATGGTTTTAATTTAAAACCTTCATGATCTCCTACCAGTAAATCTAAATACCTCAATCATTTGTTTTCCATGTTTAACATTTTTGGGGCCTGTGCTTCCATTGGCAAAATCCACTTGGGTGTTTTTCTTACTAAGAGATCTTTATACCTAGTCCATACATTATAAAACCACTGTGGGCCTTTATCTTGTCATACCATAAATATGCATGCCATCCAAATCGATTGTCAAATCCCTCCAAATCTAGGACATCTTCATTGTCTAATTGAATCCAATCCTTAATCCAGCAGAAGGCAGCAGCTTCAAATCTGGCAGGGAGAATCCCCCTCTTTCTTTTGCATCAGTGAGGAGTTTATATTTAATTCTGGGTCCGTCCCCCCCGCCAGATAAATTTAGACAGCGCTATCTGCCATTCTTTCAAACAATTAACATTATCAATAATTGGTAAGGCTTGAAATAAGAACATCTTCAGCAATACATTCATCTTAACCACCAATATTCAGCCCATCAATGAAAGCTTTAAATTTGACCATATCTCTGAGACCTGTTAGACCTGTGTCTAGACCGGTTCCAACCGGATTCAACTGGTTCAAACCAGTCTGAACTGGTTCAAACCGGTCTGGACCGTTTCCAACTGTTCTAGACCGGTTCCAACCAGCTTGGACCGGTTCGAGCTGGTCTAGTCCGGAAGAAACCGGCTTCAACCAGTTAAAATCGGTCTGTACCGGTTCCAACCTGTCTAGAACGATTCCAACCAGTCTACACCTGTTCCAACTGATACAGACCAGCTGAAACCCGCTTCAACCGGTTCCAACCGGTCTAGACCAGTTCAAACTGGCTTCAACCGGTTCCAACCAGTGTGAACCGATTCCAACCGGTCGAGACCAGTTCGAACCAACTTGGACCAGTTCCAACCAGTCTAGACCAGCTGATACCGGCTTCAAACAGTTTAAACCATTCTCGACCGGTTCCAACCAGTCTAGACTGGTTCAAACCGGCATCAACAGGTTCCAAGCGGTCTGATAAGGTTCCAACTGGTCTAGACCAGTTCCAACCAGCTTGGACCAGTTCCAACTGGTCTAGTCCGGATGAAACCGGCTTCAACCAGTTAAAATCGGTCGAGACCGATTCCAACCAGTCTAGACAGGCCGAAAAGGGCTCCAACCGGTTTAAACCGGTGCGGACCAGTTCCAACCAGTCTAGACTGGTTCCAACCAGCTTGGACAGGTTCAAACCAGCTTAAACCGGCTCAAACCGGTCTGGACCGGTTCCAACTATTCTAGACCGGCTGAAACCGGCTTCAACCGGTTCCAACCAGTCTGCACCGGTTTAAACCGGGTTCAACCGGTTCCAACCGGTTCGAACCGGTCTAGACCTGTTCCACCCAGCTTGGACCGGTTCTAATCGGCTTCAACCGGTTCCAACCCTTCTAAACAGGTTCCAACCAGTCTGAACCGGTTCCAACTAGTCTAGACCGGCTGAAACCGGCTTCAACCGGTTTCAACCAGTCTGCACCGGTTTAAACCAGGATCAACTGGTTCCAACCGGTTCCACCCAGCTTGGACCGGTTCAAACCGGCTTCAACTGGTTCCAACTGGTCTAGTCCGGATGAAACCGGCTTCAACCAGTTAAAATTGGTCTGAACCGGTTCCAACCTATCTAGAACGATTCCAAACAGTCTAGACCTGTTCCAACTGATAAAGACCAGCTGAAACCGGCTTCAACCAGTTCCAACCGGTCTGAACCGTTTCCAACTGTTGTAGACCAGTTCCAACCAGCTTGGACCGGTTCCAACTGGTCTAGTCCGGATGAAACTGGCTTCAACCAGTTAAAATTGGTCGGGACCGATCCCAACCAGTCTAGACAGGCTGAAAACGGTTCCAACCGGTTCCAACCCGTCTAGACCAGTTCAAACTGGCTTCAACCGGTTCCAACCAGTCTAGACTGGTTCCAACCAGCTTGGACAGGTTCAAATTGGCTTAAACCGGTTCAAACCGGTCTGGACCGGTTCCAACCGGTCTAGACAGGCTGAAAACGGCTTCAACCGGTTTAAACCGGTCTGGACCAGTTCCAGCCAGTCTAGACTGGTTCCAACCAGTTTGGACAGGTTCAAACCGGCTTAAACCGGTTCAAACCAGTCTGGACCGGTTCCAACTAGTGTACACCGGCTGAAACTGGCTTCAACCGGTTCCAACCAGTCTGCACCGGTTTAAACCGGGTTCAACCTGTTCCAACCGGTTCCAACCGGTCTAGACCTGTTCCACCCAGCTTGGACCGGTTCAAACCGACTTCAGCCGGTTCCAACCGGTCTAGACCGGTTCCAACCGGATTCAACTGGTTCAAACCAGTCCAGTCTAGACCTGTTCCACCCAGCTTGGAACAGTTCAAACCGGCTTCAACCGGTTCCAACCGGTCTAGACTGGTTCCAACCGGATTCAACTGGTTCAAAACCTTCTCAACTGGTTCAAACCGGTCTGGACCGGTTCCAACTGGTCTAGTCCGGATGAAACCGGCTTCAACCAGTTAAAATTGGTCTCAACCGGTTCCAACCTATCTAGAACGATTCCAACCAGTCTAGACCTGTTCCAACTAATACAGGCCAGCTGAAACCGGCTTCAACCGGTTCCAACCGGTCTGAACCGGTTCCAACCGGTCTAGACCAGTTCAAACCAGCTTGTACCAGTTCCAACCACTCTAGACCGGCTGAAACCAGCTTCAACCAGTTCAAACCGGTCTGGACCAATTCAAAGTGGCATGAACTGGCTCCAACCGGTCTAGACCTGTTCCACCCAGCTTGGACCAGTTCAAACCGGCTTCAACCGGTTCCAACCGGTCTAGACCGGTTCCAACCGGATTCAACTGGTTCAAACCAGTCTGGACCATTTCCACCTGTTCTACACCGGTTACAACCAGCTTGGACCTGTTCCAACTGGTCTAGTCCAGATGAAACCGGCTTCAACCAGTTAAAATCGGTCTGAACCGTTTCCAACCTGTCTACAACGGTTCCAACCAGTCTAGACCTGTTCCAACTGATACAGACCGGCTGAAACCGGCTTCAACCGGTTCCAACCTGTCTAGACCAGTTCAAACTGGCTTCAACCGGTTCCAACCAGTCTGAACTGGTTCCAACCGGTCGAGACCAGTTCCAACCAACTTGGACCGGTTCCAACCAGTCTAGACTGGTTCCAACCAGCTTGGACAGGTTCAAACCGGCTTAAACCGGTTCGAACTGGTCTGGACCGGTTCCAACTAGTCTAGACCGGCTGAAAACGGCTTCAACCTGTTCCAACCAGTCTGAACCGGTTTAAACCAGGTTCAACCGGTTCGAACCAGATCCAACCCTTCTAGACCTGTTCCACCTAGCTTGGACCGGTTTAAATCGGCTTCAACCAGATCCAACCGGTCTAGACCGGTTCCAACCGGATTCAACTGGTTCAAACCGGTATAGACCGATTCAAACTGGCGTGAACCGGTTCCAACCGGTCTATACCTGTTGCACCCAGCTTGGACCAGTTCAAACCGGCTTCAACCTGTTCCAACCGGTTAAGACCGGTTCCAACCGGATTCAACTGGTTCAAACCGGTCTGGACCGGATCCAACCGGTCTAGGCCGATTCAAACTGGTGTGAACTGGTTCCAACCGGTCTGAACCGGTTCCAACCGGTCTAGGCCAGTTCCACCCAGCTTGGACCAGTTCAAACCCGCTTCAACCGGTTCCAACCGGTTTCAACCGGATTCAACTGGTTCAAACTGGTCTGG
This sequence comes from Podarcis pityusensis, assembly GCF_964106645.2. NCBI lineage: Eukaryota > Metazoa > Chordata > Lepidosauria > Squamata > Lacertidae > Podarcis > Podarcis pityusensis. The sequence goes on from NC_138026.1 coordinate 11,496,403, forward strand.
ACCATTTCCAACTGTTCTAGACTGGTTCCAACCAGCTTGGACGGTTCCAACTGGTCTAGACCGGCTGAAACCAGCTTCAACCAGTTCAAACCGGTCTGGACCAATTCAAAGTGGCATGAACTGGCTCCAACCGGTCTAGACCTGTTCCACCCAGCTTGGACCAGTTCAAACCGGCTTCAACCGGTTCCAACCGGTCTAGACCGGTTCCAACCGGATTCAACTGGTTCAAACCAGTCTGGACCATTTCCACCTGTTCTACACCGGTTACAACCAGCTTGGACCTGTTCCAACTGGTCTAGTCCAGATGAAACCGGCTTCAACCAGTTAAAATCGGTCTGAACCGTTTCCAACCTGTCTACAACGGTTCCAACCAGTCTAGACCTGTTCCAACTGATACAGACCGGCTGAAACCGGCTTCAACCGGTTCCAACCTGTCTAGACCAGTTCAAACTGGCTTCAACCGGTTCCAACCAGTCTGAACTGGTTCCAACCGGTCGAGACCAGTTCCAACCAACTTGGACCGGTTCCAACCAGTCTAGACTGGTTCCAACCAGCTTGGACAGGTTCAAACCGGCTTAAACCGGTTCGAACTGGTCTGGACCGGTTCCAACTAGTCTAGACCGGCTGAAAACGGCTTCAACCTGTTCCAACCAGTCTGAACCGGTTTAAACCAGGTTCAACCGGTTCGAACCAGATCCAACCCTTCTAGACCTGTTCCACCTAGCTTGGACCGGTTTAAATCGGCTTCAACCAGATCCAACCGGTCTAGACCGGTTCCAACCGGATTCAACTGGTTCAAACCGGTATAGACCGATTCAAACTGGCGTGAACCGGTTCCAACCGGTCTATACCTGTTGCACCCAGCTTGGACCAGTTCAAACCGGCTTCAACCTGTTCCAACCGGTTAAGACCGGTTCCAACCGGATTCAACTGGTTCAAACCGGTCTGGACCGGATCCAACCGGTCTAGGCCGATTCAAACTGGTGTGAACTGGTTCCAACCGGTCTGAACCGGTTCCAACCGGTCTAGGCCAGTTCCACCCAGCTTGGACCAGTTCAAACCCGCTTCAACCGGTTCCAACCGGTCTAGACCGGTTTCAACCGGATTCAACTGGTTCAAACTGGTCTGGACCATTTCCAACTGTTCTAGACTGGTTCCAACCAGCTTGGACCGGTTCCAACTGGTCTAGTTCAGATGAAACTGGCTTCAACCAGGTAAAATCGGTCTGAAGCGGTTGCAACCTGTCTAGAACGGTTCCAACCAGTCTAGACCTCTTCCAACTGATACAGACTGGCTGAAACCGGCTTCAACCGGTTCCAACCTGTCTAGACGAGTTCAAACTGGCTTCAACCGGTTCCAACCAGTCTGAACTGGTTCCAAATGGTCGAGACCAGTTTGAACCAACTTGGACCGGTTCAAACCGGTCTGGACCGGTTCCAACTAGTCTACACCGCTTGAAACTGGCTTCAACCGGTTCCAACCAGTCTGCACCGGTTTAAACCAGGTTCAACCGATTCCAACCGGTTCCAACCAGTCTAGATCTGTTCAACCCAGCTTGGACCGGTTCAAACCGACTTCAACCGGTTCCAACCAGTCTAGACCGGTTCGAACCGGATTCAACTGGTTCAAACCAGTCTAGACCAGCTGATACCGGCTTCAAACAGTTTAAACCATTCTCGACCGGTTCCAACCAGTCTAGACTGGTTCAAACCGGCGTCAACAGGTTCCAAGCGGTCTGAGAAGGTTCCAACTGGTCTAGACCAGTTCCAACCAGCTTGGACCAGTTCCAACTGGTCTAGTCCGGATGAAACCGGCTTCAACCAGTTAAAATCGGTCGGGACCGATTCCAACCAGTCTAGACAGGCTGAAAACGGCTCCAACCAGTTAAAATTGGACTAGACCGATTCAAACTGGCATGAACCGGTTCCAACCGGTCTAGACCTGTTCCATCCAGCTTGGACGAGTTCAAACCGGCTTCATCCAGTTCCAACTGGTCTAGACCGGTTCCAACCGGATTCAATTGGTTCAAACCGGTCTGAACCGGTTCCAACCGGTCTAGACCAGTTCAAACCAGCTTGTACCGGTTCCAACCACTCTAGACCGGCTGAAACCAGCTTCAACCAGTTCAAACCGGTCTGGACTGATTCAAATTGGCATGAACCGGTTCCAACCAGTCTAGACCTGTTCCACCCACCTTGGACCAGTTCAAACCGGCTTCAACCGGTTCCAACCGGTCTAGACCGGTTACAACCGGATTCAACTGGTTCAAACCGGTCTGGACTGGTTCCAACCGGTCTAGACCGATTCAAACTGGCGTGAACTGGTTCCAACCGGTCTGAACCGGTTCCAACCGGTCTAGACCTGATCCACCCAGCTTTGACCAGTTCAAATCAGCTTCAACCGGTTCCAACCGGTCTAGACCGGTTCCAAGAGGATTCAACTGGTTCAAACCGGTCTGAACTGATTCAAACCAGTCTGGACCATTTCCAACTGTTCTAAACCGGTTCCAACCAGCTTGGACCGGTTCCAACTGGTCTAGTCCGGATGAAACCGGCTTCAACCAGTTAAAATCAGTCTGAACAGGTTCCAACCTGTCTAGAACGGTTCCAACCAGTCTAGACCTGTTCCAGCTGATACAGACCAGTTGAAACTGGCTTCAACCGGTTCCAACCGGTCCAGACCAGTTCAAAATGGCTTCAACCGGTTCCATCCAGTCTGAACCGGTTCCAACCCGTCAAGACCTGTTCCCCCCAGCTTGAACCGTTATAAACAGGTTCCAACCAGTCTGAACCTGTTCCTACCGGTCTAGACAAGTTCGAACCAGCTTGTACCGGTTCCAACCACTCTAGACCGGCTGATACCGGCTTCAAACAGTTTAAACTGTTCTTGACCAGTTCCAACAAGTTTGGAACGGTTCAAACCAGCGTCAACTGGTTCCAACCGGTCTGAGGAGGTTCCAACTGGTCTATACCAGTTCCAACCAGCTTGGACCAGTTCCAACTGGTCTAGTCCGGACGAAACCGGCTTCAACCAGTTAAAATCGGTCTAGACCGATTCCAACCAGTCTAGACAGGCTGAAAACGGCTTCAACCGGTTGAAGCCAGTTGGAACTGGTCCAAGCTGGGGGGAACAGGTCTAGACCGGTTGGAACCGGTTCACGCCAGTTTGAATCGGTCCAGATCAGTTTGAACTGGTTGAAGCTGGTTTCAGCTGGTCTAAAGTGGTTGGAACCGGTACAAGCTGGTTTGAACTGGTCTCGACCGGTTGGAACCGGTTCACACTGGTTGGAACCGGTTGAAGCCAGTTTGAACTGGTCTAGACCGGTTGGAACCGGTTGAAGCCGGTTTCAGCTGGTCTGTATCCGTTGGAACAGGTCTAGACTGGTTGGAACAGGTTCAGACCGATTTTAACTGGTTGAAACCAGTTTCTTCCGGACTAGACCAGTTGGAACCGGTCCAAGCTTGTTGGAACCGGTCTAGAACAGTTGGAAACGGTCCAGACCAGTTTCAACCAGTTCAGACCGGTTTCAACCAGTTGAATCCGGTTGGAACCGGTCTAGACCGGTTGGAACCGGATGAAGCCGGTTTGAACTGGTTCAAGCTGGGTGGAACAGGTCTAGACCGGTTGGAACCGATTGGAACCGGTTGAACCCGGTTTTAACCAGTGCAGACTGGTTGTAACCAGTTGAAGCCGGTTTCAGCCGGTCTAGACTTGTTGGAACCGGTCCATACCGGTTTGAACCGGTTTGAGCCGGTTTGAGCCTGTCCAAACTGGTTGGAACCAGTCTAGACTGGTTGGAACTGGTCCAGACCGGTTTAAACCGGTCCGGACTGGTTTGAACCGGTCCAGACCGGTTTGAACAGGTTTAAGCCGGTTTGAACTTGTCCAAACTTGTTGGAACCAGTCTAGACTGGTTGGAACTGGTCCAGACCGTTTTAAACCGGTTGGAGCCGTTTTCAGCCTGTCTAGACTGGTTGGAATCGGTCCCGACCGATTTGAACTGGTTGAAGCTGGTTTCATCCGGACTAGACCAGTTGGAACTCCTCCAAGCTGGTTGGAACTGGTCTAGACCAGTTGGAACCTTCTCAGACTGCATGGAAGCACTTGACGCCGGTTTGAACCGGTCTAGACTGGTTGGAACGGGTCGAGAATGGTTTAAACTGTTTGAAGCCGGTATCAGCTGGTCTAGACTGCTTGGAACCGGTCCAAGTTGGGTGGAACAGGTCTAGACCGGTTGGAACCGGTTCACACTGGTTGGAACCGGTTGAAGCCAGTCTGAACTGGTCTAGACCGGTTGGAACCGGTTGAAGCCGGTTTCAGCGGGTATGTATCAGTTGGAACAGGTCTAGACTGGTTGGAATCGTTCTAGACAGGTTGGAACCGGTTCAGACCGATTTTAACTGGTTGAAGCCGGTTTCATCCGGACTAGACCAGTTGGAACCGGTCCAACCTGGTTGGAACCGGTCTAGAACAGTTGGAAAGGGTCCAGACCGGTTTGAACCAGTTCAGACCGTTTTGAACCAGTTCAGACCGGTTTGAACCAGTTGAAAGCCGGTTTGAACTGGTTGAAGCTGCGTGGAACAGGTCTAGACCGGTTGGAACCGGTTGACGCCAGTTTGAATCGGTCCAGACCGGTTTGAACTGGTTGAAGCTAGTCTAGACTCGCTGAAACCGGCTTCAACCGGTTCCAACCAGTCTGCACCGGTTTAAACCGGGTTCAACCGGTTCCAACCGGTTCGAACTGGTTTAGACCGGTTGGAACCGGTTCAGACTGGTTGGAACCTGTTTAGAAGGGTTGGAACCGGTTGAAGCCGGTTAGAACCGGTCCAAGCTGGTCTAGACCGGTTGAAACCAGTTGGAACCGGTTGGAACTGGTTGAACTGTTTTTAAACCGGTGCAGACTGGTTGGAACTGGTTTCAGCCGGTTTCAGCCGGTCTAGACTAGTTGGAACCGGTCCAGACCGGTTTGAACCGGTTTAAGCCGGTTTGAACCTGTCCAAGCTGGTTGGAACCAGTCAAGACTGGTTGGAACTGGTCCACACCGGTTTAAACCTGTTGAAGCCGTTTTCAGCCTGTCTAGACGGGTTGGAATCGGTCCAGACTGATTTTAACTGGTTGAAGCCGGTTTCATCCGGACTAGACCAGCTGGAACTGGTCCAAGCTGGTTGGAACTGGTCTAGACCAGTTGGAACCTCTTCAGACCGGTTGGAACCAGTTGACGCCGGTTAGAACGGGTCTAGACTGGTTGGAACCGGTCGAGAATGGTTTAAACTGTTTGAAGCTGGTATCAGATGGTCTAGACTGGTTGGAACCAGTCCAAGTTGGTTCGAACTGGTCTAGGCCGGTTCGAACCGGTTCAGACTGGTTGGAACCGGTTGAAGCCAGTTTGAACTGGTCTAGACCGGTTGGAACCAGTTGAAGCCGGTTTCAGCCGGTCTGTATCAATTGGAACAGGTCTAGACTGGTTGGAATTTTTTTCAAAAAAATTCCTAAGCCCAGAGGTCACAATTTCATTTTTTTTTAAAAAAAAATTTTTATTAAATTTTCCAATAAAAAGAACACATCAATAAAAGATTAAACATGAAAACATAGAAAAGAAATACAGAATTCAAAAATACACAATACATAATCCAAAGAAAAAAGAAAAAAAAAGGGAAAAAAAGAAGAAACAAAAGACAAAAAAAGAAAAACAGTTAAAAACAATACCACCTTTTCATCTCCATTTTTAAGTTTACTTATTTTCTGGACCTCCTCATACCTCCCTCTTTTGTATTCCAGTTCAAATTGTTTGTCCAGCAATTTCTTTCCCTCTTTTTTAATCCCAATCTTTAATCTTAATATAATATACCATTAAAATTTCACCTCTTATAAACCAAGTTTCCATTTCCTTAAACTTTTTTTTAAATCCTAATCCTTAATCTTAATCTATCTACAACTTTACATCCTGTACAGCTGGAAGCCACTTGTTTTCAATCCAACATCACTCTAACATTCTTTAATTTTGCAATGTTTCTGCAGATAGTCTTTGAATTTCTTCCAATCTTCCTCCACCGACTCTTCTCCCTGGTCGCGGATTCTACCAGTCATTTCCGCCAGTTCCATATAGTCCATCAATTTCATCTGCCATTCCTCCAGTGTGGGAAGCTCTTGTGTCTTCCAATACGTTGCAATAAGTAATCTTGCTGCTGTTGTTGCATACATAAAGAAAGTTCTATCCTTTTTTAACACCATTTGGCCGACTATTCCCAGGAGAAAGGCCTCTGGTTTCTTGGGGAAGGTATATTTGAATACCTTTTTTAATTCATTATGTATCATTTCCCAGAAAGCCTAATCACCAAAGGTGAAAAAATGTACCTTCAGTTTCTTTACATTTCCAACATTTATTATCGGGCAAATGATAGATTTTTGCAAGCTTGACTGGAGTTATGTACCACCTGTATATCATTTTCATAATATTCTCTCTTAGGGCATTACATTCCGTAAATTTCATACCTGTGGTCCATAACTGTTCCCAGTCAGCGAACATAATGTTGTGTCCCACGTCTTGTGCCCATTTAATCATGGCCGATTTTACCGTTTCATCCTGAGTGTTCCATTTCAGCAGCAAGTTATACATTCTTGACAAATTATTAGTTTTGGGTTCTAACAGTTCAGTTTCTAATTTTGATTTTTCCACCTGGAAGCCAATTTTCTTGTCCAATTTAAATGCTTCCATTATCTGAAAATAATGAAGCCAGTCTCGCACTTTGTTTTTTAGTTTTTCAAAACTCTGCAATTTCAGTCTATCTCCATCTTGTTCCAAAATTTCCCAATATTTCGGCCATTTGACCTCCATATTGAGCTTTTTCAAGGCTTTCGCTTCCATTGGTGACAGCCACCTTGGGGTTTTGTTTTCTAATAAATCCTTGTATCTTATCCAAACATTAAACAGCGCTTTCCTGACAATGTGGTTTTTGAATGCTTTATGTGCTTTGACCTTATCATACCATAAATATGCATGCCATCCAAATACATTGTTAAAGCCTTCTAGGTCCAAAATGTCAGTGTTTTCAAGAAGCAGCCATTCTTTCAACCAGCAAAAAGCTGCTGATTCATAGTAAAGTTTGAGGTCTGGCAGGGCAAATCCACCTCTTTCCTTTGCATCCGTTAGTATTTTAAATTTTATTCTGGGCTTCTTGCCCTGCCAGACAAATCTAGAAATATCTTTCTGCCACCTCTTGAAACAATCCATTTTGTCCACAATTTGCAAAGTTTGAAACAAAAACAACATTCTAGGCAATACATTCATTTTTATCACAGCAATACGGCCCAGCAGTGAAAGCTTCAAATTTGACCAAATTTCTAAATCTTTTTTCACTTCAGCCCAACATTTTTCATAATTATCTTTAAATAAATTCCCATTTTTTGCTGTCATGTTAATCCCCAGGTATTTCACTTTCTTAACCACAGTCAAACCTGTCTCATTCTGAAACATCTCTCTTTCTATCGGTGTTAAATTTTTTTCTAAAACCTTAGTTTTTAACTTATTCAATTTAAATCCTGCCACTTGACCAAATTCTTGAATCAGTTCTAAAACCCTTTTAGTACTAGATTCTGGCTCCTGTAACGTCAGCACTAAGTCATCTGCAAATGCTCTCCAGGACCGAAATAAAAAGAAGTGGGGAAATTGGGCAACCTTGTTGTGTCCCTTTTTCAATTTTAAGTTCTTCCGTCACCACATTATTTACAATTAAATTAGCCTTTTGTTCTGAATAAATTGCACTTATACCATTCTCAAAGCCTTGGCCTACCCCCATGCCCTGTAGATTCTTCTTCATAAAGTTCCAAGAAATATTGTCAAAGGCTTTTCTCTTGAGATTTTGGGTTTACTCTCAGTCTTTTTTCACTTTCCTTTATTTTGTCCAATATCTTATCCTTCTTCTCATTTTGAATTCTTTTCTTTACTGTGTTCTGTTGTATTAAGAACCCTCTCATAACCGCTTTACTTGCGTCCCAGATTACTCTTTTCTCCACATTAGTGCTCAAATTTATCTCAAAATAGTCTCTCAAGATTTTTTGGGCCTTCTTAAGCACTTCTTCGTCTCTAAATAGGGTGTCATTCATCTTCCATCTAAAGGAGCCAGTTGGTGTTAATCTCATTTCCATCTTAACAGCATTATGGTCGGAGCAATTTTTCGGGCAGATTTCCACCTTTCTTGTCTTTGGTGCCATTCCTCTAGTTATCCATATTTGGTCAATTCTTGTCCATGTCATTTTGGCTTCAGAAAAGAAGGTTCCCTCTTTAGCCATGGGGTTTCTTATTCTCCAGATATCAACTAAGTCCAAGTTGTCTGTCATGTCAAAAAAGGTTTTCGGTAGTCTACCATCCTTAGTGACTACCTGTCTTTGTGCCTTGTCCATATATGTAGATAACACTCCATTCATATCTCCCATCAAAATCATGTTGTAATCCAAATAGTCCATCAAAGTCTCGTGCAACTTCTTAAAAAAATCAGATTTCCCATCTTTTGGTGCATAGATTCCTACTATCAAAAATTTTTCTCCTTGTGTTTGAATTTCAATTGCCACAAATCTTCCTTGGTCATCTTTAAAAACAAATTCTGGTGATAGTCTGTCCTTTGCATAAATCACAACCCCTCTTTTTATGACTTTGTCCGATGAAATAAACTCCTGACTGTCTTTTATTTATCAACAATTTCTTGTGTAATCTTGTTGTATGTGTTTCTTGTAAACAAATTAAGTCCAATTGTTCCTTTTTTAATAGATGAAACACTGATTTCCTTTTCTGAGGGGAATTCAGACCACGACAGTTCCAGGTTAATACTTGCAGGGCCATGATGTAATTATTTTGGTTCCCCTCCAACGGCACCTAGTGCCTGTTCCTGTCACAATTTCAGAAAAAATCTGACTTATGGCAATTCACTGAAAAATGGTGCCAAACGGTTGCAAATGCTCCCCTGAAAGGTATGGCGGTTGAAACAGAAGGCTTTTTATCACATGACAGGAAATCAGCCCTTGACAACTTAACCGGCGGAAAAACATTTATTTGAAAAAATCCCTAAGCCCCCGGGTCACGATTTCAGAAAAAAATCAGACTTTTGGCAATTCACTCAAAAATGGTGCCAAACGGTTGCAAAAGCTTCCCTGAAAGTTTGGTGGTCGAAACAGAAGGCTTTTAATCACAGGACAAGAAATCAGTCCTCCACATCTTAACCGGCGGAAAAAGATTTTTTTGAAAAAATCCCTAAGCCCCGGGGGGTCACAATTTCAGACCGGTTGTAACCGGTTGAAGCCGGTTTGAACTGTTCCAAGCTGGGTGGAACAGGTCCAGACCGGACCGGTTTGAACCAGTTGAATCCGGTTCGAACCGGTCTAGACCGGTTTGAACTGGTTGAAGTCGGTTTGAACCGGTCCAAGCTGGGTGGAACAGGTCTAGACCGGTTGGAACTGGTTGGAACCGGATGAACCTGGTTTAAACCGGTGCAGACTGGTTGGAACCGGTTGAAGCCAGTTTCAGCCGGTGTAGACTAGTTGGATCTGGTCCAGAACGGTTTGAACCGGTTTAAGCCGGTTTCAACCTGTCCAAACTGGTTGGAACCAGTGTAGACTGGTTGTAACTGGTCCAGACCGCTTTAAACCGGTTGAAGCCGTTTTCAGCCTGTCTAGACCGGTTGGAACCGGTCCAGACCGGTTTGAACCGGTTTAAGCCGGTTTGAACCTGTCCAAGCTGGTTGGAACCAGTCGAGACTGGTTGGAACCGTTCCAAGTTGGTTCGAAATGGTTTCGACCAGTTGGAACCAGTAAAGACTGGTTGGAACCGGTTGAAGCAAGTTTGGACTGGTCTAGACAGGTTGGAACCGGTTGAAGCCGGTTTCAGCCGGTCTGTATCAGTTGGAAGAGGTCTAGACTGGGAACAGGTCTAGACCGGTTGGAACCGGTTCAGACCGGTTTGAACCGGTTCACACCAGTTTGAATCGGTCTAGACCGGTTGGAACCGGTCCAGACCAGTTTGAACCAGTTGAATCCGGTTGGAACCGGTCTAGACCGGTTGGAACCGGTTGCAGCCAGTTTGAACTGGTCCAAGCTGGGTGGAACAGGTTTAGATCGGTAGGAACGGGTTCACGCCAGTTTGAATCGGTCCAGACCGGTTTGAACTGGTTGAAGCTGGTTTCAGCCGGTCTAGAGTGGTTGGAACCGGTACAAGCTGGTTTGAACTGGTCTCGACCGGTTGGAACCGGTTGAAGCCGGTTTCAGCTGGTCTGTATCAGTTGGAACAGGTCTAGACTGGTTGGACTCGTTCTAGATAGGTAGGAACCGGTTCAGACCGATTTTAACTGGTTGAAGCCGGTTTCATCTGGACTAGACCAGTTGGAACCGGTCCAGACCGGTTTGAACCAGTTGAATCCGGTTGGAACCGGTCTAGACCGGTTGGAACCGGATGAAGCCAGTTTGAACTGGTCCAAGCTGGGTGGAACAGGTCTAGACCGGTTGGAACCGGTTCACGCCAATTTGAATCGGTCTAGACTGGTTTGAACCAGTTGAATCCGGTTGGAACCGGTCTAGACCAGTTGGAACCGGTTGAAGCCGGTTTGAACCGGTCCAAGCTGGGTGGAACAGATCTAGAACAGTTGGAAACGGTCCAGACCGGTTTGAACCAGTTTAGACCGGTTTAAACCAGTTGAATACGGTTGGAACCGGTCTAGACCGGTTGGAACCGGTTGAAGCCGGTTTGAACTGGTCCAAGCTGGGTGGAACAGGTCTAGACCTGTTGGAACAGGTTCACGCCAGTTTGAATCGGTCCAGACCGGTTTGAACTGGTTGAAGCTGTTTTCAGCCGGTCTAGAGTGGTGGGAACCGGTACAAGCTGGTTTGAACTGGTCTAGACCGGTTGGAACCGGTTCAGACTGGTTGGAACGGGTTGAAGCCGGTTTCAGCTGGTCTGTATCAGTTGGAACAGGTCTAGACTGGTTGGAATCGTTCTAGATAGGTTGGAACCGGTTCAGAGCGATTTTAAATGGTTGAAGCCGGTTTCATTCGGACTAGACCAGTTGGAACTGGTCCAGACCTGTTTGAACCAGTTCAGACCGGTTTGAACCAGTTGAATCCGGTTGGAACCGGTCTAGACCGGTTGGAACCGAATGAAGATGGTTTGAACTGGTCCAAGCTGGGTGGAACAGGTCTAGACCTGTTGGAACCGGTTCACGCCAGTTTGAATCGGGCTAGACCGGTTTAAACCAGTTGAATCCGGTTGGAACTGGTCTAGACCGGTTGGAACCGGTTGAAGCCGGTTTGAACCGGTCCAAGCTGGGTGGAACAGGTCTAGACCGGTTGGAACCGGTTGAACCCGGTTTAAACCGGTGCAGACTGGTTGGAACCGGTTTAAGCCAGTTTCAGCCGGTCTAGACTAGTTGGAACCGGTCCAGACCGGTTTGAACCGGTTTAAGCCGGTTTGAACCTGTCCAAACTTGTTGGAACCAGTCTAGACTGGTTGAAACTGGTCCAGACCGGTTTAAACAGGTCTGGACTGGTTTGAACCGGTTTAAGCCGGTTTGAACCTGTCCAAACTGGTTGGAACCAGTCTAGACTGGTTGGAACTGGTCCAGACCGGTTTAAACCGGTTGGAGCCGTTTTCAGCCTGTCTAGACCGGTTGGAATCGGTCCAGACCGATTTTAACTGCTTGAAGCCGGTTTCGTCCGGACTAGACCAGTTGGAACTGGTCCAAGCTGGTTGGAACTGGTCTAGACCAGTTGGAACCTCCTCAGACCGGTTGGAACCAGTTGACGCCGGTTTGAACTGGTCTAGACTGGTTGGAATCGGTCGAGAATGGTTTAAACTGTTTGAAGCCGGTATCAGCTGGTCTAGACTGGTTGGAACCGGTCCAAGTTGGTTCGAACTGGTCTTGACCGGTTGGAACTGGTTGAAGCCGGTTTCAACTGGACTAGGCCAGTTGGAACCGGTCCAAGCTGGTTGGAACCGGTGTAGAACAGTTGGAAACGGTCCAGACCGGTTTGAACAAGTTGAATCCGGTTGGGACCGGTCTAGACCGGTTGGAACCGGTTGAAGCCGGTTTGAACTGGTCCAAGCTGGCTGGAACAGGTCTAGACAGGTTGGAACCGGTTCAGACCGGTTTGAACCAGTTCACACCAGTTTGAATCGGTCTAGACCGGTTGGAACCGGTTGAAGCCGGTTTGAACTGGTCCAAGCTGGGTGGAACAGATATAGACCGGTTGAAACCGGTTCACGCCAGTTTAAATCGGTCCACACCGGTTTGAACTGGTTGAAGCTGGTTTCAGCCGGTCTAGAGTGGTTGGAACCGGTACAAGCTGGTTTAAAATGGTCTAGACCGGTTGGAACCGGTTCAGACCGGTTGGAACCGGTTGAAGCCGGTTTCAGCTGATCTGTATCAGTTGGAACAAGTCTAGACTGGTTGGAATCATTCTAGATAGGTTGGAACCGGTTCAGACCGATTTTAACTGGTTGAAGCCGGTTTCATCCGGACTAGACCAGTTGGAACCGGTCCAGACCGGTTTGAACCAGTTGAATCCGGTTGGAACCGGTCTAGACGGTTGGAACCGGATGAAGCCAGTTTGAACTGGTCCAAGCTGGGTGGAACAGGTCTAGACCGGTTGGAACCGGTTCATGCCAGTTTGAATCGGTCTAGACTATTTTGAACCAGTTGAATCCGGTTGGAACCGGTCTAGACCGGATGCAACTGGATGAAGCCGGTTTGAACTGGTCTAAGCTGGGTGGAACAGGTATAGACCTGTTGGAACAGGTTCAGGCCAGTTTGAATCAGACTAGACCGGTTTGAACCAGTTGAATCCGATTGGAACCGGTCCAAGCTGGGTGCAACAGGTCTAGACCTGTTTGAACCAGTTGAAGCCGGTTTAAACCGGTGCAGACTGGTTGGAACCAGTTGAAGCCGGTTTCAGCCGGTCTAGACTAGTTGGAACCGGTCCAGACCGGTTTGAACCGGTGTAAGCCGGTTTGAACCTGTCCAAGCTGGTTGGAACCAGTCTAGACTGGTTGGAACTGGTCCACACCGGTTTAAACCTGTTGAAGCCGTTTTCAGCCTGTCTAGACGGGTTGGAATCGGTCCAGATTGATTTTAACTGGTTGAAGCCGGTTTGATCCGGACTAGACGAGCTGCAACTGGTCCAAGCTGTTTGGAACTGGTCTAGATCAGTTCGAACCTCTTCAGACCGGTTGGAACCAGTTGACGCCGGTTAGAACCGGTCTAGACTGGTTGGAACCGGTCGAGAACGGTTTAAACTGTTTGAAGCCAGTATCAGATGGTATATACTGGTTGGAACCGGTCCAAGTTGGTTCGAACTGGTCTAGCCCGGTTGGAACCGGTTGAAGCCAGTTTGAACTGGTCTAGACCGGTTGGAACTGGTTGAAGCCGGTTTCAACTGGTCTGTATCAGTTGGAACAGGTCTAGACTGGTTGGAACCGTTCTAGACAGGTTGGAACCGGTTCAGACTGATTTTAACTGGTTGAAGCCGGTTTCATCTGGACTAGACAAGTTGGAACCGGTCCAAGCTGGTTGGAACCGGTGTAGAACAGTTGGAAACGGTCCAGGCCGGTTTGAACCAGTTGAATCCGGTTGGAACCGGTCCAAGCTGGGTGCAACAGGTCTAGACCGGTTGAAGCCGGTTTAAACCGGTGCAGACTGGTTGGAACTGGTTGAAGCCGGTTTCAGCCGGTCTAGACTAGCCGGTTTGAAACTGTCCATGATGGTTGGAACCAGTCTAGACTGGTTGAAACTGGTCTAGACCGGTTTAAACCAGTTGAAGCCGTTTTCAGCCTGTCTAGACCGGTTGGAATCGGTCCAGACAGATTTTAACTGCTTGAAGCCGGTTTCGTCCGGACTAGACCAGTTGGAACTGGTCCAAGCTGGTTGGAACTGGTCTAGACCAGTTGGAACCTCCTCAGACCGGTTGGTACCAGTTGACGCCGGTTTGAACTGGTCTAGACTGGTTGGAATCGGTCGAGAATGGTTTAAACTGTTTGAAGCCGGTATCAGCTGGTCTAGACTGGTTGGAACCGGTCCAAGTTGGTTCGAACTGGTCTTGACTGGTTGGAACCGGTCTAGGCGGGTTGGAACCGGGTGAAGCCGGTTTGAACTGGTCCAAGCTGGGTGGAACAGGTCTAGAACAGTTGGAAACGGTCCAGACCTGTTTGAACCAGTTCAGACTGGTTTGAACCAGTTTAATCCAGTTGGAACCGGTCTAGACACAGGTCTAACAGGTCTCAGAGATATGGTCAAATTTAAAGCTTTCATTGATGGGCTGAATATTGGTGGTTAATATGAATGTATTGCTGAAGAAGTTGTTCTTATTTCAAGCCTTACCAATTATTGATAATGTTAATTGTTTTAAAGAATGGCAAATAGCGCTGTCTAAATTTATCTGGCGGGGGGGCAGAATTAAATATAAACTCCTCACTGATGCAAAAGAAAGAGGGGGATTCTCCCTGCCAGATTTGAAGATATATTTTGAAGCTGCTGCCTTCTGCTGGATTAAGGATTGGATTCAATTAGACAATGAAGATGTCCTAGATTTGAAGGGATTTGACAATCGATTTGGATAGCATGCATATTTATGGTATGACAAGATAAAGGCCCACAGTGGTTTTATAATGTATGGACTAGGTATAAAGATCTCTTAGTAAGAAAAACACCCAAGTGGATTTTGCCAATGGAAGCACAGGCCCAAAAAAAGTTAAACATGGAAAACAAATGGTTGAGGTATTTAGATTTACTGGTAGGAGATCATGAAGGTTTTAAATTAAAACCATTTGAACAAATTAAAGATAAAGTGAATTGGCTACAATATTACCAAAGTAATGAATTATATAAGATTGATAGGAGAAATGGTTTTGCAACAGAAAAAACCAAATTGGAAATGGAGTTGTTAGACACCAAAGTGTCTTTTTATCACAGGGTAAGAAATCAGCCCTCCACAACTTAACCGTCGTAAAAAGATTTTTTTGAAAAATAGAAGGCTTTTTATTACAGTGCAAGAAATCAGCCCTCAACAACTTAAGCGGCAGGAAAATTTTTTTTTTTGAAAAAATCCCTAAGCCCCTGGGGCCATAATTTCAAGAAAAAATCTGATTTTTGGCAATTCACTCAAAAATGGTGCCAAACGGTTGCAAATGCTCCCCTGAAAGCTGTGGCGAAGGAAACAGAAGGCTTTTTATCATGACAGGAAATCAGCACTCGACAACTTAACCGGCGGAAAAACATTTATTTGAAAATATCCCTAAGCCTCGGGGTCACAATTTCAGTGAAAAGCTGACTTTTGGCAATTCACTCAAAAATGGTGCCAAATGGTTGCAAAAGCTCCCCTGAAAGGTTTGGCGGTCGAAATAGAAGGCTTTTAATCACAGGACAAGAAATCAGCCCTCCACAACTTAACCGGCAGAAAAAGATTTTTTTGAAAAAATGCCTAAGCCCCGGGGTCACAATTTCAGGAAAAATCTGACTTTTGGCAGATCACTCAAAAATGGTGCCAAAAGGTTACAAATGCTCCCCTGAAAGGTTTGGTGGTCGAAACAGAAGGCTTTTTATCACAGGACAAGAATTCAGCCCTCAAAAACTTAACCGGCAGAAAAAGATTTTTTTTGAAAAAATCCCTAAGCCCCGGGGTCACAATTTCAGCAAAAATCTGACTTTTGGCAGTTCACTAAAAAATGGTGCCAAACGGTTGCAAATGCTCCCCTGAAAGGTTTGGTGGTCGAAACAGAAGGCTTTTTATCACAGGACAAGAAATCAGCCCTCGAAAACTTAAACAGCAGAAAAAGATTTTTTTGAAAAAATCCCTAAACCCCGGGGTCACAATTTCAGTAAAAATCTGACTTTTGGCAGATCACTAAAAAATGGTGCCAAAAGGTTGCAAAAGCTCCCGTGAAAAATTTGGCAGTCGAAACAGAAGGCTTTTTATCACAGGACAAGAAATCAACCCTCAAGGACTTAACCGGCTGAAATTTTGTTTTTGAAACATTCCCTAAGCCCCGGGGTCACAATTTCAGGAAAAATCTGACTTTTGGCAGTTCACTCAAAAATGGTGCCAAAAGGTTGCAAACGCTCCCCTGAAAGTTTTGACGGTCGAAACAGAAGGCGTTTTATCACAGGACAAGAAATCAGCCCTCCACAACTTAACCGTCTGAAAAAGATTTTTTTTAAAAAATGCCTAAGCCCCGGGGTCACAATTTCAGGAAAAATCTGACTTTTGGCAGATCAATCAGAAATGGTGCTAAAAGGTTGCAAATGCTCCCCTGAAAGTTTTGGCGGTCGAAAGAGAAGGCGTTTTATCACAGGACAAGAAATCAGCCCCCAAAAGTTAACCGGCAGGAAAATTTTTTTTTTTGAAAAAATCCCTAAGCCCCTGGGGCCATAATTTCAAGAAAAAATCTGATTTTTGGCAATTCACTCAAAAATGGTGCCAAACGGTTGCAAATGCTCCCCTGAAAGCTGTGGCGAAGGAAACAGAAGGCTTTTTATCATGACAGGAAATCAGCACTCGACAACTTAACCGGCGGAAAAACATTTATTTGAAAATATCCCTAAGCCTCGGGGTCACAATTTCAGTGAAAAGCTGACTTTTGGCAATTCACTCAAAAATGGTGCCAAATGGTTGCAAAAGCTCCCCTGAAAGGTTTGGCGGTCGAAATAGAAGGCTTTTAATCACAGGACAAGAAATCAGCCCTCCACAACTTAACCGGCAGAAAAAGATTTTTTTGAAAAAATGCCTAAGCCCCGGGGTCACAATTTCAGGAAAAATCTGACTTTTGGCAGATCACTCAAAAATGGTGCCAAAAGGTTACAAATGCTCCCCTGAAAGGTTTGGTGGTCGAAACAGAAGGCTTTTTATCACAGGACAAGAATTCAGCCCTCAAAAACTTAACCGGCAGAAAAAGATTTTTTTTGAAAAAATCCCTAAGCCCCGGGGTCACAATTTCAGCAAAAATCTGACTTTTGGCAGTTCACTAAAAAATGGTGCCAAACGGTTGCAAATGCTCCCCTGAAAGGTTTGGTGGTCGAAACAGAAGGCTTTTTATCACAGGACAAGAAATCAGCCCTCGAAAACTTAAACAGCAGAAAAAGATTTTTTTGAAAAAATCCCTAAACCCCGGGGTCACAATTTCAGTAAAAATCTGACTTTTGGCAGATCACTAAAAAATGGTGCCAAAAGGTTGCAAAAGCTCCCGTGAAAAATTTGGCAGTCGAAACAGAAGGCTTTTTATCACAGGACAAGAAATCAACCCTCAAGGACTTAACCGGCTGAAATTTTGTTTTTGAAACATTCCCTAAGCCCCGGGGTCACAATTTCAGGAAAAATCTGACTTTTGGCAGTTCACTCAAAAATGGTGCCAAAAGGTTGCAAACGCTCCCCTGAAAGTTTTGACGGTCGAAACAGAAGGCGTTTTATCACAGGACAAGAAATCAGCCCTCCACAACTTAACCGTCTGAAAAAGATTTTTTTTAAAAAATGCCTAAGCCCCGGGGTCACAATTTCAGGAAAAATCTGACTTTTGGCAGATCAATCAGAAATGGTGCTAAAAGGTTGCAAATGCTCCCCTGAAAGTTTTGGCGGTCGAAAGAGAAGGCGTTTTATCACAGGACAAGAAATCAGCCCCCAAAAGTTAACCGGCAGAAAAAGATTTTTTTGAAAAAATGCCTAAGCCCTGGGGTCACAATTTCAGCAAAAATCTGACTTTTGGCAGTTCACTCAAAAATGGTGCCAAAAGCTTGCAAATGCTCCCCTGATAGTTTTGGAGGTCGAAACAGAAGGCGTTTTATCACAGGACAAGAAATCAGCCCCCACAACTTAACCGGCAGAAAAAGATTTTTTTGAAAAAATCCCTAAGCCCCGGGGTCACAAATTCAGCAAAAATCTGATTTTTGGCAGTTCACTCAAAAATGGTTCCAAAGGTTGGAAATGCTCCCCTGAAAGGTTTGGCGGTCTAAACAGAAGTCTTTTTATCACAGGACAAGAAATCAGCCCTCAACAACTTAACCGGCAGAAAAAGATTTTTTTGAAAAAATGCCTAAGCCCCGAGGTCACAATTTCAGGAAAAATCTGACTTTTGGCAGATCAATCAAAAATGGTGCCAAAACGTTGCAAATGCTCCCCTGAAAGGTTTGGAGGTCGAAACAGAAGGCGTTTTATCACAGGACAAGAAATCAGCCCTCAACAACTTAACCGGCAGAAAAAGATTTTTTTGAAAAAATCCCTAACCCCGGGGTCAAAATTTCAGGAAAAATCTCACTTTTGGCAGATCAATCAAAAATGGTGCCAAAACGTTGCAAATGCTCCCCTGAAAGTTTTGGAGGTCGAAACAGAAGGCGTTTTATCACAGGACAAGAAATCAGCCCCCCACAACTTAACCAACAGAAAAAGATTTTTTTGAAAATTTCCCCAAGCCCCGGGGTCACAATTTCAGGAAAAATCTGACTTTTGGCAGATCACTCAAAAATGGTGACAAACGGTTGCAAATGCTCCCCTGAAAGGCTTGGCGGTCTAAACAGAAGTCTTTTTATAACAGGACAAGAAATCAGCCCTCAACAACTTAACCGGCAGAAAGAGGTTTTTTTGAAAAAATCACTAAGCCCCGGGGTCAAATTTCAGCAAAAATCTTCATTTTTGGCAATTCAATCAAAAATGGTGCCAAACGGTTGCAAAAGCTCCCGTGAAAGGTTTGGCGGTCTAAACAGAAGTATTTTTATCACAGGCCAAGAAATCAGCCCTCAACGACTTAACCGGCAGAATTTTTTTTAAAAAAAAAAATCCCTAAGCAAATGCTCCCCTGAAAGTTTTGGCGGTCGAAACAGAAGGCGTTTTATAACAGGACAAGAAATCAGCCCCCCACAAGTTAACCGGCAGAAAAAGATTTTTTTGAATAAATGCCTAAGCCCTGGCGTCACAATTTCAGCAAAAATCTGACTTTTGGCAATTCAACCAAAAATGGTGCCAGAAGGTTGCAAATGCTCCCCTGAAAGGTTTGGAGGTCGAAACAGAAGTCTTTTTACTACAGGACAAGAAATCAGCCCTCAAAAACTTAACCGGCAGAAAAAGATTTTTTTGAAAAAATGCCTAAGCCCCGGCGTCAAAATTTCAGCAAAAATCTGACTTTTGGCAATTCAATCAAAAATGGTGCCAAACGGTTGCAAATGCTCCCGTGAAAGGTTTGGCGGTCTAAGCAGAAGTCTTTTTATCAACTTAACCGGGAGAAAAAGATTTTTTTGAAAAAATCCCTAAGCCCTGGGGTCACAATTTCAGGAAAAATCTGACTTTTGGCAGATCACTCAAAAATGGTGCCAAAAAGTTGGAAATGCTCCCCTGAAAGGTTTGGCGGTCTAAACACAAGTCTTTTTATCACAGGACAAGAAATCAGCCCTCAACAACTTAACAGGGAGAATTTTTTTTTTTGAAAAAATCCCTAAGCCCTGGGGTCACAATTTCAGGACAAATCTGACTTTTGGCCAATCACTCAAAAATGGTGCCAAAAGGTTGCAAATGCTCCCCTGAAAGGTTTGGCGGTCTAAACACAAGTCTTTTTATCACAGGACAAGAAATCAGCCCTCAACAACTTAAGCGGCAGAAAAAGATTTTTTTGAAAAAACTCCTAAGCCCCGGGGTCACAATTTCAGTAAAAATCTGACGTTTGGCAATTCATTCTAAAATGGTGTCAAACGGTTGCAAATGATCCCCTGAAAGGTTTGGCGAAGGAAACAGAAGGCTTTTTATCACAGGACAAGAAATCAGCCCTCCACAACTTAAAGGGCAGAAAAAGATTTTTTTGAAAAAATCCCTAAGTCCCGGGGTCACAATTTCAGAAAAAATCTGACTTTTGGCAGTTCACTCAAAAATGGTGCCAAAAGGTTGAAATGCTCACCTGAAAGGATTGGCGGTCGTATCAGAAGGCTTTTTATCACAGTAAAAGAAATCAGCCCTCCACAACTTAACCGGCAGAATTTTTTTTTTTGAAAAAATCCCTAAGCCCCGGGGTCACAATTTCAGCAAAAATCTGACTTTTGGCAATTCACTCAAAAATGGTGCCAAATGGTTGAAAAAGGTCCTGTGAAAGGTTTGGCGGTCTAAAGAGAAGTCTTTTTATCACAGGACAGGAAATCAGCCCTCAACAACTTAACCGGCAGAAAATTTTTTTTTGAAAAAATCCCTAACTCCCGGGGTCACAATTTCAGTAAAAATCTGACGTTTGGCAATTCATTCTAAAATGGTGTCAAACGGTTGCAAATGCTCCCCTGAAAGGTTTGGCGAAGGAAACAGAAGGCTTTTTATCACAGGACAAGAAATCAGCCCTCCACAACTTAACCGGCAGAAAAATATTTTTTTGAAAAAATGCCTAAGCCCCGGGGTCACAAATTCAGCAAAAGTCTGACTTTTGGAAATTCACTCAAAAATGGTGCCAAAAGGTTGCAAATGCTCCCCTGAAAGCTATGGGGGTCGAAACAGAAGGCTTTTTATAACCCGACAAGAAATCAGCCCTCCACAACTTAACCGACAGAAAAAGATTTTTTTGAAAAAATCCCTAAGCCCCTGGGTCACAATTTCAGTAAAAATATGACATTTGGCAATTCACTCAAAAATAGTGCCAAACGGTTGCAAATGCTCCCCTGAAAGGTTTGGCGGTCGAAACAGATCGCTTTTTATCACAGGACAAGAAATCAGCCCTCCACAACTTAACCGGCAGAAAATGATTTTTTTGAAAAAATCCCTAAGCCCCGGGGTCACAATTTCAGGAAAAATCTGACTTTTGGCAATTCACTCAAAAATGGTGCCAAACGGTTGCAAATGCTCCCCTGAAAGGTTTGGCGAAGGAAACAGAAGTCTTTTTATCACAGAACAAGAAATCAGCCCTTCACAACTTAAACGGCAGAAAAAGATTTTTTTGAAAAAATCCCTAAGGCCTGGGGTCACAATTTCAGCAAAAATCTGACTTTTGGCAGTTCACTCAAAAATGGTGCCAAAAGGTTGCAAATGCTCCCCTGAAAGGATTGGCGGTCGAAACAGAAGGCTTTTTATCACAGGACAAGTAATCAGCCCTCCACAACTTAACCGGCAGAAAAAGATTTTTTTGAAAAATTGCCTAACCTCCGGGGTAACAATTTCAGGAAAACTCTGACTTTTGGCAGTTCACTCAAAAATGGTGCCAAAAGGTTGCAATAGCTCCCGTGAAAGGTTTGGCGGTCTAAACAGAAATCTTTTTATCACAAGACAAGAAATCAGCCCTCAACAACTTAACCGGGAGAAATTTATTTTTTGAAAAAATGCCTAAGCCCCGGGGTCACAATTTCAGGAAAAATCTGACTTTTGTCAGTTCACTCAAAAATGGTGCCAAAAGGTTGAAATGCTCCCCTGAAAGGATTGGCGGTCGAATCAGAAGGCTTTTTATCACAGGACAAGAAATCAGCCCTCCACAACTTAACCGGCAGAAAAAGATTTTTTTGAAAAAATGCCTAAGCCCCGGGGTCACCATTTCAGTAAAAATCTGACTTTTGGCAATTCACTCAAAAATGGTGCCAAACGGTTGCAAAAGGTCCCGTGAAAGGTTTGGCGGTCTAAAGAGAAGTCTTTTTATCACAGGACAGGAAATCAGCCCTCAACAACTTAACCGGCAGAAAAAGATTTTTTTGAAAAAATGCCTAAGCCCCGGGGTCACAATTTCAGCAAACGTCTGACTTTTGGAAATTCATTCTAAAATGGTGTCAAAAGGTTGCAAATTCTCCCCTGAAAGGTATGTTGTCGAAACAGAAGGCTTTTTATAACCGGAGAAGAAATCAGCCCTCCACAACTTAACCAACAGAAAAAGATTTTTTTGAAAAAATCCCTAAGCCCCGGGGTCACAATTTCAGTAAAAATCTGACTTTTGTCAATTCACTCAAAAATGGTGTCAAACGGTTGCAAATGCTCCCCTGAAAGGTTTGGCGAAGGAAACAGAAGGCTTTTTATCACAGAACAAGAAATCAGCCCTACACAACTTAAGCAGTAGAAAAAGATTTTTTTGAAAAAATCCCTAAGCCCCGGGGTCACAATTTCAGTAAAAATCTGACGTTTGGCAATTCATTCTAAAATGGTGTCAAACGGTTGCAAATGCTCCCCTGAAAGGTTTGGCGAAGGAAACAGAAGGCTTTTTATCACAGGACAAGAAATCAGCCCTCCACAACTTAAAGGGCAGAAAAAGATTTTTTTGAAAAAATCCCTAAGCCCCGGGGTCACAATTTCAGGAAAAATCTGACTTTTGGCAGTTCACTCAAAAATGGTGCCAAAAGGTTGAAAAAGGTCCCGTGAAAGGTTTGGCGGTCTAAAGAGAAGTCTTTTTATCACAGGACAGGAAATCAGCCCTCAACAACTTAACCGGCAGAAATTTTTTTTTGAAAAAATCCCTAAGCCCCGGGGTCACAATTTCAGGAAAAATCTGACTTTTGGCAGTTCACTCAAAAATGGTGCCAAAAGGTTGGAATAACTCCCGTGAAAGGTTTGGCGGTCGAAACAGAAGGCTTTTTATCACAGGACAAGTAATCAGCCCTCCACAACTTAACCGACAGAAAAAGATTTTTTTGAAAAAATGCCTAAGCCCCGGGGTCACAATTTCAGTAAAAATCTGACGTTTGGCAATTCATTCTAAAATGGTGTCAAACGGTTGCAAATGCTCCCCTGAAAGGTTTGGCGAAGGAAACAGAAGGCTTTTTATCACAGGACAAGAAATCAGCCCTCCACAACTTAACCGCCAGAAAAATATTTTTTTGAAAAAATGCCTAAGCCCCGGGGTCACAATTTCAGCAAACGTCTGACTTTTGGAAATTCACTCAAAAATGGTGCCAAAAGGTTGCAAATGCTCCCCTGAAAGGTATGGCGGTCGAAACAGAAGGCTTTTTATAACCGGAGAAGAAATCAGCCCTCCACAACTTAACCAACAGAAAAAGATTTTTTTGAAAAAATCCCTAAGCCCCTGGGTCACAATTTCAGTAAAAATCTGACTTTTGGCAATTTACTCAAAAATGGTGTCAAATGGTTGCATATGCTCCCGTGAAAGGTTTGGCGGTCTAAAGAGAAGTCTTTTTATCACAGGACAGGAAATCAGGCCTACACAACTTAACCGGCAGAAATTTTTTTTTTGAAAAAATCCCTAAGCCCCTGGGTCACAATTTCAGTAAAAATCTGACTTTTGGCAATTCACTCAAAAATGGTGTCAAACGGTTGCAAATGCTCCCCTGAAAGGTTTGGCGAAGGAAACAAAAGGCTTTTTATCACAGGACAAGAAATCAGCCCCCCACAACTTAACAGGTAGAAAAAGATTTTTTTTAAAAAATCCCTAAGGCCTGGGGTCACAATTTCAGCAAAAATCTGACTTTTGGCAGTTCACTCAAAAATGGTGCCAAAAGCTTGCAAATGCTCCCCTGAAAGGATTGGCGGTCGAAACAGAAGGCTTTTTATCACAGGACAAGTAATCAGCCCTAAACAAATTAATCGGCAGAAAAATTTTTTTTGAAAAAATGCCTAAGCCCCGGGGTCACAATTTCAGGAAAAATCTGACTTTTGGCAGTTCACTCAAAAATGGTGCCAAAAGGTTGCAATAACTCCCGTGAAAGGTTTGGCGGTCGAAACAGAAGGCTTTTTATAACAGGACAAGTAATCAGCCCTCCACAACTTAACCGACAGAAAAAGATTTTTTTGAAAAAATGCCTAAGCCCCGGGGTCACCAATTCAGTAAAAATCTGACTTTTGGCAATTCACTCAAAAATGGTGCCAAACGGTTGCAAAAGGTCCCGTGAAAGGTTTGGCGGTCTAAAGAGAAGTCTTTTTATCACAGGACAGGAAATCAGCCCTCAACTACTTAACCGGCAGAAAAAGATTTTTTTGAAAAAATGCCTAAGCCCCGGGGTCACAATTTCAGTAAAAATCTGACGTTTGGCAATTCATTCTAAAATGGTGTCAAACGGTTGCAAATGCTCCCCTGAAAGGTTTGGCGAAGGAAACAGAAGGCTTTTTATCACAGGACAAGAAATCAGCCCTCCACAACTTAACCGCCAGAAAAATATTTTTTTGAAAAAATGCCTAAGCCCCGGGGTCACAATTTCAGCAAACGTCTGACTTTTGGCAATTCACTCAAAAATGGTGCCAAAAGGTTGCAAATGCTCCCCTGAAAGGTATGGCGGTCGAAACAGAAGGCTTTTTATAACCGGACAAGAAATCAGCCCTCCACAACTTAACCGACAGAAAAAGATTTTTTTGAAAAAATGCCTAAGGCCCGGGGTCACAATTTCAGCAAAAATCTGCCTTTTTGCAATTCACTCAAAAATAGTGCCAAACGGTTGCAAATGCTCCCCTGAAAGGTTTGGCGAAGGAAACAGAAGGCTTTTTATCACAGGAGAAGAAATCAGCCCTCCACAACTTAAAGGGCAGAAAAAGATTTTTTTGAAAAAATCCCTAAGCCCCGGGGTCACAATTTCAGGAAAAATCTGACTTTTGGCAGTTCACTCAAAAATGGTGCCAAAAGGTTGAAATGCTCCCCTGAAAGGATTGGCGGTCGAATCAGAAGGCTTTTTATCACAGTAAAAGAAATCAGCCCTCCACAACTTAACCGGCAGAATTTTTTTTTTTGAAAAAATCCCTAAGCCCCGGGGTCACAATTTCAGCAAAAATCTATCTTTTGGCAATTCACTCAAAAATGGTGCCAAACGGTTGAAAAAGGTCCTGTGAAAGGTTTGGCGGTCTAAAGAGAAGTCTTTTTATCACAGGACAGGAAATCAGCCCTCAACAACTTAACCGGCAGAAAATTTTTTTTGAAAAAATCCCTAACTCCCGGGGTCACAAATTCAGCAAAAGTCTGACTTTTGGAAATTCACTCAAAAATGGTGCCAAAAGGTTGCAAATGCTCCCCTGAAAGCTATGGGGGTCGAAACAGAAGGCTTTTTATAACCCGACAAGAAATCAGCCCTCCACAACTTAACCGACAGAAAAAGATTTTTTTGAAAAAATCCCTAAGCCCTTGGGTCACAATTTCAGTAAAAATATGACATTTGGCAATTCACTCAAAAATAGTGCCAAACGGTTGCAAATGCTCCCCTGAAAGGTTTGGCGGTCGAAACAGATCGCTTTTTATCACAGGACAAGAAATCAGCCCTCCACAACTTAACCGGCAGAAAAAGATTTTTTTGAGAAAATCCCTAAGGCCCGATGTCACAACTTCAGCAAAAATCTGACTTTTGGCAATTCACTCAAAAATGGTGCCAAACGTTTGCAAAAGGTCCTGTGAAAGGTTTGGCGGTCTAAACAGAAATCTTTTTATCACAAGACAAGAAATCAGCCCTCAACAACTTAACCGGGAGAAATTTATTTTTTGAAAAAATGCCTAAGCCCCGGGGTCACAATTTCAGGAAAAATCTGACTTTTGTCAGTTCACTCAAAAATGGTGCCAAAAGGTTGAAATGCTCCCCTGAAAGGATTGGCGGTCGAATCAGAAGGCTTTTTATCACAGGACAAGAAATCAGCCCTCCACAACTTAACCGGCAGAAAAAGATTTTTTTGAAAAAATGCCGAAGCCCCGGCGTCACCATTTCAGTAAAAATCTGACTTTTGGCAATTCACTCAAAAATGGTGCCAAACGGTTGCAAAAGGTCCCGTGAAAGGTTTGGCGGTCTAAAGAGAAGTCTTTTTATCACAGGACAGGAAAGCAGCCCTCAACAACTTAACCGGCAGAAAAAGATTTTTTTGAAAAAATGCCTAAGCCCCGGGGTCACAATTTCAGCAAACGTCTGACTTTTGGAAATTCACTCAAAAATGGTGCCAAAAGGTTGCAAATGCTCCCCTGAAAGGTATGTTGTCGAAACAGAAGGCTTTTTATAACCGGAGAAGAAATCAGCCCTCCACAACTTAACCAACAGAAAAAGATTTTTTTGAAAAAATCCCTAAGCCCCGGGGTCACAATTTCAGTAAAAATCTGACTTTTGTCAATTCATTCAAAAATGGTGTCAAACGGTTGCAAATGCTCCCCTGAAAGGTTTGGCGAAGGAAACAGAAGGCTTTTTATCACAGAACAAGAAATCAGCCCTACACAACTTAAACGGCAGAAAAAGATTTTTTTGAAAAAATCCCTAAGCCCCGGGGTCACAATTTCAGTAAAAATCTGACTTTTGGCAATTCACTCAAAAATGGTATCAAACGGTTGCAAATGCTCCCCTGAAAGATTTGGCGAAGGAAACAAAAGGCTTTTTATCACAGGACAAGAAATCAGCCCCCCACAACTTAAGCAGTAGAAAAAGATTTTTTTTAAAAAATCCCTAAGGCCTGGGGTCACAATTTCAGCAAAAATCTGACTTTTGGCAATTCACTCAAAAATGGTGCCAAAAGGTTGCAAATGCTCCCCTGAAAGGTATGGCGGTCGAAACAGAAGGCTTTTTATAACCGGACAAGAAATCAGCCCTCCACAACTTAACCGACAGAAAAAGATTTTTTTGAAAAAATGCCTAAGGCCCGGGGTCACAATTTCAGCAAAAATCTGCCTTTTTGCAATTCACTCAAAAATGGTGCCAAACGGTTGCAAAGGTCCCGTGAAAAGTTTGGCGGTCTAAACAGAAGTCTTTTTTATCACAGGACAAGAAATCAGCCCTCAACAACTTAACCGGCAGAATTTTTTTTTTTGAAAAAATCCCTAAGCCCCGGGGTCACAATTTCAGTAAAAATCTGACGTTTGGCAATTCATTCTAAAATGGTGTCAAACGGTTGCAAATGCTCCCCTGAAAGGTTTGGCGAAGGAAACAGAAGGCTTTTTATCACAGGACAGGAAATCAGCCCTCAACAACTTAACCGGCAGAAAATTTTTTTTGAAAAAATCCCTAAGCCCCGGGGTCACAATTTCAGGAAAAATCTGACTTTTGGCAGTTCACTCAAAAATGGTGCCAAAAGGTTGAAAAAGGTCCTGTGAAAGGTTTGGCGGTCTAAACAGAAATCTTTTTATCACAAGACAAGAAATCAGCCCTCAACAACTTAACCGGGAGAAATTTATTTTTTGAAAAAATGCCTAAGCCCCGGGGTCACAATTTCAGGAAAAATCTGACTTTTGTCAGTTCACTCAAAAATGGTGCCAAAAGGTTGAAATGCTCCCCTGAAAGGATTGGCGGTCGAATCAGAAGGCTTTTTATCACAGGACAAGAAATCAGCCCTCCACAACTTAACCGGCAGAAAAAGATTTTTTTGAAAAAATGCCGAAGCCCCGGCGTCACCATTTCAGTAAAAATCTGACTTTTGGCAATTCACTCAAAAATGGTGCCAAACGGTTGCAAAAGGTCCCGTGAAAGGTTTGGCGGTCTAAAGAGAAGTCTTTTTATCACAGGACAGGAAATCAGCCCTCAACAACTTAACCGGCAGAAAAAGATTTTTTTGAAAAAATGCCTAAGCCCCGGGGTCACAATTTCAGCAAACGTCTGACTTTTGGAAATTCACTCAAAAATGGTGCCAAAAGGTTGCAAATGCTCCCCTGAAAGGTATGTTGTCGAAACAGAAGGCTTTTTATAACCGGAGAAGAAATCAGCCCTCCACAACTTAACCAACAGAAAAAGATTTTTTTGAAAAAATCCCTAAGCCCCGGGGTCACAATTTCAGTAAAAATCTGACTTTTGTCAATTCATTCAAAAATGGTGTCAAACGGTTGCAAATGCTCCCCTGAAAGGTTTGGCGAAGGAAACAGAAGGCTTTTTATCACAGAACAAGAAATCAGCCCTACACAACTTAAACGGCAGAAAAAGATTTTTTTGAAAAAATCCCTAAGCCCCGGGGTCACAATTTCAGTAAAAATCTGACTTTTGGCAATTCACTCAAAAATGGTATCAAACGGTTGCAAATGCTCCCCTGAAAGATTTGGCGAAGGAAACAAAAGGCTTTTTATCACAGGACAAGAAATCAGCCCCCCACAACTTAAGCAGTAGAAAAAGATTTTTTTGAAAAAATCCCTAAGGCCTGGGGTCACAATTTCAGCAAAAATCTGACTTTTGGCAGTTCACTCAAAAATGGTGCCAAAAGGTTGCAAATGCTCCCCTGAAAGGATTGGCGGTCGAAACAGAAGGCTTTTTATCACAGGACAAGTAATCAGCCCTCCACAACTTAACCGGCAGAAAAAGATTTTTTTGAAAAATTGCCTAACCTCCGGGGTAACAATTTCAGGAAAACTCTGACTTTTGGCAGTTCACTCAAAAATGGTGCCAAAAGGTTGCAATAGCTCCCGTGAAAGGTTTGGCGGTCTAAACAGAAATCTTTTTATCACAAGACAAGAAATCAGCCCTCAACAACTTAACCGGGAGAAATTTATTTTTTGAAAAAATGCCTAAGCCCCGGGGTCACAATTTCAGGAAAAATCTGACTTTTGTCAGTTCACTCAAAAATGGTGCCAAAAGGTTGAAATGCTCCCCTGAAAGGATTGGCGGTCGAATCAGAAGGCTTTTTATCACAGGACAAGAAATCAGCCCTCCACAACTTAACCGGCAGAAAAAGATTTTTTTGAAAAAATGCCGAAGCCCCGGGGTCACCATTTCAGTAAAAATCTGACTTTTGGCAATTCACTCAAAAATGGTGCCAAACGGTTGCAAAAGGTCCCGTGAAAGGTTTGGCGGTCTAAAGAGAAGTCTTTTTATCACAGGACAGGAAATCAGCCCTCAACAACTTAACCGGCAGAAAAAGATTTTTTTGAAAAAATGCCTAAGCCCCGGGGTCACAATTTCAGCAAACGTCTGACTTTTGGAAATTCACTCAAAAATGGTGCCAAAAGGTTGCAAATGCTCCCCTGAAAGGTATGTTGTCGAAACAGAAGGCTTTTTATAACCGGAGAAGAAATCAGCCCTCCACAACTTAACCAACAGAAAAAGATTTTTTTGAAAAAATCCCTAAGCCCCGGGGTCACAATTTCAGTAAAAATCTGACTTTTGTCAATTCACTCAAAAATGGTGTCAAACGGTTGCAAATGCTCCCCTGAAAGGTTTGGCGAAGGAAACAGAAGGCTTTTTATCACAGAACAAGAAATCAGCCCTACACAACTTAAACGGCAGAAAAAGATTTTTTTGAAAAAATCCCTAAGCCCCGGGGTCACAATTTCAGTAAAAATCTGACTTTTGGCAATTCACTCAAAAATGGTATCAAACGGTTGCAAATGCTCCCCTGAAAGATTTGGCGAAGGAAACAAAAGGCTTTTTATCACAGGACAAGAAATCAGCCCCCCACAACTTACGCAGTAGAAAAAGATTTTTTTTAAAAAATCCCTAAGGCCTGGGGTCACAATTTCAGAAAAAATCTGACTTTTGGCAGTTCACTCAAAAATGGTGCCAAAAGGTTGAAATGCTCACCTGAAAGGATTGGCGGTCGTATCAGAAGGCTTTTTATCACAGTAAAAGAAATCAGCCCTCCACAACTTAACCGGCAGAATTTTTTTTTTTGAAAAAATCCCTAAGCCCCGGGGTCACAATTTCAGCAAAAATCTGACTTTTGGCAATTCACTCAAAAATGGTGCCAAACGGTTGCAAAGGTCCCGTGAAAAGTTTGGCGGTCTAAACAGAAGTCTTTTTTATCACAGGACAAGAAATCAGCCCTCAACAACTTAACCGGCAGAATTTTTTTTTTTGAAAAAATCCCTAAGCCCCGGGGTCACAATTTCAGTAAAAATCTGACGTTTGGCAATTCATTCTAAAATGGTGTCAAACGGTTGCAAATGCTCCCCTGAAAGGTTTGGCGAAGGAAACAGAAGGCTTTTTATCACAGGACAGGAAATCAGCCCTCAACAACTTAACCGGCAGAAATTTTTTTTTGAAAAAATCCCTAAGCCCCGGGGTCACAATTTCAGGAAAAATCTGACTTTTGGCAGTTCACTCAAAAATGGTGCCAAAAGGTTGAAAAAGGTCCCGTGAAAGGTTTGGCGGTCTAAAGAGAAGTCTTTTTATCACAGGACAGGAAATCAGCCCTCAACAACTTAACCGGCAGAAATTTTTTTTTGAAAAAATCCCTAAGCCCCGGGGTCACCATTTCAGTAAAAATCTGACTTTTGGCAGTTCACTCAAAAATGGTGCCAAAAGGTTGCAAATTCTCCCCTGAAAGGATTGGCGGTCGAAACAGAAGGCTTTTTATCACAGGACAAGTAATCAGCCCTAAACAACTTAATCGGCAGAAATTTTTTTTTTGAAAAAATGCCTAAGCCCCGGGGTCACAATTTCAGGAAAAATCTGACTTTTGGCAGTTCACTCAAAAATGGTGCCAAACGGTTGCAAATGCTCCCCTGAAAGGTTTGGCGAAGGAAACAGAAGTCTTTTTATCACAGAACAAGAAATCAGCCCTTCACAACTTAAACGGCAGAAAAAGATTTTTTTGAAAAAATCCCTAAGGCCTGGGGTCACAATTTCAGCAAAAATCTGACTTTTGGCAGTTCACTCAAAAATGGTGCCAAAAGGTTGCAAATGCTCCCCTGAAAGGATTGGCGGTCGAAACAGAAGGCTTTTTATCACAGGACAAGTAATCAGCCCTCCACAACTTAACCGGCAGAAAAAGATTTTTTTGAAAAATTGCCTAACCTCCGGGGTAACAATTTCAGGAAAACTCTGACTTTTGGCAGTTCACTCAAAAATGGTGCCAAAAGGTTGCAATAGCTCCCGTGAAAGGTTTGGCGGTCTAAACAGAAATCTTTTTATCACAAGACAAGAAATCAGCCCTCAACAACTTAACCGGGAGAAATTTATTTTTTGAAAAAATGCCTAAGCCCCGGGGTCACAATTTCAGGAAAAATCTGACTTTTGTCAGTTCACTCAAAAATGGTGCCAAAAGGTTGAAATGCTCCCCTGAAAGGATTGGCGGTCGAATCAGAAGGCTTTTTATCACAGGACAAGAAATCAGCCCTCCACAACTTAACCGGCAGAAAAAGATTTTTTTGAAAAAATGCCGAAGCCCCGGGGTCACCATTTCAGTAAAAATCTGACTTTTGGCAATTCACTCAAAAATGGTGCCAAACGGTTGCAAAAGGTCCCGTGAAAGGTTTGGCGGTCTAAAGAGAAGTCTTTTTATCACAGGACAGGAAATCAGCCCTCAACAACTTAACCGGCAGAAAAAGATTTTTTTGAAAAAATGCCTAAGCCCCGGGGTCACAATTTCAGCAAACGTCTGACTTTTGGAAATTCACTCAAAAATGGTGCCAAAAGGTTGCAAATGCTCCCCTGAAAGGTATGTTGTCGAAACAGAAGGCTTTTTATAACCGGAGAAGAAATCAGCCCTCCACAACTTAACCAACAGAAAAAGATTTTTTTGAAAAAATCCCTAAGCCCCGGGGTCACAATTTCAGTAAAAATCTGACTTTTGTCAATTCACTCAAAAATGGTGTCAAACGGTTGCAAATGCTCCCCTGAAAGGTTTGGCGAAGGAAACAGAAGGCTTTTTATCACAGAACAAGAAATCAGCCCTACACAACTTAAACGGCAGAAAAAGATTTTTTTGAAAAAATCCCTAAGCCCCGGGGTCACAATTTCAGTAAAAATCTGACTTTTGGCAATTCACTCAAAAATGGTATCAAACGGTTGCAAATGCTCCCCTGAAAGATTTGGCGAAGGAAACAAAAGGCTTTTTATCACAGGACAAGAAATCAGCCCCCCACAACTTACGCAGTAGAAAAAGATTTTTTTTAAAAAATCCCTAAGGCCTGGGGTCACAATTTCAGCAAAAATCTGACTTTTGGCAATTCACTCAAAAATGGTGCCAAACGGTTGCAAAGGTCCCGTGAAAAGTTTGGCGGTCTAAACAGAAGTCTTTTTTATCACAGGACAAGTAATCAGCCCTCCACAACTTAACCGACAGAAAAAGATTTTTTTGAAAAAATGCCTAAGCCCCGGGGTCACAATTTCAGTAAAAATCTGACGTTTGGCAATTCATTCGAAAATGGTGTCAAACGGTTGCAAATGCTCCCCTGAAAGGTTTGGCGAAGGAAACAGAAGGCTTTTTATCACAGGACAAGAAATCAGCCCTCCACAACTTAACCGCCAGAAAAATATTTTTTTGAAAAAATGCCTAAGCCCCGGGGTCACAATTTCAGCAAACGTCTGACTTTTGGAAATTCACTCAAAAATGGTGCCAAAAGGTTGCAGATGCTCCCCTGAAAGGTATGGCGGTCGAAACAGAAGGCTTTTTATAACCGGAGAAGAAATCAGCCCTCCACAACTTAACCAACAGAAAAAGATTTTTTTGAAAAAATCCCTAAGCCCCTGGGTCACAATTTCAGTAAAAATCTGACTTTTGGCAATTTACTCAAAAATGGTGTCAAACGGTTGCATATGCTCCCGTGAAAGGTTTGGCGGTCTAAAGAGAAGTCTTTTTATCACAGGACAGGAAATCAGCCCTACACAACTTAACCGGCAGAAATTTTTTTTTTGAAAAAATCCCTAAGCCCCTGGGTCACAATTTCAGTAAAAATTTGACTTTTGGCAATTCACTCAAAAATGGTGTCAAACGGTTGCAAATGCTCCCCTGAAAGGTTTGGCGAAGGAAACAAAAGGCTTTTTATCACAGGACAAGAAATCAGCCCCCCACAACTTAACAGGTAGAAAAAGATTTTTTTTAAAAAATCCCTAAGGCCTGGGGTCACAATTTCAGCAAAAATCTGACTTTTGGCAGTTCACTCAAAAATGGTGCCAAAAGGTTGCAAATGCTCCCCTGAAAGGATTGGCGGTCGAAACAGAAGGCTTTTTATCACAGGACAAGTAATCAGCCCTAAACAACTTAATCGGCAGAAATTTTTTTTTTGAAAAAATGCCTAAGCCCCGGGGTCACAATTTCAGGAAAAATCTGACTTTTGGCAGTTCACTCAAAAATGGTGCCAAAAGGTTGCAATAACTCCCGTGAAAGGTTTGGCGGTCGAAACAGAAGGCTTTTTATCACAGGACAAGTAATCAGCCCTCCACAACTTAACCGACAGAAAAAGATTTTTTTGAAAAAATGCCTAAGCCCCGGGGTCACCAATTCAGTAAAAATCTGACTTTTGGCAATTCACTCAAAAATGGTGCCAAACGGTTGCAAAAGGTCCCGTGAAAGGTTTGGCGGTCTAAAGAGAAGTCTTTTTATCACAGGACAGGAAATCAGCCCTCAACTACTTAACCGGCAGAAAAAGATTTTTTTGAAAAAATGCCTAAGCCCCGGGGTCACAATTTCAGTAAAAATCTGACGTTTGGCAATTCATTCTAAAATGGTGTCAAACGGTTGCAAATGCTCCCCTGAAAGGTTTGGCGAAGGAAACAGAAGGCTTTTTATCACAGGACAAGAAATCAGCCCTCCAGAACTTAACCGCCAGAAAAATATTTTTTTGAAAAAATGCCTAAGCCCCGGGGTCACAATTTCAGCAAACGTCTGACTTTTCGAAATTCACTCAAAAATGGTGCCAAAAGGTTGCAAATGCTCCCCTGAAAGGTATGGCGGTCGAAACAGAAGGCTTTTTATAACCGGAGAAGAAATCAGCCCTCCACAACTTAACCAACAGAAAAAGATTTTTTTGAAAAAATCCCTAAGCCCCTGGGTCACAATTTCAGTAAAAATCTGACTTTTGGCAATTTACTCAAAAATGGTGTCAAACGGTTGCATATGCTCCCCTGAAAGGCTTGGCGAAGGAAACAGAAGGCTTTTTATCACAGAACAAGAAATCAGCCCTACACAACTTAAACGGCAGAAAAAGATTTTTTTGAAAAAATCCCTAAGCCCCGGGGTCACAATTTCAGTAAAAATCTGACTTTTGGCAATTCACTCAAAAATGGTATCAAACGCTTGCAAATGCTCCCCTGAAAGATTTGGCGAAGGAAACAAAAGGCTTTTTGTCACAGGACAAGAAATCAGCGCACCACAACTTAAGCAGTAGAAAAAGATTTTTTTAAAAAAAATCCCTAAGGCCTGGGGTCACAATTTCAGCAAAAATCTGACTTTTAGCAATTCACTCAAAAATGGTGCCAAAGGGTTGCAAATGCTCCCCTGAAAGGTATGGCGGTCGAAACAGAAGGCTTTTTATAACCGGACAAGAAATCAGCCCTCCACAACTTAACCGACAGAAAAAGATTTTTTTGAAAAAATGCCTAAGGCCCGGGGTCACAATTTCAGCAAAAATCTGCCTTTTTGCAATTCACTCAAAAATGGTGCCAAACGGTTGCAAAAGGTCCCCTGAAAGGTTTGGCGAAGGAAACAGAAGGCTTTTTATCACAGGACAAGAAATCAGCCCTCCACAACTTAACCGGCAGAATTTTTTTTTTTGAAAAAATCCCTAAGCCCCGGGGTCACAATTTCAGTAAAAATCTGACGTTTGGCAATTCATTCTAAAATGGTGTCAAACGGTTGCAAATGCTCCCCTGAAAGGTTTGGCGAAGGAAACAGAAGGCTTTTTATCACAGACAAGAAATCAGCCCTCCACAACTTAAAGGGCAGAAAAAGATTTTTTTGAAAAAATCCCTAAGCCCCGGGGTCACAATTTCAGGAAAAATCTGACTTTTGGCAGTTCACTCAAAAATCGTGCCAAAAGGTTGAAATGCTCCCCTGAAAGGATTGGCGGTCGAATCAGAAGGCTTTTTATCACAGTAAAAGAAATCAGCCCTCCACAACTTAACCGGCAGAATTTTTTTTTTTGAAAAAATCCCTAAGCCCCGGGGTCACAATTTCAGCAAAAATCTATCTTTTGGCAATTCACTCAAAAATGGTGCCAAACGGTTGAAAAAGGTCCCGTGAAAGGTTTGGCGGTCTAAAGAGAAGTCTTTTTATCACAGGACAGGAAATCAGCCCTCAACAACTTAACCGGCAGAAATTTTTTTTTTGAAAAAATCCCTAACTCCCGGCGTCACAATTTCAGTAAAAATCTGACGTTTGGCAATTCATTCTAAAATGGTGTCAAACGGTTGCAAATGCTCCCCTGAAAGGTTTGGCGAAGGAAACAGAAGGCTTTTTATCACAGGACAAGAAATCAGCCCTCCACAACTTAACCGGCAGAAAAAGATTTTTTTGAAAAAATCCCTAAGGCCTGGGGTCACAATTTCAGCAAAAATCTGACTTTTGGCAATTCACTCAAAAATGGTGTCAAACGGTTGCAAATGCTCCCCTGAAAGGTTTGGCGAAGGAAACAAAAGGCTTTTTATCACAGGACAAGAAATCAGCCCCCCACAACTTAAGAGGTAGAAAAAGATTTTTTTAAAAAAATCCCTAAGGCCTGGGGTCACAATTTCAGCAAAAATCTGACTTTTGGCACTTCATTCAAAAATGGTGCCAAAAGGTTGCAAATGCTCCCCTGAAAGGTTTGGCGGTCTAAACAGAAGTCTTTTTATCACAGGACAAGTAATCAGCCCTCAACAACTTAATCGGCAGAAATTTTTTTTTTGAAAAAATGCCTAAGCCCCGGGGTCACAATTTCAGGAAAAATCTGACTTTGGAAGATCACTCAAAAATGGTGCCAAAAGGTTGCAAATGCTCCCCTGAAAGGTTTGGCGGTGGAAACAGAAGTCGTTTTATCACAGGACAAGAAATCAGCCCTCCACAACTTAACCGGGAGAAAAAGATTTTTTTGAAAAAATCCCTAAGTGCCGGGGTCACAATTTCAGGAAAAATATGACTTTTGGCAGATCACTCAAAAATGGTGCCAAACGGTTGCAAATGCTCCCCTGAAAGGTTTGGCGGTCGAAACAGAAGGCGTTTTATCACAGGACAAGAAATCAGCCCTCCACAACTTAACCGGCAGAAAAAGATTTTTTTGAAAAAATCCCTAAGCCCCGGGGTCACAATTTCAGGAAAAATCTGACTTTTGGCAATTCACTCAAAAATGTTGCCAAACGGTTGCAAATGCTCCCCTGAAAGGTTTGGTGGTGTAAACAGAAGCCTTTATATCACAGGACAAGAAATCAGCCCTCTACAACTTAACCGGCAGAAAAAGATTTTTTTGAAAAAATCCCTAAGCCCCGCGGTCACAATTTCAGGAAAAATCTGACTTTTGGCAATTCACTCGAAAATGGTGTTAAACGGTTGCAAATGCTCCCCTGAAAGGTTTGGCGAAGGAAACAGAAATCTTTTTATCACAGAACAAGAAATCAGCCCTTCACAACTTAAACGGCAGAAAAAGATTTTTTTGAAAAAATCCCTAAGCCCCGGGGTCACAATTTCAGGAAAAATCTGACTTTTGGAAGATCACTCAAAAATGGTGCCAAAAGGTTGCAAATGCTCCCGTGAAAGGTTTGGCGGTGGAAACAGAAGGCGTTTTATCACAGGACAAGAAATCAGCCCTCCACAACTTAACCGGCAGAAAAAGATTTTATTGAAAAAATCCCTAAGCCCCGGGGTCACAATTTCAGTAAAAATCTGACTTTTGGCAATTCACTCAAAAATGGTGCCAAACGGTTGCAAATGCTCCCCTGAAAGGTTTGGTGGTGTAAACAGAAGCCTTTTTATCACAGGACAAGAAATCAGCCCTCCAGAACTTAACCGGCAGAAAAAGATTTTGTGGAAAAAATCCCTAAGCCCCGGGGTCACAATTTCAGGAAAAATCTGACTTTTGGCAGATCACTCAAAAATGGTGCCAAAAGGTTGCAAATGCTCCCATGAAAGGTTTGGCGGTCAAAACAGAAGGCTTTTTATCACAGGACAAGAAATCAACCCTCAACAACTTAACCGGGAAAAAATTTTTTTTTGAAAAAATCCCTAAGCCCCGGGGTCACAATTTCAGGAAAAATCTGACTTCTGGCAGATCACTCAAAAATGGTGCCAAAAAATTGCAAATGCTCCCCTGAAAGGTTTGGCGGTCTAAACAGAAGGCTTTTTATCACAAGACAAGAAATCAGCCCTCCACAACTTAACCGGCAGACAAAGATTTTTTTGAAAAAATCCCGAACCCCCGGGGTCACAATTTCAGGAAAAATCTGACGTTTGGCAATTCATTCTAAAATGGTGTCAAACGGTTGCAAATGCTCCCCTGAAAGGTTTGGCGAAGGAAACAGAAGGCTTTTTATCACAGGACAAGAAATCAGCCCTCCACAACTTAACCGGCAGACAAAGATTTTTTTGAAAAAATCCCTAAGGCCCGGGGTCACAATTTCAGCAAAAAGCTGACTTTTGGGAATTCACTCAAAAATGGTGCCAAACGGTTGCAAAAGCTCCCGTGAAAGGTTTGGCGGTCTAAACAGAAGTCTTTTTATCACAGGACTATAAATCAGCCCTCAACAACTTAACCGGCAAATATTTTTTTGAAAAAATCCCTAAGCCCCGGGGTCACAATTTCAACAAAAGTCTGACTTTTGGCAGTTCACTCAAAAATGGTGCCGAAAGGTTGCAAATGCTCCCCTCAAAGGTTTGGCGGTGGAAACAGAAGGCGTTTTATCACAGGAAAAGAAATCAGCCCTCCACAACTTAACCGGCAGAAAAAGATTTTATTGAAAAAATCCCTAAGCCCCGGGGTCACAATTTCAGTAAAAATCTGACTTTTGGCAATTCACTCAAAAATGGTGCCAAACGGTTGCAAATGCTCCCCTGAAAGGTTTGCTGGTGTAAACAGAAGCCTTTTTATCACAGGACAAGAAATCAGCCCTCCAGAACTTAACCGGCAGAAAAAGATTTTGTGGAAAAAATCCCTAAGCCCCGGGGTCACAATTTCAGGAAAAATCTGACTTTTGGCAGATCACTCAAAAATGGTGCCAAAAGGTTGCAAATGCTCCCATGAAAGGTTTGGCGGTCAAAACAGAAGGCTTTTTATCACAGGACAAGAAATCAACCCTCAATAACTTAACCGGGAAAAATTTTTTTTTTGAAAAAATCCCTAAGCCCCGGGGTCACAATTTCAGGAAAAATCTGACTTCTGGCAGATCACTCAAAAATGGTGCCAAAAAATTGCAAATGCTCCCCTGAAAGGTTTGGCGGTCTAAACAGAAGGCTTTTTATCACAAGACAAGAAATCAGCCCTCCACAACTTAACCGGCAGACAAAGATTTTTTTAAAAAAATCCCTAAGGCCCGGGGTCACAATTTCAGCAAAAAGCTGACTTTTGGGAATTCACTCAAAAATGGTGCCAAACGGTTGCAAAAGCTCCCGTGAAAGGTTTGGCGGTCTAAACAGAAGTCTTTTTATCACAGGACTAGAAATCAGCCCTCAACAACTTAATCGGCAAATTGTTTTTTGAAAAAATCCCTAAGCCCCGGGGTCACAATTTCAACAAAAGTCTGACTTTTGGCAGTTCACTCAAAAATGGTGCCAAAAGGTTGAAAATGCTCCCCTGAAAGGTTTGGCGGTCTAAACTGAAGGCTTTTTATCACAAGACAAGAAATCAGCCCTCAACAACTTAACCGGCAGAAAAAGATTTTTTGGAAAAAATCCCTAAGCCCCGGGGTCCCAATTTCAGCAAAAGTCTCACTTTTGGCAGTTCACTCAAAAATGGTGCCAAACGGTTGAAAATGCTCCCCTGAAAGGTTTGGCGAAGGAAACACAAGTCTTTTTATCACAGGACAAGAAATCAGCCCTCACCAACTTAACCAGGAAAAATTTTTTTTTTGAAAAAATCCCTGAGCTCCAGGGTCACAATTTCAGCAAAAGTCTGACTTTTGGCAGATCACTCAAAAATGGTGCCAAACGGTTGCAAATGCTCCCGTGAAAGGTTTGACGGTCTAAACAGAAGTCTTTTTATCACAGGACAAGAAATCAACCCTCAACAACTTAACCGGGAGAATTTTTTTTTTAAAAAAAATCCCTAAGCCCCGGGGTCACAATTTCAGGCAAAATCTGACTTTTGGCAGATTACTCAAAAATGGTGCCAAAAGGTTGCAAATGCTCCCCTGAAAGGTTTGGCGGTCGAAACAGAAGGCTTTTTATCACAGGACAAGAAATCAACCCTCAACAACTTAACCGGGAAATTTTTTTTTTTTGAAAAAATCCCTAAGCCCCGGGGTCACAATTTCAGGAAAAATCTGACTTCTGGCAAATCACTCAAAAATGGTGCCAAAAAATTGCAAATGCTCCCCTGAAAGGTTTGGCGGTTTAAACAGAAGGCTTTTTATCACAAGACAAGAAATCAGCCCTCCACAACTTAACCGGCAGACAAAGATTTTTTTGAAAAAATGCCCAAGCCCCGGGGTCACAATTTCAGCAAAAAGCTGACTTTTGGGAATTCACTCAAAAATGGTGCCAAACGGTTGCAAAAGCTCCCGTGAAAGGTTTGGCGGTCTAAACAGAAGTCTTTTTATCACAGGACAAGAAATAAGCCCTCCACAACTTAACCGGCAAATTTTTTTTTGAAAAAATCCCTAAGCCCCGGGGTCACAATTTCAACAAAAGTCTGACTTTTGGCAGTTCACTCAAAAATGGTGCCAAAAGGTTGAAAATGCTCCCCTGAAAGGTTTGGCGGTCTAAACTGAAGGCTTTTTATCACAAGACAAGAAATCAGCCCTCAACAACTTAACCGGCAGAAAAAGATTTTTTTGAAAAAATCCCTAAGCCCCGGGGTCACAATTTCAGCAAAAGTCTCACTTTTGGCAGTTCACTCAAAAATGGTGCCAAACGGTTGCAAAAGCTCCCGTGAAAGGTTTGGCGGTCTAAACAGAAGTCTTTTTATCACAGGACAAGAAATCAGCCCTCAACAACTTAACCGGGAGAAATTTTTTTTTTGAAAAAATCCCGAAGGCCCGGGTTCACAATTTCAGAAAAAATCTGACTTTTGGCAGATCACTCAAAAATGGTGCCAAAAGGTTGAAAATGCTCCCCTGAAAGGTTTGGCGAAGGAAACAGAAGTCTTTTTATCACAGGACAAGAAATGAGCCCTCAACAACTTAACCAGCAAAAAATTTTTTTTTGAAAAAATCCCTGAGCCCCAGGATCACAATTTCAGCAAAAGTCTGACTTTGGGCAGATCACTCAAAAATGGTGCCAAAAGGTTGCAAATGCTCCCCTGAAAGATTTGGCGGTTGAAACAGAAGGCTTTTTATCACAGGACAAGAAATCAGCCCTCACCAACTTAACCAGCAAAAAATTTTTTTTCCAAAAAATCCGTAAGCCCCGGAGTCACAATTTCAGGAAAAATCTGACTTTTGGCAGATCACTCAAAAATGGTGCCAAAAGGTTGCAAATGCTCCCCTGAAAGGTTTGGCAGTCTAAACAGAAGTCTTTTTATCACAGGACAAGAAATCAGCCCTCAACAACTTAACCGACAGAAAAAGATTTTTTTGAAAAAATCCCTAAGCCCCGGGGTCACAATTTCAGGAAAAATCTGACTTTTGGCAGATCACTCAAAAATGGTGCCAAAAGGTTGAAAATGCTCCCCTGAAAGGTTTGGCGGTGGAAACAGAAGGCGTTTTATCACAGGACAAGAAATCAGCCCTCAACAACTTAACCGGGAGAAATTTTTTTTTTGAAAAAATCCCGAAGGCCCGGGTTCACAATTTCAGAAAAAATCTGACTTTTGGCAGATCACTCAAAAATGGTGCCATAAGGTTGAAAATCTTCTCCTGAAAGGTTTGGCGGTCTAAACAGAAGGCTTTTTATCACAAGACAAGAAATCAGCCCTCAACAACTTAACCGGCAGAAAAAGATTTTTTTTGAAAA
This sequence comes from Podarcis pityusensis, assembly GCF_964106645.2. Lineage (NCBI taxonomy): Eukaryota > Metazoa > Chordata > Lepidosauria > Squamata > Lacertidae > Podarcis > Podarcis pityusensis. The sequence continues at coordinate 11,536,984 of NC_138026.1, forward strand.
AATCCCTAAGCCCCGGGGTCACAATTTCAGTCAAAATCTGACTTTTGGCAATTCACTCAAAAATGGTGCAAAACGGTTGCAAATGCTCCCCTGAAAGGTTTGGCGGTCGAAACAGAAGGCGTTTTATCACAGGACAAGAAATCAGCCCCCCACAACTTAACCGGCAGAAAAAGATTTTTTTTTAAAAAAAAATCCCTAAGCCCCGGGGTCACAATTTCAGGAAAAATCTTACTTCTGGCAGATCACTCAAAAATGGTGCCAAAAAATTGCAAATGCTCCCCTGAAAGGTTTGGCGGTTTAAACAGAAGGCTTTTTATCACAAGACAAGAAATCAGCCCTCCACAACTTAACCGGCAGACAAAGATTTTTTTGAAAAAATCCCTAAGCCCCGGGGTCACAATTTCAGCAAAAGTCTCACTTTTGGCAGTTCAATCAAAAATGGTGCCAAACGGTTGCAAAAGCTCCCGTGAAAGGTTTGGCGGTCTAAACAGAAGTCTTTTTATCACAGGACAAGAAATCAGCCCTCAACAACTTAACCGGGAGAAATTTTTTTTTTGAAAAAATCCCGAAGGCCCGGGTTCACAATTTCAGAAAAAATCTGACTTTTGGCAGATCACTCAAAAATGGTGCCAAAAGGTTGAAAATGCTCCCCTGAAAGGTTTGGCGAAGGAAACAGAAGTCTTTTTATCACAGGACAAGAAATGAGCCCTCACCAACTTAACCAACAAAAAAAATTTTTTTGAAAAAATCCCTAAGGCCCGATGTCACAATTTCAGCAAAAATCTGACTTTTGGCAATTCACTCAAAAATGGTGTCAAACGGTTGCAAATGCTCCCCTGAAAGGTTTGGCGAAGGAAACAGAAGTCTTTTTATCACAGGACAAGAAATCAGCCCTCCACAACTTAACCGGCAGAAAAAGATTTTTTTGAAAAAATCCCTAAGGCCCGATGTCACAATTTCAGCAAAAATCTGACTTTTGGCAATTCACTCAAAAATGGTGTCAAACGGTTGCAAATGCTCCCCTGAAAGGTTTGGCGAAGGAAACAGAAGTCTTTTTATCACAGGACAAGAAATCAGCCCTCCACAACTTAACCGGCAGAAAAAGATTTTTTTGAAAAAATCCCTAAGGCCCGATGTCACAATTTCAGCAAAAATCTGACTTTTGGCAATTCACTCAAAAATGGTGCCAAAAGGTTGCAAATGCTCCCCTGAAAGGTTTGGCTGTCTAAACAGAAGTCTTTTTATCACAGGACAAGTAATCAGCCCTCAACAACTTAATCGGCAGAATTTTTTTTTTTGAAAAAATGCCTAAGCCCCGGGGTCACAATTTCAGGAAAAATCTGACTTTTGGCAATTCACTCAAAAATGGTGCCAAACGGTTGCAAATGCTCCCCTGAAAGGTTTGGTGGTGTAAACAGAAGCCTTTATATCACAGGACAAGAAATCAGCCCTCCAGAACTTAACCGGCAAAAAAAGATTTTTTTGAAAAAATCCCTAAGCCCCGCGGTCACAATTTCAGGAAAAATCTGACTTTTGGCAATTCACTCAAAAATGGTGCCAAACGGTTGCAAATGCTCCCCTGAAAGGTTTGGTGGTGTAAACAGAAGCCTTTATATTACAGGACAAGAAATCAGCCCTCCAGAACTTAACCGGCAAAAAAAGATTTTTTTGAAAAAATCCCTAAGCCCCGCGGTCACAATTTCAGGAAAAATCTGACTTTTGGCAATTCACTCGAAAATGGTGTCAAACGGTTGCAAATGCTCCCCTGAAAGATTTGGCGAAGGAAACAAAAGGCTTTTTATCACAGGACAAGAAATCAGCCCCCCACAACTTAAGAGGTAGAAAAAGATTTTTTTAAAAAAATCCCTAAGCCCCGGGGTCACAATTTCAGGAAAAATCTGACTTTTGGAAGATCACTCAAAAATGGTGCCAAAAGGTTGCAAATGCTCCCCTGAAAGGTTTGGCGGTGGAAACAGAAGGCGTTTTATCACAGGACAAGAAATCAGCCCTCACCAACTTAACCAGCAAAAAAATTTTTTTAGAAAAAATCCCTGAGCCCCAGGGTCACAATTTCAGCAAAAGTCTGACTTTGGGCAGATCACTCAAAAATGGTGCCAAAAGGTTGCAAATGCTCCCCTGAAAGATTTGGCGGTCGAAACAGAAGGCTTTTTATCACAGGACAAGAAATCAGCCCTCACCAACTTAACCAGCAAAAATTTTTTTTTCCAAAAAATCCGTAAGCCCCGGGGTCACAATTTCAGGAAAAATCTGACTTTTGGCAGATCACTCAAAAATGGTGCCAAAAGGTTGCAAATGCTCCCCTGAAAGGTTTGGCGGTCTAAACAGAAGTCTTTTTATCACAGGACAAGAAATCAGCCCTCAACAACTTAACCGGCAGAAAAAGATTTTTTTTGAAAAAATCCCTAAGGCCCGATTGTCACAAGTTCAGCAAAAATCTGACTTTTGGCAATTCACTCAAAAATGGTGTCAAACGGTTGCAAATGCTCCCCTGAAAGGTTTGGCGGTCGAAACAGAAGGCTTTTTATCACAAGACAAGAAATCAGCCCTCAACAACTTAACCGGCAGAAAAAGATTTTTTTTGAAAAAATCCCTAAGACCCGATGTCACAATTTCAGCAAAAATCTGACTTTTGGCAATTCACTCAAAAATGGTGTCAAACGGTTGCAAATGCTCCCCTGAAAGGTTTGGCGAAGGAAACAGAAGTCTTTTTATCACAGGACAAGAAATCAGCCCTCCACAACTTAACCGGCAGAAAAAGATTTTTTTGAAAAAATCCCTAAGGCCCGATGTCACAATTTCAGCAAAAATCTGACTTTTGGCAATTCACTCAAAAATGGTGTCAAACGGTTGCAAATGCTCCCCTGAAAGGTTTGGCGAAGGAAACAGAAGTCTTTTTATCACAGGACAAGAAATCAGCCCTCCACAACTTAACCGGCAGAAAAAGATTTTTTTGAAAAAATCCCTAAGGCCCGATGTCACAATTTCAGCAAAAATCTGACTTTTGGCAATTCACTCAAAAATGGTGCCAAAAGGTTGCAAATGCTCCCCTGAAAGGTTTGGCTGTCTAAACAGAAGTCTTTTTATCACAGGACAAGTAATCAGCCCTCAACAACTTAATCGGCAGAATTTTTTTTTTTGAAAAAATGCCTAAGCCCCGGGGTCACAATTTCAGGAAAAATCTGACTTTTGGCAATTCACTCAAAAATGGTGCCAAACGGTTGCAAATGCTCCCCTGAAAGGTTTGGTGGTCTAAACAGAAGTCTTTTTATCACAGGACAAGAAATCAGCCCTCAACAACTTAACCGACAGAAAAAGATTTTTTTGAAAAAATCCCTAAGGCCCGGGGTCACAATTTCAGGAAAAATCTGACTTTTGGCAATGCACTCAAAAATGGTGCCAAATGGTTGCAAATGCTCCCCTGAAATGTTTGGCGGTCGAAACAGAAGGCTTTTTATCACAAGACAAGAAATCAGCCCTCAACAACTTAACCGGCAGAAAATTTTTTTTTGAAAAAATCCCTAAGCCCCGGGGTCACAATTTCAGGAAAAATCTGACTTTTGGAAGATCACTCAAAAATGGTGCCAAAAGGTTGCAAATGCTCCCCTGAAAGGTTTGGTGGTGTAAACAGAAGCCTTTTTATCACAGGACAAGAAATCAGCCCTCCAGAACTTAACCGGCAGAAAAAGATTTTTTTGAAAAAATCCCTAAGCCCCGGGGTCACAATTTCAGGAAAAATCTGACTTTTGGCAGATCACTCAAAAATGGTGCCAAAAGGTTGCAAATGCTCCCCTGAAAGGTTTGGCGGTGGAAACAGAAGGCGTTTTATCACAGGACAAGAAATCAGCCCTCAACAACTTAACCGGCAGAAAAAGATTTTTTGGAAAAAATCCCTAAGCCCCGGGGTCACAATTTCAGGAAAAATCTGACTTTTGGCAATTCACTCAAAAATGGTGTGAAACGGTTGCAAATGCTCCCCTGAAAGGTTTGGTGGTGTAAACAGAAGCCTTTATATCACAGGACAAGAAATCAGCCCTCCAGAACTTAACCGGCAAAAAAAGATTTTTTTGAAAAAATCCCTAAGCCCCGCGGTCACAATTTCAGGAAAAATCTGACTTTTGGCAATTCACTCGAAAATGGTGTTAAACGGTTGCAAATGCTCCCCTGAAAGGTTTGGCGAAGGAAACAGAAATCTTTTTATCACAGAACAAGAAATCAGCCCTTCACAACTTAAACGGCAGAAAAAGATTTTTTTGAAAAAATCCCTAAGCCCCGGGGTCACAATTTCAGTAAAAATCTGACTTTTGGCAATTCACTCAAAAATGGTGTCAAACGGTTGCAAATGCTCCCCTGAAAGATTTGGCGAAGGAAACAAAAGGCTTTTTATCACAGGACAAGAAATCAGCCCCCCACAACTTAAGAGGTAGAAAAAGATTTTTTTAAAAAAATCCCTAAGGCCTGGGGTCACAATTTCAGCAAAAATCTGACTTTTGGCAGTTCACTCAAAAATGGTGCCAAAAGGTTGCAAATGCTCCCCTGAAAGGATTGGCGGTCGAAACAGAAGGCTTTTTATCACAGGACAAGTAATCAGCCCTCCACAACTTAATCGGCAGAAAATTTTTTTTTGAAAAAATCCCTAAGCCCCGGGGTCACAATTTCAGGAAAAATCTGACTTTTGGAAGATCACTCAAAAATGGTGCCAAAAGGTTGCAAATGCTCCCCTGAAAGGTTTGGCGGTGGAAACAGAAGGCGTTTTATCACAGGACAAGAAATCAGCCCTCCACAACTTAACCGGCAGAAAAAGATTTTATTGAAAAAATCCCTAAGCCCCGGGGTCACAATTTCAGTAAAAATCTGACTTTTGGCAATTCACTCAAAAATGGTGCCAAACGGTTGCAAATGCTCCCCTGAAAGATTTGGCGAAGGAAACAAAAGGCTTTTTATCACAGGACAAGAAATCAGCCCCCCACAACTTAAGAGGTAGAAAAAGATTTTTTTAAAAAAATCCCTAAGGCCTGGGGTCACAATTTCAGCAAAAATCTGACTTTTGGCAGTTCACTCAAAAATGGTGCCAAAAGGTTGCAAATGCTCCCCTGAAAGGATTGGCGGTCGAAACAGAAGGCTTTTTATCACAGGACAAGTAATCAGCCCTCCACAACTTAATCGGCAGAAAATTTTTTTTTGAAAAAATCCCTAAGCCCCGGGGTCACAATTTCAGGAAAAATCTGACTTTTGGAAGATCACTCAAAAATGGTGCCAAAAGGTTGCAAATGCTCCCCTGAAAGGTTTGGCGGTGGAAACAGAAGGCGTTTTATCACAGGACAAGAAATCAGCCCTCCACAACTTAACCGGCAGAAAAAGATTTTATTGAAAAAATCCCTAAGCCCCGGGGTCACAATTTCAGTAAAAATCTGACTTTTGGCAATTCACTCAAAAATGGTGCCAAACGGTTGCAAATGCTCCCCTGAAAGGTTTGGTGGTGTAAACAGAAGCCTTTTTATCACAGGACAAGAAATCAGCCCTCCAGAACTTAACCGGCAGAAAAAGATTTTTTTGAAAAAATCCCTAAGCCCCGGGGTCACAATTTCAGGAAAAATCTGACTTTTGGCAGATCACTCAAAAATGGTGCCAAAAGGTTGCAAATGCTCCCATGAAAGGTTTGGCGGTCAAAACAGAAGGCTTTTTATCACAGGACAAGAAATCAACCCTCAACAACTTAACCGGGAAAATTTTTTTTTTTTTGAAAAAATCCCTAAGCCCCGGGGTCACAATTTCAGGAAAAATCTGACTTCTGGCAGATCACTCAAAAATGGTGCCAAAAAATTGCAAATGCTCCCCTGAAAGGTTTGGCGGTCTAAACAGAAGGCTTTTTATCACAAGACAAGAAATCAGCCCTCCACAACTTAACCGGCAGACAAAGATTTTTTTGAAAAAATCCCTAAGGCCCGGGGTCACAATTTCAGCAAAAAGCTGACTTTTGGGAATTCACTCAAAAATGGTGCCAAACGGTTGCAAAAGCTCCCGTGAAAGGTTTGGCGGTCTAAACAGAAGTCTTTTTATCACAGGACAAGAAATCAGCCCTCAACAACTTAACCGGCAAATTTTTTTTTGAAAAAATCCCTAAGCCCCGGGGTCACAATTTCAACAAAAGTCTGACTTTTGGCAGTGCACTCAAAAATGGTGCCAAAAGGTTGCAAATGCTCCCCTGAAAGGTTTGGCGGTCTAAACAGAAGTCTTTTTATCACAGGACAAGAAATCAGCCCTCAACAACTTAACCGGCAGAAAAAGATTTTTTTGAAAAAATCCCTAAGCCCCGGGGTCACAATTTCAGCAAAAATCTGACTTTTGGCAATTCACTCAAAAATGGTGCCAAACGGTTGCAAATGCTCCCGTGAAAGGTTTGACGGTCTAAACAGAAGTCTTTTTATCACAGGACAAGAAATCAACCCTCAACAACTTAACCGGGAGAAATCTTTTTTTTAAAAAAATCCCTAAGCCCCGGGGTCACAATTTCAGGAAAAATCTGACTTTTGGCAGATCACTCAAAAATGGTGCCAAAAGGTTGCAAATGCTCCCCTGAAAGGTTTGGTGGTCGAAACAGAAGGCTTTTTATCACAGGACAAGAAATCAACCCTCAACAACTTAACCGGGAAATTTTTTTTTTTTGAAAAAATCCCTAAGCCCCGGGGTCACAATTTCAGGAAAAATCTGACTTCTGGCAGATCACTCAAAAATGGTGCCAAAAAATTGCAAATGCTCCCCTGAAAGGTTTGGCGGTCTAAACAGAAGGCTTTTTATCACAAGACAAGAAATCAGCCCTCCACAACTTAACCGGCAGACAAAGATTTTTTTGAAAAAATGCCCAAGCCCCGGGGTCACAATTTCAGCAAAAAGCTGACTTTTGGGAATTCACTCAAAAATGGTGCCAAACGGTTGCAAAAGCTCCCGTGAAAGGTTTGGCGGTCTAAACAGAAGTCTTTTTATCACAGGACAAGAAATCAGCCCTCAACAACTTAACCGGCAAATTTTTTTTTGAAAAAATCCCTAAGCCCCGGGGTCACAATTTCAACAAAAGTCTGACTTTTGGCAGTTCACTCAAAAATGGTGCCAAAAGGTTGAAAATGCTCCCCTGAAAGGTTTGGCGGTCAAAACAGAAGTCTTTTTATCACAGGACAAGAAATCAGCCCTCAACAACTTAACCGGGAGAAATTTTTTTTTTGAAAAAATCCCGAAGGCCCGGGTTCACAATTTCAGAAAAAATCTGACTTTTGGCAGATCACTCAAAAATGGTGCCAAAAGGTTGAAAATGCTCCCCTGAAAGGTTTGGCGAAGGAAACAGAAGTCTTTTTATCACAGGACAAGAAATCAGCCCTCACCAACTGAACCAGCAAAAATTTTTTTTTCCAAAAAATCCGTAAGCCCCGGGGTCACAATTTCAGGAAAAATCTGACTTTTGGCAGATCACTCAAAAATGGTGCCAAAAGGTTGCAAATGCTCCCCTGAAAGGTTTGGCGGTCTAAACAGAAGTCTCTTTATCACAGGACAAGAAATCAGCCCTCAACAACTTAACCGACAGAAAAAGATTTTTTTGAAAAAAATCCCTAAGCCCCGGGGTCACAATTTCAGGAAAAATCTGACTTTTGGCAGATCACTCAAAAATGGTGCCAAAAGGTTGAAAATGCTCCCCTGAAAGGTTTGGCGGTTGAAAGAGAAGGCTTCTTATCACAGGACAAAAAATCAGCCCTCAACAACTTAACCGACAGAAAAAGATTTTTTTGAAAAAGTCCCTAAGGCCCGGGGTCACAATTTCAGGAAAAATCTGACTTTTGGCAATGCACTCAAAAATGGTGCCAAAAGGTTGCAAATGCTCCCCTGAAAGGTTTGGCGGTCGAAACAGAAGGCTTTTTATCACAAGACAAGAAATCAGCCCTCAACAACTTAACCGGCAGAAAAAGATTTTTTTGAAAAAATCCCTAAGCCCCGGGGTCACAATTTCAGTCAAAATCTGACTTTTGGCAATTCACTCAAAAATGGTGCCAAACGGTTGCAAATGCTCCCGTGAAAGGTTTGACGGTCTAAACAGAAGTCTTTTTATCACAGGACAAGAAATCAACCCTCAACAACTTAACCGGGAGAAATTTTTTTTTAAAAAAAATCCCTAAGCCCCGGGGTCACAATTTCAGGCAAAATCTGACTTTTGGCAGATCACTCAAAAATGGTGCCAAAAGGTTGCAAATGCTCCCCTGAAAGGTTTGGCGGTCGAAACAGAAGGCTTTTTATCACAGGACAAGAAATCAACCCTCAACAACTTAACCGGGAAAATTTTTTTTTTTTAAAAAATCCCTAAGCCCCGGGGTCACAATTTCAGGAAAAATCTGACTTTTGGCAATTCACTCAAAAATGGTGCCAAAAGGATGAAAATGCTCCCCTGAAAGGTTTGGAGGTCTAAACAGAAGTCTTTTTATCACAGGACAAGAAATCAGCCCTCAACAACTTAACCGGCAGAAATTTTTTTTTTTAAACAATCCCTAAGCCCCGGGGTCACAATTTCAGGAAAAAGCTGACTTTTGGCAGATCACTCAAAAATGGTGCCAAAAGGTTGAAAATGCTCCCCTGAATGGTTTGGCGATTGAAAATGAAGGCTTTTTATCACAGGACAAGAAATCAGCCCTCAACAACTTAACCGACAGAAAAAGAGTTTTTTGAAAAAATCCCTAAGGCCCGGGGTCACAATTTCAGCAAAAATCTGACTTTTGGCAGTTCACTCAAAAATGGTGCCAAAAGGTTGCAAATGCTCCCCTGAATGGTTTGGCGATTGAAAATGAAGGCTTTTTATCACAGGACAAGAAATCAGCCCTGAACAACTTAACCGGCAGAAAAAGATTTTTTTGAAAAAATCCTGAAGCCCCGGGGTCACAATTTCAGTCAAAATCTGACTTTTGGCAATTCACTCAAAAATGGTGCCAAACGGTTGCAAATGCTACCCTGAAAGGTTTGGCGGTATAAACAGAAGGCTTTTTATCACAGGACAAGAAATCAGCCCTCAACAACTTAACCAGCAAAAAATTTTTTTTTGAAAAAATCCCTAAGCCCCGGGGTCACAATTTCAACAAAAGTCTGACTTTTGGCAGTTCACTCAAAAATGGTGCCAAAAGGTTGCAAATGCTCCCCTGAAAGGTTTGGCGGTCGAAACAGAAGGCGTTTTATCACAGGACAAGAAATCAGCCCCCCACAACTTAACCGGCAGAAAAAGATTTTTTTTTTAAAACAATCCCTAAGCCCCGGGGTAACAATTTCAGGAAAAATCTGACTTTTGGCAGATCACTCAAAAATGGTGCAAAAGGTTGCAATTGATCCCCTGAAAGGTTAGGCGGACTAAACACAAGTCTTTTTATCACAGGACATGAAATCAGCCCTCAACAACTTAACCGGCAATTTTTTTTTTGAAAAAATCCCTAAGCCCCGGGGTCACAATTTCAACAAAAGTCTGACTTTTGGCAGTTCACTCAAAAATGGTGCCAAAAGGTTGCAAATGGTCCCCTGAAAGGTTTGGTGGTCTAAACAGAAGGCTTTTTATCACAGGACAAGAAATCAGCCCTCAACAACTTAACCGGCAGAAAAAGATTTTTTTGAAAAACTCCCTAAGCCCCGGGGTCACAATTTCAGCAAAAATATGACTTTTGGTAGTTCACTCAAAAATGGTGCCAAAAGGTTGCAAATGCTCCCCTGAAAGGTTTGGCGAAGGAAACAGAAGTCTTTTTATCACAGGACAAGAAATCAGCCCTCAACAACTTAACCGGGAGAAATTTTTTTTTTAAAAAAAATCCCTCAGCCCCGGGGTCACAATTTCAGGAAAAATCTGACTTTTGGCAAATCACTCAAAAATGGTGCCAAAAGGTTGCAATTGATCCCCTGAAAGGTTTGGCGTTCTAAACACAAGTCTTTTTATCACAGGACAAGAAATCAGACCTCAACAACTTAACCGGCAATTTTTTTTTTGAAAAAATCCCTAAGCCCCGGGGTCACAATTTCAACAAAAGTCTGACTATTGGCAGTTCCCTCAAAAATGGTGCCAAAAGGTTGCAAATGGTCCCCTGAAAGGTTTGGCGAAGGAAACAGAAGTCTTTTTATCACAGGACAAGAAATCAGCCCTCAACAACTTAACCAGGAAAATTTTTTTTTTTTTTGAAAAAATCCCTAAGCCTCGGGGTCACAATTTCAGGAAAAATCTGACTTCTGGCAGATCACTCAAAAATGGTGCCATAAGGTTGCAAATGCTCCCCTGAAAGGTTTGGCGGTCGAAACAGAAGGCTTTTTATCACAGGACAAGAAATCAGCCCTCAACAACTTATCCGGCAAAAAATTTTTTTTGAAAAAATCCCTAAGCCCCGGGGTCACAATTTCAGCAAAAGTCTGACCTTTGGCAGTTCACTCAAAAATGGTGCCAAAAGGTTGCAAATGCTCCCCTGAAAGGTTTGGCGGTCGAAACAGAAGGCGTTTTATCACAGGACAAGAAATCAGCCCCCCACAACTCAACCGGCAGAAAAAGATTTTTTTAAAAAAATGCCTAAGCCCCGGGGACACAATTTCAGCAAAAATCTGACTTTTGGCAATTCACTCAAAAATGGTGCCAAACAGTTGCAAATGCTCCCGTGAATGGTTTGGCGGTCTAAACAGAAGTCTTTTTATCACAGGACAAGAAATCAGCCCTCAACAACTTAACCGGGGGAATTTTTTTTTTTAAAAACAATCCCTAAGCCCCGGGGTCACAATTTCAACAAAAGTCCGACTTTTGGCAGTTCACTCAAAAATGGTGCCAAAAGCTTGCAAATGGTCCCCTGAAAGGTTTGGTGGTCTAAACAGAAGGCTTTTTATCACAGGACAAGAAATCAGTCCTCAACAACTTAACCGACAGAAAAAGAGTTTTTTGAAAAAATCCCTAAGCCCCGGGGTCACAATTTCAGCAAAAATCTGACTTTTGGCAGTTCACTCAAAAATGGTGCCAAAAGTTTGCAAATGCTCCCCTGAAAGGTTTGGCAGTCGAAACAGAAGGCTTTTTATCACAGGACAAGAAATCAGCCCTCCACAACTTAACCGGCAGCAAAAAATTTTTTTTTTAAAAAAATCCCTAAGCCCCGGGATCACATTTTCAGGAAAAATCTGACTTTTGGCAAATCACTCAAAAATGGTGCCAAAAGGTTGCAAATGCTCCCCTGAAAGGTTTGGCGTTCGAAACAGAAGGCTTTTTATCACAGGACAAGAAATCAGCCCTCAACAACTTAACCGGCAGAAAAAGATTTTTTTGAAACAATCCCTAAGGCCCGGGGTCACAATTTCAGGAAAAATCTGACTTTTGGCAGATCACTCAAAAATGGTGCCAAAAGGTTGCAAATGCTCCCCTGAAAGGTTTGGCAGTCTAAACACAAGTCTTTTTATCACAGGACAAGAAATCAGCCCTCAACAACTTAACCGGCAGAAAAAGATTTTTTTGAAAAACTCCCTAAGCCCCGGGGTCACAATTTCAACAAAAGTCTGACTTTTGGCAGTTCACTCAAAAATGGTGCCAAAAGGTTGCAAATGCTCCCCTGAAAGGTTTGGCGAAGGAAACAGAAGTCTTTTTATCACAGGACAAGAAATCAGCCCTCAACAACTTAACCGGGAGAAATTTTTTTTTTAAAAAAAATCCCTCAGCCCCGGGGTCACAATTTCAGGAAAAATCTGACTTTTGGCAAATCACTCAAAAATGGTGCCAAAAGGTTGCAATTGATCCCCTGAAAGGTTTGGCGTTCTAAACACAAGTCTTTTTATCACAGGACAAGAAATCAGACCTCAACAACTTAACCGGCAATTTTTTTTTTGAAAAAATCCCTAAGCCCCGGGGTCACAATTTCAACAAAAGTCTGACTATTGGCAGTTCCCTCAAAAATGGTGCCAAAAGGTTGCAAATGCTCCCCTGAAAGGTTTGGCGGTCGAAACACAAGTCTTTTTATCACAGGACAAGAAATCAGCCCTCAACAACTTAACCGGCAATTTTTTTTTTTGAAAAAATCCCTAAGCCCCGGGGTCACAATTTCAACAAAAGTCTGACTTGTGGCAGTTCACTCAAAAATGGTGCCAAAAGGTTGCAAATGGTCCCCTGAAAGGTTTGGCGAAGGAAACAGAAGTCTTTTTATCACAGGACAAGAAATCAGCCCTCAACAACTTAACCAGGAAAATTTTTTTTTTTTTTAAAAAAATCCCTAAGCCTCGGGGTCACAATTTCAGGAAAAATCTGACTTCTGGCAGATCACTCAAAAATGGTGCCATAAGGTTGCAAATGCTCCCCTGAAAGGTTTGGCGGTCGAAACAGAAGGCGTTTTATCACAGGACAAGAAATCAGCCCCCCACAACTCAACCGGCAGAAAAAGATTTTTTTAAAAAAATGCCTAAGCCCCGGGGACACAATTTCAGCAAAAATCTGACTTTTGGCAATTCACTCAAAAATGGTGCCAAACAGTTGCAAATGCTCCCGTGAATGGTTTGGCGGTCTAAACAGAAGTCTTTTTATCACAGGACAAGAAATCAGCCCTCAACAACTTAACCGGGAGAATTTTTTTTTAAAAAAACAATCCCTAAGCCCCGGGGTCACAATTTCAACAAAAGTCCGACTTTTGGCAGTTCACTCAAAAATGGTGCCAAAAGCTTGCAAATGGTCCCCTGAAAGGTTTGGTGGTCTAAACAGAAGGCTTTTTATCACAGGACAAGAAATCAGTCCTCAACAACTTAACCGACAGAAAAAGAGTTTTTTGAAAAAATCCCTAAGCCCCGGGGTCACAATTTCAGCAAAAATCTGACTTTTGGCAGTTCACTCAAAAATGGTGCCAAAAGTTTGCAAATGCTCCCCTGAAAGGTTTGGCAGTCGAAACAGAAGGCTTTTTATCACAGGACAAGAAATCAGCCCTCCACAACTTAACCGGCAGCAAAAAAATTTTTTTTTAAAAAAATCCCTAAGCCCCGGGATCACATTTTCAGGAAAAATCTGACGTTTGGCAAATCACTCAAAAATGGTGCCAAAAGGTTGCAAATGCTCCCCTGAAAGGTTTGGCGTTCGAAACAGAAGGCTTTTTATCACAGGACAAGAAATCAGCCCTCAACAACTTAACCGGCAGAAAAAGATTTTTTTGAAACAATCCCTAAGGCCCGGGGTCACAATTTCAGGAAAAATCTGACTTTTGGCAGATCACTCAAAAATGGTGCCAAAAGGTTGCAAATGCTCCCCTGAAAGGTTTGGCAGTCTAAACACAAGTCTTTTTATCACAGGACAAGAAATCAGCCCTCAACAACTTAACCGGCAATTTTTTTTTTGAAAAAATCCCTAAGCCCCGGGGTCACAATTTCAACAAAAGTCTGACTTTTGGCAGTTCACTCAAAAATGGTGCCAAAAGGTTGCAAATGGTCCCCTGAAAGGTTTGGCGAAGGAAACAGAAGTCTTTTTATCACAGGACAAGAAATCAGCCCTCAACAACTTAACCAGGAAAATTTTTTTTTTTTTGGAAAAAATCCCTAAGCCTCGGGGTCACAATTTCAGGAAAAATCTGACTTCTGGCAGATCACTCAAAAATGGTGCCAAAAGGTTGCAAATGCTCCCCTAAAAGGTTTGGCGGTCTAAACAGAAGGCTTTTTATCACAAGACAAGAAATCAGCCCTCCACAACTTAACCTGCAGAAAAAGATTTTTTTTGAAAAACCCCTTAGCCCCGAGGTAACAATTTCAGGAAAAATCTGACTTTTGGCAGATCACTCAAAAATGGTGCCAAAAGCTTGCAATTGATCCCCTGAAAGGTTTGGCGGTCTAAACACAAGTCTTTTTATCACAGGACAAGAAATCAGCCCTCAACTACTTAACCGGGAGAAATTTTTTTTTAAAAAAAAATCCCTCAGCCCCGGGGTCACAATTTCAGGAAAAATCTGACTTTTGGCAAATCACTCAAAAATGGTGCCAAAAGGTTGCAATTGATCCCCTGAAAGGTTTGGCGTTCTAAACACAAGTCTTTTTATCACAGGACAAGAAATCAGACCTCAACAACTTAACCGGCAATTTTTTTTTTTTTAAAAAATCCCTAAGCCCCGGGGTCACAATTTCAACAAAAGTCTGACTTTTGGCAGTTCACTCAAAAATGGTGCCAAAAGGTTGCAAATGGTCCCCTGAAAGGTTTGGCGAAGGAAACAGAAGTCTTTTTATCACAGGACAAGAAATCAGCCCTCAACAACTTAACCAGGAAATTTTTTTTTTTTTTTGAAAAAATCCCTAAGCCTCGGGGTCACAATTTCAGCAAAAGTCTGACCTTTGGCAGTTCACTCAAAAATGGTGCCAAAAGGTTGCAAATGCTCCCCTGAAAGGTTTGGCGGTCGAAACAGAAGGCGTTTTATCACAGGACAAGAAATCAGCCCCCCACAACTCAACCGGCAGAAAAAGATTTTTTTTGAAAAACCCCTAAGCCCCGGGGACACAATTTCAGCAAAAATCTGACTTTTGGCAATTCACTCAAAAATGGTGCCAAACAGTTGCAAATGCTCCCGTGAATGGTTTGGCGGTCTAAACAGAAGTCTTTTTATCACAGGACAAGAAATCAGCCCTCAACAACTTAACCGGGAGAATTTTTTTTTAAAAAAACAATCCCTAAGCCCCGGGGTCACAATTTCAACAAAAGTCCGACTTTTGGCAGTTCACTCAAAAATGGTGCCAAAAGCTTGCAAATGGTCCCCTGAAAGGTTTGGTGGTCTAAACAGAAGGCTTTTTATCACAGGACAAGAAATCAGTCCTCAACAACTTAACCGACAGAAAAAGAGTTTTTTGAAAAAATCCCTAAGCCCCGGGGTCACAATTTCAGCAAAAATCTGACTTTTGGCAGTTCACTCAAAAATGGTGCCAAAAGTTTGCAAATGCTCCCCTGAAAGGTTTGGCAGTCGAAACAGAAGGCTTTTTATCACAGGACAAGAAATCAGCCCTCCACAACTTAACCGGCAGCAAAAAATTTTTTTTTTAAAAAAATCCCTAAGCCCCGGGATCACATTTTCAGGAAAAATCTGACTTTTGGCAAATCACTCAAAAATGGTGCCAAAAGGTTGCAAATGCTCCCCTGAAAGGTTTGGCGTTCGAAACAGAAGGCTTTTTATCACAGGACAAGAAATCAGCCCTCAACAACTTAACCGGCAGAAAAAGATTTTTTTGAAACAATCCCTAAGGCCCGGGGTCACAATTTCAGGAAAAATCTGACTTTTGGCAGATCACTCAAAAATGGTGCCAAAAGGTTGCAAATGCTCCCCTGAAAGGTTTGGCAGTCTAAACACAAGTCTTTTTATCACAGGACAAGAAATCAGCCCTCAACAACTTAACCGGCAATTTTTTTTTTGAAAAAATCCCTAAGCCCCGGGGTCACAATTTCAACAAAAGTCTGACTTTTGGCAGTTCACTCAAAAATGGTGCCAAAAGGTTGCAAATGGTCCCCTGAAAGGTTTGGCGAAGGAAACAGAAGTCTTTTTATCACAGGACAAGAAATCAGCCCTCAACAACTTAACCAGGAAAATTTTTTTTTTTTTGGAAAAAATCCCTAAGCCTCGGGGTCACAATTTCAGGAAAAATCTGACTTCTGGCAGATCACTCAAAAATGGTGCCAAAAGGTTGCAAATGCTCCCCTAAAAGGTTTGGCGGTCTAAACAGAAGGCTTTTTATCACAAGACAAGAAATCAGCCCTCCACAACTTAACCTGCAGAAAAAGATTTTTTTTGAAAAACCCCTAAGCCCCGAGGTAACAATTTCAGGAAAAATCTGACTTTTGGCAGATCACTCAAAAATGGTGCCAAAAGGTTGCAAATGCTCCCCTAAAAGGTTTGGCGGTCTAAACAGAAGGCTTTTTATCACAAGACAAGAAATCAGCCCTCCACAACTTAACCTGCAGAAAAAGATTTTTTTTGAAAAACCCCTAAGCCCCGAGGTAACAATTTCAGGAAAAATCTGACTTTTGGCAGATCACTCAAAAATGGTGCCAAAAGGTTGCAATTGATCCCCTGAAAGGTTTGGCGGTCTAAACACAAGTCTTTTTATCACAGGACAAGAAATCAGCCCTCAACAACTAAACCGGCAATTTTTTTTTTGAAAAAATCCCTAAGCCCCGGGATCACAATTTCAGCAAAAGTCTGACTTTTGGCAGTTCACTCAAAAATGGTGCCATAAGGTTGCAAATGCTCCCCTGAAAGGTTTGGCGGTCGAAACAGAAGGCGTTTTATCACAGGACAAGAAATCAGCCCTCAACAACTTAACCGGCAATTTTTTTTTGAAAAAAATACCTAAGCCCCGGGATCACAATTTCAACAAAAGTCTGACTATTGGCAGTTCACTCAAAAATGGTGCCATAAGGTTGCAAATGCTCCCCTGAAAGGTTTGGCGGTCGAAACAGAAGGCGTTTTATCACAGGACAAGAAATCAGCCCCCCACAACTCAACCGGCAGAAAAAGATTTTTTTAAAAAAATGCCTAAGTCCCGGGGACACAATTTCAGCAAAAATCTGACTTTTGGCAATTCACTCAAAAATGGTGCCAAACAGTAGCAAATGCTCCCGTGAATGGTTTGGCGGTCTAAACAGAAGTCTTTTTATCACAGGACAAGAAATCAGCCCTCAATAACTTAACCGGGAGAAATTTTTTTTTTTAAAAAAACCCTAAGCCCCGGGGTCACAATTTCAGGAAAAATCGGACTTTTGGCAGATCTCTCAAAAATGGTGCCAAAACGTTGCAAATGCTCCCCTGAAAGGTTTGGCGGTCGAAACAGAAGGCTTTTTATCACAGGACAAGAAATCAGCACTCAACAACTTAACCGGCAAATTTTTTTTTGAAAAAATCCCTAAGCCCCGGGGTCACAATTTCAGGAAAAATCTGACTTTTGGCAGTTCACTCAAAAATGGTGCCAAAAGGTTGCAAATGCTCCCCTGAAAGGTTTGGCAGTCGAAACAGAAGGCGTTTTATCACAGGACAAGAAATCAGCCCCCCACAACTTAACCGGCAGAAAAAGATTTTTTTGAAAAAATGCCTAAGCCCCGGGGTCACAATTTCAGGAAAAATCTGACCTTTGGCAATTCACTCAAAAATGGTGCCAAACGGTTGCAAATGCTCCCGTGAAAGGTTTGGCGGTCTAAACAGAAGTCTTTTTATCACAGGACAAGAAATCAGCCCTCAACAACTTAACGGGCAAAAAAAAATTTTTTCAAAAAAAAACCCTAAGCCCCGGGGTCACAATTTCAGGAAAAATCTGACTTTTGGCAGATCACTCAAAAATGGTGCCAAAAGGTTGCAAATGCTCCCCTGAAAGGTTTGGCGGTCGAAACAGAAGGCTTTTTATCACAGGACAAGAAATCAGCCCTGAACAACTTAACCGGCAGAAAAAGATTTTTTTGAAAAAATCCCGAAGCCCCGGGGTCACAATTTCAGTCAAAATCTGACTTTTGGCAATTCACTCAAAAATGGTGCCAAACGGTTGCAAATGCTACCCTGAAAGGTTTGGCGGTATAAACAGAAGGCTTTTTATCACAGGACAAGAAATCAGCCCTCAACAACTTAACCAGCAAAAAAATTTTTTTTGAAAAAATCCCTAAGCCCCGGGGTCACAATTTCAACAAAAGTCTGACTTTTGGCAGTTCACTCAAAAATGGTGCCAAAAGGTTGCAAATGCTCCCCTGAAAGGTTTGGCGGTCGAAACAGAAGGCGTTTTATCACAGGACAAGAAATCAGCCCCCCACAACTTAACCGGCAGAAAAAGATTTTTTTTTTAAAACAATCCCTAAGCCCCGGGGTAACAATTTCAGGAAAAATCTGACTTTTGGCAGATCACTCAAAAATGGTGCCAAAAGGTTGCAATTGATCCCCTGAAAGGTTAGGCGGACTAAACACAAGTCTTTTTATCACAGGACAAGAAATCAGCCCTCAACAACTTAACCGGCAAATTTTTTTTTGAAAGAATCCCTAAGCCCCGGGGTCACAATTTCAACAAAAGTCTGACTTTTGGCAGTTCACTCAAAAATGGTGCCAAAAGGTTGCAAATGGTCCCCTGAAAGGTTTGGTGGTCTAAACAGAAGGCTTTTTATCACAGGACAAGAAATCAGTCCTCAACAACTTAACCGGCAGAAAAAGATTTTTTTGAAAAACTCCCTAAGCCCCGGGGTCACAATTTCAGCAAAAATCTGACTTTTGGTAGTTCACTCAAAAATGGTGCCAAAAGGTTGCAAATGCTCCCCTGAAAGGTTTGGCGAAGGAAACAGAAGTCTTTTTATCACAGGACAAGAAAACAGCCCTCAACAACTTAACCGGGAGAAACTTTTTTTAAAAAAAAATCCCTCAGCCCCGGGGTCACAATTTCAGGAAAAATCTGACTTTTGGCAGATCACTCAAAAATGGTGCCAAAAGGTTGCAATTGATCCCCTGAAAGGTTTGGCGTTCTAAACACAAGTCTTTTTATCACAGGACAAGAAATCAGCCCTCAACAACTTAACCGGCAATTTTTTTTTTGAAAAAATCCCTAAGCCCCGGGGTCACAATTTCAACAAAAGTCTGACTATTGGCAGTTCACTCAAAAATGGTGCCAAAAGGTTGCAAATGCTCCCCTGAAAGGTTTGGCGGTCGAAAAAGAAGGCGTTTTATCACAGGACAAGAAATCAGCCCTCAACAACTTAACCAGCAAAAATTTTTTTTTTGAAAAAAATCCCTAAGCCCCGGGGTCACAATTTCAGGAAAAATCTGACTTTTGGCAGATCACTCAAAAATGGTGCCAAAAGCTTGCAAATGCTCCCCTGAAAGGTTTGGCGGTCGAAACAGAAGGCTTTTTATCACAGGACAAGAAATCAGCCCTCAACAACTTAACCAGCAAAAATTTTTTTTTTGAAAAAATCCCTAAGCCCCGGGGTCACAATTTCAGGAAAAATCTGACTTTTGGCAGATCACTCAAAAATGGTGCCAAAAGGTTGCAAATGCTTCCCTGAAAGGTTTGGCAGTCTAAACACAAGTCTTTTTATCACAGGACAAGAAATCAGCCCTCAACAACTTAACCGGCAATTTTTTTTTTGAAAAAATCCCTAAGCCCCGGGGTCACAATTTCAACAAAAGTCTGACTTTTGGCAGTTCACTCAAAAATGGTGCCATAAGGTTGCAAATGGTCCCCTGAAAGGTTTGGCGAAGGAAACAGAAGTCTTTTTATCACAGGACAAGAAATCAGCCCTCAACAACTTAACCAGGAAAATTTTTTTTTTTTGAAAAAATCCCTAAGCCTCGGGGTCACAATTTCAGGAAAAATCTGACTTCTGGCAGATCACTCAAAAATGGTGCCAAAAGGTTGCAAATGCTCCCCTAAAAGGTTTGGCGGTCTAAACAGAAGGCTTTTTATCACAAGACAAGAAATCAGCCCTCCACAACTTAACCTGCAGAAAAAGATTTTTTTTAAAAAATGCCTAAGCCCCGGGGACACAATTTCAGCAAAAATCTAACTTTTGGCAATTCACTCAAAAATGGTGCCAAACAGTTGCAAATGCTCCCGTGAATGGTTTGGCGGTCTAAACAGAAGTCTTTTTATCACAGGACAAGAAATCAGCCCTCAACAACTTAACCGGGAGAATTTTTTTTTTTTTAAACAATCCCTAAGCCCCGGGGTCACAATTTCAACAAAAGTCTGACTTTTGGCAGTTCACTCAAAAATGGTGCCAAAAGCTTGCAAATGGTCCCCTGAAAGGTTTGGTGGTCTAAACAGAAGGCTTTTTATCACAGGACAAGAAATCTGTCCTCAACAACTTAACCGACAGAAAAAGAGTTTTTTGAAAAAATCCCTAAGCCCCGGGGTCACAATTTCAGCAAAAATCTGACTTTTGGCAGTTCACTCAAAAATGGTGCCAAAAGGTAGCAAATGCTCCCCTGAAAGGTTTGGCAGTCGAAACAGAAGGCTTTTTATCACAGGACAAGAAATCAGCCCTCCACAACTTAACCGGCAGCAAAAAAATTTTTTTTTAAAAAAATCCCTAAGCCCCGGGATCACATTTTCAGGAAAAATCTGACTTTTGGCAATTCACTCAAAAATGGTGCCAAAAGGTTGCAAATGCTCCCCTGAAAGGTTTGGCAGTCGAAACAGAAGGCTTTTTATCACAGGACAAGAAATCAGCCCCCCACAACTTAACCGGCAGAAAAAGATTTTTTTGAAAAAATGCCTAAGCCCCGGGGTCACAATTTCAGGAAAAATCTGACCTTTGGCAATTCACTCAAAAATGGTGCCAAACTGTTGCAAATGCTCCCGTGAAAGGTTTGGCGGTCTAAACAGAAGTCTTTTTATCACAGGACAAGAAATCAGCCCTCAACAACTTAACGGGCAAAAAAAATTTTTTTCAAAAAAAAACCCTAAGTCCCGGGGTCACAATTTCAGGAAAAATCTGACTTTTGGCAGATCACTCAAAAATGGTGCCAAAAGGTTGCAAATGCTCCCCTGAAATGTTTGGCGGTCGAAACAGAAGGCTTTTTATCACAGGACAAGAAATCAGCCCTCAACAACTTAACCGGCAAAAAAAGATTTTTTTGAAAAAATCCCTAAGCCCTGGGGTCACAATTTCAGTCAAAATCTGACTTTTGGCAATTCACTCAAAAATGGTGCCAAACGGTTGCAAATGCTCCCCTGAAAGGTTTGGCAGTCTAAAGAGAAGTCTTTCTATCACAGGACAAGAAATCAGCCCTCAACAACTTAACCGGCAGAAATTTTTGTTTTGAAACAATCCCTAAGCCCCGGGGTCACAATTTCAGGAAAAAGCTGACTTTTGGCAGATCACTCAAAAATGGTGCCAAAAGGTTGAAAATGCTCCCCTGAATGGTTTGGCGATTGAAAATGAAGGCTTTTTATCACAGGACAAGAAATCAGCCCTCAACAACTTAACCGACAGAAAAAGAGTTTTTTGAAAAAATCCCTAAGCCCCACGGTCACAATTTCAGGAAAAATCTGACTTTTGGCAGTTCACTCAAAAATGGTGCCAAAAGGTTGCAAATGTTCCCCTGAAAGGTTTGGCGGTCGAAACAGAAGGCGTTTTATCACAGGACAAGAAATCAGCCCCCCACAACTCAACCGGCAGAATTTTTTTTTTGGAAAAAATCCCTAAGCCCCGGGGTCACAATTTCAGGAAAAATCTGACTTTTGGGAGATGACTCAAAAATGGTGCCAAAAGGTTGCAAATGCTCCCCTGAAAGCTTTGGCGGTCGAAACAGAAGGCTTTTTATCACAGGACAAGAAATCAGCCCTCAACAACTTAACCGGGAGAAATTTTTTTTTGGAAAAAATCCCTAAGCCCCGGGGTCACAATTTCAGCAAAAATCTGACTTTTGGGAGATGACTCAAAAATGGTGCCAAAAGGTTGCAAATGCTCCCCTGAAAGATTTGGCGGTCGAAACAGAAGGCTTTTTATCACAGGACAAGAATTCAGCCCTCCACAACTTAACCCGCAGAAAAAAATTTTTTTTTAAAAAATCCCTAAGCCCCGGGGTCACAATTTCAGGAAAAATCTGAGTTTTGGCAGATCACTCACAAATGGTGCCAAAAGGTTGCAAATGCTCCCCTGAAAGGTTTGGCGTTCGAAACAGAAGGCTTTTTATCACAGGACAAGAAATCAGCCCTCAACAACTTAACCGGCAGAAAAAGATTTTTTTGAAACAATCCCTAAGGCCCGGGGTCACAATTTCAGGAAAAATCTGACTTTTGGCAGTTCACTCAAAAATGGTGCCAAAAGGTTGCAAATGGTCCCCTGAAAGGTTTGGCGGTCGAAACAGAAGGCGTTTTATCACAGGACAAGAAATCAGCCCCCCACAACTTAACCGGCAGAAAAAGATTTTTTTGAAAAAATGCCTGAGCCCCGGGGTCACAATTTCAGGAAAAATCTGACTTTTGGCAATTCACTCAAAAATGGTGCCAAACGGTTGCAAATGCTCCCGTGAAAGGTTTGGCGGTCTAAACAGAAGTCTTTTTATCACAGGACAAGAAATCAGCCCTCAACAACTTAACCGGCAAAAACTTTTTTTTTGAAAAAATCCCTAAGCTCCAGGGTCACAATTTCAGGAAAAATCTGACTTTTGGCAGATCACTCAAAAATGGTGCCAAAAGGTTGCAAATGCTCCCCTGAAAGCTTTGGCGGTCGAAACAGAAGGCTTTTTATCACAGGACAAGAAATCAGCCCTCAACAACTTAACCGGCAGAAAAAGATTTTTTTGAAAAAACCCCTAAGCCCCGGGGTCACAATTTCAGCAAAAATCTGACTTTTGGCAGTTCACTCAAAAATGGTTCCGAAAGGTTGCAAATGCTCCCCTGAAAGATTTAGCGGTCGAAACAGAAGGCTTTTTATCACAGGACAAGAATTCACTCCTCCACAACTTAACCGGCAGAAAATTTTTTTTTTAAAAAAAATCCCTAAGCCCCGGTGTCACAATTTCAGGAAAAATCTGACTTTTGGCAGATCACTCAAAAATGGTGCCAAAAGGTTGCAAATGCTCCCCTGAAAGGTTTGGCGTTCGAAACAGAAGGCTTTTTATCACAGGACAAGAAATCAGCCCTCAACAACTTAACCGGCAGAAAAAGATTTTTTTGAAACAATCCCTAAGGCCCGGGGTCACAATTTCAGGAAAAATCTGACTTTTGGCAGTTCACTCAAAAATGGTGCCAAAAGGTTGCAAATGCTCCCCTGAAAGGTTTGGCGGTCGAAACAGAAGGCGTTTTATCACAGGACAAGAAATCAGCCCACCACAACTTAACCGGCAGAAAAAGATTTTTTTGAAAAAATGCCTAAGCCCCGGGGTCACAATTTCAGGAAAAATCTGACTTTTGGCAGTTCACTCAAAAATGGTGCCAAACGGTTGCAAATGCTCCCGTGAAAGGTTTGGCGGTCTAAACAGAACTCTTTTTATCACAGGACAAGAAATCAGCCCCCCACAACTTAACCGGCAGAAAAAGATTTTATTGATAAAATGCCTAAGCCCCGGGGTCACAATTTCAGGAAAAATCTGACTTTTGGCAGTTCACTCAAAAATGGTGCCAAAAGGTTGCAAATGCTCCCCTGAAAGCTTTGGCGGTCGAAACAGAAGGCTTTTTATCACAGGACAAGAAATCAGCCCTCAACAACTTAACCGGCAGAAATTTTTTTTGGGAACAATCCCTAAGGCCCGGGGTCACAATTTCAGGAAAAATCTGACTTTTGGCAGTTCACTCAAAAATGGTGCCAAAAGGTTGCAAATGCTCCCCTGAAAGGTTTGGCGGTCGAAACAGAAGGCGTTTTATCACAGGACAAGAAATCAGCCCCCCACAACTTAACCGGCAGAAAAAGATTTTTTTGAAAAAATCCCTAAGGCCCGGGGTCACAATTTCAGCAAAAATCTGACTTTTGGCAATTCACTCAAAAATGGTGCCAAACGGTTGCAAATGCTCCCGTGAAAGGTTTGGCGGTCTAAACAGAAGTCTTTTTATCACAGGACAAGAAATCAGCCCTCAACAACTTAACCGGCAAAAAATTTTTTTTTGAAAAAATGCCTAAGCTCCAGGGTCACAATTTCAGGAAAAATCTGACTTTTGGCAGATCACTCAAAAATGGTGCCAAAAGGTTGCAAATGCTCCCCTGAAAGGTTTGGCGGTCGAAACAGAAGGCGTTTTATCACAGGACAAGAAATCAGCCCCCCACAACTTAACCGGCAGAAAAAGATTTTTTTGAAAAAATGCCTAAGCCCCGGGGTCACAATTTCAGGAAAAATCTGACTTTTGGCAATTCACTCAAAAATGGTGCCAAGCGGTTGCAAATGCTCCCGTGAAAGGTTTGGCGGTCTAAACAGAAGTCTTTTTATCACAGTACAAGAAATCAGCCCTCAAAAACTTAACCGGCAAAAATTTTTTTTTTGAAAAAATCCCTAATCTCCAGGGTCACAATTTCAGGAAAAATCTGACTTTTGGCAGATCACTCAAAAATGGTGCCAAAAGGTTGCAAATGCTCCCCTGAAAGGTTTGGCGGTCGAAACAGAAGGCGTTTTATCACAGGACAAGAAATCAGCCCTCAACAACTTAACCGGTAGAAAAAGATTTTTTTGAAAAAATCCCTAAGCTCCGGGGTCACAATTTCAGGAAAAATCTGACTTTTGGCAGATCACTCAAAAATGGTGCCGAAAGGTTGCAAATGCTCCCCTGAAAGCTTTGGCGGTCGAAACAGAAAGCTTTTTATCACAGGACAAGAAATCAGCCCTCAACAACTTAACCGGCAGAAATTTTTTTTTGGAAAAAATCCCTAAGCCCCGGGGTCACAATTTCAGGAAAAATCTGACTTTTGGGAGATAACTCAAAAATGGTGGCAAAAGGTTGCAAATGCTCCCCTGAAAGTTTTGGCGGTCGAAACAGAAGGCTTTTTATCACAGGACAAGAATTCAGCCCTCCACAACTTAACCGGCAGAAAAAAAATTTTTTTAAAAAAATCCCTAAGCCCCGGTGTCACAATTTCAGGAAAAATCTGACTTTTGGCAATTGACTCAAAAATGGTGCCAAACGGTTGCAAATGCTCCCCTGAAAGGTTTGGCAGTCGAAACAGAAGGCTTTTTATTACAGGACAAGAATTCAGCCCTCAACAACTTAACCGGCAGAAAAAGATTTTTTTGAAAAAACCCCTAAGCCCCGGGGTCACAATTTCAGCAAAAATCTGACTTTTGGCAGTTCACTCAAAAATGGTTCCGAAAGGTTGGAAATGCTCCCCTGAAAGCTTTGGCGGTCGAAACAGAAGGCTTTTTATCCCAGGACAAGAAATCAGCCCTCCACAACATAACCGGCAGAAAAAAATTTTTTTTAAAAAAATCCCTAAGCCCCGGGGTCACAATTTCAGGAAAAATCTGACTTTTGGCAGATCACTCAAAAATGGTGCCAAAAGGTTGCAAATGCTCCCCTAAAAGGTTTGGCGTTCGAAACAGAAGGCTTTTTATCACAGGACAAGAAATCAGCCCTCAACAACTTAACCGGCAGAAAAAGATTTTTTTGAAACAATGCCTAAGGCCCGGGGTCACATTTTCAGGAAAAATCTGAATTTTGGCAGTTCACTCAAAAATGGTGCCAAAAGGTTTCAAATGCTCCCCTGAAAGGTTTGGCGGTCGAAACAGAAGGCGTTTTATCCCAGGACAAGAAATCAGCCCCCCACAACTTCACCGGCAGAAAAATATTTTTTTGAAAAAATGCCTAACCCCCGGGGTCACAATTTCAGGAAAAATCTGACTTTTGGCAGATCACTCAAAAATGGTGCCAAAAGGTTGCAAATGCTCCCCTGAAAGGTTTGGCGGTCGAAACAGAATGCGTTTTATCACAGGACAAGAAATCAGCCCTCAACAACTTAACCAGCAGAAAAAGATTTTTTTGAAAAAATGCCTAAGCCCCGGGGTCACAATTTCAGGAAAAATCTGACTTTTGGCAGATCACTCAAAAATGGTGCCAAAAGGTTGCAAATGCTCCCCTGAAAGCTTTGGCGGTCGAAACAGAAGGCTTTTTATCACAGGACAAGAAATCAGCAATCAACAACTTAACCGGCAGAAATTTTTTTTTTGAAAAAATCCCTAAGCCCCGGGGTCAGAATTTCAGGAAAAATCTGACTTTTGGGAGATGACTCAAAAATGGTGCCAAAAGGTTGCAAATGCTCCCCTGAAAGGTTTGGCGGTCGAAACAGAATGTGTTTTATCACAGGACAAGAAATCAGCCCCCCACAACTTAACCGGCAGAAAAAGATTTTTTTGAAAAAATGCCTAAGCCCCGGGGTCACAATTTCAGTAAAAATCTGACTTTTGGCAATTGACTCAAAAATGGTGCCAAACGCTTGCAAATGCTCCCCTGAAAGGTTTGGCGGTCGAAACAGAAGGCTTTCTATCACAGGACAAGAAATCAGCCTCCCACAACTTAACCGGCAGAAAAAGATTTTTTTGAAAAAATCCCTAAGGCCCGGTGTCACAATTTCAGCAAAAATCTGACTTTTGGCAGTTCACTCAAAAATGGTGCCAAAAGGTTTCAAATGCTCCCCTGAAAGGTTTGGCGGTCGAAACAGAAGGCTTTTTATCACTGGACAAGAAATCAGCCCTCAACAACTTAACCGGCAGAAAAAGATTTTTTTGAAAAAACCCCTAAGCCCCGGGGTCACAATTTCCGGAAAAAATGGTGCCAATTTCACTCAAAAATGGGGCCAAACAGTTGCAAATTCTCCCGTGAAAGGTTTGGCAGTCTAAACAGAAGTCTTTTTATCACAGGACAAGAAATCAGCCCTCAACAACTTAACCGGCAAATTTTTTTTTGAAAAAATCCCTAAGCCCCGGGGTCACAATTTCAGCAAAAATCTGAATTTTGGCAGTTGACTCAAAAATGGTGCCAAAAGGGTGCCAATGCTCCCCTGAAAGGTTTGGCGAAGGAAACAGAAGTCTTTTTATCACAGGACAAGAAATCACCCCTCAACAACTTAACCGGGAAAATTATTTTTTTTGAAAAAATCCCGAAGCCCCGGGGTCACAATTTCAGGAAAAATCTGACTTCTGGCAGATCACTCAGAAATAGTGCCATAAGGTTGGAAATGCTCCCCTGAAAGGTTTGGCGGTCTTAACAGAAGGCTTTTTATCACAAGACAAGAAATCAGCCCTCCACAACTTAAACGGCAGAAAAAGATTTTTTTGAAAAAATCCCTAAGCCCCGGGGTCACAATTTCAGCAAAAGACTGACTTTTGGCAGTTCACTCAAAAATGGTGCCAAACGGTTGCAAATGCTCCCCTGAAAGGTTTGGCGGTCGAAACAGAAGGCCTTTTATCACACGAAAAGAAATCAGCCCCCCACAACTTAACCGGCAGAAAAAGATTTTTTTGAAAAAATGCCTAAGCCCCAGGGTCACAATCTCAGCAAAAATCTGACTTTTGGCAATTCACTCAAAAATGGTGCCAAACAGTTGCAAATGCTCCCCTGAAAGGTTTGGCGGTCTAAACAGAAGTCTTTTTATCACAGGACAAGAAATCAGCCCTCAACAACTTAACCAGGAGAAATTTTTTTTTAAAAAAAAACCCTAAGCCCCGGGGTCACAATTTCAGGAAAAATCTGACTTTTGGGAGATCTCTCAAAAATGGTGCCAAAAGGTTGCAAATGCTCCCCTGAAAGCTTTGGCCGTCGAAACAGAAGGCTTTTTATCACAGGACAACAAATCAGCCCTCAACAACTTAACCGGCAAAGTTTTTTTGAAAAAATCCCTAAGCCCCGGGGTCACAATTTCAGTAAAAATCTGACTTTTGGCAGTTCACTCAAAAATGGTGCCAAAAGGTTGCAACTGGTCCCCTGAAAGGTCTGGCGGTCTAAACGGAAGTCTTTTTATCACAGGACAAGAAATCAGCCCTCAACAACTTAACCGGCAGAAAAAGATTTTTTTGAAAAAATCCCTAACCCCCGGGGTCACAATTTCACCAAAAATCTGACTTTTGGCAGTTCACTCAAAAATGGTGCCAAAAGGTTGCAAATGCTCCCCTGAAAGGTTTGGCGGTCGAAACAGAAGGTGTTTTATCACAGGACAAGAAATCAGCCCCCCACAACTTAACCGGCAGAAAAAGATTTTTTTGAAAAAATTCCTAAGCCCCGGGGTCAAAATTTCAGTCAAAATCTGACTTTTGGCAATTCACTCAAAAATGGTGCCAAACGGTTGCAAATGCTCCCCTGAACGGTTTGGCGGTCGAAACAGAAGGCTTTTTATCACAGGACAAGAAATCAGCCCTCAACAACTTAACCGGCAGAAATTTTTTTTGGAAAAAATCCCTAAGCCCCGGGGTCACAATTTCAGGAAAAATCTGACTTTTGGCAGTTCACTCAAAAATGGTTCCGAAAGGTTGCAAATGCTCCCCTGAAAGATTTAGCGGTCGAAACAGAAGGCTTTTTATCACAGGACAAGAATTCAGCCCTCCACAACTTAACCGGCAGAAAAAAATTTTTTTTAAAAAAATCCCTAAGCCCCGGTGTCACAATTTCAGGAAAAATCTGACTTTTGGCAGATCACTCAAAAATGGTGCCAAAAGGTTGCAAATGCTCCCCTGAAAGGTTTGGCAGTCGAAACAGAAGGCTTTCTATCACAGGACAAGAAATCAGCCTCCCACAACTTCATCGGCAGAAAAAGATTTTTTTGAAAAAATCCCTAAGGCCCGGGGTCACAATTACAGGAAAAATCTGACTTTTGGCAGATCACTCAAAAATGGTGCCAAAAGGTTGCAAATGCTCCCCTGAAAGGTTTGGCGGTCGAAACAGAAGGCTTTTTATTACAGGACAAGAATTCAGCCCTCAACAACTTAACCGGCAGAAAAAGATTTTTTTGAAAAAACCCCTAAGCCCCGGGGTCACAATTTCAGCAAAAATCTGACTTTTGGCAGTTCACTCAAAAATGGTTCCGAAAGGTTGCAAATGCTCCCCTGAAAGCTTTGGCGGTCGAAACAGAAGGCTTTTTATCCCAGGACAAGAAATCAGCCCTCCACAACATAACCGGCAGAAAAAAAATTTTTTTAAAAAAATCCCTAAGCCCCGGGGTCACAATTTCAGGAAAAATCTGACTTTTGGCAGATCACTCAAAAATGGTGCCAAAAGGTTGCAAATGCTCCCCTGAAAGGTTTGGCGTTCGAAACAGAAGGCTTTTTATCACAGGACAAGAAATCAGCCCTCAACAACTTAACCGGCAGAAAAAGATTTTTTTGAAACAATGCCTAAGGCCCGGGGTCACATTTTCAGGAAAAATCTGAATTTTGGCAGTTCACTCAAAAATGGTGCCAAAAGGTTTCAAATGCTCCCCTGAAAGGTTTGGCGGTCGAAACAGAAGGCGTTTTATCCCAGGACAAGAAATCAGCCCCCCACAACTTCACCGACAGAAAAAGATTTTTTTGAAAAAATGCCTAACCCCCGGGGTCACAATTTCAGGAAAAATCTGCCTTTTGGCAGATCACTCAAAAATGGTGCCAAAAGGTTGCAAATGCTCCCCTGAAAGGTTTGGCGGTCGAAACAGAATGCGTTTTATCACAGGACAAGAAATCAGCCCTCAACAACTTAACCAGCAGAAAAAGATTTTTTTGAAAAAATGCCTAACCCCCGGGGTCACAATTTCAGGAAAAATCTGACTTTTGGCAGATCACTCAAAAATGGTGCCAAAAGGTTGCAAATGCTCCCCTGAAAGCTTTGGCGGTCGAAACAGAAGGCTTTTTATCACAGGACAAGAAATCAGCAATCAACAACTTAACCGGCAGATATTTTTTTTTTGAAAAAATCCCTAAGCCCCGGGGTCAGAATTTCAGGAAAAATCTGACTTTTGGGAGATGACTCAAAAATGGTGCCAAAAGGTTGCAAATGCTCCCCTGAAAGGTTTGGCGGTCGAAATAGAATGTGTTTTATCACAGGACAAGAAATCAGCCCCCCACAACTTAACCGGCAGAAAAAGATTTTTTTGAAAAAATGCCTAAGCCCCGGGGTCACAATTTCAGTAAAAATCTGACTTTTGGCAATTGACTCAAAAATGGTGCCAAACGCTTGCAAATGCTCCCCTGAAAGGTTTGGCGGTCGAAACAGAAGGCTTTCTATCACAGGACAAGAAATCAGCCTCCCACAACTTAACCGGCAGAAAAAGATTTTTTTGAAAAAATCCCTAAGCCCCGGGGTCACAATTTCAGGAAAAAATGGTGCCAATTTCACTCAAAAATGGTGCCAAACAGTTGCAAATTCTCCCGTGAAAGGTTTGGCAGTCTAAACAGAAGTCTTTTTATCACAGGACAAGAAATCAGCCCTCAACAACTTAACCGGCAAATTTTTTTTTGAAAAAATCCCTAAGCCCCGGGGTCACAATTTCAGCAAAAATCTGAATTTTGGCAGTTCACTCAAAAATGGTGCCAAAAGGGTGCCAATGCTCCCCTGAAAGGTTTGGCGAAGGAAACAGAAGTCTTTTTATCACAGGACAAGAAATCACCCCTCAACAACTTAACCGGGAAAATTATTTTTTTTGAAAAAATCCCTAAGCCCCGGGGTCACAATTTCAGGAAAAATCTGACTTCTGGCAGATCACTCAGAAATGGTGCCATAAGGTTGGAAATGCTCCCCTGAAAGGTTTGGCGGTCTTAACAGAAGGCTTTTTATCACAAGACAAGAAATCAGCCCTCCACAACTTAAACGGCAGAAAAAGATTTTTTTGAAAAAATCCCTAAGCCCCGGGGTCACAATTTCAGCAAAAGACTGACTTTTGGCAGTTCACTCAAAAATGGTGCCAAACGGTTGCAAATGCTCCCCTGAAAGGTATGGCGATCGAAACAGAAGGCTTTTTATCACAGGACAAGAAATCAGCCCTCAACAACTTAACCAGAAAAAATTTTTTTTTTGAAAAAATCCCTAAGCCACGAGGTCACAACTTCAGCAAAAGTCTGACTTTTGGCAGTTCACTCAAAAATGTTGCCAAAAGGTTGCAAATGCTCCCCTGAAAGGTTTGGCGGTCGAAACAGAAGGCCTTTTATCACACGAAAAGAAATCAGCCCCCCACAACTTAACCGGCAGAAAAAGATTTTTTTGAAAAAATGCCTAAGCCCCAGGGTCACAATCTCAGCAAAAATCTGACTTTTGGCAATTCACTCAAAAATGGTGCCAAACAGTTGCAAATGCTCCCCTGAAAGGTTTGGCGGTCTAAACAGAAGTCTTTTTATCACAGGACAAGAAATCAGCCCTCAACAACTTAACCAGGAGAAATTTTTTTTTTAAAAAAAACCCTAAGCCCCGGGGTCACAATTTCAGGAAAAATCTGACTTTTGGGAGATCTCTCAAAAATGGTGCCAAAAGGTTGCAAATGCTCCCCTGAAAGCTTTGGCCGTCGAAACAGAAGGCTTTTTATCACAGGACAACAAATCAGCCCTCAACAACTTAACCGGCAAAGTTTTTTTGAAAAAATCCCTAAGCCCCGGGGTCACAATTTCAGTAAAAATCTGACTTTTGGCAGTTCACTCAAAAATGGTGCCAAAAGGTTGCAACTGGTCCCCTGAAAGGTTTGGCGGTCTAAACGGAAGTCTTTTTATCACAGGACAAGAAATCAGCCCTCAACAACTTAACCGGCAGAAAAAGATTTTTTTGAAAAAATCCCTAACCCCCAGGGTCACAATTTCACCAAAAATCTGACTTTTGGCAGTTCACTCAAAAATGGTGCCAAAAGGTTGCAAATGCTCCCCTGAAAGGTTTGGCGGTCGAAACAGAAGGTGTTTTATCACAGGACAAGAAATCAGCCCCCCACAACTTAACCGGCAGAAAAAGATTTTTTTGAAAAAATTCCTAAGCCCCGGGGTCAAAATTTCAGTCAAAATCTGACTTTTGGCAATTCACTCAAAAATGGTGCCAAACAGTTGCAAATTCTCCCGTGAAAGGTTTGGCAGTCTAAACAGAAGTCTTTTTATCACAGGACAAGAAATCAGCCCTCAACAACTTAACCGGCAGAAATTTTTTTTTGAAAAAATCCCTAAGCCCCGGGGTCACAATTTCAGCAAAAATCTGAATTTTGGCAGTTCACTCAAAAATGGTGCCAAAAGGGTGCCAATGCTCCCCTGAAAGGTTTGGCGAAGGAAACAGAAGTCTTTTTATCACAGGACAAGAAATCACCCCTCAACAACTTAACCGGGAAAATTATTTTTTTTAAAAAAATCCCTAAGCCCCGGGGTCACAATTTCAGGAAAAATCTGACTTCTGGCAGATCACTCAGAAATAGTGCCATAAGGTTGGAAATGCTCCCCTGAAAGGTTTGGCGGTCTTAACAGAAGGCTTTTTATCACAAGACAAGAAATCAGCCCTCCACAACTTAAACGGCAGAAAAAGATTTTTTTGAAAAAATCCCTAAGCCCCGGGGTCACAATTTCAGCAAAAGACTGACTTTTGGCAGTTCACTCAAAAATGGTGCCAAACGGTTGCAAATGCTCCCCTGAAAGGTATGGCGATCGAAACAGAAGGCTTTTTATCACAGGACAAGAAATCAGCCCTCAACAACTTAACCAGAAAAAATTTTTTTTTTGAAAAAATCCCTAAGCCACGGGGTCACAACTTCAGCAAAAGTCTGACTTTTGGCAGTTCACTCAAAAATGTTGCCAAAAGGTTGCAAATGCTCCCCTGAAAGGTTTGGCGGTCGAAACAGAAGGCCTTTTATCACACGAAAAGAAATCAGCCCCCCACA
Source organism: Podarcis pityusensis (assembly GCF_964106645.2). Lineage (NCBI taxonomy): Eukaryota > Metazoa > Chordata > Lepidosauria > Squamata > Lacertidae > Podarcis > Podarcis pityusensis. Next base: position 11,569,232 of record NC_138026.1, read on the forward strand.
ACTTAACCGGCAGAAAAAGATTTTTTTGAAAAAATGCCTAAGCCCCAGGGTCACAATCTCAGCAAAAATCTGACTTTTGGCAATTCACTCAAAAATGGTGCCAAACAGTTGCAAATGCTCCCCTGAAAGGTTTGGCGGTCTAAACAGAAGTCTTTTTATCACAGGACAAGAAATCAGCCCTCAACAACTTAACCAGGAGAAATTTTTTTTTAAAAAAAAACCCTAAGCCCCGGGGTCACAATTTCAGGAAAAATCTGACTTTTGGGAGATCTCTCAAAAATGGTGCCAAAAGGTTGCAAATGCTCCCCTGAAAGCTTTGGCCGTCGAAACAGAAGGCTTTTTATCACAGGACAACAAATCAGCCCTCAACAACTTAACCGGCAAAGTTTTTTTGAAAAAATCCCTAAGCCCCGGGGTCACAATTTCAGTAAAAATCTGACTTTTGGCAGTTCACTCAAAAATGGTGCCAAAAGGTTGCAACTGGTCCCCTGAAAGGTCTGGCGGTCTAAACGGAAGTCTTTTTATCACAGGACAAGAAATCAGCCCTCAACAACTTAACCGGCAGAAAAAGATTTTTTTGAAAAAATCCCTAACCCCCGGGGTCACAATTTCACCAAAAATCTGACTTTTGGCAGTTCACTCAAAAATGGTGCCAAAAGGTTGCAAATGCTCCCCTGAAAGGTTTGGCGGTCGAAACAGAAGGTGTTTTATCACAGGACAAGAAATCAGCCCCCCACAACTTAACCGGCAGAAAAAGATTTTTTTGAAAAAATTCCTAAGCCCCGGGGTCAAAATTTCAGTCAAAATCTGACTTTTGGCAATTCACTCAAAAATGGTGCCAAACGGTTGCAAATGCTCCCCTGAACGGTTTGGCGGTCGAAACAGAAGGCTTTTTATCACAGGACAAGAAATCAGCCCTCAACAACTTAACCGGCAGAAATTTTTTTTGGAAAAAATCCCTAAGCCCCGGGGTCACAATTTCAGGAAAAATCTGACTTTTGGCAGTTCACTCAAAAATGGTTCCGAAAGGTTGCAAATGCTCCCCTGAAAGATTTAGCGGTCGAAACAGAAGGCTTTTTATCACAGGACAAGAATTCAGCCCTCCACAACTTAACCGGCAGAAAAAAATTTTTTTTAAAAAAATCCCTAAGCCCCGGTGTCACAATTTCAGGAAAAATCTGACTTTTGGCAGATCACTCAAAAATGGTGCCAAAAGGTTGCAAATGCTCCCCTGAAAGGTTTGGCAGTCGAAACAGAAGGCTTTCTATCACAGGACAAGAAATCAGCCTCCCACAACTTCATCGGCAGAAAAAGATTTTTTTGAAAAAATCCCTAAGGCCCGGGGTCACAATTACAGGAAAAATCTGACTTTTGGCAGATCACTCAAAAATGGTGCCAAAAGGTTGCAAATGCTCCCCTGAAAGGTTTGGCGGTCGAAACAGAAGGCTTTTTATTACAGGACAAGAATTCAGCCCTCAACAACTTAACCGGCAGAAAAAGATTTTTTTGAAAAAACCCCTAAGCCCCGGGGTCACAATTTCAGCAAAAATCTGACTTTTGGCAGTTCACTCAAAAATGGTTCCGAAAGGTTGCAAATGCTCCCCTGAAAGCTTTGGCGGTCGAAACAGAAGGCTTTTTATCCCAGGACAAGAAATCAGCCCTCCACAACATAACCGGCAGAAAAAAAATTTTTTTAAAAAAATCCCTAAGCCCCGGGGTCACAATTTCAGGAAAAATCTGACTTTTGGCAGATCACTCAAAAATGGTGCCAAAAGGTTGCAAATGCTCCCCTGAAAGGTTTGGCGTTCGAAACAGAAGGCTTTTTATCACAGGACAAGAAATCAGCCCTCAACAACTTAACCGGCAGAAAAAGATTTTTTTGAAACAATGCCTAAGGCCCGGGGTCACATTTTCAGGAAAAATCTGAATTTTGGCAGTTCACTCAAAAATGGTGCCAAAAGGTTTCAAATGCTCCCCTGAAAGGTTTGGCGGTCGAAACAGAAGGCGTTTTATCCCAGGACAAGAAATCAGCCCCCCACAACTTCACCGACAGAAAAAGATTTTTTTGAAAAAATGCCTAACCCCCGGGGTCACAATTTCAGGAAAAATCTGCCTTTTGGCAGATCACTCAAAAATGGTGCCAAAAGGTTGCAAATGCTCCCCTGAAAGGTTTGGCGGTCGAAACAGAATGCGTTTTATCACAGGACAAGAAATCAGCCCTCAACAACTTAACCAGCAGAAAAAGATTTTTTTGAAAAAATGCCTAACCCCCGGGGTCACAATTTCAGGAAAAATCTGACTTTTGGCAGATCACTCAAAAATGGTGCCAAAAGGTTGCAAATGCTCCCCTGAAAGCTTTGGCGGTCGAAACAGAAGGCTTTTTATCACAGGACAAGAAATCAGCAATCAACAACTTAACCGGCAGATATTTTTTTTTTGAAAAAATCCCTAAGCCCCGGGGTCAGAATTTCAGGAAAAATCTGACTTTTGGGAGATGACTCAAAAATGGTGCCAAAAGGTTGCAAATGCTCCCCTGAAAGGTTTGGCGGTCGAAATAGAATGTGTTTTATCACAGGACAAGAAATCAGCCCCCCACAACTTAACCGGCAGAAAAAGATTTTTTTGAAAAAATGCCTAAGCCCCGGGGTCACAATTTCAGTAAAAATCTGACTTTTGGCAATTGACTCAAAAATGGTGCCAAACGCTTGCAAATGCTCCCCTGAAAGGTTTGGCGGTCGAAACAGAAGGCTTTCTATCACAGGACAAGAAATCAGCCTCCCACAACTTAACCGGCAGAAAAAGATTTTTTTGAAAAAATCCCTAAGCCCCGGGGTCACAATTTCAGGAAAAAATGGTGCCAATTTCACTCAAAAATGGTGCCAAACAGTTGCAAATTCTCCCGTGAAAGGTTTGGCAGTCTAAACAGAAGTCTTTTTATCACAGGACAAGAAATCAGCCCTCAACAACTTAACCGGCAAATTTTTTTTTGAAAAAATCCCTAAGCCCCGGGGTCACAATTTCAGCAAAAATCTGAATTTTGGCAGTTCACTCAAAAATGGTGCCAAAAGGGTGCCAATGCTCCCCTGAAAGGTTTGGCGAAGGAAACAGAAGTCTTTTTATCACAGGACAAGAAATCACCCCTCAACAACTTAACCGGGAAAATTATTTTTTTTGAAAAAATCCCTAAGCCCCGGGGTCACAATTTCAGGAAAAATCTGACTTCTGGCAGATCACTCAGAAATGGTGCCATAAGGTTGGAAATGCTCCCCTGAAAGGTTTGGCGGTCTTAACAGAAGGCTTTTTATCACAAGACAAGAAATCAGCCCTCCACAACTTAAACGGCAGAAAAAGATTTTTTTGAAAAAATCCCTAAGCCCCGGGGTCACAATTTCAGCAAAAGACTGACTTTTGGCAGTTCACTCAAAAATGGTGCCAAACGGTTGCAAATGCTCCCCTGAAAGGTATGGCGATCGAAACAGAAGGCTTTTTATCACAGGACAAGAAATCAGCCCTCAACAACTTAACCAGAAAAAATTTTTTTTTTGAAAAAATCCCTAAGCCACGAGGTCACAACTTCAGCAAAAATCTGACTTTTGGCAGTTCACTCAAAAATGTTGCCAAAAGGTTGCAAATGCTCCCCTGAAAGGTTTGGCGGTCGAAACAGAAGGCCTTTTATCACACGAAAAGAAATCAGCCCCCCACAACTTAACCGGCAGAAAAAGATTTTTTTGAAAAAATGCCTAAGCCCCAGGGTCACAATCTCAGCAAAAATCTGACTTTTGGCAATTCACTCAAAAATGGTGCCAAACAGTTGCAAATGCTCCCCTGAAAGGTTTGGCGGTCTAAACAGAAGTCTTTTTATCACAGGACAAGAAATCAGCCCTCAACAACTTAACCAGGAGAAATTTTTTTTTTAAAAAAAACCCTAAGCCCCGGGGTCACAATTTCAGGAAAAATCTGACTTTTGGGAGATCTCTCAAAAATGGTGCCAAAAGGTTGCAAATGCTCCCCTGAAAGCTTTGGCCGTCGAAACAGAAGGCTTTTTATCACAGGACAACAAATCAGCCCTCAACAACTTAACCGGCAAAGTTTTTTTGAAAAAATCCCTAAGCCCCGGGGTCACAATTTCAGTAAAAATCTGACTTTTGGCAGTTCACTCAAAAATGGTGCCAAAAGGTTGCAACTGGTCCCCTGAAAGGTTTGGCGGTCTAAACGGAAGTCTTTTTATCACAGGACAAGAAATCAGCCCTCAACAACTTAACCGGCAGAAAAAGATTTTTTTGAAAAAATCCCTAACCCCCAGGGTCACAATTTCACCAAAAATCTGACTTTTGGCAGTTCACTCAAAAATGGTGCCAAAAGGTTGCAAATGCTCCCCTGAAAGGTTTGGCGGTCGAAACAGAAGGTGTTTTATCACAGGACAAGAAATCAGCCCCCCACAACTTAACCGGCAGAAAAAGATTTTTTTGAAAAAATTCCTAAGCCCCGGGGTCAAAATTTCAGTCAAAATCTGACTTTTGGCAATTCACTCAAAAATGGTGCCAAACGGTTGCAAATGCTCCCCTGAACGGTTTGGCGGTCGAAACAGAAGGCTTTTTATCACAGGACAAGAAATCAGCCCTCAACAACTTAACCGGCAGAAATTTTTTTTGGAAAAAATCCCTAAGCCCCGGGGTCACAATTTCAGGAAAAATCTGACTTTTGGCAGATGACTCAAAAATGGTGCCAAAAGGTTGCAAATGCTCCCCTGAAAGGTTTGGTGGTCGAAACAGAAGGTGTTTTATCACAGGACAAGAAATCAGGCCCCCACAACTTAACCGGCAGAAAAAGATTTTTTGGAAAAAATCCCTAAGCCCCGGGGTCAGAATTTCAGCAAAAATCTGACTTTTGGCAGTTCACTCAAAAATGGTGCCAAAAGGTTGCAAATGCTCCCCTGAAAGGATTGGCGGTCGAAACAGAAGGCTTTTTATCACAGGACAAGAAATCAGCCCTCAACAACTTAACCAGCAAAAATTTTTTTTTTTGAAAAAATCCCTACGCCACGGGGTCACAACTTCAGCAAAAGTCTGACTTTTGGCTGTTCACTCAAAAATGGTGCCAAAAGGTTGCAAATGCTCCCCTGAAAGGTTTGGTGGTGGAAAAAGAAGGCGTTTTATCACAGGAAAAGAAATCAGCCCCCCACAACTTAACCGGCAGAAAAAGATTTTTTTGCAAAAATGCCTAAGCCCCGGGGTCACAATTTCAGCAAAAATCTGACTTTTGGCAATTCACTCAAAAATGGTGCCAAACAGTTGCAAATGCTCCCCTGAAAGGTTTGGCGGTCTAAACAGAAGTCTTTTTATCACAGGACAAGAAATCAGCCCTCAACAACTTAACCGGGAGAAATTTTTTTTTTAAAAAAAACCCTAAGCCCCGGGGTCACAATTTCAGGAAAAATCTGACTTTTGGCAGATCTCTCAAAAATGGTGCCAAAAGGTTGCAAATGCTCCCCTGAAAGGTTTGGCGGTCGAAACAGAAGGCTTTTTATCACAGGACAAGAAATCAGCACTCAACAACTTAACCGGCAAATTTTTTTTTGAAAAAATCCCTAAGCCCCGGGGTCACAATTTCAGGAAAAATCTGACTTTTGGCAGTTCACTCAAAAATGATGCCAAAAGGTTGCAACTGGTCCCCTGAAAGGTTTGGCCGTCTAAACGGAAGACTTTTTATCACAGGACAAGAAATCAGCCGTCAACAACTTAACCGGCAGAAAAAGATTTTTTTGAAAAAATGCCTTACCCCCGGCGTCACAATTTCAGCAAAAATCTGACTTTTGGCAGTTCACTCAAAAATGGTGCCAAAAGGTTGCAAATGCTCCCCTGAAAGGTTTGGCGGTCGAAACAGAAGGCATTTTATCACAGGACAAGAAATCAGCCCTCAACAACTTAACCGGGAGAAATTTTTTTTTAAAAAAAAACCCTAAGCCCCGGGGTCACAATTTCAGGAAAAATCTGACTTTTGGCAGATCTCTCAAAAATGGTGCCAAAAGGTTGCAAATGCTCCCCTGAAAGGTTTGGCGGTCGAAACAGAAGGCTTTTTATCACAGGACAAGAAATCAGCACTCAACAACTTAACCGGCAGAAAAAGATTTTTTTGAAAAAATGCCTTACCCCCGGCGTCACAATTTCAGCAAAAATCTGACTTTTGGCAGTTCACTCAAAAATGGTGCCAAAAGGTTGCAAATGCTCCCCTGAAAGGTTTGGCGGTCGAAACAGAAGGCTTTTTATCACAGGACAAGAAATCAGCCCTCAACAACTTAACCGGGAGAAATTTTTTTTTAAAAAAAAAACCCTAAGCCCCGGGGTCACAATTTCAGGAAAAATCTGACTTTTGGCAGATCTCTCAAAAATGGTGCCAAAAGGTTGCAAATGCTCCCCTGAAAGGTTTGGCGGTCGAAACAGAAGGCTTTTTATCACAGGACAAGAAATCAGCACTCAACAACTTAACCGGCAAATTTTTTTTTGAAAAAATCCCTAAGCCCCGGGGTCACAATTTCAGGAAAAATCTGACTTTTGGCAGTTCACTCAAAAATGATGCCAAAAGGTTGCAACTGGTCCCCTGAAAGGTTTGGCCGTCTAAACGGAAGACTTTTTATCACAGGACAAGAAATCAGCCGTCAACAATTTAACCGGCAGAAATAGATTTTTTTGAAAAAATGCCTTACCCCCGGCGTCACAATTTCAGCAAAAATCTGACTTTTGGCAGTTCACTCAAAAATGGTGCCAAAAGGTTGCAAATGCTCCCCTGAAAGGTTTGGCGGTCGAAACAGAAGGCTTTTTATCACAGGACAAGAAATCAGCCCTCAACAACTTAACCGGGAGAAATTTTTTTTTTAAAAAAAACCCTAAGCCCCGGGGTCACAATTTCAGGAAAAATCTGACTTTTGGCAGATCTCTCAAAAATGGTGCCAAAAGGTTGCAAATGCTCCCCTGAAAGGTTTGGCGGTCGAAACAGAAGGCTTTTTATCACAGGACAAGAAATCAGCCCTCAACAACTTAACCGGGAGAAATTTTTTTTTAAAAAAAAACCCTAAGCCCCGGGGTCACAATTTCAGGAAAAATCTGACTTTTGGCAGATCTCTCAAAAATGGTGCCAAAAGGTTGCAAATGCTCCCCTGAAAGGTTTGGCGGTCGAAACAGAAGGCTTTTTATCACAGGACAAGAAATCAGCACTCAACAACTTAACCGGCAGAAAAAGATTTTTTTGAAAAAATGCCTTACCCCCGGCGTCACAATTTCAGCAAAAATCTGACTTTTGGCAGTTCACTCAAAAATGGTGCCAAAAGGTTGCAAATGCTCCCCTGAAAGGTTTGGCGGTCGAAACAGAAGGCTTTTTATCACAGGACAAGAAATCAGCCCTCAACAACTTAACCGGGAGAAATTTTTTTTTAAAAAAAAACCCTAAGCCCCGGGGTCACAATTTCAGGAAAAATCTGACTTTTGGCAGATCTCTCAAAAATGGTGCCAAAAGGTTGCAAATGCTCCCCTGAAAGGTTTGGCGGTCGAAACAGAAGGCTTTTTATCACAGGACAAGAAATCAGCACTCAACAACTTAACCGGCAAATTTTTTTTTGAAAAAATCCCTAAGCCCCGGGGTCACAATTTCAGGAAAAATCTGACTTTTGGCAGTTCACTCAAAAATGATGCCAAAAGGTTGCAACTGGTCCCCTGAAAGGTTTGGCCGTCTAATCGGAAGGCTTTTTATCACAGGACAAGAAATCAGCCGTCATCAACTTAACCGGCAGAAAAAGATTTTTTTGAAAAAATGCCTTACCCCCGGCGTCACAATTTCAGCAAAAATCTGACTTTTGGCAGTTCACTCAAAAATGGTGCCAAAAGGTTGCAAATGCTCCCCTGAAAGGTTTGGCGGTCGAAACAGAAGGCTTTTTATCACAGGACAAGAAATCAGCCCTCAACAACTTAACCGGCAGAAATTTTTTTTTTGAAAAAATCCCTAAACCCCGGGGTCACAATTTCAGGAAAAATCTGACTTTTGGCAGATCAAAAAAATGGTGCCAAAATGTTGAAAATGCTCCCCTGAAAGGTTTAGCGGTCGAAACAGAAGGCTTTTTATCACAGGACAAGAAATCAGCCGTCAAAAACTTAACCGGCAGAAAAAGATTTTTTTGAAAAAATGCCTTACCCCCGGCGTCACAATTTCAGCAAAAATCTGACTTTTGGCAGTTCACTCAAAAATGGTGCCAAAAGGTTGCAAATGCTCCAATGAAAGGTTTGGCGGTTGAAACAGAAGGCTTTTTATCACAGGACAAGAAATCAGCCCTCAACAACTTAACCGGCAGAAAAAGATTTTTTTGAAAAAATCCCGAACCCCCGGGGTCACAATTTCAGGAAAAATCTGACTTTTGGCAGATCAGTCAAAAATGGTGCCAAAAGGTTGGAAATGCTCCCCTGAAAGGTTTGGCGGTCGAAACAGAAGGCTTTTTATCACAGGACAAGAAATCAGTCCTCAACAACTTAACCAGCAAAAAATTTTTTTTTGAAAAAATCCCTAAGCCCCGGGGTCACAATTTCAGGAAAAATCTGACTTTTGGAAGATCACTCAAAAATGGTGCCAAAAGGTTGCAAATGCTCCCCTGAAAGGTTTGGCGGCCGAAACAGAAGGCTTTTTATCACAGGACAAGAAATCAGCCGTCAACAACTTAACCGGCAGAAAAAGATTTTTTTGAAAAAATGCCTTACCCCCGGCGTCACAATTTCAGCAAAAATCTGACTTTTGGCAGTTCACTCAAAAATGGTGCCAAAAGGTTGCAAATGCTCCCCTGAAAGGTTTGGCGGTCTAAACACAAGTCTTTTTATCACAGGACAAGAAATCAGCCCTCAACAACTTAACCGGCAGAAATTTTTTTTTGGAAAAAATCCCTAAGCCCCGGAGTCACAATTTCAGGAAAAATCTGACTTTTGGCAGATCAAAAAAATGGTGCCAAAAGGTTGAAAATGCTCCCCTGAAAGGTGTGGCGGTCGAAACAGAAGGCTTTTTATCACAGGACAAGAAATCAGCCCTCAACAACTTAACCGGCAGAAAAAGATTTTTTTGAAAAAATCCCTAAGCCCCGGCGTCACAATTTCAGCAAAAATCTGACTTTTGGCAGTTCACTCAAAAATGGTGCCAAAAGGTTGCAAATGCTCCCCTGAAAGGTTTGGCGGTCGAAACAGAAGGCGTTTTATCACAGGACAAGAAATCAGCCCTCAACAACTTAACCGGCAGAAAAAGATTTTTTTGAAAAAATCCCTAACCCCCAGGGTCACAATTTCACCAAAAATCTGACTTTTGGCAGTTCACTCAAAAATGGTGCCAAAAGGTTGCAAATGCTCCAATGAAAGGTTTGGCGGTTGAAACAGAAGGCTTTTTATCACAGGACAAGAAATCAGCCCTCAACAACTTAACCGGGAGAAAAAGATTTTTTTGAAAAAATACCTAACCCCCGGGGTAACAATTTCAGGAAAAATCTGACTTTTGGCAGATCACTCAAAAATGGTGCCAAACGGTTGCAAATGCTCCCCTGAAACGTTTGGCGGTCTAAACAGAAGGCTTTTTATCACAAGACAAGAAATCAGCCCTCCACAACTTAACCGGCAGAAAAAGATTTTTTTGAAAAAATGACTCACCCCCGGCGTCACAATTTCAGCAAAAATCTGACTTTTGGCAATTCACTCAAAAATGGTGCCAAACAGTTGCAAATGCTCCCCTGAAAGGTTTGGCGGTCTAAACAGAAGGCTTTTTATCACAAGACAAGAAATCAGCCCTCCACAACTTAACCGGCAGAAATTTTTTTTTTTAAAAAAATCCCTAAGCCACGGGGTCACAATTTCAGCAAAAGTCTGACTTTTGGCAATTCACTCAACAATGGTGCCAAACGGTTGCAAATGCTCCCCTGAAAGGTTTGGTGGTCGAAACAGAAGGCGTTTTATCACAGGACAAGAAATCAGACCTCAACAACTTAACCGGCAGAAAAAGATTTTTTTGAAAGAATGCCTAAGCCCCGGGGTCACACTTTCAGCAAAAATCTGACTTTTGGCAATTCACTCAAAAATGGTGCCAAACAGTTGCAAATGCTCCCGTGAAAGGTTTGGCGGTCGAAATAGAAGTCTTTTTATCACAGGACAAGAAATCAGCCCTCAACAACTTAACCAGCAAAAAATTTTTTTTAAAAAAAATCCCTAAGTCACAATTTCAGGAAAAATCAGACTTTTGGCAGATCACTCAAAAATGGTGAAAAAAGGTTGCAAATGCTCCCCTGAAAGGTTTGGCTGTCTAAACACAAGTCTTTTTATCACAGGACAAGAAATCAGCCCTCAACAACTTAACCGGCAGAAAAAGATTTTTTTGAAAAAATGCCTAAGCCCCGGGGTAACAATTTCAGCAAAAATCTGACTTTTGGCAGATCACTCAAAAATGGTGCCAAACAGTTGCAAATGCTACCGTGAAAGGTTTGGCGGTCTAAACAGAAGTCTTTTTATCACAGGACAAGAAATCAGCCCTCAACAACTTAACCGGGAGAAATTATGTTAAAAAAAAAATCCCTAAGGCCCGGGGTCGCAATTTCAGAAAAAATCTGACTTTTGGCAGATCACTTCAAAATGGTGCCAAAAGGTTGCAAATGCTCCCCTGAAAGGTTTGGCGGTCTAAACACAAGTCTTTTTATCACAGGACAAGAAATCAGCCCTCAACAACTTAACCAGCAAAAAAATTTTTTTTGAAAAAATCCCTAAGCCCCGGGGTCACAATTTCAGAAAAAATCTGACTTTTGGCAGTTCACTCAGAAATAGTGCCAAAAGGTTGCAAATGCTCCCCTGAAAGGTTTGGCGTTCAAAACAGAAGTCTTTTTATCACAGGACAAGAAATCAGCCCTCAACAACTTAACCGGCAATTTTTTTTTCAAAAAATCCCTAAGCCCCGGGGTCACAATTTCAGAAAAAATCTGACTTTTGGCAGTTCACTCAAAAATGGTGCCAAAAGGTTGCAAATGCTCCCCTGAAAGGTTTGGCGGTCGAAACAGAAGGCGTTTTATCACAGGACAAGAAATCAGCCCTCAACAACTTGACCGGCAGAAAAAGATTTTTTTGAAAAAATCCCTAACCCCCGGGGTCAGAATTTCAGAAAAAATCTGACTTTTGGCAGATCACTTCAAAATGGAGCCAAACAGTTGCAAATGCTCCCGTGAAAGGTTTGGCGGTCGAAACAGAAGGCTTTTTATCACAGGACAAGAAATCAGCCCTCAACAACTTAACCGGGAGAAATTTTTTTTTGAAAAAAACCCTAAGCCCCGGGGTCACAATTTCAGGAAAAATCTGACTTTTGGCAGATCACTCAGAAATGGTGCCAAAAGGTTGCAAATGCTCCCCTGAAAGGTTTGGCGGTCGAAACAGAAGGCTTTTTATCACAGGACAAGAAATCAGCCCTCAACAACTTAACCGGCAGAAAAAGATTTTTTTGAAAAAATCCCTCCCGGGGTCACAATTTCAGCAAAAGTCTGACTTTTGGCAGTTCTCTCAAAAATGGTGCCAAAAGGTTGCAAATGCTCCCCTGAAAGGTTTGGCGTTTGAAACAGAAGGCTTTTTATCACAGGACAAGAAATCAGCCCTCAACAACTTAACCAGCAAAAATTTTTTTTGAGAAAAAATCCCTAAGCCCCGGGGTCACAATTTCAGGAAAATTCTGATTTTTGGCAGATCACTCAAAAATGGTGCCAAAAGGTTGCAAATGCTCCCCTGAAAGGTTTGGCGTTCAAAACAGAAGGCGTTTTATCACAGGACAAGAAATCAGCCCCCCACAACTTAACCGGCAGAAAAAGATTTTTTTGAAACAATCCCTAAGCCCCGGGGTCACAATTTCAGTCAAAATATAACTTTTGGCAATTCAATCAAAAATGGTGCCAAACGGTTGCAAATGCTTCCCTGAAAGGTTTGGCGGTCGAAACAGAAGTCTTTTTATCACAGGACAAGAAATCAGCCCCCCACAACTTCACCGGCAGAAAAAGATTTTTTTGAAAAAATCCCTAAACCCCGGGGTCACAATTTCAGCAAAAGTCTGACTTTTGGCAGATCACTCAAAAATGGTGCCAAAAGGTTGCAAATGCTCCCCTGAAAGGTTTGGCGGTCGAAACAGAAGGCGTTTTATCACAGGACAAGAAATCAGCCCTCAACAACTTAACCGGCAATTTTTTTTAAAAAAAATCCCTAAGCCCCGGGGTCACAATTTCAGCAAAAATCTGCCTTTGGCAGTTCACTCAAAAATGGTGCCAAAAGGTTGCAAATGCTCCCCTGAAAGGTTTGGAGGTCGAAACAGAAGGCTTTTTATCACAGGACAAGAAATTAGCCCTCAACAATTTAACCGGCAGAAAAAAGATTTTTTTGAAAAAATCCCTAACCCCCGGGGTAACAATTTCAGCAAAAATCTGACTTTTGGCAGATCACTCAAAAATGGTGCCAAACAGTTGCAAATGCTACCGTGAAAGGTTTGGCGGTCTAAACAGAAGTCTTTTTATCACAGGACAAGAAATCAGCCCTCAACAACTTAACCGGGAGAAATTTTTTTTTAAAAAAAATCCCTAAGGCCCGGGGTCGCAATTTCAGAAAAAATCTGACTTTCGGCAGATCACTTCAAAATGGTGCCAAAAGGTTGCAAATGCTCCCCTGAAAGGTTTGGCGGTCTAAACACAAGTCTTTTTATCACAGGACAAGAAATCAGCCCTCAACAACTTAACCAGCAAAAAAATTTTTTTTGAAAAAATCCCTAAGCCCCGGGGTCACAATTTCAGGAAAAATCTGACTTTTGGCAGTTCACTCAGAAATGGTGCCAAAAGGTTGCAAATGCTCCCCTGAAAGGTTTGGCGGTCGAAACAGAAGGCTTTTTATCACAGGACAAGAAATCAGCCCTCAACAACTTAACCGGCAGAAAAAGATTTTTTTGAAAAAATCCCTCCCGGGGTCACAATTTCAGCAAAAGTCTGACTTTTGGCAGTTCTCTCAAAAATGGTGCCAAAAGGTTGAAAATGCTCCCCTGAAAGGTTTGGCGTTCAAAACAGAAGGCGTTTTATCACAGGACAAGAAATCAGCCCCCCACAACTTAACCGGCAGAAAAAGATTTTTTTGAAACAATCCCTAAGGCCCGGGGTTACAATTTCAGGAAAAATATGACTTTTGCCAGTTCACTCAAAAATGGTGCCAAACGGTTGCAAATGCTCCCCTGAAAGGTTTGGCGGTCGAAACAGAAGGCTTTTTATCACAGGACAAGAAATCAGCCCCCCACAACTTAACCGGCAAAAAATTTTTTTTTGAAAAAAACCCTACGCCCCGGGGTCACAATTTCAGGAAAAATCTGACTTCTGGCAGATGACTCAAAAATGGTGCCAAAATCTTGCAAATGCTCCCCTGAAAGGTTTGGCGGTCTAAACAGAAGGCTATTTATCACAGGTCAAGAAATCAGCCCCCCACAACTTAACGAGCAAAAAATTTTTTTTTGAAAAAATGCCTAAGCCCCGGGGTCACAATTTCAGTCAAAATCTGACTTTCGGAAGTTCACTCAAAAATGGTGACAAACGGTTGCAAATGCTCCCCTGAAAGGTTTGGCGGTCGAAACAGAAGGCGTTTTATCACAGGACAAGAAATCAGCCCTCAACAACTTAACCGGCAATTTTTTTTAAAAAAAATCCCTAAGCCCCGGGGTCACAATTTCAGCAAAAATCTGCCTTTGGCAGTTCACTCAAAAATGGTGCCAAAAGGTTGCAAATGCTCCCCTGAAAGGTTTGGAGGTCGAAACAGAAGGCTTTTTATCACAGGACAAGAAATTAGCCCTCAACAATTTAACCGGCAGAAAAAAGATTTTTTTGAAAAAATCCCTAACCCCCGGGGTAACAATTTCAGCAAAAATCTGACTTTTGGCAGATCACTCAAAAATGGTGCCAAACAGTTGCAAATGCTACCGTGAAAGGTTTGGCGGTCTAAACAGAAGTCTTTTTATCACAGGACAAGAAATCAGCCCTCAACAACTTAACCGGGAGAAATTTTTTTTTAAAAAAAATCCCTAAGGCCCGGGGTCGCAATTTCAGAAAAAATCTGACTTTCGGCAGATCACTTCAAAATGGTGCCAAAAGGTTGCAAATGCTCCCCTGAAAGGTTTGGCGGTCTAAACACAAGTCTTTTTATCACAGGACAAGAAATCAGCCCTCAACAACTTAACCAGCAAAAAAATTTTTTTTGAAAAAATCCCTAAGCCCCGGGGTCACAATTTCAGGAAAAATCTGACTTTTGGCAGTTCACTCAGAAATGGTGCCAAAAGGTTGCAAATGCTCCCCTGAAAGGTTTGGCGGTCGAAACAGAAGGCTTTTTATCACAGGACAAGAAATCAGCCCTCAACAACTTAACCGGCAGAAAAAGATTTTTTTGAAAAAATCCCTCCCGGGGTCACAATTTCAGCAAAAGTCTGACTTTTGGCAGTTCTCTCAAAAATGGTGCCAAAAGGTTGAAAATGCTCCCCTGAAAGGTTTGGCGTTCAAAACAGAAGGCGTTTTATCACAGGACAAGAAATCAGCCCCCCACAACTTAACCGGCAGAAAAAGATTTTTTTGAAACAATCCCTAAGCCCCGGGGTCACAATTTCAGTCAAAATATGACTTTTGGCAATTCAATCAAAAATGGTGCCAAACGGTTGCAAATGCTCCCCTGAAAGGTTTGGCGGTCGAAACAGAAGGCTTTTTGTCACAGGACAAGAAATCAGCCCAGCACAACTTCACCGGCAGAAAAAGATTTTTTTGAAAAAATCCCTAAGGCCCGGGGTTACAATTTCAGGAAAAATATGACTTTTGCCAGTTCACTCAAAAATGGTGCCAAACGGTTGCAAATGCTCCCCTGAAAGGTTTGGCGGTCGAAACAGAAGGCTATTTATCACAGGTCAAGAAATCAGCCCCCCACAACTTAACGAGCAAAAAATTTTTTTTTGAAAAAATGCCTAAGCCCCGGGGTCACAATTTCAGTCAAAATCTGACTTTCGGAAGTTCACTCAAAAATGGTGACAAACGGTTGCAAATGCTCCCCTGAAAGGTTTGGCGGTCGAAACAGAAGGCGTTTTATCACAGGACAAGAAATCAGCCCTCAACAACTTGACCGGCAGAAAAAGATTTTTTTGAAAAAATCGCTAACCCCCGGGGTCACAATTTCAGTCAAAATCTGACTTTTGGCAGTTCACTCAAAAATGGTGCCAAAAGGTTGCAAATGCTCCCCTGAAAGTTTTGGCGGTCGAAACAGAAGGCTTTTTATCACAGGACAAGAAATCAGCCCTCAACAATTTAACCGGCAGAAAAAGATTTTTTTGAAAAAATCCCTAACCCCCGGGGTAACAATTTCAGCAAAAATCTGACTTTTGGCAGATCACTCAAAAATGGTGCCAAAAGGTTGCAAATGCTCCCCTGAAAGGTTTGGCGGTCTAAACAGAAGTCTTTTTATCACAGCACAAGAAATCAGCCCTCAACAACTTAACCGGGAGAAATTTTTTAAAAAAAAAAATCCCTAAGGCCCGGGGTCGCAATTTCAGAAAAAATCTGACTTTTGGCAGATCACTTCAAAATGGTGCCAAAAGCTTGCAAATGCTCCCCTGAAAGGTTTGGCGGTCTAAACAGAAGGCTATTTATCACAGGTCAAGAAATCAGCCCCCCACAACTTAACGAGCAAAAAATTTTTTTTTGAAAAAATGCCTAAGCCCCGGGGTCACAATTTCAGTCAAAATCTGACTTTCGGAAGTTCACTCAAAAATGGTGACAAACGGTTGCAAATGCTCCCCTGAAAGGTTTGGCGTTCGAAACAGAAGTCTTTTTATCACAGGACAAGAAATCAGCCCTCAACAACTTAACCAGCAAATTTTTTTTCAAAAAATCCCTAAGCCCCGGGGTCACAATTTCAGCAAAAATCTGACTTTTGGCAGTTCACTCAGAAATGGTGCCAAAAGGTTGCAAATGCTCCCCTGAAAGGTTTGGCGGTCGAAACAGAAGGCTTTTTATCACAGGACAAGAAATCAGCCCTCAACAACTTAACCGGCAGAAAAAGATTTTTTTGAAAAAATCCCTAAGCCCCGGGGTCACAATTTCAGCAAAAGTCTGACTTTTGGCAGTTCTCTCAAAAATGGTGTCAAAAGGTTGAAAATGCTCCCCTGAAAGGTATGGCGTTCGAAACAGAAGGCTTTTTATCACAGGACAAGAAATCAGCCCTCAACAACTTAACCGGCAGAAAAAGATTTTTTTGAAAAAATGCCTAAGCCCCGGGGTCACAACTTCAGGAAAATTCTAATTTTTGGCAGATCACTCAAAAATGGTGCCAAAAGGTTGCAAATTCTCCCCTGAAAGGTTTGGCGTTCAAAACAGAAGGCGTTTTATCACAGGAGAAGAAATCAGCCCCCCACAACCTAACGGGCAGAAAAAGATTTTTTTGAAACAATCCCTAAGCCCCGGGGCCACAATTTCAGTCAAAATTTGACTTTTGGCAATTCAATCAAAAATGGTGCCAAACGGTTGCAAATGCTCCCCTGAAAGGTTTGGCGGTCGAAACAGATGTCTTTTTATCACAGGACAAGAAATCAGCCCCCCACAACTTCACCGGCAGAAAAAGATATTTTTGAAACAATCCCTAAACCCCGGGGTCACAATTTCAGCAAAAGTCTGACTTTTGGCAGATCACTCAAAAATGGTGCCAAAAGGTTGCAAATGCTCACCTGAAAGGTTTGGCGGTCTAAACAGAAGGCTTTTTATCACAGGACAAGAAATCAGCTCTCCACAACTTAACCGGCAGAAAAAGATTTTTTTGGAAAAATCCCTAAACCCCAGGGTCACAATTTCAGTAAAAATCTGACTTTTGGCAGTTCACTCAGAAATCGTGCCAAAAGGTTGCAAATGCTCCCCTGAAAGGTTTGGCGGTCGAAACAGAAGGCTTTTTATCACAGGACAAGAAATCAGCCCCCCACAACTTAACCGGCAAAAAATTTTTCTTTGAAAAAATCCCTAACCCCCGGGGTCACAATTTCAGGAAAAATCTGACTTTTGGCAGATCACTCAAAAATGGTGCCAAAAGGTTGCAAATGCTCAACTGAAAGGTTTGGCGGTCTAAACAGAAGGCTTTTTATCACATGACAAGAAATCAGCCCTCAACAACTTAACCAGCAAAAAAATTTTTTTTGAAAAAATGCCTAAGCCCCGGGGTCACAATTTCAGTCAAAATCTGACTTTTGGCAATTCACTCAAAAATGGTGCCAAACGGTTGCAAATGCTCCCCTGAAAGGTTTGGCGGTCGAAACAGAAGGCTTTTTATCACATGACAAGAAATCAGCCCTCCACAACTTTACCGGCAGAAAAAGATTTTTTTGAAAAAATCCCTAAACCCCGGGGTCACAATTTCAGTAAAAATCTGACTTTTGGCAGTTCACTCAGAAATAGTGCCAAAAGGTTGCAAATGCTCCCCTGAAAGGTTTGGCTGTTGAAACAGAAGGCTTTTTATCACAGGACAAGAAATCAGCGCTCAACAATTTAAACAGCAAAAAAATTTTTTTTGAAAAAATCCCGAAGCCCCGGGGTCACCATTTCAGGAAAAATCTGACTTTTGGCAGATCACTCAAAAATGGTGCCAAAAGGTTTCAAATGCTCCCCTGAAAGGTTTGGCGGTCTAAAAACATGTCTTTTTATCACAGGACAAGAAATCAGCCCCCCACAACTTAACCGGCAGAAAAAGATTTTTTTGAAACAATCCCTAAGCCCCGGGGTCACTATTTCAGTCAAAATGTGACTTTTGGCAATTCAATCAAAAATGGTTCCAAACGGTTTCAAATGCTCCCCTGAAAGGTTTGGCGGTCGAAACAGAAGTCTTTTTATTACAGGACAAGAAATCAGCCCACCACAACTTCACCGGCAGAAAAAGATTTTTTTGAAAAAATCCCTAAGGCCCGGGGTCACAATTTCAGGAAAAATATAACTTTTACCAGTTCACTCAAAAATGTTGCCAAACGGTTGCAAATGCTCACCTGAAAGGTTTGGCGGTCGAAACAGAAGGCTTTTTATCACAGGACAAGAAATCAGCCCCCCACAACTTAACCGGCAAAAAATTTTTTTTTGAAAAAATCCCTAAGCCCCGGGGTCACAATTTCAGCAAAAATCTGACTTTTGGCAGATCACTCAAAAATGGTGCGAAAAGGTTGCAAATGCTCACCTGAAAGGTTTGGCGGTCTAAACAGAAGGCTTTTTATCACAGGACAAGAAATCAGCCCTCAACAACTTAACCAGCTAAAAAAATTTTTTTGAAACAATGCCTAAGCCCCGGGGTCACAATTTCAGTCAAAATCTGACTTTTGGCAATTCACTCAAAAATGGTGCTAAACGGTTGCAAATGCTCCCCTGAAAGGTTTGGCGGTCGAAACAGAAGCCTTTTTATCACAGGAAAAGAAATCAGCCTTCAACCACTTAACTGGCAGAAAAAGATTTTTTTGAAACAATCCCTCAGCCCCGGGGTCACAATTTCAGGAAAATTCTGATTTTTGGCAGATCACTCAAAAATGGTGCCAAAAGGTTGCAAATGCTCCCCTGAAAGGTTTGGCGTTCAAAACAGAAGGCGTTTTATCACAGGACAAGAAATCAGCCCCCCACAACTTAACCGGCAGAAAAAGATTTTTTTGAAAAAATCCCTAAGGCCCGGGGTCACAATTTCAGTCAAAATATGACTTTTGGCAATTCAATCAAAAATGGTGCCAAACGGTTGCAAATGCTCCCCTGAAAGGTTTGGCGGTCGAAACAGAAGGCTTTTTATCACAGGACAAGAAATCAGCCCCCCACAACTTAACCGGCAAAAAATTTTTTTTTGAAAAAAACCCTAAGCCCCGGGGTCACAATTTCAGGAAAAATCTGACTTCTGGCAGATGACTCAAAAATGGTGCCAAAAGCTTGCAAATGCTCCCCTGAAAGGTTTGGCGGTCTAAACAGAAGGCTATTTATCACAGGTCAAGAAATCAGCCCCCCACAACTTAACGAGCAAAAAAAGATTTTTTTGAAAAAATGCCTAAGCCCCGGGGTCACAACTTCAGGAAAATTCTAATTTTTGGCAGATCACTCAAAAATGGTGCCAAAAGGTTGCAAATTCTCCCCTGAAAGGTTTGGCGTTCAAAACAGAAGGCTTTTTATCACATGACAAGAAATCAGCCCTCAACAACTTAACCAGCAAAAAAATTTTTTTTGAAAAAATGCCTAAGCCCCGGGGTCACAATTTCAGTCAAAATCTGACTTTTGGCAATTCACTCAAAAATGGTGCCAAACGGTTGCAAATGCTCCCCTGAAAGGTTTGGCGGTCGAAACAGAAGGCTTTTTATCACATGACAAGAAATCAGCCCTCCACAACTTTACCGGCAGAAAAAGATTTTTTTGAAAAAATCCCTAAACCCCGGGGTCACAATTTCAGTAAAAATCTGACTTTTGGCAGTTCACTCAGAAATAGTGCCAAAAGGTTGCAAATGCTCCCCTGAAAGGTTTGGCTGTTGAAACAGAAGGCTTTTTATCACAGGACAAGAAATCAGCGCTCAACAATTTAAACAGCAAAAAAATTTTTTTTGAAAAAATCCCGAAGCCCCGGGGTCACAATTTCAGGAAAAATCTGACTTTTGGCAGATCACTCAAAAATGGTGCCAAAAGGTTTCAAATGCTCCCCTGAAAGGTTTGGCGGTCTAAAAACATGTCTTTTTATCACAGGACAAGAAATCAGCCCCCCACAACTTAACCGGCAGAAAAAGATTTTTTTGAAACAATCCCTAAGCCCCGGGGTCACTATTTCAGTCAAAATGTGACTTTTGGCAATTCAATCAAAAATGGTTCCAAACGGTTTCAAATGCTCCCCTGAAAGGTTTGGCGGTCGAAACAGAAGTCTTTTTATTACAGGACAAGAAATCAGCCCACCACAACTTCACCGGCAGAAAAAGATTTTTTTGAAAAAATCCCTAAGGCCCGGGGTCACAATTTCAGGAAAAATATAACTTTTACCAGTTCACTCAAAAATGTTGCCAAACGGTTGCAAATGCTCACCTGAAAGGTTTGGCGGTCGAAACAGAAGGCTTTTTATCACAGGACAAGAAATCAGCCCCCCACAACTTAACCGGCAAAAAATTTTTTTTTGAAAAAATCCCTAAGCCCCGGGGTCACAATTTCAGCAAAAATCTGACTTTTGGCAGATCACTCAAAAATGGTGCGAAAAGGTTGCAAATGCTCACCTGAAAGGTTTGGCGGTCTAAACAGAAGGCTTTTTATCACAGGACAAGAAATCAGCCCTCAACAACTTAACCAGCTAAAAAAATTTTTTTGAAACAATGCCTAAGCCCCGGGGTCACAATTTCAGTCAAAATCTGACTTTTGGCAATTCACTCAAAAATGGTGCTAAACGGTTGCAAATGCTCCCCTGAAAGGTTTGGCGGTCGAAACAGAAGCCTTTTTATCACAGGAAAAGAAATCAGCCTTCAACAACTTAACTGGCAGAAAAAGATTTTTTTGAAACAATCCCTCAGCCCCGGGGTCACAATTTCAGGAAAATTCTGATTTTTGGCAGATCACTCAAAAATGGTGCCAAAAGGTTGCAAATGCTCCCCTGAAAGGTTTGGCGTTCAAAACAGAAGGCGTTTTATCACAGGACAAGAAATCAGCCCCCCACAACTTAACCGGCAGAAAAAGATTTTTTTGAAAAAATCCCTAAGGCCCGGGGTCACAATTTCAGTCAAAATATGACTTTTGGCAATTCAATCAAAAATGGTGCCAAACGGTTGCAAATGCTCCCCTGAAAGGTTTGGCGGTCGAAACAGAAGGCTTTTTATCACAGGACAAGAAATCAGCCCCCCACAACTTAACCGGCAAAAAATTTTTTTTTTGAAAAAAACCCTAAGCCCCGGGGTCACAATTTCAGGAAAAATCTGACTTCTGGCAGATGACTCAAAAATGGTGCCAAAAGCTTGCAAATGCTCCCCTGAAAGGTTTGGCGGTCTAAACAGAAGGCTATTTATCACAGGTCAAGAAATCAGCCCCCCACAACTTAACGAGCAAAAAATTTTTTTTTGAAAAAATGCCTAAGCCCCGGGGTCACAATTTCAGTCAAAATCTGACTTTCGGAAGTTCACTCAAAAATGGTGACAAACGGTTGCAAATGCTCCCCTGAAAGGTTTGGCGGTCGAAACAGAAGGCTTTTTATCACAGGTCAAGAAATCAGCCCTCCACAACTTAACCGGCAGAAAAAGATTTTTTTGAAAAAATCCCTAAGCCCCGGGGTCACAATTTCAGCAAAAATCTGACTTTTGGCAGTTCACTCAAAAATGGTGCCAAAAGGTTGCAAATGCTCCCCTGAAAGGTTTGGCGGTCGAAACAGAAGGCGTTTTATCACAGGACAAGAAATCAGCCCTCAGCAACTTGACCGGCAGAAAAAGATTTTTTTGAAAAAATCGCTAACCCCCGGGGTCACAATTTCAGTCAAAATCTGACTTTTGGCAGTTCACTCAAAAATGGTGCCAAAAGGTTGCAAATGCTCCCCTGAAAGTTTTGGCGGTCGAAACAGAAGGCTTTTTATCACAGGACAAGAAATCAGCCCTCAACAATTTAACCGGCAGAAAAAGATTTTTTTGAAAAAATCCCTAACCCCCGGGGTAACAATTTCAGCAAAAATCTGACTTTTGGCAGATCACTCAAAAATGGTGCCAAAAGGTTGCAAATGCTCCCCTGAAAGGTTTGGCGGTCTAAACAGAAGTCTTTTTATCACAGGACAAGAAATCAGCCCTCAACAACTTAACCGGGAGAAATTAAAAAAAAAAAAAAAATCCCTAAGGCCCGGGGTCGCAATTTCAGAAAAAATCTGACTTTTGGCAGATCACTTCAAAATGGTGCCAAAAGGTTGCAAATGCTCCCCTGAAAGGTTTGGCGTTCGAAACAGAAGTCTTTTTATCACAGGACAAGAAATCAGCCCTCAACAACTTAACCAGCAAATTTTTTTTCAAAAAATCCCTAAGCCCCGGGGTCACAATTTCAGCAAAAGTCTGACTTTTGGCAGTTCTCTCAAAAATGGTGTCAAAAGGTTGAAAATGCTCCCCTGAAAGGTATGGCGTTCGAAACAGAAGGCTTTTTATCACAGGACAAGAAATCAGCCCTCAACAACTTAACCGGCAGAAAAAGATTTTTTTGAAAAAATGCCTAAGCCCCGGGGTCACAACTTCAGGAAAATTCTAATTTTTGGCAGATCACTCAAAAATGGTGCCAAAAGGTTGCAAATTCTCCCCTGAAAGGTTTGGCGTTCAAAACAGAAGGCGTTTTATCACAGGAGAAGAAATCAGCCCCCCACAACCTAACGGGCAGAAAAAGATTTTTTTGAAACAATCCCTAAGCCCCGGGGCCACAATTTCAGTCAAAATTTGACTTTTGGCAATTCAATCAAAAATGGTGCCAAACGGTTGCAAATGCTCCCCTGAAAGGTTTGGCGGTCGAAACAGATGTCTTTTTATCACAGGACAAGAAATCAGCCCCCCACAACTTCACCGGCAGAAAAAGATATTTTTGAAACAATCCCTAAACCCCGGGGTCACAATTTCAGCAAAAGTCTGACTTTTGGCAGATCACTCAAAAATGGTGCCAAAAGGTTGCAAATGCTCACCTGAAAGGTTTGGCGGTCTAAACAGAAGGCTTTTTATCACAGGACAAGAAATCAGCTCTCCACAACTTAACCGGCAGAAAAAGATTTTTTTGGAAAAATCCCTAAACCCCAGGGTCACAATTTCAGTAAAAATCTGACTTTTGGCAGTTCACTCAGAAATCGTGCCAAAAGGTTGCAAATGCTCCCCTGAAAGGTTTGGCGGTCGAAACAGAAGGCTTTTTATCACAGGACAAGAAATCAGCCCCCCACAACTTAACCGGCAAAAAATTTTTCTTTGAAAAAATCCCTAACCCCCGGGGTCACAATTTCAGGAAAAATCTGACTTTTGGCAGATCACTCAAAAATGGTGCCAAAAGGTTGCAAATGCTCAACTGAAAGGTTTGGCGGTCTAAACAGAAGGCTTTTTATCACATGACAAGAAATCAGCCCTCAACAACTTAACCAGCAAAAAAATTTTTTTTGAAAAAATGCCTAAGCCCCGGGGTCACAATTTCAGTCAAAATCTGACTTTTGGCAATTCACTCAAAAATGGTGCCAAACGGTTGCAAATGCTCCCCTGAAAGGTTTGGCGGTCGAAACAGAAGGCTTTTTATCACATGACAAGAAATCAGCCCTCCACAACTTTACCGGCAGAAAAAGATTTTTTTGAAAAAATCCCTAAACCCCGGGGTCACAATTTCAGTAAAAATCTGACTTTTGGCAGTTCACTCAGAAATAGTGCCAAAAGGTTGCAAATGCTCCCCTGAAAGGTTTGGCTGTTGAAACAGAAGGCTTTTTATCACAGGACAAGAAATCAGCGCTCAACAATTTAAACAGCAAAAAAATTTTTTTTGAAAAAATCCCGAAGCCCCGGGGTCACAATTTCAGGAAAAATCTGACTTTTGGCAGATCACTCAAAAATGGTGCCAAAAGGTTTCAAATGCTCCCCTGAAAGGTTTGGCGGTCTAAAAACATGTCTTTTTATCACAGGACAAGAAATCAGCCCCCCACAACTTAACCGGCAGAAAAAGATTTTTTTGAAACAATCCCTAAGCCCTGGGGTCACTATTTCAGTCAAAATGTGACTTTTGGCAATTCAATCAAAAATGGTTCCAAACGGTTTCAAATGCTCCCCTGAAAGGTTTGGCGGTCGAAACAGAAGTCTTTTTATTACAGGACAAGAAATCAGCCCACCACAACTTCACCGGCAGAAAAAGATTTTTTTGAAAAAATCCCTAAGGCCCGGGGTCACAATTTCAGGAAAAATATAACTTTTACCAGTTCACTCAAAAATGTTGCCAAACGGTTGCAAATGCTCACCTGAAAGGTTTGGCGGTCGAAACAGAAGGCTTTTTATCACAGGACAAGAAATCAGCCCCCCACAACTTAACCGGCAAAAAATTTTTTTTTGAAAAAATCCCTAAGCCCCGGGGTCACAATTTCAGCAAAAATCTGACTTTTGGCAGATCACTCAAAAATGGTGCGAAAAGGTTGCAAATGCTCACCTGAAAGGTTTGGCGGTCTAAACAGAAGGCTTTTTATCACAGGACAAGAAATCAGCCCTCAACAACTTAACCAGCTAAAAAAATTTTTTTGAAACAATGCCTAAGCCCCGGGGTCACAATTTCAGTCAAAATCTGACTTTTGGCAATTCACTCAAAAATGGTGCTAAACGGTTGCAAATGCTCCCCTGAAAGGTTTGGCGGTCGAAACAGAAGCCTTTTTATCACAGGAAAAGAAATCAGCCTTCAACAACTTAACTGGCAGAAAAAGATTTTTTTGAAACAATCCCTCAGCCCCGGGGTCACAATTTCAGGAAAATTCTGATTTTTGGCAGATCACTCAAAAATGGTGCCAAAAGGTTGCAAATGCTCCCCTGAAAGGTTTGGCGTTCAAAACAGAAGGCGTTTTATCACAGGACAAGAAATCAGCCCCCCACAACTTAACCGGCAGAAAAAGATTTTTTTGAAAAAATCCCTAAGGCCCGGGGTCACAATTTCAGTCAAAATATGACTTTTGGCAATTCAATCAAAAATGGTGCCAAACGGTTGCAAATGCTCCCCTGAAAGGTTTGGCGGTCGAAACAGAAGGCTTTTTATCACAGGACAAGAAATCAGCCCCCCACAACTTAACCGGCAAAAAATTTTTTTTTGAAAAAAACCCTAAGCCCCGGGGTCACAATTTCAGGAAAAATCTGACTTCTGGCAGATGACTCAAAAATGGTGCCAAAAGCTTGCAAATGCTCCCCTGAAAGGTTTGGCGGTCTAAACAGAAGGCTATTTATCACAGGTCAAGAAATCAGCCCCCCACAACTTAACGAGCAAAAAATTTTTTTTTGAAAAAATGCCTAAGCCCCGGGGTCACAATTTCAGTCAAAATCTGACTTTCGGAAGTTCACTCAAAAATGGTGACAAACGGTTGCAAATGCTCCCCTGAAAGGTTTGGCGGTCGAAACAGAAGGCTTTTTATCACAGGTCAAGAAATCAGCCCTCCACAACTTAACCGGCAGAAAAAGATTTTTTTGAAAAAATCCCTAACCCCCGGGGTAACAATTTCAGCAAAAATCTGACTTTTGGCAGATCACTCAAAAATGGTGCCAAAAGGTTGCAAATGCTCCCCTGAAAGGTTTGGCGGTCTAAACAGAAGTCTTTTTATCACAGGACAAGAAATCAGCCCTCAACAATTTAACCAGCAAAAAATTTTTTTTTGAAAAAATCCCGAAGCACCGGGGTCACAATTTCAGGAAAAATCTGACTTTTGGCAGATCACTCAAAAATGGTGCCAAAAGGTTGCAAATGCTCCCCTGAAAGGTTTGGCGTTCGAAACAGAAGGCGTTTTATCACAGGACAAGAAATCAGCCCCCCACAACTTAACCGGCAGAAAAAGATTTTTTTGAAACAATCCCTAAGCCCCGGATTCACTATTTCAGTCAAAATCTGACTTTTGGCAATTCAATCAAAAATGGTGCCAAACGGTTGCAAATGCTCCCCTGAAAGGTTTGGCGGTCGAAACAGAAGTCTTTTTATCACAGGACAAGAAATCAGCCCTCCACAACTTCACCGGCAGAAAAGGATTTTTTTGAAAAAATCCCTAAGGCCCGGGGTCACAATTTCAGGAAAAATCTGACTTTTGGCAGATCACTCAAAAATGGTGCCAAAAGGTTGCAAATGCTCAACTGAAAGGTTTGGCGGTCTAAACAGAAGGCTTTTTATCACAGGACAAGAAATCAGCCCTCAACAACTTAACCAGCAAAAAAATTTTTTTTGAAAAAATGCCTAAGCCCCGGGGTCACAATTTCAGTCAAAATCTGACTTTTGGCAATTCACTCAAAAATGGTGCCAAACGGTTGCAAATGCTCCCCTGAAAGGTTTGGCGGTTGAAACAGAAGGCTTTTTATCACATGACAAGAAATCAGCCCTCCACAACTTTACCGGCAGAAAAAGATTTTTTTGAAAAAATCCCTAAACCCCGGGGTCACAATTTCAGTAAAAATCTGACTTTTGGCAGATCACTCAAAAATGGTGCCAAAAGTATGCAAACGCACCCCTGAAAGGTTTGGCGGCAGAAACAGAAGGCTTTTTATCACAGGACAAGAAATCAGCCCTCCACAACTTAACCGGCAGAAAAAGATTTTTTTCAAAAAATCCCTAAGCCCCGGGGTCACAATTTCAGAAAAATTCAGACTTTTGGCAATTCACTCAAAAATGGTGCCAGAAGGTTGCAAATGCTCCCCTGAAATGTTTGGCGAAGGAAACAGAAGGCTTTTTATCACAGGACAAGTAATTAGCCCTCAATAACTTAACCGGCAGAAAAAGATTTTTTTGAAAAATTCCCTAAGCCCCTGCGTCACAATTTCAGAAAAAATCTGACTTTTGGCAGTTCACTCAAAAATGGTGCCAAACGGTTACAAATGCTCCCCTGAAAGTTTTGGCGGTCGAAACAGAAGGCGTTTTATCACAGGACAAGAAATCAGCCCCCACAACTTAACCGGCAGAAAAAGATTTTTTGAAAAATTCCCTAAGCCCCGAGGTCACAATTTCAGGAAAAATCTAACTTTTGGCAGATCACTCAAGATGGTGCCAAAAGGTTGCAGAAGCTCCCCTGAAAGGTTTGGCGGCCGAAACAGAAGGCTTTTTATCACAGGACAGGAAATCAGCCCTCAACGACTGAACCGGCAGAATTTTTTTTTTTGAAAAAATTCCCAAGCCCCGGGGTCACAATTTCAGAAAAAATCTGACTTTTGTCAGATCACTCAAAAATGGTGCCAAAAGGTTGCAAATTCTCCCCTGAAAGGTTTGGCAGTCGAAACAGAAGTTGTTTTATCACAGGACATGAAAACAGCCCTCAAAAACTTAACCGGCAGAAAAAGATTTTTTTGAAAAAGTCCCTAAGCCCCGGGGTCACAATTTCAGCAAAAATCTGACTTTTGGCAGTTCACTCAAAAATGGTGTCAAAAGGTTGCAAATGCTCCCCTGAAAGTTTTTGCGGTCGAAACAGAAGGCGTTTTATCACAGGACAAGAAATCAGCCCTCCACAACTTAACTGGCAGAAAAAGATTTTTTTGAAAAAATGCCTGAGCCCTGGGGTCACAATTTCAGGAAAAATCTGACTTTTGGCAGATCAATCAAAAATGGTGCCAAAAGGTTGCAAATGCTCCCCTGAAAGTTTTGGCGGTAGAAACAGAAGGTGTTTTATCACAGGACAAGAAATCAGCCCTCCACAACTTAACTGGCAGAAAAAGATTTTTTTGAAAAAATGCCTAAGCCCCGGGGTCACAATTTCAGGAAAAATTTGACTTTTGGCAGATCACTCAAAAATGGTGCCAAAAGTATGCAAACGCACCCCTGAAAGGTTTGGCGGCAGAAACAGAAGGCTTTTTATCACAGGACAAGAAATCAGCCCTCCACAACTTAACCGGCAGAAAAAGATTTTTTTCAAAAAATCCCTAAGCCCCGGGGTCACAATTTCAGAAAAATTCAGACTTTTGGCAATTCACTCAAAAATGGTGCCAGAAGGTTGCAAATGCTCCCCTGAAATGTTTGGCGAAGGAAACAGAAGGCTTTTTATCACAGGACAAGAAATCAGCCCTCAACAACTTAACCGTCAGAAAAAGATTTTTTTGAAAAAATGCCTAAGCCCTGGGGTCACAATTTTAGGAAAAATCTGACTTTTGGCAGATCACTCAAAAATGGTGCCAAAAGGTTGCAAATGCTCCCCTGAAAGGTTTGGTGGTCGAAATAGAAGGCTTTTTATCACAGGACATGAAATCAGCCCTCAAAAACTGAACCGGCAGAAAAAGATTTTTTTCAAAAAATCCCTAAGCCCCGGGGTCACAATTTCAGAAAAATTCAGACTTTTGGCAATTCACTCAAAAATGGTGCCAGAAGGTTGCAAATGCTCCCCTGAAATGTTTGGCGAAGGAAACAGAAGGCTTTTTATCACAGGACAAGTAATCAGCCCTCAACAACCTAACCGGCAGAAAAAGATTTTTTTGAAAAATTCCCTAAGCCCTGGGGTCACAATTTCAGTAAAAATCTGACTTTTGGCAATTAACTCAAAAATGGTGCCAAAAGGTTGCAAATGCTCCCCTGAAAGGATTGGCGCTCGAAACAGAAGGCTTTTTATCACAGGACAAGAAATCAGCCCTCAACAACTTAACCGTCAGAAAAAGATTTTTTTGAAAAAATGCCTAAGCCCTGGGGTCACAATTTTAGGAAAAATCTGACTTTTGGCAGATCAATCAAAAATGGTGCCAAAAGGTTGCAAATGCTCCCCTGAAAGTTTTGGCGGTAGAAACAGAAGGTGTTTTATCACAGGACAAGAAATCAGCCCTCCACAACTTAACTGGCAGAAAAAGATTTTTTTGAAAAAATGCCTAAGCCCCGGGGTCACAATTTCAGGAAAAATTTGACTTTTGGCAGATCACTCAAAAATGGTGCCAAAAGTATGCAAACGCACCCCTGAAAGGTTTGGCGGCAGAAACAGAAGGCTTTTTATCACAGGACAAGAAATCAGCCCTCCACAACTTAACCGGCAGAAAAAGATTTTTTTCAAAAAATCCCTAAGCCCCGGGGTCACAATTTCAGAAAAATTCAGACTTTTGGCAATTCACTCAAAAATGGTGCCAGAAGGTTGCAAATGCTCCCCTGAAATGTTTGGCGAAGGAAACAGAAGGCTTTTTATCACAGGACAAGTAATTAGCCCTCAATAACTTAACCGGCAGAAAAAGATTTTTTTGAAAAATTCCCTAAGCCCCTGCGTCACAATTTCAGGAAAAATCTGACTTTTGGCAGTTCACTCAAAAATGGTGCCAAACGGTTACAAATGCTCCCCTGAAAGTTTTGGCGGTCGAAACAGAAGGCGTTTTATCACAGGACAAGAAATCAGCCCCCACAACTTAACCGGCAGAAAAAGATTTTTTGAAAAATTCCCTAAGCCCCGAGGTCACAATTTCAGGAAAAATCTAACTTTTGGCAGATCACTCAAGATGGTGCCAAAAGGTTGCAGAAGCTCCCCTGAAAGGTTTGG
The DNA here is from genome assembly GCF_964106645.2 of Podarcis pityusensis. Taxonomy (NCBI): domain Eukaryota; kingdom Metazoa; phylum Chordata; class Lepidosauria; order Squamata; family Lacertidae; genus Podarcis; species Podarcis pityusensis. The sequence continues at coordinate 11,598,433 of NC_138026.1, forward strand.
CGGCCGAAACAGAAGGCTTTTTATCACAGGACAGGAAATCAGCCCTCAACGACTGAACCGGCAGAATTTTTTTTTTTGAAAAAATTCCCAAGCCCCGGGGTCACAATTTCAGAAAAAATCTGACTTTTGTCAGATCACTCAAAATTGGTGCCAAAAGGTTGCAAATTCTCCCCTGAAAGGTTTTGCGGTCGAAACAGAAGGCGTTTTATCACAGGACAAGAAATCAGCCCTCCACAACTTAACTGGCAGAAAAAGATTTTTTTGAAAAAATGCCTGAGCCCTGGGGTCACAATTTCAGGAAAAATCTGACTTTTGGCAGATCAATCAAAAATGGTGCCAAAAGGTTGCAAATGCTCCCCTGAAAGTTTTGGCGGTAGAAACAGAAGGTGTTTTATCACAGGACAAGAAATCAGCCCTCAACAACTTAACTGGCAGAAAAAGATTTTTTTGAAAAAATGCCTAAGCCCCGGGGTCACAATTTCAGGAAAAATTTGACTTTTGGCAGATCACTCAAAAATGGTGCCAAAAGTATGCAAACGCACCCCTGAAAGGTTTTGCGGCAGAAACAGAAGGCTTTTTATCACAGGACAAGAAATCAGCCCTCCACAACTTAACCGGCAGAAAAAGATTTTTTTCAAAAAATCCCTAAGCCCCGGGGTCACAATTTCAGAAAAATTCAGACTTTTGGCAATTCACTCAAAAATGGTGCCAGAAGGTTGCAAATGCTCCCCTGAAATGTTTGGCGAAGGAAACAGAAGGCTTTTTATCACAGGACAAGAAATCAGCCCTCAACAACTTAACCGTCAGAAAAAGATTTTTTCGAAAAAATGCCTAAGCCCTGGGGTCACAATTTTAGGAAAAATCTGACTTTTGGCAGATCAATCAAAAATGGTGCCAAAAGGTTGCAAATGCTCCCCTGAAAGTTTTGGCGGTAGAAACAGAAGGTGTTTTATCACAGGACAAGAAATCAGCCCTCCACAACTTAACTGGCAGAAAAAGATTTTTTTGAAAAAATGCCTAAGCCCCGGGGTCACAATTTCAGGAAAAATTTGACTTTTGGCAGATCACTCAAAAATGGTGCCAAAAGTATGCAAACGCACCCCTGAAAGGTTTGGCGGCAGAAACAGAAGGCTTTTTATCACAGGACAAGAAATCAGCCCTCCACAACTTAACCGGCAGAAAAAGATTTTTTTCAAAAAATCCCTAAGCCCCGGGGTCACAATTTCAGAAAAATTCAGACTTTTGGCAATTCACTCAAAAATGGTGCCAGAAGGTTGCAAATGCTCCCCTGAAATGTTTGGCGAAGGAAACAGAAGGCTTTTTATCACAGGACAAGTAATTAGCCCTCAATAACTTAACCGGCAGAAAAAGATTTTTTTGAAAAATTCCCTAAGCCCCTGCGTCACAATTTCAGGAAAAATCTGACTTTTGGCAGTTCACTCAAAAATGGTGCCAAACGGTTACAAATGCTCCCCTGAAAGTTTTGGCGGTCGAAACAGAAGGCGTTTTATCACAGGACAAGAAATCAGCCCCCACAACTTAACCGGCAGAAAAAGATTTTTTGAAAAATTCCCTAAGCCCCGAGGTCACAATTTCAGGAAAAATCTAACTTTTGGCAGATCACTCAAGATGGTGCCAAAAGGTTGCAGAAGCTCCCCTGAAAGGTTTGGCGGCCGAAACAGAAGGCTTTTTATCACAGGACAGGAAATCAGCCCTCAACGACTGAACCGGCAGAATTTTTTTTTTTGAAAAAATTCCCAAGCCCCGGGGTCACAATTTCAGAAAAAATCTGACTTTTGTCAGATCACTCAAAAATGGTGCCAAAAGGTTGCAAATTCTCCCCTGAAAGGTTTTGCGGTCGAAACAGAAGGCGTTTTATCACAGGACAAGAAATCAGCCCTCCACAACTTAACTGGCAGAAAAAGATTTTTTTGAAAAAATGCCTGAGCCCTGGGGTCACAATTTCAGGAAAAATCTGACTTTTGGCAGATCAATCAAAAATGGTGCCAAAAGGTTGCAAATGCTCCCCTGAAAGTTTTGGCGGTAGAAACAGAAGGTGTTTTATCACAGGACAAGAAATCAGCCCTCAACAACTTAACTGGCAGAAAAAGATTTTTTTGAAAAAATGCCTAAGCCCCGGGGTCACAATTTCAGGAAAAATTTGACTTTTGGCAGATCACTCAAAAATGGTGCCAAAAGTATGCAAACGCACCCCTGAAAGGTTTTGCGGCAGAAACAGAAGGCTTTTTATCACAGGACAAGAAATCACCCCTCCACAACTTAACCGGCAGAAAAAGATTTTTTTCAAAAAATCCCTAAGCCCCGGGGTCACAATTTCAGAAAAATTCAGACTTTTGGCAATTCACTCAAAAATGGTGCCAGAAGGTTGCAAATGCTCCCCTGAAATGTTTGGCGAAGGAAACAGAAGGCTTTTTATCACAGGACAAGAAATCAGCCCTCAACAACTTAACCGTCAGAAAAAGATTTTTTTGAAAAAATGCCTAAGCCCTGGGGTCACAATTTTAGGAAAAATCTGACTTTTGGCAGATCACTCAAAAATGGTGCCAAAAGGTTGCAAATGCTCCCCTGAAAGGTTTGGTGGTCGAAATAGAAGGCTTTTTATCACAGGACATGAAATCAGCCCTCAAAAACTGAACCGGCAGAAAAAGATTTTTTTGAAAAAGTCCCTAAGCCCCGGGATCACAATTTCAGCAAAAATCTGACTTTTGGCAGTTCACTCAAAAATGGTGCCAAAAGGTTGCAAATGCTCCCCTGAAAGGTTTGGGGGTCGAAACAGATGGCTTTTTATCACAGGACAAGAAATCAGCCCTCAACAACTTAACCGGCAGAAAAAGATTTTTTTCAAAAAATCCCTAAGCCCCGGGGTCACAATTTCAGAAAAATTCAGACTTTTGGCAATTCACTCAAAAATGGTGCCAGAAGGTTGCAAATGCTCCCCTGAAATGTTTGGCGAAGGAAACAGAAGGCTTTTTATCACAGGACAAGTAATTAGCCCTCAATAACTTAACCGGCAGAAAAAGATTTTTTTGAAAAATTCCCTAAGCCCCTGTGTCACAATTTCAGGAAAAATCTGACTTTTGGCAGTTCACTCAAAAATGGAGCCAAACGGTTACAAATGCTCCCCTGAAAGTTTTGGCGGTCGAAACAGAAGGCGTTTTATCACAGGACAAGAAATCAGCCCCCACAACTTAACCGGCAGAAAAAGATTTTTTGAAAAATTCCCTAAGCCCCGAGGTCACAATTTCAGGAAAAATCTAACTTTTGGCAGATCACTCAAGATGGTGCCAAAAGGTTGCAGAAGCTCCCCTGAAAGGTTTGGCGGCCGAAACAGAAGGCTTTTTATCACAGGACAGGAAATCAGCCCTCAACGACTGAACCGGCAGAATTTTTTTTTTTGAAAAAATTCCCAAGCCCCGGGGTCACAATTTCAGAAAAAATCTGACTTTTGGCAGATCACTCAAAAATGGTGCCAAAAGTATGCAAATGCTCCCCTGAAAGGTTTGGCGGCCGAAACAGAAGGCTTTTTATCACAGGACAAGAAATCAGCCCTCAACAACTTAACCGGCAGAAAAAGATTTTTTGAAAAATTCCCTAAGCCCCGGGGTCACAATTTCAGGAAAAATCTAACTTTTGGCAGATCACTCAAGATGGTGCCAAAAGGTTGCAAATGCTCCCCTGAAAGGTTTGGCGGCCGAAACAGAAGGATTTTTATCACAGGACAGGAAATCAGCCCTCAAAAACTTAACCGGCAGAAAAAGATTTTTTTAAAAAAGTCCCTAAGCCCCGGGGTCACAATTTCAGCAAAAATCTGACTTTTGGCAGTTCACTCAAAAATGGTGCCAGAAGGTTGCAAATGCTCCCCTGAAATGTTTGGCGAAGGAAACAGAAGGCTTTTTATCACAGGACAAGTAATTAGCCCTCAATAACTTAACCGGCAGAAAAAGATTTTTTTGAAAAATTCCCTAAGCCCCTGCGTCACAATTTCAGGAAAAATCTGACTTTTGGCAGTTCACTCAAAAATGGAGCCAAACGGTTACAAATGCTCCCCTGAAAGTTTTGGCGGTCGAAACAGAAGGCGTTTTATCACAGGACAAGAAATCAGCCCCCACAACTTAACCGGCAGAAAAAGATTTTTTGAAAAATTCCCTAAGCCCCGAGGTCACAATTTCAGGAAAAATCTAACTTTTGGCAGATCACTCAAGATGGTGCCAAAAGGTTGCAGAAGCTCCCCTGAAAGGTTTGGCGGCCGAAACAGAAGGCTTTTTATCACAGGACAGGAAATCAGCCCTCAACGACTGAACCGGCAGAATTTTTTTTTTTGAAAAAATTCCCAAGCCCCGGGGTCACAATTTCAGAAAAAATCTGACTTTTGGCAGATCACTCAAAAATGGTGCCAAAAGTATGCAAATGCTCCCCTGAAAGGTTTGGCGGCCGAAACAGAAGGCTTTTTATCACAGGACAAGAAATCAGCCCTCAACAACTTAACCGGCAGAAAAAGATTTTTTGAAAAATTCCCTAAGCCCCGGGGTCACAATTTCAGGAAAAATCTAACTTTTGGCAGATCACTCAAGATGGTGCCAAAAGGTTGCAAATGCTCCCCTGAAAGGTTTGGCGGCCGAAACAGAAGGATTTTTATCACAGGACAGGAAATCAGCCCTCAAAAACTTAACCGGCAGAAAAAGATTTTTTTAAAAAAGTCCCTAAGCCCCGGGGTCACAATTTCAGCAAAAATCTGACTTTTGGCAGTTCACTCAAAAATGGTGCCAAAAGGTTGCAAATGCTCCCCTGAAAGTTTTTGCGGTCGAAACAGAAGGCGTTTTATCACAGGACAAGAAATCAGCCCCCACAACTTAACCGGCAGGAAAAGTTTTTTTGAAAAAATGCCTGAGCCCTGGGGTCACAATTTCAGGAAAAATCTGACTTTTGGCAGATCAATCAAAAATGGTGCCAAAAGGTTGCAAATGCTCCCTTGAAAGTTTTGGCGGTAGAAACAGAAGGTGTTATATCACAGGACAAGAAATCAGCCCTCCACAACTTAACTGGCAGAAAAAGATTTTTTTGAAAAAATGCCTAAACCCCGGGGTCACAATTTCAGGAAAAATTTGACTTTTGGCAGATCACTCAAAAATGGTGCCAAAAGGTTGCAAATGCTACCCTGGAAGGTTTGGTGGTCGAAACAGAAGGCTTTTTATCACAGGACAAGAAATCAGCCCTCAACAACTTAACCGGCAGAAAAAGATTTTTTTGAAAAATTCCCTAAGCCCCGGGGTCACAATTTCAGGAAAAATCTGACTTTTGGCAATTCACTCAAAAATGGTGCCAAAAGGTTGCAAATGCTCCCCTGAAAGGTTTGGTGGTCGAAACAGAAGGCTTTTTATCACAGGACAAGAAATCAGCCCTCAACAACTTAACCGGCAGAAAAAGATTTTTTTGAAAAATTCCCTAAGCCCCGGGGTCACAATTTCAGTAAAAATCTGACTTTTGGCAATTCACTCAAAAATGGTGCCAAAAGGTTGCAAATGCTCCCCTGAAAGGATTGGCGCTCGAAACAGAAGGCTTTTTATCACAGGACAAGAAATCAGCCCTCCACAACTTAACTGGCAGAAAAAGATTTTTTTGAAAAAATGCCTAAGCCCCGGGGTCACAATTTCAGGAAAAATTTGACTTTTGGCAGATCACTCAAAAATGGTGCCAAAAGTATGCAAACGCACCCCTGAAAGGTTTGGCGGCAGAAACAGAAGGCTTTTTATCACAGGACAAGAAATCAGCCCTAACAACTTAACCGGCAGAAATTTTTTTTTTGAAAAATTCCCTAAGCCCCGGGTCACAATTTCAGCAAAAATCTGACTTTTGGCAGATCAATCAAAAATGGTGTCAAAAGGTTGCAAATGCTCACCTGAAAGTTTTGGCGGTCGAAAAAGAAGGCGTTTTATCACAGGACAAGAAATCAGCCCTCAACGACTGAACCGGCAGAATTTTTTTTTTTGAAAAAATCCCCAAGCCCCGGGGTCACAATTTCAGAAAAAATCTGACTTTTGGAAGATCACTCAAAAATGGTGCCAAAAGGTTGCAAATGCTCCCCTGAAAGGTTTGGTGGTCGAAACAGAAGTCGTTTTATCACAGGACATGAAATCAGCCCTCAAAAACTGAACCGGCAGAAAAAGATTTTTTTGAAAAAGTCCCTAAGCCCCGGGGTCACAATTTCAGCAAAAATCTGACTTTTGGCAGTTCACTCAAAAATGGTGCCAAAAGGTTGCAAATGCTCCCCTGAAAGGTTTGGTGGTCGAAACAGAAGGCTTTTTATCACAGGACAAGAAATCTGCCCTCAACAACTTAACCGGCAGAAAAAGATTTTTTTCAAAAAATCCCTAAGCCCCGGGGTCACAATTTCTGAAAAAATCAGACTTTTGGCAATTCACTCAAAAATCGTGCCAGAAGGTTGCAAATGCTCCCCTGAAATGTTTGGCGAAGGAAACAGAAGGCTTTTTATCACAGGACAAGTAATTAGCCCTCAACAAATTAACCGGCAGAAAAAGATATTTTTGGAAAATTCCCTAAGCCCCTGCATCACAATTTCAGGAAAAATCTGACTTTTGGCAGTTCACTCAAAAATGGTGCCAAACGGTTACAAATGCTCCCTTGAAAGTTTTGGCGGTAGAAACAGAAGGCTTTTTATCACAGGACAAGAAATCAGCCCCCCACAAGTTAACCGGCAGAAAAAGATTTTTTTGAAAAAATCCCTAAGCTCTGGGATCACAATTTCAGTAAAAATCTGACTTTTGGCAATTCACTCAAAAATGGTGCCATAAGGTTGCAAATGCTCCCTTGAAAGTTTTGGCGGTAGAAACAGAAGGCGTTTTATCACAGGACAAGAAATCAGCCCCCCACAAGTTAACCGGCAGAAAAAGATTTTTTTGAAAAATTCCCTAAGCCCCGGGGTCACAATTTCAGGAAAAATCTGACTTTTGGCAGATCCCTCAAAAATGGTGCCAAAAGTATGCAAATGCTCCCCTGAAAGGTTGGGCGGCCGAAACAGAAGGCTTTTTATCACAGGACAAGAAATCAGCCCTCAACAACTTAACCGGCAGAAAAAGATTTTTTGAAAAATTCCCTAAGCCCCGGGGTCACAATTTCAGGAAAAATCTAACTTTTGGCAGATCACTCAAGATGGTGCCAAAAGGTTGCAAATGCTCCCCTGAAAGGTTTGGCGGCCGAAACAGAAGGATTTTTATCACAGGACAGGAAATCAGCCCTCAACAACTTAACCGGCAGAAATTTTTTTTTTGAAAAATTCCCTAAGCCCTGGGGTCACAATTTCAGCAAAAATCTGACTTTTGGCAGAACAATCAAAAATGGTGCCAAAAGGTTGCAAATGCTCCCCTGAAAGTTTTGGCGGTCGAAAAAGAAGGCGTTTTATCACAAGACAATAAATCAGCCCTCAACGACTGAACCGGCAGAATTTTTTTTTTTGAAAAAATTCCCAAGCCCCGGGGTCACAATTTCAGAAAAAATCTGACTTTTGGCAGATCACTCAAAAATGGTGCCAAAAGGTTGCAAATTCTCCCCTGAAAGGTTTGGCAGTCAAAACAGAAGTCGTTTTATCACAGGACAAGAAATCAGCCCTCAAAAACTGAACCGGCAGAAAAAGATTTTTTTGAAAAAGTCCCTAAGCCCCGGGGTCACAATTTCAGCAAAAATCTGACTTTTGGCAGTACACTCAAAAATGGTGCCAAAAGGTTGCAAATGCTCCCCTGAAAAGTTTGGCGGCCGAAACAGAAGGCTTTTTATCACATAACAAGAAATCTGCCCTCAACAACTTAACCGGCAGAAAAAGATTTTTTGAAAAATTCCCCAAGCCCCGGGGTCACAATTTCAGGAAAAATCTAACTTTTGGCAGATCACTCAAAAATGGTGCCAAAAGGTTGCAAATGCTCCCCTGAAAGGTTTGGCGGCCGAAACAGAAGGCTTTTTATCACAGGACAGGAAATCAGCCCTCAACAACTTAACCGGCAGAAATTTTTTTTTGAAAAAATCCCCAAGCCCCGGGGTCACAATTTCAGGAAAAATCTGACTTTTGGCAATTCACTCAAAAATGGTGCCAAAAGGTTGCAAATGCTCCCCTGAAAGGTTTGGTGGTCGAAACAGAAGGCTTTTTATCACAGGACAAGAAATCAGCCCTCAATAACTTAACCGGCAGAAAAAGATTTTTTTGAAAAATTCCCTAAGCCCCGGGGTCACAATTTCAGTAAAAATCTGACTTTTGGCAATTCACTCAAAAATGGTGCCAAAAGGTTGCAAATGCTCCCCTGAAAGGATTGGCGCTCGAAACAGAAGGCTTTTTATCACAGGACAAGAAATCAGCCCTAACAACTTAACCGGCAAAAAATTTTTTTTTGAAAAATTCCCTAAGCCCCGGGTCACAATTTCAGCAAAAATCTGACTTTTGGAAGATCACTCAAAAATGGTGCCAAACGGTTACAAATGCTCCCCTGAAAGGTTTGGCGGTCGAAACAGAAGGCCTTTTATCACAGGACAAGAAATCAGCCCCCACAACTTAACCGGTAGAAAAAGATTTTTTTGAAAAAATCCCTAAGCCCCGGGATCACAATTTCAGTAAAAATCAGACTTTTGGCAATTCACTCAAAAATGGTGCCAACAGTATGCAAATGCTCCCCTGAAAGGTTTGGCGGCCGAAACAGAAGGCTTTTTATCACAGGACAAGAAATCAGCCCTCAACAACTTAACCGGCAGAAAAAGATTTTTTGAAAAATTCCCTAAGCCCCGGGGTCACAATTTCAGGAAAAATCTAACTTTTGGCAGATCACTCAAAAATGGTGCCAAAAGGTTGCAAATGCTTCGCTGAAAGTTTTGGCGGTCGAAACAGAAGGCGTTTTATGACAGGACAAGAAATCAGCCCTCAACGACTGAACCGGCAGAAAAAGATTTTTTTGAAAAAATGCCTGAGCCCCGGGGTCACAATTTCAGCAAAAATATGACTTTTGGCAGTTCACTAAAAAATGGTGCCAAGAGGTTGCAAATGTTCCCCTGAAAGTATTGGCGGTAGAAACAGAAGGTGTTTTATCACAGGACAAGAAATCAGCCCCCCACAACTTAACCGTCAGAAAAAGACTTTTTTGGAAAAAATGCCTGAGCCCTGGGGTCACAATTTCAGGAAAAATCTGACATTTGGCAGATCACTCAACAATTGTGACAAAAGTATGCAAGTGCTCCCCTGAAAGGTTTGGCGGCCGAAACAGAAGGCTTTTTATCACAGGACAAGAAATCAGCCCTCAACAACTTAACCGGCAGAAAAAGATTTTTTGAAAAATTCCCTAAGCCCCGGGGTCACAATTTCAGGAAAAATCTAACTTTTGGCAGATCACTCAAAAATGGTGCCAAAAGGTTGCAAATGCTCCCCTGAAAGGTTTGGCGGCCGAAACAGAAGGCTGTTTATCACAGGACAGGAAATCAGCCCTCAACAACTTAACCGGCAGAAATTTTTTTTTTGAAAAATTCCCTAAGCCCCGGGGTCACAATTTCAGCAAAAATCTGACTTTTGGCAGATCAATGAAAAATGGTGCCAAAAGGTTGCAAATGCTCCCCTGAAAGTTTTCGCGGTCGAAAAAGAAGGCGTTTTATCACAGGACAAGAAATCAGCCCTCAACGACTGAACCGGCAGAATTTTTTTTTTTGAAAAAATCCCTAAGCCCCGGGGTCACAATTTTAGAAAAAATCTGACTTTTGGCAGATCACTCAAAAATCGTGCCAAAAGGTTGCAAATGCTCCCCTGAAAGGTTTGGCGGTCGAAACTGAAGTCGTTTTATCACAGGACATGAAATCAGCCCTCAAAAACTTAAACGGCAGAAAAAGATTTTTTTGAAAAAGTCCCTAAGCCCCGGGGTCACAATTTCAGCAAAAATCTGACTTTTGGCAGTTCACTCAAAAATGGTGCCAAAAGGTTGCAAATGCTCCCCTGAAAGTTTTGGCGGTCGAAACAGAAGGCGTTTTATCACAGGACAAGAAATCAGCCCCCACAACTTAACCGGCAGGAAAATATTTTTTTGAAAAAATCCCTAAGCCCCGGGGTCACAATTTCAGGAAAAATCTGACTTTTTGCAGATCACTCAAAAATGGTGCCAAAAGGTTGCAAATTCTCCCCTGAAAGTTTTGGCGGTCGAAACCGAAGGCGTTTTATCACAGGATAAGAATCAGCCCTTAAAAACTTAACCGGCAGAAAAAGATTTTTTTGAAAAAATGCCTAAGCCCCGGGGTCACAATTTCAGGAAAAATCTGACTTTTGGCAGATCAATCAAAAATGGTGCCAAAAGGTTGCAAATGCTTCCCTGAAAGTTTTGGCGGTCGAAACAGAAGGCTTATTATCACCGGACAAGAAATCAGCCCTCCACAACTTAATTGGCAGAAAAAGATTTTTTTGAAAAAATACCTAAGCCCCGGGGTCACAGTTTCAGAAAAAATCTGACTTTTGGCAATTCACTCAAAAATGGTGCCAAAAGGTTGCAAATGCTCCCCTGAAAGGTTTGGCGAACGAAACAGAAGGCTTTTTATCACAGGACAAGAAATCAGCCCTCAACAACTTAACCGGCAGAAAAAGATTTTTTGAAAAATTCCCTAAGGCCCGGGGTAACAATTTCAGCAAAAATCTGACTTTTGGCAGATCACTCAAAAATCGTGCCAAAATGTTGCAAATGTACCCCTGAAAGGTTTGGCGGCGGAAACAGAAGGCTTATTATCACAGGACAAGAAATCAGCCCTCAACAACTTAACCGGCAGAAAAAGATTTTTTGAAAAATTCCCTAGGGCCCGGGGTCACAATTTCAGCAAAAATCTGACTTTTTGCAGATCACTCAAAAATGGTGCCAAAAGGTTGCAAATGCTCCCCTGAAAGGTTTTGTGGCCGAAACAGAAGGCTTTTTGTCACAGGACAAGAAATCAGCCCTCAACAACTTAAGCGGCAGAATTTTTTTTTTTTGAAAAAATCCCCAAGCCCCGGGGGGTCACAATTTCAGCAAAAATCTGACTTTTGGCAGATCACTCAAAAATGGTGCCAACAGGTTGCAAATGCTCCCCTGAAAGGTTTGGCAGTCGAAACAGAAGTCTTTTTATCACAGGACAAGAAATCAGCCCTCAACGACTGAACCGGTAGAAATTTTTTTTTTTAAAAAATCCCCAAGCCCTGGGGTCACAATTTCAGAAAAAATCTGACTTTTGGCAGATCACTCAAAAATGGTGCCAACAGGTTACAAATGCTCCCCTGAGAGGTTTGGCGGTCGAAACAGAAGGTGTTTTATCACAGGACAAGAAATCAGCCCTCAACAACTTAACCGGCAGAAATTTTCTTTTTGAAAAAATCCCCAAGGTCCGGGGTCACAATTTCAGCAAAAATCTGACTTTTAGCAGATCACTCAAAAATGGTGCCAAAAGGTTGCAAATTCTCCCCTGAAAGTTTTGGCGGTCGAAACCGAAGGCGTTTTGTCACAGGATAAGAATCAGCCCTTAAAAACTTAACCGGCAGAAAAAGATTTTTTTGAAAAAATGCCTAAGCCCCGGGGTCACAATTTCAGGAAAAATCTGACTTTTGGCAGATCAATCAAAAATGGTGCCAAAAGGTTGCAAATGCTTCCCTGAAAGTTTTGGCGGTCGAAACAGAAGGCTTATTATCACCGGACAAGAAAGCAGCCCTCCACAACTTAATTGGCAGAAAAAGATTTTTTTGAAAAAATACCTAAGCCCCGGGGTCACAGTTTCAGAAAAAATCTGACTTTTGGCAATTCACTCAAAAATGGTGCCAAAAGGTTGCAAATGCTCCCCTGAAAGGTTTGGCGAACGAAACAGAAGGCTTTTTATCACAGGACAAGAAATCAGCCCTCAACAACTTAACCGGCAGAAAAAGATTTTTTGAAAAATTCCCTAAGGCCCGGGGTAACAATTTCAGGAAAAATCTGACTTTTGGCAGATCACTCAAAAATCGTGCCAAAATGTTGCAAATGTACCCCTGAAAGGTTTGGCGGCGGAAACAGAAGGCTTTTTATCACAGGACAAGAAATCAGCCCTCAACAACTTAACCGGCAGAAAAAGATTTTTTGAAAAATTCCCTAGGGCCCGGGGTCACAATTTCAGCAAAAATCTGACTTTTTGCAGATCACTCAAAAATGGTGCCAAAAGGTTGCAAATGCTCCCCTGAAAGGTTTGGTGGCAGAAACAGAAGGCTTTTTGTCACAGGACAAGAAATCAGCCCTCAACAACTTAAGCGGCAGAATTTTTTTTTTTTGAAAAAATCCCCAAGCCCCGGGGGGTCACAATTTCAGCAAAAATCTGACTTTTGGCAGATCACTCAAAAATGGTGCCAACAGGTTGCAAATGCTCCCCTGAAAGGTTTGGCAGTCGAAACAGAAGTCTTTTTATCACAGGACAAGAAATCAGCCCTCAACGATTGAAACCGGTAGAAATTTTTTTTTTTAAAAAATCCCCAAGCCCTGGGGTCACAATTTCAGAAAAAATCTGACTTTTGGCAGATCACTCAAAAATGGTGCCAACAGGTTACAAATGCTCCCCTGAGAGGTTTGGCGGTCGAAACAGAAGGTGTTTTATCACAGGACAAGAAATCAGCCCTCAACAACTTAACCGGCAGAAATTTTCTTTTTGAAAAATTCCATAAGCCCCGGGGTCACAATTTCAGCAAAAATCTGACTTTTAGCAGATCACTCAAAAATGGTGCCAAGAGGTTGCAAATGCTCCCCTGAAAGGTTTGGCGGTCGAAACAGAACGCGTTTTATCACAGGAGAAGAAATCAGCCCTCAACAACTTAACCGGCAGATGTTTTTTTTCCTGAAAAAATCCCTAACCCCCCGGTCACAATTTCAGTAAAAATCTGACTTTTGGCAGATCACTCAAAAATGGTGCCAACAGGTTACAAATGCTCCCCTGATAGGTTTGGCGGTCGAAACAGAAGGTGTTTTATCACAGGACAAGAAATCAGCCCCCCACAACTTAACAGGCAGAAAAAGATTTTTATGAAAAAATGCCTAAGCCCGGGGGGCACAATTTCAGAAAAAATCTGACTTTTGGCAATTCACTCAAAAATGGTGCCAAACGATTGCAAAAGTTCCCCTGAAAGGTTTGGCGGTCTAAACAGAAGTCTCTTTATCACAGCAGAAGAAATCAGCCCTCAACAACTTAACCGGCAGAAGTTTTTTTTCTGAAAAATTGCCTAAGCCCCGGGGTCACAATTTCAGGAAAAATCTGACTTTTGGCAATTCACTCAAAAATGGTGCCAAAAGTTTGCAAATGCTCCCCTGAAAGGTTTGGCGGCCGAAACAGAAGGCTTTTTATCACAGGACAAGAAATCATCCCTCAACGACTGAACCGGTAGAAATTTTTTTTTAAAAAAAATCCCCAAGCCCCGGGCTCACAATTTCAGAAAAAAACCGACTTTTGGCAGATCACTCAGAAATGGTGCCAACAGGTTACAAATGCTCCCCTGAGAGGTTTGGCGGTCGAAACAGAAGGTGTTTTATCACAGGACAAGAAATCAGCCCCCCACAACTTAACAGGCAGAAAAAGATTTTTATGAAAAAATGCCTAAGCCCCGGGGTCACAATTTCCGGAAAAATCTGACTTTTGGCAGTTCACTCAAAAATGGTTGCAAAAGGTTGGAAATGCTCCCCTGAAAGGTTTGGCCGTCTAAACAGACGGCGTTTTATCACAGGACAAGAAATCAGCCCCCCACAACTTCACCGGCAGAAAAAGATTTTTTTGAAAAAATGCCCAAGCCCCGGGGTCACAATTTCAGGAAAAATCTGACTTTTGGCAGATCACTCAAAAATGGTGCCAAAAGGTTGCAAATGCTGCCCTGAAAGGTTTGGCCGTCTAAACAGAAGGCTTTTTATCACAGGACAAGAAATCAGCCCTGAAAAACTTAACCAGCCGAAAAAGATTTTTTTGAAAAAATGCCTAAGCCCCGGGTTCACAATTTCAGCAAAAATCTGACTTTTGGCAGTCCACTCAAAAATGGTGCCAAAAGGTTGCAAATGCTCCCCTGAAAAGTTTAACGGTCGAAACAGAAGGCGTTTTATCACAGGACAAGAAATGAGCCCCCCACAAGTTAACCGGCAGAAAAAGTGTTTTTTCAAAAAATGCCTAAGCCCCGGGGTCATAATTTCAGGAAAAATCTCACTTTTGGCAGTTCACTCAAAAATGGTGCCAAAAGGTTGCAAATGCTCCCCTGAAAGTTTTGACGGTCGAAACAGAAGGCATTTTATCACAGGACAAGAAATCAGCCCCCCACAAGTTAACCGGCAGAAAAAGATTTTTTTGAAAAATTCCCTAAGCCCCGGGGTCACAATTTCAGCAAAAATCTGACTTTTGGCAGATCACTCAAAAATGGTGACAAAAGGTTGCAAATGCTTCCCTGAAAGGTTTGGCGGTCGAAACAGAAGGCGTTTTATCACAGGACAAGAATCAGCCCTCAACGACTGAACCGGTAGAAATTTTTTTTTAAAAAATAATCCCCAAGCCCCGGCATCACAATTTCAGAAAAAATCTGACTTTTGGCAGATCACTCAAAAATGGTGCCAACAGGTTACAAATGCTCCCCTGAGAGGTTTGGCGGTCGAAACAGAAGGTGTTTTATCACAGGACAAGAAATCAGCCCTCAACAACTTAACAGGCAGAAATTTTTTTTTTGAAAAAATCCCCAAGCCCCGGGGTCACAATTTCAGGAAAAATCTGACTTTTAGCAGATCACTCAAAAATGGTGCCAACAGGTTGCAAATGCTCCCCTGAAAGGTTTGGCGGTCGAAACAGAATGCGTTTTATCACAGGAGAAGAAATAAGACCCCCACAACTTAACCGGCAGAAAAAGATTTTTATGAAAAAATACCTAAGCCCCGGGGTCACAATTTCAGGAAAAATCTGACTTTTGGCAGATCACTCAAAAATCGTGCCAAAAGGTTGCAAATGCTCCCCTGAAAGGTTTGGTGGCCGAAACAGAAGGCTTTTTGTCACAGGACAAGAAATCAGCAGTCAATAATTTAAGCGGCAGAATTTTTTTTTTTGAAAAAATCCCCAAGCCCCGGGGGGTCACAATTTCAGCAAAAATCTGACTTTTGGCAGATCACTCAAAAATGGTGCCAACAGGTTGCAAATGCTCCCCTGAAAGGTTTGGCAGTCGAAACAGAAGTCTTTTTATCACAGGACAAGAAATCAGCCCCCCACAACTTAACAGGCAGAAAAAGATTTTTATGAGAAAATGCCTAAGCCCCGGGGTCACAATTTCAGAAAAAATCTGATTTTTGGCAATTCACTCAAAAATGGTGCCAAACGATTGCAAAAGTTCCCGTGAAAGGTTTGGCGGTCTATACAGAAGTCTCTTTATCACAGCAGAAGAAATCAGCCCTCAACAACTTAACCGGCAGAAGTTTTTTTTCCTGAAAAAATCCCTAACCCCCCGGTCACAATTTCAGTAAAAATCTGACTTTTGGCAGACCACTCAAAAATGGTGCCAACAGGTTACAAATGCTCCCCTGAGAGGTTTGGCGGTCGAAACAGAAGTCTCTTTATCACAGCAGGAGAAATCAGCCCTCAACAACTAAACCGGTAGAAAAAGATTTTTTGAAAAATTCCCTAAGGCCCGGGGTCACAATTTCAACAAAAATCTGACTTTTGGCAGATCACTCAAAAATGGTGCCAAAACGTTGCAAATGCTCCCCTGAAAGGTTTGGCGGTCGAAACAGAAGGCGTTTTATCACAGGACAAGAAATCAGCCCTCCACAACTTAACCGGCAGAAAAAGATTTTTATGAAAAAATGCCTAAGCCCCGGGGTCACAATTTCAGCAAAAATCTGACTTTTGGCAGTTCACTCAAAATTGGTGCCGAACGGTTGCAAAAGCTCCCGTGAAAGTTTTGGCGGTCGAAACAGAAGTCTTTTTATCACAAGACAAGAAATCAGCCCTCAACGACTGAACCGATAGAAATTTTTTTTTTGAAAAAATCCCCAAGCCCCGGGGTAACAATTTCAGAAAAAATCTGACTTTTGGCAGATCACTCAAAAATGGTGACAAAAGGTTGCAAATGCTCCCCTGAGAGGTTTGGCGGTCGAAACAGAAGGCGTTTTATCACAGGACAAGAAATCAGCCGCCCACAACTTAACCGGCAGAAAAAGATTTTTGTGCAAAAAATTCCTAAGGCCAGGGGTCACAATTTCAGAAAAAATCTGACTTTTGGCAATTCACTCAAAAATGGTGCCAAAAGGTTGCAAATGCTCCCCTAAAAGGTTTGGCGGTCGAAACAGAAGGCTTTTTATCACAGGACAAGAAATCAGCCCTCAGCAACTTAACCGGCAGAAAAAGATTTTTTTGAAAAAATGCCTAAGCCCAGGGGTCACAATTTCAGAAAAAAATCTGACTTTTGGCAATTCACTGAAAAATGGTGCCAAAAGGTTGCAAATGGTCCCCTGAAAGGTTTGGCGGTTGAAACAGAAGGCTTATTATCACAGGACAAGAAATCAGCCCTCAACAACTTAACCGACTGGACTACAATTTGGAAAGAACAATGGGGGGAGTTTTATTACAGATCTGAAGTTAAGTGTTTTAAAAATGATTATGAAAGGGAAAAAAAAAAAAAGGAAAGAAAAAACCAGCAAGGAGTTGGGGGAAATAGGTGATTTATGGATTGTAAGAATCCCAGGCGGATAACATGGTTTGGTGGTCAGGGGGAAATTAAACCGGGGACAGGGGGGGAGAACTAAAATCCAAAGGCTTGTTAACTTCTTTTTTTTTGAACTAGCTTTGTCTTATCTATTATACTCTTTATTTCTTATTTCTGATACTTTTATTATGTGGGGAGTTTTTATTATTAAAAAAAGGGAAATTGTGGAATGAAAATGGGGTGGGCCCTGGGAAAGAAATTTTTTGTGTTTTATTAAGGGTATTGATGTGGAGTGCAGAAATTTTAAATTCGAATAATGGTTTAAACAAATTAAGTTTTTAATTAGAACTGAGAGCTTGTGGAGCCAACAATATGAAAAAGGAATATGGTAGGGGTGGGGGAAGGGGGGAGTCCCAGAAAGCGGATATATGAAAATAAGGCTATGAACGTATGTAAATTCTTGCTTTCTGTATTTTCTTTTTTTTTTTTTTGAAAATTTTAATAAATATTATTTAAAAAAAAAAAAAAACAACTTAACCGGCAGAAAAAGATTTTTTTGAAAAAATGCCTAAGCCCCGGGGTCACAATTTCAGGAAAAATCTGACATTTGGCAATTCACTCAAAAATGGTGCCAAAAGGTTGCAAATGCTCCTCTGAAAGGTTTGGCGGTCGAAACAGAAGGCTTTTTATCACAGAACAAGAAATCAGCCCTCAGCAACTTAACCGGCAGAAAAAGATTTTTTTGAAAAAATGCCTAAGCCCCGGGCTCACAATTTCAGTAAAAATCTAATTTTTTTCAATTCTCTCAAAAATGGTGCCAAAAGGTTGCAAATGCTCCCCTGAGAGGTTTGGCGGTCGAAACAGAAGGTGTTTTATCACAGGACAAGAAATCAGCCCCCCACAACTTAACAGGCAGAAAAAGATTTTTATGAAAAAATGCCTAAGCCCCGGGGTCACAATTTCAGAAAAAATCTGACTTTTGGCAATTCACTCAAAAATGGTGCCAAACGATTGCAAAAGCTCCCGTGAAAGGTTTGGCGGTCTAAACAGAAGTCTCTTTATCACAGCAGAAGAAATCAGCCCTCAACAACTTAACCGGCAGAAAAGGATTTTTCTGAAAAACTGCCGAAGCCCCGGGGTCACAATTTCAGGAAAAATCTGACTTTTGGCAGATCACTCAAAAATGGTGCCAAAAGGTTGCAAATGCTCCCCTGAAAGGTTTGGCGGCCGAAACAGAAGGCTTTTTATCACAGGACAAGAAATCAGCCCTCAACAACTTAACCGGAAGAAATTTTTTTTTTGAAAAAATCCCCAAGCCCCGGTGTCACAATTTCAGGAAAAATCTGACTTTTGGCAGATCACTCAAAAATGGTGCCAAAAGGTTGCAAATGCTCCCCTGAAAGGTTTGGCGGTCGAAAGAGAAGGCGTTTTATCACAGGACAAGAAATCAGCTCTCCACAACTTAACCGGCAGAAAAAGATTTTTATGAAAAAATGCCTAAGCCCCGGGGTCACAATTTCAGCAAAAATCTGACTTTTGGCAATTCACTCAAAAATGGTGCAAAAAGGTTGCAAATGCTCCCCTGAAAGGTTTGGCGGTCGAAAGAGAAGGCGTTTTATCACAGAACAAGAAATCAGCCCCCCACAACTTAACCGGAAGAAAAAGATTTTTTTGAAAAAATGCCTAAGCCCCGGGCTCAAGATTTCATTAAAAATCTGACTTTCGGCAGATAACTCAAAAATGATGCCAAAAGGTTGCAAATGCTCCCCTGAAAGGTTTGGCGGTCTAAACAGAAGTCTTTTTATCACAGGACAAGAAATCAGCCCTCAACGACTTAACCGCCAGAATTTTTTTTTAAAAAAAAAATCCGTAAGCCCCGGAGTCACAATTTTAGAAAAAATCTAACTTTTGGCAGATCACTCAAAAATGGTGCCAAAAGGTTGCAAATGGTCCCCTGAAAGGTTTGACGGTCGAAACAGAAGGCGTATTATCACAGGACAAGAAATCAGCCCCCCACAACTTAAGCGGCAGAAAAAGATTTTTTTGAAAAAATGCCTAAGCCCCCGGGTCACAATTTCAGGAAAAATCTGACTTTTGGCAGATCACTCAGAAATGGTGCCAAAAGGTTGCAAATGCTCCCCTGAAAGTTTTGGCGGTCGAAACAGAAGGCGTTTTATCACAGAACAAGAAATCAGCCCCCCACAACTTAACCGGAAGAAAAAGATTTTTTTGAAAAACTGCCTAAGCCCCGGGGTCACAATTTCAGTAAAAATCTGACTTTTGGCAATTCACTCAAAAATCGTGCCAAAAGGTAGCAAATGCTCCCCTGAAAGGTTTGGCGGTCGAAACAGAAGGCGTTTTATCACAGGACAAGAAATCAGCCCTCAAGGACTTAACCGGCAGAAATTTTTTTTTTGAAAAATTCCCTAAACCCCGGGGTCACAATTTCAGGAAAAATTTGAGTTTTGGCAGATCACTCAAAAATGGTGCCAAAAGGTTGCAATGCTCCTCTGAAAGTTTTGGCGGTCGAAACAGAAGTCCTTTTATCACGGGACATTAAATCAGCCCTCAACAACTTAACCGGCAGATAAAGATTTTTTTGAAAAAATGCCTAAGCCCCGGGTTCACAATTTCAGCAAAAATCTGACTTTTGGCAGTTCACTCAAAAATGGTGCCAAAAGGTTGCAAATGCTCCCGTGAAAGGTATGGCGGCCGAAACAGAAGGCTTTTTATCACAGGACAAGAAATCAGCCCTCAACAACTTAACCGGCAGAAATTTTTTTTTTTGAAAAATTCCCTAAGCCCCGGGGTCACAATTTCAGGAAAAATCTGACTTTTGGCAGATCAATCAAAAATGGTGCCAAAAGGTTGCAGATGCTCCCCCGAAAGGTTTGGCGGTCGAAACAGAAGGCGTTTTATCACACGACAAGAAATCAGCCCTCAAAAACTTAACCGGCAGATAAAGATTTTTTTGAAAAAATCCCTAAGCCCCGGGGTCACAATTTCAGCAAAAATCTGACTTTTGGCAGTTCACTCAAAAATGGTGCTAAAAGGTTGCAAATGCTCCCCTGAAAGTTTTGGCGGTCGAAACAGAAGGCTTTTTATCACAGGACAAGAAATCAGCCCTCCACAACTTAACCGGCTGAAAAAGATTTTTTTGAAAAAATCCCTAAGCCCCGGGGTCACAATTTCAGCAAAAATCTGACTTTTGGCAGTTCACTCAAAATTGGTGCCGAACGGTTGCAAATGCTCCCGTGAAAGGTTTGGCGGTCGAAACAGAAGGCTTTTTATCACAGGACAAGAAATCAGCCCTCAACAACTTAACCGGCAGAAAAAGATTTTTTTGAAAAAATCCCTAAGCCCTGGGGCCACAATTTCAGCAAAAGTCTGACTTTTGGCAGTTCACTCAAAAATGGTGCCCAAAGGTTGCAAATGCTCCCCTGAAAGGTTTGGCGGTCGAAACAGAAGGCGTTTTATCACAGAACAAGAAATCAGCCCTCAACAACTTAACCGGGAGAAATTTTTTTTTGAAAAAATCCCTAAGCCGCGGGGTCACAATTTCAGCAAAAGTCTCACTTTTGGCAGTTCACTCAAAAATGGTGCCAAAAGGTTGCAAATGCACCCCTGAAAGGTTTGGCGGTCGAAACAGAAGGCGTTTTATCACAGAACAAGAAATCAGCCCTCAACAACTTAACCGGGAGAAATTTTTTTTTTTAAAAAAATCCATAAGCCCCGGGGTCACAATTTCAGCAAAAATCTGACTTTTGGCAGTTCATTCAAAAATGGTGCCAAACGGTTGCAAAAGCTTCCGTGAATGGTTCGGCGGTTGAAAGAGAAGTCTTTTTATCACAGGACAAGAAATCAGCCCTCAACAACTTAACCGGAAGAATTTTTTTAAAAAAAAAAATCCCTAAGCCCCAGGGTCACAATTTCAGGAAAAATCTGACTTTTGACAGATCACTCAAAAATGGTGCCAAAAGGTTGCAAATGCTACCCTGAATGGTTTGGCGGTCTAAACAGAAGTCTTTTTATCACAGGACAAGAAATCAGCCCTCAACAACTTAACCGGCAAAAAAAATTTTTTTGAAAAAATCCCTAAGCCCCGGGGTCACAATTTCAGGAAAAATCTGACTTTTGGCAGTTCACTCAGAAATGGTCCCAAAAGGTTGCACATGCTCCCCTGAAAGGTTTGGCGGCCGAAACAGAAGGCGTTTTATCACAGGACAAGAAATCAGCCCCCCACAGCTTAACCGGGAGAAATTTTTTTTTTGAAAAAATCCCTAAGCCCCGGGGTCACAATTTCAGGGAAAAACTGATTTTTGGCAGATCACTCAAAAATGGTGCCAAAAGGTTGCAAATGGTCCCCTGAAAGGTTTGGCGGTCGAAACAGAAGGCTTTTTATCAGAGGACAAGAAATCACCCGTCAACAACTTAACCGGCAAAAAAGATTTTTTTGAAAAAAAATGCCCAAGCCCCGGGGTCACAATTTCAGTAAAAATCTGACTTTTGGTAATTCACTCAAAAATGGTGCTAAAAGGTTGCAAATGCTCCCCTGAAAGGTTTGGCAGTCGAAAAGGAAGGCTTTTTATCACAGGACAAGAAATCAGCCCTCAACAACTTAACCGGCAGAAAAAGATTTTTTTGAAAAAATCCCTAAGCCCCGGGGTCACAATTTCAGGAAAAATCTGACTTTTGGCAATTCACTCAAAAATGGTGCCAAAAGGTTGCAAATGCTCCCCTGAAAGGTTTGGCGAAGGAAACAGAAGGCTTTTTAACACAGGACAAGAAATCAGCCCTCCACAACTTAACCGGGAGAAATTTTTTTTTGAAAAAATCCCTAAGCCCCGGGGTCACAATTTCAGCAAAAGTCTGACTTTTGGCAGTTCACTCAAAAAATGGTGCCAAAAGGTTGCAAATGCTCACCTGAAAGGTTTGGCGGTCGAAACAGAAGGCTTTTTATCACAGGAAGAGAAATCACCCGTCAACAACTTAACCGGCAGAAAAAGATTTTTTTGAAAAAATCCCTAAGCCCCGGGGTCACAATTTCAGCAAAAGTCTGACTTTTGGCAGTTCACTCAAAAATGGTGCCAAAAGGTTGCAAATGCACCCCTGAAAGGTTTGGCGGTCGAAACAGAAGGATTTTAATCACAGGAAAAGAAATCAGCCGTCAACAACTTAACCGGCAGAAAATTTTTTTTTGAAAAAAATCCCTAAACCCCGGGGTCACAATTTCAGTAAAAATCTGACTTTTGGCAATTCACTCAAAAATGGTGCCAAAAGGTTTCAAATGCTCCCCTGAAAGGTTTGGCGGTCGAAACAGAAGGCTTTTTATCACAGGAAAAGAAATCAGCCCTAAACAACTTAACCGGGAGAAAATTTTTTTTTGAAAAAATCCCTAAGCCCCGGGGTCACGATTTCAGGAAAAATCTGACTTTTGTCAGATCACTCAAAAATGGTGCCAAATGGTTGCAAATGCTCCCCTGAAAGGTTTGGCAGTCGAAACAGAAGGCTTTTTATCACAGGACAAGAAATCAGCCCTCAACAACTTAACCGGCAGAAAAAGATTTTTTTGAAAAAATCCCTAAGCCCCGGGGTCACAATTTCAGCAAAAGTCTGACTTTTGGTAGTTCACTCAAAAATGGTGCCAAAAGGTTGCAAATTATCCCCTGAAAGGTTTGGCGGTTGAAACAGAAGGCGTTTTTTCACAGGACAAGAAATCAGCCCCCCACAACTTAACCGGCAGAAAAAGATTTTTTTGAAAAAATCCCTAACGCCCGGGGTCACAATATCAGCAAAAATCTGACTTTTCGCAATTCACTCAAAAATGGGGCCAAACGGTTGCAAATGCTCCCCTGAAAGGTTTGGCGGTCGAAATAGAAGGCGTTTTATCACAGGACAAGAAATCAGCCCTCAACAACTTAACCGGCAGAAAAAGATTTTTTTAAAAAAAATCCCTAAGCCCTGGGGTCACAATTTCAGCAAAAGTCTGACTTTTGGCAGTTCACTCAGAAATGGTGCCCAAAGGTTGCAAATGCTCCCATGAAAGGTTTGGTGGTCTAAACAGAAGTCTTTTTATCACAGGACAAGAAATCAGCCCCCCACAACTTAACCGGCAGAAAAAGATTTTTTTGAAAAAATGCCTAAGCCCTGGGGTCACAATATCAGCAAAAATCTGACTTTTGGCAATTCACTCAAAAATGGTGCCAAAAGGTTGCAAATGCTCCGCTGAAAGGTTTGGCGGTCGAAGCAGAAGGCTTTTTAGCACAGGACAAGAAATCACCCGTCAACAACTTAACCGGCAGAAAAAGATTTTTTTTGAAAAAATGCCTAAGCCCCGGGGTCACAATTTCAGTAAAAATCTGACTTTTGGCAATTCACTCAAAAATGGTGCCAAACGGTTGCAAATGCTCCCCTGAAAGGTTTGGCGGTCGAAACAGAAGGCTTTTTATCACAGGACAAGAAATCAGCCCTCAACAACTTAACTGGCAGAAATTTTTTTTTTGAAAAAATCCCTAAGCCCCGGGGTCACAATTTCAGCAAAAGTCTGACTTTTGGCAATTCACTCAAAAATGGTGCCAAAAGGTTGCAAATGCTCCCCTGAAATTTGGCGGTCGAAACAGAAGGCTTTTTATCACCGGACAAGAAGTCACCCGTCAACAATTTAACCGGCAGAAAAAGATTTTTTTGAAAAAATGCTCAAGCCCCGGGGTCACAATTTCAGCAAAAATCTGACTTTTGGCAGTTCATTCAAAAATGGTGCCAAACGGTTGCAAAAGCTTCCGTGAATGGTTCGGCGGTTGAAACAGAAGTCTTTTTATCACAGGACAAGAAATCAGCCCTCAACAACTTAACCAGCAAATTTTTTTTTTTCCAAAAAATCCCTAAGCCCCGGGGTCACAATTTCAGGAAAAATCTGACTTTTGGCAGACCACTCAAAAATGGTGCCAAAAGGTTGAAAATGCTCCCCTGAAAGGTTTGGCGGTCGAAACAGAAGGCTTTTTATCACAGGACAAGAAATCATCCCTCAACAACTTAACCAGCAAATTTTTTTTTTTCCAAAAAATCCCTAAGCCCCGGGGTCACAATTTCAGGAA
This sequence comes from Podarcis pityusensis, assembly GCF_964106645.2. Taxonomy (NCBI): domain Eukaryota; kingdom Metazoa; phylum Chordata; class Lepidosauria; order Squamata; family Lacertidae; genus Podarcis; species Podarcis pityusensis. The sequence goes on from NC_138026.1 coordinate 11,622,214, forward strand.
AAATCTGACTTTTGGCAGATAACTCAAAAATGGTGCCAAAAGGTTGCAAATGCTCCCCTGAATGGTTTGGCGGTCTAAACAGAAGTCTTTTTATCACAGGACAAGAAATCAGCCCTCAACAACTTAACCGGCAAAAAAATTTTCTTTGAAAAATTCCCTAAGCCCCGGTGTCACAATTTCAGGAAAAATCTGACTTTTGGCAGTTCACTCAAAAATGGTGCCAAAAGGTTGCAAATGCTCCCCTAAAAGGTTTGGCGGTCTAAACAGAAGGCTTTTTATCACAAGATAAGAAATCAGCCCTCCACAACTTAACCGGCAGAAAAAGAATTTTTTGAAAAAATCCCTAAGCCCCGGGGTCACAATTTCTGCAAAAGTCTGACTTTTGGCAGTTCACTCAAAAATGGTGCCAAAAGGTTGCAAATGCTCCCCTGAAAGGTTTGGCGGTCGAAACAGAAGGCGTTTTATCACAGGACAAGAAAACAGCCCCCCACAACTTAACCGGCAGAAAAAGAATTTTTTGAAAAAATCCCTAAGCCCCGGGGTCACAATTTCAGGAAAAATCTGACTTTTGGCAGATCACTCAAAATTGGTGCCAAAAGGTTGCAAATGCTCCCCTGAATGGTTTGGCGGTCTAAACAGAAGTCTTTTTATCACAGGACAAGAAATCAGCCCCCCACAACTTAACCGGCAAAGAATTTTTCTTTGAAAAATTCCCTAAGCCCCGGGGTCACAATTTCAGGAAAAATCTGACTTTTGGCAGATCACTCAAAAATGGTGCCAAAAGGTTGCAAATGCTCCCCTGAAAGGTTTGGCGGTCTAAACAGAAGGCTTTTTATCACAAGATAAGAAATCAGCCCTCCACAACTTAACCGGCAGAAAAAGAATTTTTTGAAAAAATCCCTAAGCCCTGGGGTCACAATTTCTGCAAAAGTCTGACTTTTGGCATTTCACTCAAAAATGGTGCCAAAAGGTTGCAAATGCTCCCCTGAAAGGTTTGGCGGTCGAAACAGAAGGCGTTTTATCACAGGACAAGAAATCAGCCCTCAACAACTTAACCGGCAGAAAATATTTTTTTTTAAAAAATCCCTAAGCCCCGGCGTCACAATTTCAGGAAAAATCTGACTTTTGGCAGTTCACTCAAAAATGGTGCCAAAAGGTTCGAAATGCTCCCCTGAAAGGTTTGGCGGCCGAAACAGAAGGCGTTTTATCACAGGACAAGAAATCAGCCCCCCACAACTTAACCGGGAGAAATTTTTTTTTTGAAAAAATCCCTAAGCCCCGGGCTCACAATTTCAGCAAAAATCTGACTTTTGGCAATTCACTCAAAAATGGTGCCAAACGGTTGCAAATGCTCCCGTGAAACGTTTGGCGGTCTCAACAGAAGTCTTTTTATCACAGGACAAGAAATCAGCCCTCAACAACTTAACCGGCAGAAAAAGTTTTTTTTGAAAAAATCCCTAAGCCCCGGGGTCACAATTTCAGGAAAAATCTGACTTTTGGCAGATCACTCAAAAATGGTGCCAAACGGTTGCAAATGCTCCCGTGAAACGTTTGGCGGTCGAAACAGAAGGCTTTTTATCACCGGACAAGAAGTCACCCGTCAACAACTTAACCGGCAGAAAAAGATTTTTTTGAAAAAATGCCCAAGCCCCGGGGTCACAATTTCAGCAAAAATCTGACTTTTGGCAGTTCATTCAAAAATGGTGCCAAACGGTTGCAAAAGCTTCCGTGAATGGTTCGGCGGTTGAAACAGAAGTCTTTTTATCACAGGACAAGAAATCAGCCCTCAACAACTTAACCGGGAGAAATTTTTTTTAAAAAAAAATCCCTAAGCCCCAGGGTCACAATTTCAGGAAAAATCTGACTTTTGGCAATTCACTCAAAAATGGTGCCAAACGGTTGCAAATGCTCCCGTGAAACGTTTGGCGGTCTCAACAGAAGTCTTTTTATCACAGGACAAGAAATGAGCCCTCAACAACTTAACCGGCAGAAAAAGTTTTTTTTGAAAAAATCCCTCCGCCTCGGGGTCACAATTTCAGTAAAAATCTGACTTTTAGCAATTCACTCAAAAATGGTGCCAAAAGGTTGCAAATGCTCCCCTGAAAGGTTTGGCGGTCGAAACAGAAGGCTTTTTATCACAGGACAAGAAATCAGCCCTCAACAATTTAACCAGCAAATTTATTTTTTTTTGAAAAAATCCCTAAGCCCCGGGGTCACAATTTCAGGAAAAATCTGACTTTTGGCAGACCACTCAAAAATGGTGCCAAAAGGTTGCAAATGCTCCCCTGAAAGGTTTGGCGGTCGAAACAGAAGGCTTTTTATCACAGGACAAGAAATCATCCCTCAACAACTTAACCAGCAAAATTTTTTTTTTCCAAAAAATCCCTAAGCCCCGGGGTCACAATTTCAGGAAAAATCTGACTTTTGGCAGATCACTCAAAAATGGTGCCAAAAGGTTGCAAATGCTCCCCTGAATGGTTTGGGGGTCTAAACAGAAGTCTTTTTATCACAGGAAAAGAAATCAGCCCTCCACAACTTAACCGGCAGAAAAAGAATTTTTTGAAAAAATCCCTAAGCCCCGAGGTCACAATTTCAGGAAAAATCTGACTTTTGGCAGTTCACTCAAAAATGGAGCCAAAAGGTTGCAAATGCTCCCCTGAAAGGTTTGGCGGTCGAAACAGAAGGCGTTTTATCACAGGACAAGAAAACAGCCCCCCACAACTTAACCGGCCGAAAAAGATATTTTTGAAAAAATCCCTAAGCCCCAGGGTCACAATTTCAGGAAAAATCTGACTTTTGGCAGATCACTCAAAAATGGTGCCAAAAGGTTGCAAATGATCCCCTGAAAGGTTTGGAGGTCAAAATAGAAGTCTTTTTATCACAGGACAAGAAATCAGCCCTCAACAACTTAATCGGCAGAAAAAGATTTTTTTGAAAAAAAATGCCCAAGCACCGGGGTCACAATTTCAGTAAAAATCTGACTTTTGGCAATTCACTCAAAAATGGTGCCAAACGGTTGCAAATGCTCCCCTGAAAGGTTTGGCAGCCGAAACAGAAGGCGTTTTATCACAGGACAAGAAATCAGCCGTCAACAACTTAACCGGCAGAAAATATTTTTTTTTAAAAAATCCCTAAGCCCCGGGGTCACAATTTCAGGAAAAATCTGACTTTTGGCAGTTCACTCAAAAATGGTGCCAAAAGGTTGCAAATGCTCCCCTGAAAGGTTTGGCGGCCGAAACAGAAGGCGTTTTATCACAGGACAAGAAATCAGCCCCCCACAACTTAACCGGCAGAAAAAGATTTTTTTGACAAAATGCCTAAGCCCCGGGGTCACAATATCAACAAAAATCTGACTTTTGGCAATTCACTCAAAAATGGTGCCAAACGGTTGCAAATGCTCCCATGAAACGTTTGGCGGTCTCAACAGAAGTCTTTTTATCACAGGACAAGAAAACAGCCCCCCACAACTTAACCGGCCGAAAAAGATATTTTTGAAAAAATCCCTAAGCCCCAGGGTCACAATTTCAGGAAAAATCTGACTTTTGGCAGATCACTCAAAAATGGTGCCAAAAGGTTGCAAATGATCCCCTGAAAGGTTTGGAGGTCAAAATAGAAGGCTTTTTATCACAGGACAAGAAATCAGCCCCCCACAACTTAACCGGCAGAAATAGATTTTTTTGAAAAAATCCCTAAGCCCCGGGGTCACAATTTCAGGAAAAATCTGACTTTTGGCAGATCACTCAAAAATGGTGCCAAAAGGTTACAAATGCTCCCCTGAAAGGTTTGGCAGTCGAAAAGGAAGGCTTTTTATCACAGGACAAGAAATCAGCCCTCAACAACTTAACCGGCAGAAAAAGATTTTTTTCAAAAAATCCCTAAGCCCCGGGGTCACAATTTCAGCAAAAGTCTGACTTTTGGCAGTTCACTCAAAAATGGTGCCAAAAGGTTGCAAGTGCTCCCCTGAAAGGTTTGGCGGTCGAAACAGAAGGCGTTTTATCACAGGACAAGAAAACAGCCTCCCAAAACTTAACCGGCAGAAAAAGATTTTTTTGAAAAAATGCCTAAGCCCCGGGGTCACAATTTCAGGAAAAATCTGACTTTTGGCAGATCAGTCAAAAATGGTGCCAAAAGGTTACAAATGCTCCCCTGAAAGGTTTGGCGGTCGAAACAGAAGGCTTTTTATCACAGGACAAGAAATCAGCCGTCAACAACTTAATGGGCAGAAAAAGTGTTTTTTGAAAAAATACCTAACCCCCGGGGTCACAATTTCAGCAAAAATCTGACTTTTGGCAGTTCACTCAAAAATGGTGCCAAAAGGAAGCAAATGCTCCCCTGAAAGGTTTGGCGGTCGAAACAAAAGGCGTTTTATCACAGGACAAGAAATCAGCCCCCCACAACTTAACCGGCAAAAAAAGATTTTTTTGAAAAAAAGCCTAAGCCCCGGGGTCACAATTTCAGCAAAAATTTGACTTTTGGCAATTCACTCAAAAATGGTGCCAAACGGTTGCAAATTCTCCCGTGAAAGGTTTGGCGGTCTAAACAGAAGTCTTTTTATCGCAGGACAAGAAAGCAGCCCTCAACAACTTAACCGGTAAAAAATTTTTTTTTGAAAAAAATCCCTAAGCCCCAGGGTCACAATTTCAGGAAAAATCTGACTTTTGGCAGATCACTCAAAAATGGTGCCAAAAGGTTGCAAATTCTCCCCTGAAAGGTTTGGCGGTCTAAACAGAATACTTTTTATCACAAGATAAGAAATCAGCCCTCCACAACTTAACCGGCAGAAAAACAATTTTTTGAAAAAATCCGTAAGCCCCGGGGTCACAATTTCAGTAAAAATCTGACTTTTGGCAGTTCACTCAAAAATGGTGCCAAAAGGTTGCAAATGCTCCCCTGAAAGGTTTGGTGGTCGAAACAGAAGGCTTTTTATCACAGAACAAGAAATCAGCCCCCCACAACTTAAACGGCAGAAAAAGATTTTTTTGAAAAAATCCCTAAGCCCCGGGGTCACAATTTCAGCAAAAGTCTAACTTTTGGCAGATCACTCAAAAATGGTGCCAAAAGGTTGCAAATGCTCCCCTGAAAGGTTTGGCGGTCTAAACAGAACGCTTTTTATCACAAGATAAAAAATCAGCCCCCCACAACTTAACCGGCAGAAAAAGATTTTTTTGAAAAAATCCCCAAGCCCCGGGGTCACAATTTCAGAAAAAATCTGACTTTTGGCAGATCACTCAAAAATGGTGCCAAAAGGTTGCAAATGCTCCAATGAAAGGTTTGGCGGTCGAAACAGAAGACTTTTTATCACAGAACAAGAAATCAGCCCTCCACAACTTAACCGGCAGAGAGATTTTTTTGAAAAAATCCCTTACCCCCGGGGTCACAATTTCAGCAAAAATCTGACTTTTGGCAGTTCACTCAAAAATGGTGCCAAAAGTGTTGCAAATGCTCCCCTGAAAGTTTTGCCGGTCGAAGCAGAAGACTTTTCATCACAGGACAAGAAATCAGCCCTCCACAACTTAACCGGCAGAAAAAGATTTTTTTGAAAAAATCCCTAAGCCCCGGGGTCTCAATTTCAGCAAAAGTCTGACTTTTGGCAGATCACTCAAAAATGGTGCCAAAAGGTTGCAAATGCTCCCCTGAAAGGTTTGGCGGTCGAAACAAAAGGCGTTTTATCACAGGAAAAGAAATCAGCCCCCCACAACTTAACCGGCAGAAAAAGATTTTTTTGAAAAAATGCCTAAGCCCCGGGGTCACAATTTCAGCAAAAGTCTGACTTTTGGCAGATCACTCAAAAATGGTGCCAAAAGGTTGCAAATGCTCCCGTGAAAGGTTTGGCGGTCTAAACAGAAGTCTTTTTATCGCAGGACAAGAAATCAGCCCTCAACAACTTAACCGGTAAAAAATTTTTTTTTGAAAAAAATCCCTAAGCCCCAGGGTCACAATTTCAGGAAAAATCTGACTTTTGGCAGATCACTCAAAAATGTTGCCAAAAGGTTGCAAATGCTCCCCTGAAAGGTTTGACGGTCTAAACAGAACGCTTTTTATCACAAGATAAGAAATCAGCCCTCGACAACTTAACAAGCAGAAAAACAATTTTTTGAAAAAATGCCTAAGCCCCGGGGTCACAATTTCAGTAAAAATCTGCCTTTTGGCAATTCACTCAAAACTGGGGCCAAACGGTTGCAAATGCTCCCCTGAAAGGTTTAGCGGTCGAAACAGAAGGCTTTTTATCACAGGACAAGAAATCAGCCCTCAACAACTTAACGGGCAGAAATTTTTTTTTTGAAAAAATCCCTAAGCCCCGGCGTCACAATTTCAGGAAAAATCTGACTTTTGGCAGATCACTCAAAAATGGTGCCAAAAGGTTGCAAATGCTCCAATGAAAGGTTTGGCGGTCGAAACAGAAGGCTTTTTATCACAGAACAAGAAATCAGCCCTCCACAACTTAACCGGCAGAGAGATTTTTTTGAAAAAATCCCTTACCCCCGGGGTCACAATTTCAGCAAAAATCTGACTTTTGGCAGTTCACTCAAAAATGGTGCCAAAAGTGTTGCAAATGCTCCCCTGAAAGTTTTGGCGGTCGAAACAGAAGGCGTTTTATCACAGGACAAGAAATCAGCCCCCCACAACTTAAGCGGCAGAAAAAGATTATGTTGAAAAAATGCCTAAGCCCCGGGGTCACAATTTCAGCAAAAGTCTGACTTTTGGCAGTTCACTCAAAAATGGTGCCAAAAGGTTGCAAATGCTCCCCTGAAAGGTTTGGCGAAGGAAACAGAAGGCTTTTTATCACAGAACAAGAAATCAGCCCTCCACAACTTAACCGGCAGAAAAAGATTTTTTTGAAAAAATGCCTAAGCCCCGGGGTCACAATTTCAGCAAAAATTTGAGTTTTGGCAGATCACTCAAAAATGGTGCCAAAAGGTTGCAAATGCTCCCCTGAAAGGTTTGGCGGTCGAAACAGAAGGCGTTTTATCAAAGGCAAGAAATCAGCCCTCCACAACCTAACCGGCAGAAAAAGATTATGTTGAAAAAATGCCTAAGCCCCGGGGTCACAATTTCAGCAAAAGTCTGACTTTTGGCAGTTCACTCAAAAATGGTGCCAAAAGGTTGCAAATGCTCCCCTGAAAGGTTTGGCGAAGGAAACAGAAGGCTTTTTATCACAGAACAAGAAATCAGCCCTCCACAACTTAACCGGCAGAAAAAGATTTTTTTGAAAAAATGCCTAAGCCCCGGGGTCACAATTTCAGCAAAAATTTGAGTTTTGGCAGATCACTCAAAAATGGTGCCAAAAGGTTGCAAATGCTCCCCTGAAAGGTTTGGCGGTCGAAACAGAAGGCGTTTTATCAGAGGACAAGAAATCAGCCCCCCACAACTTAAGCGGCAGAAAAAGATTTTTTTGAAAAAATGCCTAAGCCCCGGGGTCACAATTTCAGCAAAAGTCTGACTTTTGGCAGTTCACTCAAAAATGGTGCCAAAAGGTTGCAAATGCTCCCCTGAAAGGTTTGGTGGTCGAAACAGAAGGCGTTTTATCACAGGAAAAGAAATCAGCCCCCCACAACTTAACTGGCAGAAAATGATTTTTTTGAAAAAATGCCTAAGCCCCGGGGTCACAATTTCAGCAAAAGTCTGACTTGTGGCAGTTCACTCAAAAATGGTGCCAAAAGGTTGCAAATGCTCCCCTGAAAGGTTTGGCGAAGGAAACAGAAGGCTTTTTATCACAGAACAAGAAATCAGCCCTCCACAACTTAACCGGCAGAAAAAGATTTTTTTGAAAAAATCCGTAAGCCCCGGGGTCACAATTTCAGCAAAAGTCTGACTTTTGGCAGTTCACTCAAAAATGGTGTCAAAAGGTTGCAAATGCTCCCCTGAAAGGTTTGGCGGTCGAAACAGAAGGCTTTTTATCACAGGAGAAGAAATCAGCCCCCCACAACTTAACCGGCAGAAAAAGATTTTTTTGAAAAAATGCCTAAGCCCCGGGGTCACAATTTCAAGAAAAGTCTGACTTTTGGCAGTTCAATCAAAAATGGTGCCAAAAGGTTGCAAATGCTCCCCTGAAACGTTTGGCGGTCGAAACAGAAGGATTTTTATCACAGGACAAGAAATCAGCCCTCAACAACTTAACCAGCAGAAAAAGATTTTTTTGAAAAAACCCCTAAGCCCCGGGGTCACAATTTCAGCAAAAGTCTGACTTTTGGCAGTTCATTCAAAAATGGTGCCAAAAGGGTGCAAATGCTCGCCTGAAAGGTTTGGCGGACGAAACAGAAGGAGTTTTATCACAGGACAAGAAATCAGCCCCCCACAACTTAACCGGCAGAAAAAGATTTTTTTGAAAAAATGCCTAAGCCCCGGGGTCACAATTTCTGCAAAAATCTGACTTTTGGCAAATTAACTCAAAAATGGTGCAAAAAGGTTGCAAATGCTCACCTGAAAGGTTTGGCAGTTGAAACAGAAGGCGTTTTATCACAGGACAAGAAATCAGCCCTCAACAACTTAACTGGCAGAAAATGATTTTTTTGAAAAAATGCCTAAGCCCCGGGGTCACAATTTCAGCAAAAGTCTGACTTGTGGCAGTTCACTCAAAAATGGTGCCAAAAGGTTGCAAATGCTCCCCTGAAAGGTTTGGCGAAGGAAACAGAAGGCTTTTTATCACAGAACAAGAAATCAGCCCTCCACAACTTAACCGGCAGAAAAAGATTTTTTTGAAAAAATCCGTAAGCCCCGGGGTCACAATTTCAGCAAAAGTCTGACTTTTGGCAGATCACTCAAAAATGGTGCCAAAATGTTGCAAATGCTCCCCTGAAAGATTTGGCGGTCGAAAAAAAAGGAGTTTTATCACAGGACAAGAAATCAGCCCCCCACAACTTAACCGGCAGAAAAAGATTTTTTTGAAAAAATGCCTAAGCCCCGGGGTCACAATTTCAGCAAAAATTTGACTTTTGGCAGATCACTCAAAAATGGTGCCAAAAGGTTGCAAATGCTCCCCTGAAAGGTTTGGCGGTCGAAACAGAAGGCGTTTTATCAGAGGACAAGAAATCAGCCCCCCACAACTTAAGCGGCAGAAAAAGATTTTTTTGAAAAAATGCCTAAGCCCCGGGGTCACAATTTCAGCAAAAGTCTGACTTTTGGCAGTTCACTCAAAAATGGTGCCAAAAGGTTGCAAATGCTCCCCTGAAAGGTTTGGTGGTCGAAACAGAAGGCGTTTTATGACAGGACAAGAAATCAGCCCCCCACAACTTAACTGGCAGAAAATGATTTTTTTGAAAAAATGCCTAAGCCCCGGGGTCACAATTTCAGCAAAAGTCTGACTTGTGGCAGTTCACTCAAAAATGGTGCCAAAAGGTTGCAAATGCTCCCCTGAAAGGTTTCGCGAAGGAAACAGAAGGCTTTTTATCAAAGGCAAGAAATCATCCCTCCACAACTTAACCGGCAGAAAAAGATTATGTTGAAAAAATGCCTAAGCCCCGGGGTGACAATTTCAGCAAAAGTCTGACTTTTGGTAGTTCACTCAAAAATGGTGCCAAAAGGTTGCAAATGCTCCCCTGAAAGGTTTGGCGAAGGAAACAGAAGGCTTTTTATCACAGAACAAGAAATCAGCCCTCCACAACTTAACCGGCAGAAAAAGATTTTTTTGAAAAAATCCGTAAGCCCCGGGGTCACAATTTCAGCAAAAGTCTGACTTTTGGCAGTTCACTCAAAAATGGTGCCAAAAGGTTGCAAATGCTCCCCTGAAAGGTTTGGCGGTCGAAACAGAAGGCTTTTTATCACAGGAGAAGAAATCAGCCCCCCACAACTTAACCGGCAGAAAAAGATTTTTTTGAAAAAATGCCTAAGCCCCGGGGTCACAATTTCAAGAAAAGTCTGACTTTTGGCAGTTCAATCAAAAATGGTGCCAAAAGGTTGCAAATGCTCCCCTGAAAGGTTTGGCGGTCGAAACAGAAGGATTTTTATCACAGGACAAGAAATCAGCCCTCAACAACTTAACCAGCAGAAAAAGATTTTTTTGAAAAAACCCCTAAGCCCCGGGGTCACAATTTCAGCAAAAGTCTGACTTTTGGCAGTTCATTAAAAAATGGTGCCAAAAGGGTGCAAATGCTCGCCTGAAAGGTTTGGCGGTCGAAACAGAAGGAGTTTTATCACAGGACAAGAAATAAGCCCCCCACAACTTAACCGGCAGAAAAAGATTTTTTTGAAAAAATGCCTAAGGCCCGGGGTCACAATTTCTGCAAAAATCTGACTTTTGGCAAATTAACTCAAAAATGGTGCAAAAAGGTTGCAAATGCTCCCCTGAAAGGTTTGGCAGTTGAAACAGAAGGCGTTTTATCACAGGACAAGAAATCAGCCCTCAACAACTTAACCGGCAGAATTTTTTTTTTTTTTAAAAAAATCCCTAAGCCCCGGGGTCACAATTTCAGAAAAATCTGACTTTTGGCAGATCACTCAAAAATGGTGCTAAAAGATTGCAAATGCTCCCCTGAAAGGTTTGGCGGTCGAAACAGAAGGCGTTTTTTTCACAGGACAAGAAATCAGCCCTCCACTACTTAACCGGCAGAAAAAGAATTTTTTGAAAAAATGCCTAAGCCCCGGGGTCACATTTTCAGGAAAAATCTGACTTTTGGCAGATCACTCAAAAATGGTGCCAAAAGGTTGCAAATGCTCGCCTGAAAGGTTTGGCGGTCGAAACAGAAGGCGTTTTTTTCACAGGACAAGAAATCAGCCCCCCACAACTTAACCGGCAGAAAAAGATTTTTTTGAAAAAAACCGTAAGCCCCGGGGTCACAATTTCAGCAAAAGTCTGACTTTTGGCAGTTCACTCAAAAATGGTGCCAAAAGGTTGCAAATGCTCCCCTGAAAGGTTTGGCGGTCGAAACAGAAGGCTTTTTATCACAGGAGAAGAAATCAGCCCCCCACAACTTAACTGGCAGAAAATGATTTTTTTGAAAAAATGCCTAAGCCCCGGGGTCACAATTTCAGCAAAAGTCTGACTTGTGGCAGTTCACTCAAAAATGGTGCCAAAAGGTTGCAAATGCTCCCCTGAAAGGTTTCGCGAAGGAAGCAGAAGGCTTTTTATCAAAGGCAAGAAATCAGCCCTTCACAACTTAACCGGCAGAAAAAGATTATGTTGAAAAAATGCCTAAGCCCCGGGGTCACAATTTCAGCAAAAGTCTGACTTTTGGCAGTTCACTCAAAAATGGTGCCAAAAGGTTGCAAATGCTCCCCTGAAAGGTTTGGCGAAGTAAACAGAAGGCTTTTTATCACAGGACAAGAAATCAGCCCTCCAAAACTTAACCGGCAGAAAAAGATTTTTTTGAAAAAATGCCTAAGCCCCGGGGTCACAATTTCGGCAAAAATTTGACTTTTGGCAGATCACTCAAAAATGGTGCCAAAAGGTTGCAAATGCTCCCCTGAAAGGTTTGGCGGTCGAAACAGAAGGCGTTTTATCAGAGGACAAGAAATCAGCCCCCCACAACTTAAGCGGCAGAAAAAGATTTTTTTGAAAAAATGCCTAAGCCCCGGGGTCACAATTTCAGCAAAAGTCTGACTTTTGGCAGATCACTCAAAAATGGTGCCAAAAGGTTGCAAATGTTCCCCTGAAAAGTTTGGCGGTCGAAACAGAAGGCGTTTTATCACAGGACAAGAAATCAGCCCCCCACAACTTAACCGGCAGAAAAAGATTTTTTTGAAAAAATCCCTAAGCCCCGGGGTCACAATTTCAGGAAAAATCTGACTTTTGGCAGTTCACTCAAAAATGGTGCCAAACGGTTGCAAATGCTCCCCTGAAAGGTTTGGCGGTCGAAACAGAAGGCTTTTTATCACAGGAGAAGAAATCAGCCCCCCAGAACTTAAGCGGCAGAAAAAGATTTTTTTGAAAAAACCCCTAAGCCCCGGGGTCACAATTTCAACAAAAGTCTGACTTTTGGCAGTTCACTCAAAAATGGTGCCAAAAGGTTGCAAATGCTCCCCTGAAAGGTTTGGCGGTCGAAACAGAAGGATTTTTATCACAGGACAAGAAATCACCCCTCAACAACTTAACCAGCAGAAAAAGACTTTTTTGAAAAAACCCCTAAGCCCCGGGGTCACAATTTCAGGAAAAGTCTGACTTTTGGCAGTTCATTCAAAAATGGTGCCAAAAGGGTGCAAATGCTCGCCTGAAAGGTTTGGCGGTCGAAACAGAATGCGTTTTATCACAGGACAAGAAATCAGCCCCCCACAACTTAACCGGCAGAAAAAGATTTTTTTGAAAAAATGCCTAAGCCCCGGGGTCACAATTTCAGCAAAAATTTGACTTTTGGCAGATCACTCAAAAATGGTGCCAAAAGGTTCAAATGCTCCCCTGAAAGGTTTGGCGGTCGAAACAGAAGGCGTTTTATCAGAGGACAAGAAATCAGCCCCCCACAACTTAAGCGGCAGAAAAAGATTTTTTTGAAAAAATGCCTAAGCCCCGGGGTCACAATTTCAGCAAAAGTCTGACTTTTGGCAGTTCACTCAAAAATGGTGCCAAAAGGTTGCAAATGCTCCCCTGAAAGGTTTGTTGGTCGAAACAGAAGGCGTTTTATCACCGAACAAGAAATCAGACCCCCACAACTTAACTGGCAGAAAATGATTTTTTTGAAAAAATGCCTAAGCCCCGGGGTCACAATTTCAGCAAAAGTCTGACTTGTGGTAGTTCACTCAAAAATGGTGCCAAAAGGTTGCAAATGCTCCCCTGAAAGGTTTCGCGAAGGAAACAGAAGGCTTTTTATCAAAGGCAAGAAATCAGCCCTCCACAACTTAACCGGCAGAAAAAGATTTTTTTGAAAAAACCCCTAAGCCCCGGGGTCACAATTTCAACAAAAGTCTGACTTTTGGCAGTTCATTCAAAAATGGTGCCAAAAGGGTGCAAATGCTCCCCTGAAAGGTTTGGCGAAGGAAACAGAAGGCTTTTTATCACAGAACAAGAAATCAGCCCTCCACAACTTAACCGGCAGAAAAAGATTTTTTTGAAAAAATCCCTAAGCCCCGGGGTCACAATTTCAGGAAAAATCTGACTTTTGGCAAATTAACTCAAAAATGGTGCAAAAAGGTTGCAAATGCTCCCCTGAAAGGTTTGGCGGTCGAAACAGAAGGCGTTTTATCACAGGACAAGAAATCAGCCCCCCACAACTTAACTGGTAGAAAAAGATTTTTTTGAAAAAAATCCCTAAGCCCCGGGGTCACAATTTCAGCAAAAGTCTGACTTTTGGCAGTTCACTCAAAAATGGTGCCAAAAGGTTGCAAATGCTCCCCTGAAAGGTTTGGCGAAGGAAACAGAAGGCTTTTTATCACAGGACAAGAAATCAGCCCTCCACAACTTAACCGGCAGAAAAAGATTTTTTTGAAAAAATGCCTAAGCCCCGGGGTCACATTTTCAGGAAAAACTGACTTTTGGCAGATCACTCAAAAATGGTGCCAAAAGGTTGCAAATGTTCCCCTGAAAAGTTTGGCGGTCGAAACAGAAGGCGTTTTATCACAGGACAAGAAATCAGCCCTCCACAACTTAACCGGCAGAAAAAGATTTTTTTGAAAAAATCCCTAAGCCCCGGGGTCACAATTTCAGGAAAAATCTGACTTTTGGCAGTTCACTCAAAAATGGTGCCAAACGGTTGCAAATGCTCCCCTGAAAGGTTTGGCGGTCGAAACAGAAGGCTTTTTATCACAGGAGAAGAAATCAGCCCCCCAGAACTTAACCGGGAGAAAAAGATTTTTTTGAAAAAACCCCTAAGCCCCGGGGTCACAATTTCAACAAAAGTCTGACTTTTGGCAGTTCACTCAAAAATGGTGCCAAAAGGTTGCAAATGCTCCCCTGAAAGGTTTGGCGGTCGAAACAGAAGGATTTTTATCACAGGACAAGAAATCAGCCCTCAACAACTTAACAAGCAGAAAAAGACTTTTTTGAAAAAACCCCTAAGCCCCGGGGTCACAATTTCAGCAAAAGTCTGACTTTTGGCAGTTCATTCAAAAATGGTGCCAAAAGGGTGCAAATGCTCCCCTGAAAGGTTTGGCGAAGGAAACAGAAGGCTTTTTATCACAGAACAAGAAATCAGCCCTCCACAACTTAACCGGCAGAAAAAGATTTTTTTGAAAAAATCCGTAAGCCCCGGGGTCACAATTTCAGCAAAAGTCTGACGTTTGGCAGTTCACTCAAAAATGGTGCCAAAAGGTTGCAAATGCTCCCTGAAAGGTTTGGCGGTCGAAACAGAAGGCTTTTTTATCACAGGAGAGGAAATCAGCCCCCCACAACTTAACCGGCAGAAAAAGATTTTTTTGAAAAAATGCCTAAGCCCCGGGGTCACAATTTCAGCAAAAATTTGACTTTGGCAGATCACTCAAAAATGGTGCCAAAAGGTTCAAATGCTCCCCTGAAAGGTTTGGCGGTCGAACAGAAGGCGTTTTATCAGAGGACAAGAAATCAGCCCCCCACAACTTAAGCGGCAGAAAAAGATTTTTTTGAAAAAATGCCTAAGCCCCGGGGTCACAATTTCAGCAAAAGTCTGACTTTTGGCAGTTCACTCAAAAATGGTGCCAAAAGGTTGCAAATGCTCCCCTGAAAGGTTTGTTGGTCGAAACAGAAGGCGTTTTATCACCGGACAAGAAATCAGCCCCCCACAACTTAACTGGCAGAAAATGATTTTTTTGAAAAAATGCCTAAGCCCCGGGGTCAGAATTTCAACAAAAGTCTGACTTTTGGCAGTTCACTCAAAAATGGTGCCAAAAGGTTGCAAATGCTCCCCTGAAAGGTTTCGCGAAGGAAGCAGAAGGCTTTTTATCAAAGGCAAGAAATCAGCCCTCCACAACTTAACCGGCAGAAAAAGATTATGTTGAAAAAATGCCTAAGCCCCGGGGTCACAATTTCAGCAAAAGTCTGACTTTTGGCAGTTCACTCAAAAATGGTGCCAAAAGGTTGCAAATGCTCCCCTGAAAGGTTTGGCGAAGGAAACAGAAGGCTTTTTATCACAGAACAAGAAATCAGCCCTCCACAACTTAACCGGCAGAAAAAGATTTTTTTGAAAAAATCCGTAAGCCCCGGGGTCACAATTTCAGCAAATGTCTGACTTTTGGCAGATCACTCAAAAATGGTGCCAAAATGTTGCAAATGCTCCCCTGAAAGATTTGGCGGTCGAAACAAAAGGCGTTTTATCACAGGACAAGAAATCAGCCCCCCACAACTTAAGCGGCAGAAAAAGATTTTTTTGAAAAAATGCCTAAGCCCCGGGGTCACAATTTCAGCAAAAGTCTGACTTTTTGCAGATCACTCAAAAATGGTGCCAAAAGGTTGCAAATGTTCCCCTGAAAAGTTTGGCGGTCGAAACAGAAGGCGTTTTATCACAGGACAAGAAATCAGCCCCCCACAACTTAACCGGCAGAAAAAGATTTTTTTGAAAAAATCCCTAAGCCCCGGGGTCACAATTTCAGGAAAAATCTGACTTTTGGCAGTTCACTCAAAAATGGTGCCAAACGGTTGCAAATGCTCCCCTGAAAGGTTTGGCGGTCGAAACAGAAGGCTTTTTATCACAGGAGAAGAAATCAGCCCCCCAGAACTTAACCGGCAGAAAAAGATTTTTTTGAAAAAACCCCTAAGCCCCGGGGTCAGAATTTCAACAAAAGTCTGACTTTTGGCAGTTCACTCAAAAATGGTGCCAAAAGGTTGCAAATGCTCCCCTGAAAGGTTTGGCGGTCGAAACAGAAGGATTTTTATCACAGGACAAGAAATCAGCCCTCAACAACTTAACCAGCAGAAAAAGACTTTTTTGAAAAAACCCCTAAGCCCCGGGGTCACAATATCAGCAAAAGTCTGACTTTTGGCAGTTCATTCAAAAATGGTGCCAAAAGGGTGCAAATGCTCGCCTGAAAGGTTTGGCGGTCGAAACAGAATGCGTTTTATCACAGGACAAGAAATCAGCCCTCCAGAACTTAACCGGCAGAAAAAGATTTTTTTGAAAAAACCCCTAAGCCCCGGGGTCACAATTTCAGCAAAAGTCTGACTTTTGGCAGTTCACTCAAAAATGGTGCCAAAAGGTTGCAAATGCTCCCCTGAAAGGTTTGGCGAAGGAAACAGAAGGCTTTTTATCACAGGACAAGAAATCAGCCCTCCACAACTTAACCGGCAGAAAAAGATTTTTTTGAAAAAATGCCTAAGCCCCGGGGTCACATTTTCAGGAAAAAACTGACTTTTGGCAGATCACTCAAAAATGGTGCCAAAAGGTTGCAAATGTTCCCCTGAAAAGTTTGGCGGTCGAAACAGAAGGCGTTTTATCACAGGACAAGAAATCAGCCCCCCACAACTTAACCGGCAGAAAAAGATTTTTTTGAAAAAATCCCTAAGCCCCGGGGTCACAATTTCAGGAAAAATCTGACTTTTGGCAGTTCACTCAAAAATGGTGCCAAACGGTTGCAAATGCTCCCCTGAAAGGTTTGGCGGTCGAAACAGAAGGCTTTTTATCACAGGAGAAGAAATCAGCCCCCCAGAACTTAACCGGTAGAAAAAGATTTTTTTGAAAAAACCCCTAAGCCCCGGGGTCACAATTTCAACAAAAGTCTGACTTTTGGCAGTTCACTCAAAAATGGTGCCAAAAGGTTGCAAATGCTCCCCTGAAAGGTTTGGCGGTCGAAACAGAAGGATTTTTATCACAGGACAAGAAAATCAGCCCTCAACAACTTAACCAGCAGAAAAAGACTTTTTTGAAAAAACCCCTAAGCCCCGGGGTCACAATTTCAGCAAAAGTCTGACTTTTGGCAGTTCATTCAAAAATGGTGCCAAAAGGGTGCAAATGCTCCCCTGAAAGGTTTGGCGAAGGAAACAGAAGGCTTTTTATCACAGAACAAGAAATCAGCCCTCCACAACTTAACCGGCAGAAAAAGATTTTTTTGAAAAAATCCGTAAGCCCCGGGGTCACAATTTCAGCAAAAGTCTGACGTTTGGCAGTTCACTCAAAAATGGTGCCAAAAGGTTGCAAATGCTCCCCTGAAAGGTTTGGCGGTCGAAACAGAAGGCTTTTTATCACAGGAGAAGAAATCAGCCCCCCACAACTTAACCGGCAGAAAAAGATTTTTTTGAAAAAATGCCTAAGCCCCGGGGTCACAATTTCAACAAAAGTCTGACTTTTGGCAGTTCAATCAAAAATGGTGCCAAAAGGGTGCAAATGCTCGCCTGAAAGGTTTGCCGGTCGAAACAGAAGGCTTTTTATCACAGGAGAAGAAATCAGCCCCCCACAACTTAACCGGCAGAAAAAGATTTTTTTGAAAAAATCCCTAAGCCCCGGGGTCACAATTTCTGCAAAAATCTGACTTTTGGCAAATTAACTCAAAAATGGTGCAAAAAGGTTGCAAATGCTCCCCTGAAAGGTTTGGCAGTTGAAACAGAAGGCGTTTTATCACAGGAGAAGAAATCAGCCCTCAACAACTTAACCGGCAGAATTTTTTTTTTTTTTTGAAAAAATCCCTAAGCCCCGGGGTCACAATTTCAGAAAAATCTGGCTTTTGGCAGATCACTAAAAAATGGTGCTAAAAGGTTGCAAATGCTCCCCTGAAAGGTTTGGCGAAGGAAACAGAAGACTTTTTATCACACGACAAGAAATCAGCCCTCCACAACTTAACCGGCAGAAAAAGATTTTTTTGAAAAAATGCCTAAGCCCCGGGGTCACATTTTCAGGAAAAATCTGACTTTTGGCAGATCACTCAAAAATGGTGCCAAAAGGTTGCAAATGCTCGCCTGAAAGGTTTGGCGGTCGAAACAGAAGGCGTTTTTTTCACAGGACAAGAAATCAGCCCCCCACAACTTAACCGGCAGAAAAAGATTTTTTTGAAAAAAACCGTAAGCCCCGGGGTCACAATTTCAGCAAAAGTCTGACTTTTGGCAGTTCACTCAAAAATGGTGCCAAAAGGTTGCAAATGCTCCCCTGAAAGGTTTGGCGGTCGAAACAGAAGGCTTTTTATCACAGGAGAAGAAATCAGCCCCCCACAACTTAACCGGCAGAAAAAGATTTTTTTGAAAAAATGCCTAAGCCCCGGGGTCACAATTTCAACAAAAGTCTGACTTTTGGCAGTTCACTCAAAAATGGTGCCAAAAGGTTGCAAATGCTCCCCTGAAAGGTTTGGCGGTCGAAACAGAAGGATTTTTATCACAGGACAAGAAATCAGCCCTCAACAACTTAACCAGTAGAAAAAGATTTTTTTGAAAAAACCCCTAAGCCCCGGGGTCACAATTTCAGCAAAAGTCTGACTTTTGGCAGTTCATTCAAAAATGGTGCCAAAAGGGTGCAAATGCTCCCCTGAAAGGTTTGGCGAAGGAAACAGAAGGCTTTTTATCACAGAACAAGAAATCAGCCCTCCACAACTTAACCGGCAGAAAAAGATTTTTTTGAAAAAATGCCTAACCCCCGGGGTCACAATTTCAGGAAAAATCTGACTTTTGGCAGTTCACTCAAAAATGGTGCCAAAAGGTTGCAAATGCTCCCCTGAAAGGTTTGGCGAAGGAAACAGAAGCCTTTTTATCACAGGACAAGAAATCAGCCCTCCACAACTTAACCGGCAGAATTTTTTTTTTTTTTTTTGAAAAAATCCCTAAGCCCCGGGGTCACAATTTCAGGAAAAATCTGACTTTTGGCAGATCACTCAAAAATGGTGCCAAAAGGTTGCAAATGCTCCCCTGAAAGGTTTGGCGAAGGTAACAGAAGGCTTTTTATCACAGAACAAGAAATCAGCCCTCCACAACTTAACTGGCAGAAAAAGATTTTTTTGAAAAAATGCCTAAGCCCCGGGGTCACATTTTCAGGAAAAATCTGACTTTTGGCAGATCACTCAAAAATGGTGCCAAAAGGTTGCAAATGCTCGCCTGAAAGGTTTGGCGGTCGAAACAGAAGGCGTTTTTTTCACAGGACAAGAAATCAGCCCCCCACAACTTAACCGGCAGAAAAAGATTTTTTTGAAAAAAACCGTAAGCCCCGGGGTCACAATTTCAGCAAAAGTCTGACTTTTGGCAGTTCACTCAAAAATGGTGCCAAAAGGTTGCAAATGCTCCCCTGAAAGGTTTGGCGGTCGAAACAGAAGGCTTTTTATCACAGGAGAAGAAATCAGCCCCCCACAACTTAACCGGCAGAAAAAGATTTTTTTGAAAAAATGCCTAAGCCCCGGGGTCACAATTTCAACAAAAGTCTGACTTTTGGCAGTTCACTCAAAAATGGTGCCAAAAGGTTGCAAATGCTCCCCTGAAAGGTTTGGCGGTCGTAACAGAAGGATTTTTATCACAGGACAAGAAATCAGCCCTCAACAACTTAACCAGTAGAAAAAGATTTTTTTGAAAAAACCCCTAAGCCCCGGGGTCACAATTTCAGCAAAAGTCTGACTTTTGGCAGTTCATTCAAAAATGGTGCCAAAAGGGTGCAAATGCTCCCCTGAAAGGTTTGGCGAAGGAAACAGAAGGCTTTTTATCACAGAACAAGAAATCAGCCCTCCACAACTTAACCGGCAGAAAAAGATTTTTTTGAAAAAATGCCTAACCCCCGGGGTCACAATTTCAGGAAAAATCTGACTTTTGGCAGTTCACTCAAAAATGGTGCCAAAAGGTTGCAAATGCTCCCCTGAAAGGTTTGGCGAAGGAAACAGAAGCCTTTTTATCACAGGACAAGAAATCAGCCCTCCACAACTTAACCGGCAGAATTTTTTTTTTTTTTTTGAAAAAATCCCTAAGCCCCGGGGTCACAATTTCAGGAAAAATTTGACTTTTGGCAGATCACTCAAAAATGGTGCCAAAAGGTTGCAAATGCTCCCCTGAAAGGTTTGGCGAAGGAAACAGAAGGCTTTTTATCACAGGACAAGAAATCAGCCCTCCACAACTTAACCGCCAGAAAAAGATTTTTTTGAAAAAATGCCTAAGCCCCGGGGTCACATTTTCAGGAAAAATCTGACTTTTGGCAGTTCACTCAAAAATGGTGCCAAACGGTTGCAAATGCTCCCCTGAAAGGTTTGGCGGTCGAAACAGAAGGCGTTTTATCACAGGACAAGAAATCAGCCCTCAACAACTTAACCGGCAGAAAAAGATTTTTTTGAAAAATTCCTAAGGCCTGGAGACGCAATTTCAGCAAAAGTCTGACTTTTGGCAGTTCATTCAAAAATGGTGCCAAAAGGTTGCAAATGCTCCCCTGAAAGGTTTGGCGGTCCAAACAGAAGTCTTTTTATCACAGGACAAGAACTCAGCCCTCAACAACTTAACCGGCAGAAAAAGATTTTTTTGAAAAATTCCTAAGGCCCGGGGACGCAATTTCAGCAAAAATCTGACTTTTGGCAGTTCATTCAAAAATGGTGCCAAAAGGTTGCAAATGCTCGCCTGAAAGGTTTGGCGGTCAAAACAGAAGGCGTTTTATCACAGGACAAGAAATCAGCCCTCCACAACTTAACCGGCAGAAAAAGATTTTTTTGAAAAAATGCCTAAGCCCCGGGGTCACAATTTCAACAAAAGTCTGACTTTTGGCAGTTTACTCAAAAATGGTGCCAAAAGGTTGCAAATGCTCCCCTGAAAGGTTTGGCGGTCAAAACAGGAGGCTTTTTATCACAGGACAAGAAATCAGCCCTCAACAACTTAACCAGCAGAAAAAGATTTTTTTGAAAAAACCCCTAAGCCCCGGGGTCACAATTTCAGCAAAAGTCTGACTTTTGGCAGATCACTCAAAAATGGTGCCAAAAGGTTGCAAATGCTCCCCTGAAAGGTTTGGCGGTCTAAACAGAAGGCGTTTTATCACAGGACAAGAAATCAGCCCTCAGCAACTTAACCGGCAGAAAAAATTTTTTTGAAAAAATTCCTAAGGCCCGGGGACACAATTTCAGCAAAAATCTGACTTTTGGCAGTTCACTCAAAAATGGTGCCAAAAGGTTGCAAATGCTCCCCTGAAAGGATTGGCGGTCGAAACAGAAGTCTTTTTATCATAGGACAAGAAATCAGCCCTCATCAACTTAACCGGCAAAATTTTTTTTTTTGAAAAAATCCCTAAGCCCCGGGGTCACAATTTCAGGAAAAATCTGACTTTTGGCAGATCACTCAAAAATGGTGCCAAAAGGTTGCAAATGCTCGCCTGAAAGGTTTGGCGGTCGAAACAGAAGGCGTTTTATCACAGGACAAGAACTCAGCCCTCAACAACTTAACCGGCAGAAAAAGATTTTTTTGAAAAATTCCTAAGGCCCGGGGACGCAATTTCAGCAAAAATCTGACTTTTGGCAGTTCATTCAAAAATGGTGCCAAAAGGTTGCAAATGCTCGCCTGAAAGGTTTGGCGGTCAAAACAGAAGGCGTTTTATCACAGGACAAGAAATCAGCCCTCCACAACTTAACCGGCAGAAAAAGATTTTTTTGAAAAAATGCCTAAGCCCCGGGGTCACAATTTCAACAAAAGTCTGACTTTTGGCAGCTTACTCAAAAATGGTGCCAAAAGGTTGCAAATGCTCCCCTGAAAGGTTTGGCGGTCGAAACAGGAGGCTTTTTATCACAGGACAAGAAATCAGCCCTCAACAACTTAACCAGCAGAAAAAGATTTTTTTGAAAAAACCCCTAAGCCCCGGGGTCACAATTTCAGCAAAAGTCTGACTTTTGGCAGATCACTCAAAAATGGTGCCAAAAGGTTGCAAATGCTCCCCTGAAAGGTTTGGCGGTCTAAACAGAAGGCGTTTTATCACAGGACAAGAAATCAGCCCTCAGCAACTTAACCGGCAGAAAAATTTTTTTTGAAAAAATTCCTAAGGCCCGGGGACACAATTTCAGCAAAAATCTGACTTTTGGCAGTTCACTCAAAAATGGTGCCAAAAGGTTGCAAATGCTCCCCTGAAAGGTTTGGCGAAGGAAACAGAAGCCTTTTTATCACAGGACAAGAAATCAGCCCTCCACAACTTAACCGGCAGAATTTTTTTTTTTTTTTTGAAAAAATCCCTAAGCCCCGGGGTCACAATTTCAGGAAAAATCTGACTTTTGGCAGATCACTCAAAAATGGTGCCAAAAGGTTGCAAATGCTCCCCTGAAAGGTTTGGCGAAAGTAACAGAAGGCTTTTTATCACAGAACAAGAAATCAGCCCTCCACAACTTAACTGGCAGAAAAAGATTTTTTTGAAAAAATGCCTAAGCCCCGGGGTCACATTTTCAGGAAAAATCTGACTTTTGGCAGATCACTCAAAAATGGTGCCAAAAGGTTGCAAATGCTCGCCTGAAAGGTTTGGCGGTCGAAACAGAAGGCGTTTTTTTCACAGGACAAGAAATCAGCCCCCCACAACTTAACCGGCAGAAAAAGATTTTTTTGAAAAAAACCGTAAGCCCCGGGGTCACAATTTCAGCAAAAGTCTGACTTTTGGCAGTTCACTCAAAAATGGTGCCAAAAGGTTGCAAATGCTCCCCTGAAAGGTTTGGCGGTCGAAACAGAAGGCTTTTTATCACAGGAGAAGAAATCAGCCCCCCACAACTTAACCGGCAGAAAAAGATTTTTTTGAAAAAATGCCTAAGCCCCGGGGTCACAATTTCAACAAAAGTCTGACTTTTGGCAGTTCACTCAAAAATGGTGCCAAAAGGTTGCAAATGCTCCCCTGAAAGGTTTGGCGGTCGAAACAGAAGGATTTTTATCACAGGACAAGAAATCAGCCCTCAACAACTTAACCAGTAGAAAAAGATTTTTTTGAAAAAACCCCTAAGCCCCGGGGTCACAATTTCAGCAAAAGTCTGACTTTTGGCAGTTCATTCAAAAATGGTGCCAAAAGGGTGCAAATGCTCCCCTGAAAGGTTTGGCGAAGGAAACAGAAGGCTTTTTATCACAGAACAAGAAATCAGCCCTCCACAACTTAACCGGCAGAAAAAGATTTTTTTGAAAAAATGCCTAACCCCCGGGGTCACAATTTCAGGAAAAATCTGACTTTTGGCAGTTCACTCAAAAATGGTGCCAAAAGGTTGCAAATGCTCCCCTGAAAGGTTTGGCGAAGGAAACAGAAGCCTTTTTATCACAGGACAAGAAATCAGCCCTCCACAACTTAACCGGCAGAATTTTTTTTTTTTTTTTGAAAAAATCCCTAAGCCCCGGGGTCACAATTTCAGGAAAAATCTGACTTTTGGCAGATCACTCAAAAATGGTGCCAAAAGGTTGCAAATGCTCCCCTGAAAGGTTTGGCGAAGGTAACAGAAGGCTTTTTATCACAGAACAAGAAATCAGCCCTCCACAACTTAACTGGCAGAAAAAGATTTTTTTGAAAAAATGCCTAAGCCCCGGGGTCACAATTTCAGGAAAAATCTGACTTTTGGCAGTTCACTCAAAAATGGTGCCAAAAAGTTGCAAATGCTCGCCTGAAAGGTTTGGCGGTCGAAACAGAAGGCTTTTTATCACAGGAGAAGAAATCAGCCCCCCACAACTTAACCGGCAGAAAAAGATTTTTTTGAAAAAATGCCTAAGCCCCGGGGTCACAATTTCAACAAAAGTCTGACTTTTGGCAGTTCACTCAAAAATGGTGCCAAAAGGTTGCAAATGCTCCCCTGAAAGGTTTGGCGGTCGAAACAGAAGGATTTTTATCACAGGACAAGAAATCAGCCCTCAACAACTTAACCAGTAGAAAAAGATTTTTTTGAAAAAACCCCTAAGCCCCGGGGTCACAATTTCAGCAAAAGTCTGACTTTTGGCAGTTCATTCAAAAATGGTGCCAAAAGGGTGCAAATGCTCCCCTGAAAGGTTTGGCGAAGGAAACAGAAGGCTTTTTATCACAGAACAAGAAATCAGCCCTCCACAACTTAACCGGCAGAAAAAGATTTTTTTGAAAAAATGCCTAACCCCCGGGGTCACAATTTCAGGAAAAATCTGACTTTTGGCAGTTCACTCAAAAATGGTGCCAAAAGGTTGCAAATGCTCCCCTGAAAGGTTTGGCGAAGGAAACAGAAGCCTTTTTATCACAGGACAAGAAATCAGCCCTCCACAACTTAACCGGCAGAATTTTTTTTTTTTTTTTGAAAAAATCCCTAAGCCCCGGGGTCACAATTTCAGGAAAAATCTGACTTTTGGCAGATCACTCAAAAATGGTGCCAAAAGGTTGCAAATGCTCCCCTGAAAGGTTTGGCGAAGGTAACAGAAGGCTTTTTATCACAGAACAAGAAATCAGCCCTCCACAACTTAACTGGCAGAAAAAGATTTTTTTGAAAAAATGCCTAAGCCCCGGGGTCACAATTTCAGGAAAAATCTGACTTTTGGCAGTTCACTCAAAAATGGTGCCAAAAAGTTGCAAATGCTCGCCTGAAAGGTTTGGCGGTCGAAACAGAAGGCGTTTTATCACAGGACAAGAAATCAGCCCCCCACAACTTAAATGGCAGAAAAAGATTTTTTTGAAAAAATCCGTAAGCCCCGGGGTCACAATTTCAACAAAAGTCTGACTTTTGGCAGTTCACTCAAAAATGGTGCCAAAAGGGTGCAAATGCTCGCCTGAAAGGTTTGGCGGTCGAAACAGAATGCGTTTTATCACAGGAAAAGAAATCAGCCCCCCACAACTTAACCGGCAGAAAAAGATTTTTTTGAAAAAATGCCTAAGCCCCGTGGTCACAATTTCTGGAAAAATCTGACTTTTGGCAAATTAACTCAAAAATGGTGCAAAAAGGTTGCAAATGCTCCCCTGAAAGGTTTGGCGTTAGAAACAGAAGGCGTTTTATCACAGGACAAGAAATCAGCCCTCAACAACTTAACCGGCAGAATTTTTTTTTTTTTTGAAAAAATCCCTAAGCCCCGGGGTCACAATTTCAGGAAAAATTTGACTTTTGGCAGATCACTCAAAAATGGTGCCAAAAGGTTGCAAATGCTCCCCTGAAAGGTTTGGCGAAGGAAACAGAAGGCTTTTTATCACAGGACAAGAAATCAGCCCTCCACAACTTAACCGGCAGAAAAAGATTTTTTTGAAAAAATGCCTAAGCCCCGGGGTCACATTTTCAGGAAAAATCTGACTTTTGGCAGTTCACTCAAAAATGGTGCCAAACGGTTGCAAATGCTCCCCTGAAAGGTTTGGCGGTCGAAACAGAAGGCGTTTTATCACAGGACAAGAAATCAGCCCTCAAAAACTTAACCGGCAGAAAAAGATTTTTTTGAAAAATTCCTAAGGCCTGGAGACGCAATTTCAGCAAAAGTCTGACTTTTGGCAGTTCATTCAAAAATGGTGCCAAAAGGTTGCAAATGCTCCCCTGAAAGGTTTGGCGGTCTAAACAGAAGTCTTTTTATCACAGGACAAGAACTCAGCCCTCAACAACTTAACCGGCAGAAAAAGATTTTTTTGAAAAATTCCTAAGGCCCGGGGACGCAATTTCAGCAAAAATCTGACTTTTGGCAGTTCATTCAAAAATGGTGCCAAAAGGTTGCAAATGCTCGCCTGAAAGGTTTGGCGGTCAAAACAGAAGGCGTTTTATCACAGGACAAGAAATCAGCCCTCCACAACTTAACCGGCAGAAAAAGATTTTTTTGAAAAAATGCCTAAGCCCCGGGGTCACAATTTCAACAAAAGTCTGACTTTTGGCAGTTTACTCAAAAATGGTGCCAAAAGGTTGCAAATGCTCCCCTGAAAGGTTTGGCGGTCGAAACAGGAGGCTTTTTATCACAGGACAAGAAATCAGCCCTCAACAACTTAACCAGCAGAAAAAGATTTTTTTGAAAAAACCCCTAAGCCCCGGGGTCACAATTTCAGCAAAAGTCTGACTTTTGGCAGATCACTCAAAAATGGTGCCAAAAGGTTGCAAATGCTCCCCTGAAAGGTTTGGCGGTCTAAACAGAAGGCGTTTTATCACAGGACAAGAAATCAGCCCTCAGCAACTTAACCGGCAGAAAAATTTTTTTTGAAAAAATTCCTAAGGCCCGGGGACACAATTTCAGCAAAAATCTGACTTTTGGCAGTTCACTCAAAAATGGTGCCAAAAGGTTGCAAATGCTCCCCTGAAAGGATTGGCGGTCGAAACAGAAGTCTTTTTATCATAGGACAAGAAATCAGCCCTCATCAACTTAACCGGCAAAATTTTTTTTTTTGAAAAAATCCCTAAGCCCCGGGGTCACAATTTCAGGAAAAATCTGACTTTTGGCAGATCACTCAAAAATGGTGCCAAAAGGTTGCAAATGCTCGCCTGAAAGGTTTGGCGGTCGAAACAGAAGGCGTTTTATCACAGGACAAGAACTCAGCCCTCAACAACTTAACCGGCAGAAAAAGATTTTTTTGAAAAATTCCTAAGGCCCGGGGACGCAATTTCAGCAAAAATCTGACTTTTGGCAGTTCATTCAAAAATGGTGCCAAAAGGTTGCAAATGCTCGCCTGAAAGGTTTGGCGGTCAAAACAGAAGGCGTTTTATCACAGGACAAGAAATCAGCCCTCCACAACTTAACCGGCAGAAAAAGATTTTTTTGAAAAAATGCCTAAGCCCCGGGGTCACAATTTCAACAAAAGTCTGACTTTTGGCAGCTTACTCAAAAATGGTGCCAAAAGGTTGCAAATGCTCCCCTGAAAGGTTTGGCGGTCGAAACAGGAGGCTTTTTATCACAGGACAAGAAATCAGCCCTCAACAACTTAACCAGCAGAAAAAGATTTTTTTGAAAAAACCCCTAAGCCCCGGGGTCACAATTTCAGCAAAAGTCTGACTTTTGGCAGATCACTCAAAAATGGTGCCAAAAGGTTGCAAATGCTCCCCTGAAAGGTTTGGCGGTCTAAACAGAAGGCGTTTTATCACAGGACAAGAAATCAGCCCTCAGCAACTTAACCGGCAGAAAAAAATTTTTTGAAAAAATTCCTAAGGCCCGGGGACACAATTTCAGCAAAAATCTGACTTTTGGCAGTTCACTCAAAAATGGTGCCAAAAGGTTGCAAATGCTCCCCTGAAAGGATTGGCGGTCGAAACAGAAGTCTTTTTATCATAGGACAAGAAATCAGCCCTCATCAACTTAACCGGCAAAATTTTTTTTTTTGAAAAAATCCCTAAGCCCCGGGGTCACAATTTCAGGAAAAATCTGACTTTTGGCAGATCACTCAAAAATGGTGCCAAAAGGTTGCAAATGCTCGCCTGAAAGGTTTGGCGGTCGAAACAGAAGGCGTTTTATCACAGGACAAGAAATCAGCCCTCCACAACTTAACCGGCAGAAAAAGATTTTTTTGAAAAAATGCCTAAGCCCTGGGGTCACAATTTCAGCAAAAGTCTGACTTTTGGCAGATCACTCAAAAATGGTGCCAATAGGTTGCAAATGCTCCCCTGAAAGGTTTGGCGGTTGAAACAGAAGGCGTTTTATCACAGGACAAGAAATCAGCCCCCCACAACTTAACCGGCAGAAAAAGATTTTTTTGAAAAAATCCCTAAGCCCCGGGGTCACAATTTCAGCAAAAGTCTGACTTTTGGCAGTTCACTCAAAATGGTGCCAAAAGGTTGCAAATGCTCCCCTGAAAGGTGTGGCGGTCGAAACAGAAGGCGTTTTATCACAGGACAAGAAATCAGCCCCCCACAACTTAACCGCCAAAAAAAAAATTTTTTTTGAAAAAATCCCTAAGCCCCGGGGTCACAATTTCAGGAAAAATCTGACTTTTGGCAGATCACTCAAAAATGGTGCCAAAAGGTTGCAAATGCTCGCCTGAAAGGTTTGGCGGTCGAAACAGAAGGCGTTTTATCACAGGACAAGAACTCAGCCCTCAACAACTTAACCGGCAGAAAAAGATTTTTTTGAAAAATTCCTAAGGCCCGGGGACGCAATTTCAGCAAAAATCTGACTTTTGGCAGTTCATTCAAAAATGGTGCCAAAAGGTTGCAAATGCTCGCCTGAAAGGTTTGGCGGTCAAAACAGAAGGCGTTTTATCACAGGACAAGAAATCAACCCTCCACAACTTAACCGGCAGAAAAAGATTTTTTTGAAAAAATGCCTAAGCCCCGGGGTCACAATTTCAACAAAAGTCTGACTTTTGGCAGTTTACTCAAAAATGGTGCCAAAAGGTTGCAAATGCTCCCCTGAAAGGTTTGGCGGTCGAAACAGGAGGCTTTTTATCACAGGACAAGAAATCAGCCCTCAACAACTTAACCAGCAGAAAAAGATTTTTTTGAAAAAACCCCTAAGCCCCGGGGTCACAATTTCAGCAAAAGTCTGACTTTTGGCAGATCACTCAAAAATGGTGCCAAAAGGTTGCAAATGCTCCCCTGAAAGGTTTGGCGGTCGAAACAGAAGGCGTTTTATCACAGGACAAGAAATCAGCCCTCAGCAACTTAACCGGCAGAAAAAAATTTTTTGAAAAAATTCCTAAGGCCCGGGGACACAATTTCAGCAAAAATCTGACTTTTGGCAGTTCACTCAAAAATGGTGCCAAAAGGTTGCAAATGCTCCCCTGAAAGGATTGGCGGTCGAAACAGAAGTCTTTTTATCATAGGACAAGAAATCAGCCCTCATCAACTTAACCGGCAAATTTTTTTTTTTTGAAAAAATCCCTAAGCCCCGGGGTCACAATTTCAGGAAAAATCTGACTTTTGGCAGATCACTCAAAAATGGTGCCAAAAGGTTGCAAATGCTCGCCTGAAAGGTTTGGCGGTCGAAACAGAAGGCGTTTTATCACAGGACAAGAAATCAGCCCTCCACAACTTAACCGGCAGAAAAAGATTTTTTTGAAAAAATGCCTAAGCCCCGGGGTCACAATTTCAGCAAAAGTCTGACTTTTGGCAGATCACTCAAAAATGGTGCCAATAGGTTGCAAATGCTCCCCTGAAAGGTTTGGCGGTTGAAACAGAAGGCGTTTTATCACAGGACAAGAAATCAGCCCCCCACAACTTAACCGGCAGAAAAAGATTTTTTTGAAAAAATCCCTAAGCCCCGGGGTCACAATTTCAGCAAAAGTCTGACTTTTGGCAGTTCACTCAAAATGGTGCCAAAAGGTTGCAAATGCTCCCCTGAAAGGTGTGGCGGTCGAAACAGAAGGCGTTTTATCACAGGACAAGAAATCAGCCCCCCACAACTTAACCGCCAAAAAAAAAATTTTTTTTGAAAAAATCCCTAAGCCCCGGGGTCACAATTTCAGCAAAAGTCTGACTTTTGGCAGTTCACTCAAAAATGGTGCCAAAAGGTTGCAAATGCTCCCCTGAAAGGTTTGGCGGTCGAAACAGAAGGCGTTTTATCACAGGACAAGAAATCAGCCCCCCACAACTTTACCGGCAGAAAAAGATTTTTTTGATAAAATTCCTAAGGCCCGGGGACACAATTTCAGCAAAAATCTGACTTTTGGCAGTTCATTCAAAAATGGTGCCAAAAGGTTGCAAATGCTCGCCTGAAAGGTTTGGCGGTCGAAACAGAAGGCCTTTTATCAAAGGAAAAGAAATCAGCCCTCCACAACTTAACCGGCAGAAAAAGATTTTTTTGAAAAAATGCCTAAGCCCCGGGGTCACAATTTCAACAAAAGTCTGACTTTTGGCAGTTCACTCAAAAATGGTGCCAAAAGGTTGCAAATGCTCCCCTGAAAGGTTTGGCGGTCGAAACAGGAGGATTTTTATCACAGGACAAGAAATCAGCCCTCAACAACTTAACCAGCAGAAAAAGATTTTTTTGAAAAAACCCCTAAGCCCCGGGGTCACAATTTCAGCAAAAGTCTGACTTTTGGCAGATCACTCAAAAATGGTGCCAAAAGGTTGCAAATGCTCCCCTGAAAGCTTTGGCGGTCTAAACAGAAGTCATTTTATCACAGGACAAGAAATCAGCCCTCAGCAACTTAACCGGCAGAAAAAATTTTTTTGAAAAAATTCCTAAGGCCCGGGGACACAATTTCAGCAAAAATCTGACTTTTGGCAGTTCACTCAAAAATGGTGCCAAAAGGTTGGAAATGCTCCCCTAAACGTTTTGGCGGTCGAAACAGAAGACTTTTTATCACAGGAAAAGAAATCAGCCCTCCACAACTTAACCGGCAGAAAAAGATTTTTTTGAAAAAATCCCCAAGCCCCGGGGTCACAATTTCAGCAAAAGTCTGACTTTTGGCAGATCACTCAAAAATGGTGCCAAAATGTTGCAAATGCTCCCCTGAAAGATTTGGCGGTCGAAACAAATGGCGTTTTATCACAGGACAAGAAATCAGCCCCCCACAACTTAACCGGCAGAAAAAGATTTTTTTGAAAAAATGCCTAAGCCCCGAGGTCACAATTTCAGCAAAAAATTGACTTTTGGCAGATCACTCAAAAATGGTGCCAAAAGGTTGCAAATGCTCCCCTGAAAGGTTTGGCGGTCGAAACAGAAGGCGTTTTATCAGAGGACAAGAAATCAGCCCCCCACAACTTAAGCGGCAGAAAAAGATTTTTTTGGAAAAATGCCTAAGCCCCGGGGTCACAATTTCAGCAAAAGTCTGACTTTTGGCAGTTCACTCAAAAATGGTGCCAAAAGGTTGAAAATGCTCCCCTGAAAGGTTTGGCGAAGGAAACAGAAGGCTTTTTATCACAGGACAAGAAATCAGCCCTCCACAACTTAACCGGCAGAAAAAGATTTTTTTGAAAAAATGCCTAAGCCCCGGGGTCACATTTTCAGGAAAAATCTGACTTTTGGCAGATCACTCAAAAATGGTGCCAAAAGGTTGCAAATGTTCCCCTGAAAAGTTTGGCGGTCGAAACAGAAGGCGTTTTTTCACAGTACAAGAAATCAGCACCCCACAACTTAACCGGCAGAAAAAGATATTTTTGAAAAAATCCCTAAGCCCCGGGGTCACAATTTCAGGAAAAATCTGACTTTTGGCAGTTCACTCAAAAATGGTGCCAAAAGGTTGCAAATGCTCCCCTGAAAGGTTTGGCGGTCGAAACAGAAGGATTTTTATCACAGGACAAGAAATCAGCCCTCAACAACTTAACCAGTAGAAAAAGATTTTTTTGAAAAAACCCCTAAGCCCCGGGGTCACAATTTCAACAAAAGTCTGACTTTTGGCAGTTCATTCAAAAATGGTGCCAAAAGGGTGCAAATGCTCCCCTGAAAGGTTTGGCGAAGGAAACAGAAGGCTTTTTATCACAGAACAAGAAATCAGCCCTCCACAACTTAACCGGCAGAAAAAGATTTTTTTGAAAAAATGCCTAAGCCCCGGGGTCACAATTTCAGCAAAAGTCTGACTTTTGGCAGTTCACTCAAAAATGGTGCCAAAAGGTTGAAAATGCTCCCCTGAAAGGTTTGGCGAAGGAAACAGAAGGCTTTTTATCACAGGACAAGAAATCAGCCCTCAACAACTTAACCGGCAGAAAAAGATTTTTTTGAAAAAATGCCTAAGCCCCGGGGTCACAATTTCAACAAAAGTCTGACTTTTGGCAGTTCACTCAAAAATGGTGCCAAAAGGTTGCAAATGCTGCCCTGAAAGGTTTGGCGGTCGAAACAGGAGGATTTTTATCACAGGACAAGAAATCAGCCCTCAACAACTTAACCAGCAGAAAAAGATTTTTTTGAAAAAACCCCTAAGCCCCGGGGTCACAATTTCAGCAAAAGTCTGACTTTTGGCAGATCACTCAAAAATGGTGCCAAAAGGTTGCAAATGCTCCCCTGAAAGCTTTGGCGGTCTAAACAGAAGTCATTTTATCACAGGACAAGAAATCAGCCCTCAGCAACTTAACCGGCAGAAAAAAAATTTTTGAAAAAATTCCTAAGGCCCGGGGACACAATTTCAGCAAAAATCTGACTTTTGGCAGTTCACTCAAAAATGGTGCCAAAAGGTTGCAAATGCTCCCCTGAACGTTTTGGCGGTCGAAACAGAAGACTTTTTATCACAGGAAAAGAAATCAGCCCTCCACAACTTAACCGGCAGAAAAAGATTTTTTTGAAAAAATCCCTAAACCCCGGGGTCACAATTTCAGCAAAAGTCTGACTTTTGGCAGATCACTCAAAAATGGTGCCAAAATGTTGCAAATGCTCCCCTGAAAGATTTGGCGGTCGAAACAAAAGGCGTTTTATCACAGGACAAGAAATCAGCCCCCCACAACTTAACCGGCAGAAAAAGATTTTTTTGAAAAAATGCCTAAGCCCCGAGGTCACAATTTCAGCAAAAAATTGACTTTTGGCAGATCACTCAAAAATAGTGCCAAAAGGTAGCAAATGCTCCCCTGAAAGTTTTGGCGGTCGAAACAGAAGGCGTTTTATCAGAGGACAAGAAATCAGCCCCCCACAACTTAAGCGGCAGAAAAAGATTTTTTTGAAAAAATGCCTAAGCCCCGGGGTCACAATTTCAGCAAAAGTCTGACTTTTGGCAGTTCACTCAAAAATGGTGCCAAAAGGTTGAAAATGCTCCCCTGAAAGGTTTGGCGAAGGAAACAGAAGGCTTTTTATCACAGAACAAGAAATCAGCCCTCCACAACTTAACCGGCAGAAAAAGATTTTTTTGAAAAAATCTGTAAGCCCCGGGGTCACAATTTCAGCAAAAGTCTGACTTTTGGCAGTTCACTCAAAAATGGTGCCAAAAGGTTGAAAATGCTCCCCTGAAAGGTTTGGCGAAGAAAACAGAAGGCTTTTTATCACAGGACAAGAAATCAGCCCTCCACAACTTAACAGGCAGAAAAAGATTTTTTTGAAAAAATGCCTAAGCCCCGGGGTCACATTTTCAGGAAAAATCTGACTTTTGGCAGATCACTCAAAAATGGTGCCAAAAGGTTGCAAATGTTCCCCTGAAAAGTTTGGCGGTCGAAACAGAAGGCGTTTTTTCACAGTACAAGAAATCAGCCCCCCACAACTTAACCGGCAGAAAAAGATATTTTTGAAAAAATCCCTTAGCCCCGGGGTCACAATTTCAGGAAAAATCTGACTTTTGGCAGTTCACTCAAAAATGGTGCCAAAAGGTTGCAAATGCTCCCCTGAAAGGTTTGGCGGTCGAAACAGAAGGATTTTTATCACAGGACAAGAAATCAGCCCTCAACAACTTAACCAGTAGAAAAAGATTTTTTTGAAAAAAAACCCTAAGCCCCGGGGTCACAATTTCAACAAAAGTCTGACTTTTGGCAGTTCATTCAAAAATGGTGCCAAAAGGGTGCAAATGCTCCCCTGAAAGGTTTGGCGAAGGAAACAGAAGGCTTTTTATCACAGAACAAGAAATCAGCCCTCCACAACTTAACCGGCAGAAAAAGATTTTTTTTGAAAAAATCCCTAAGCCCCGGGGTCACAATTTCAGCAAAAGTCTGACTTTTGGCAGTTCACTCAAAAATGGTGCCAAAAGGTTGCAAATGCTCCCCTGAAAGGTTTGGCGGTCGAAACAGAAGGCGTTTTATCACAGGACAAGAAATCAGCCCCCCACAACTTTACCGGCAGAAAAAGATTTTTTTGATAAAATTCCTAAGGCCCGGGGACACAATTTCAGCAAAAATCTGACTTTTGGCAGTTCATTCAAAAATGGTGCCAAAAGGTTGCAAATGCTCGCCTGAAAGGTTTGGCGGTCGAAACAGAAGGCGTTTTATCACAGGACAAGAAATCAGCCCTCCACAACTTAACCGGCAGAAAAAGATTTTTTTGAAAAAATGCCTAAGCCCCGGGGTCACAATTTCAACAAAAGTCTGACTTTTGGCAGTTCACTCAAAAATGGTGCCAAAAGGTTGCAAATGCTCCCCTGAAAGGTTTGGCGGTCGAAACAGGAGGATTTTTATCACAGTTCAAGAAATCAGCCCTCAACAACTTAACCGGCAGAAAAAGATTTTTTTGAAAAAACCCCTAAGCCCCGGGGTCACAATTTCAGCAAAAGTCTGACTTTTGGCAGTTCACTCAAAAATGGTGCCAAAAGGTTGCAAATGCTCCCCTGAAAGGTTTGGCGGTCGAAACAGGAGGATTTTTATCACAGGACAAGAAATCAGCCCTCAACAACTTAACCAGCAGAAAAAGATTTTTTTGAAAAAACCCCTAAGCCCCGGGGTCACAATTTCAGCAAAAGTCTGACTTTTGGCAGATTACTCAAAAATGGTGCCAAAAGGTTGCAAATGCTCCCCTGAAAGCTTTGGCGGTCTAAACAGAAGTCATTTTATCACAGGACAAGAAATCAGCCCTCAGCAACTTAACCAGCAGAAAAAATTTTTTTGAAAAAATTCCTAAGGCCCGGGGACACAATTTCAGCAAAAATCTGACTTTTGGCAGTTCACTCAAAAATGGTGCCAAAAGGTTGCAAATGCTCCCCTGAACGTTTTGGCGGTCGAAACAGAAGACTTTTTATCACAGGAAAAGAAATCAGCCCTCCACAACTTAACCGGCAGAAAAAGATTTTTTTGAAAAAATCCCTAAACCCCGGGGTCACAATTTCAGCAAAAGTCTGACTTTTGGCAGATCACTCAAAAATGGTGCCAAAATGTTGCAAATGCTCCCCTGAAAGATTTGGCGGTCGAAACAAAAGGCGTTTTATCACAGGACAAGAAATCAGCCCCCCACAACTTAACCGGCAGAAAAAGATTTTTTTGAAAAAATGCCTAAGCCTCGAGGTCACAATTTCAGCAAAAAATTGACTTTTGGCAGATCACTCAAAAATGGTGCCAAAAGGTTGCAAATGCTCCCCTGAAAGTTTTGGCGGTCGAAACAGAAGGCGTTTTATCAGAGGACAAGAAATCTGCCCCCCACAACTTAAGCGGCAGAAAAAGATTTTTTTGAAAAAATGCCTAAGCCCCGGGGTCACAATTTCAGCAAAAGTCTGACTTTTGGCAGTTCACTCAAAAATGGTGCCAAAAGGTTGAAAATGCTCCCCTGAAAGGTTTGGCGAAGGAAACAGAAGGCTTTTTATCACAGAACAAGAAATCAGCCCTCCACAACTTAACCGGCAGAAAAAGATTTTTTTGAAAAAATCTGTAAGCCCCGGGGTCACAATTTCAGCAAAAGTCTGACTTTTGGCAGTTCACTCAAAAATGGTGCCAAAAGGTTGAAAATGCTCCCCTGAAAGGTTTGGCGAAGGAAACAGAAGGCTTTTTATCACAGGACAAGAAATCAGCCCTCCACAACTTAACCGGCAGAAAAAGATTTTTTTGAAAAAATGCCTAAGCCCCGGGGTCACATTTTCAGGAAAAATCTGACTTTTGGCAGATCACTCAAAAATGGTGCCAAAAGGTTGCAAATGTTCCCCTGAAAAGTTTGGCGGTCGAAACAGAAGGCGTTTTTTCACAGTACAAGAAATCAGCCCCCCACAACTTAACCGGCAGAAAAAGATATTTTTGAAAAAACCCCTAAGCCCCGGGGTCACAATTTCAACAAAAGTCTGACTTTTGGCAGTTCATTCAAAAATGGTGCCAAAAGGGTGCAAATGCTCCCCTGAAAGGTTTGGCGAAGGAAACAGAAGGCTTTTTATCACAGAACAAGAAATCAGCCCTCCACAACTTAACCGGCAGAAAAAGATATTTTTGAAAAAATCCCTAAGCCCCGAGGTCACAATTTCAGCAAAAGTCTGACTTTTGGCAGTTCACTCAAAAATGGTGCGAAAAGGTTGAAAATGCTCCCCTGAAAGGTTTGGCGAAGGAAACAGAAGGCTTTTTATCACAGGACAAGAAATCAGCCCTCCACAACTTAACCGGCAGAAAAAGATTTTTTTGAAAAAATGCCTAAGCCCCGGGGTCACAATTTCAGCAAAAGTCTGACTTTTGGCAGCTCACTCAAAATGGTGCCAAAAGGTTGCAAATGTTCCCCTGAAAGGTGTGGCGGTCGAAACAGAAGGCGTTTTATCACAGGACAATAAATCAGCCCCCAACAACTTAACCGCCAAAAAAAAATTTTTTTTTGAAAAAATCCCTAAGCCCCGGGGTCACAATTTCAGCAAAAGTCTGACTTTTGGCAGTTCACTCAAAAATGGTGCCAAAACGTTGGAAATACTCCCCTGAAAGGTTTGGCGGTCGAAACAGAAGGCGTTTTATCACAGGACAAGAAATCAGCCCCTCACAACTTTACCGGCAGAAAAAGATTTTTTTGAAAAAATTCCTAAGGCCCGGGGACACAATTTCAGCAAAAATCTGACTTTTGGCAGTTCATTCAAAAATGGTGCCAAAAGGTTGCAAATGCTCGCCTGAAAGGTTTGGCGGTCGAAACAGAAGGCGTTTTATCACAGGACAAGAAATCAGCCCTCCACAACTTAACCGGCAGAAAAAGATTTTTTTGAAAAAATGCCTAAGCCCCGGGGTCACAATTTCAACAAAAGTCTGACTTTTGGCAGTTCACTCAAAAATGGTGCCAAAAGGTTGCAAATGCTCCCCTGAAAGTTTTTCGGTCGAAACAGGAGGCTTTTTATCACAGGACAAGAAATCAGCCCTCAGCAACTTAACCGGCAGAAAAAGATTTTTTTGAAAAAATGCCTAAGCCCCGGGGTCACAATTTCAACAAAAGTCTGACTTTTGGCAGATCACTCAAATATGGTGCCAAAAGGTTGCAAATGCTCCCCTGAAAGGTTTGGCGGTCTAAACAGAAGGCGTTTTATCACAGGACAAGAAATCAGCCCTCAGCAACTTAACCGGCAGAAAAAAATTTTTTGAAAAAATTCCTAAGGCCCGGGGACACAATTTCAGCAAAAATCTGACCTTTGGCAGTTCACTCAAAAATGGTGCCAAAAGGTTGCAAATGCTCCCCTGAAAGGTTTGGCGGTCGAAACAGGAGGATTTTTATCACAGTTCAAGAAATCAGCCCTCAACAACTTAACCGGCAGAAAAAGATTTTTTTGAAAAAACCCCTAAGCCCCGGGGTCACAATTTCAGCAAAAGTCTGACTTTTGGCAGTTCACTCAAAAATGGTGCCAAAAGGTTGCAAATGCTCCCCTGAAAGGTTTGGCGGTCGAAACAGGAGGATTTTTATCACAGGACAAGAAATCAGCCCTCAACAACTTAACCAGCAGAAAAAGATTTTTTTGAAAAAACCCCTAAGCCCCGGGGTCACAATTTCAGCAAAAGTCTGACTTTTGGCAGATTACTCAAAAATGGTGCCAAAAGGTTGCAAATGCTCCCCTGAAAGCTTTGGCGGTCTAAACAGAAGTCATTTTATCACAGGACAAGAAATCAGCCCTCAGCAACTTAACCAGCAGAAAAAATTTTTTTGAAAAAATTCCTAAGGCCCGGGGACACAATTTCAGCAAAAATCTGACTTTTGGCAGTTCACTCAAAAATGGTGCCAAAAGGTTGCAAATGCTCCCCTGAACGTTTTGGCGGTCGAAACAGAAGACTTTTTATCACAGGAAAAGAAATCAGCCCTCCACAACTTAACCGGCAGAAAAAGATTTTTTTGAAAAAATCCCTAAACCCCGGGGTCACAATTTCAGCAAAAGTCTGACTTTTGGCAGATCACTCAAAAATGGTGCCAAAATGTTGCAAATGCTCCCCTGAAAGATTTGGCGGTCGAAACAAAAGGCGTTTTATCACAGGACAAGAAATCAGCCCCCCACAACTTAACCGGCAGAAAAAGATTTTTTTGAAAAAATGCCTAAGCCTCGAGGTCACAATTTCAGCAAAAAATTGACTTTTGGCAGATCACTCAAAAATGGTGCCAAAAGGTTGCAAATGCTCCCCTGAAAGTTTTGGCGGTCGAAACAGAAGGCGTTTTATCAGAGGACAAGAAATCTGCCCCCCACAACTTAAGCGGCAGAAAAAGATTTTTTTGAAAAAATGCCTAAGCCCCGGGGTCACAATTTCAGCAAAAGTCTGACTTTTGGCAGTTCACTCAAAAATGGTGCCAAAAGGTTGAAAATGCTCCCCTGAAAGGTTTGGCGAAGGAAACAGAAGGCTTTTTATCACAGAACAAGAAATCAGCCCTCCACAACTTAACCGGCAGAAAAAGATTTTTTTGAAAAAATCTGTAAGCCCCGGGGTCACAATTTCAGCAAAAGTCTGACTTTTGGCAGTTCACTCAAAAATGGTGCCAAAAGGTTGAAAATGCTCCCCTGAAAGGTTTGGCGAAGGAAACAGAAGGCTTTTTATCACAGGACAAGAAATCAGCCCTCCACAACTTAACCGGCAGAAAAAGATTTTTTTGAAAAAATGCCTAAGCCCCGGGGTCACATTTTCAGGAAAAATCTGACTTTTGGCAGATCACTCAAAAATGGTGCCAAAAGGTTGCAAATGTTCCCCTGAAAAGTTTGGCGGTCGAAACAGAAGGCGTTTTTTCACAGTACAAGAAATCAGCCCCCCACAACTTAACCGGCAGAAAAAGATATTTTTGAAAAAACCCCTAAGCCCCGGGGTCACAATTTCAACAAAAGTCTGACTTTTGGCAGTTCATTCAAAAATGGTGCCAAAAGGGTGCAAATGCTCCCCTGAAAGGTTTGGCGAAGGAAACAGAAGGCTTTTTATCACAGAACAAGAAATCAGCCCTCCACAACTTAACCGGCAGAAAAAGATATTTTTGAAAAAATCCCTAAGCCCCGAGGTCACAATTTCAGCAAAAGTCTGACTTTTGGCAGTTCACTCAAAAATGGTGCGAAAAGGTTGAAAATGCTCCCCTGAAAGGTTTGGCGAAGGAAACAGAAGGCTTTTTATCACAGGACAAGAAATCAGCCCTCCACAACTTAACCGGCAGAAAAAGATTTTTTTGAAAAAATGCCTAAGCCCCGGGGTCACAATTTCAGCAAAAGTCTGACTTTTGGCAGCTCACTCAAAATGGTGCCAAAAGGTTGCAAATGTTCCCCTGAAAGGTGTGGCGGTCGAAACAGAAGGCGTTTTATCACAGGACAATAAATCAGCCCCCAACAACTTAACCGCCAAAAAAAAATTTTTTTTTGAAAAAATCCCTAAGCCCCGGGGTCACAATTTCAGCAAAAGTCTGACTTTTGGCAGTTCACTCAAAAATGGTGCCAAAACGTTGGAAATACTCCCCTGAAAGGTTTGGCGGTCGAAACAGAAGGCGTTTTATCACAGGACAAGAAATCAGCCCCTCACAACTTTACCGGCAGAAAAAGATTTTTTTGAAAAAATTCCTAAGGCCCGGGGACACAATTTCAGCAAAAATCTGACTTTTGGCAGTTCATTCAAAAATGGTGCCAAAAGGTTGCAAATGCTCGCCTGAAAGGTTTGGCGGTCGAAACAGAAGGCGTTTTATCACAGGACAAGAAATCAGCCCTCCACAACTTAACCGGCAGAAAAAGATTTTTTTGAAAAAATGCCTAAGCCCCGGGGTCACAATTTCAACAAAAGTCTGACTTTTGGCAGTTCACTCAAAAATGGTGCCAAAAGGTTGCAAATGCTCCCCTGAAAGTTTTTCGGTCGAAACAGGAGGCTTTTTATCACAGGACAAGAAATCAGCCCTCAGCAACTTAACCGGCAGAAAAAGATTTTTTTGAAAAAATGCCTAAGCCCCGGGGTCACAATTTCAACAAAAGTCTGACTTTTGGCAGATCACTCAAATATGGTGCCAAAAGGTTGCAAATGCTCCCCTGAAAGGTTTGGCGGTCTAAACAGAAGGCGTTTTATCACAGGACAAGAAATCAGCCCTCAGCAACTTAACCGGCAGAAAAAAATTTTTTGAAAAAATTCCTAAGGCCCGGGGACACAATTTCAGCAAAAATCTGACCTTTGGCAGTTCACTCAAAAATGGTGCCAAAAGGTTGCAAATGCTCCCCTGAAAGGATTGGCGGTCGAAACAGAAGTCTTTTTATCATAGGACAAGAAATCAGCCCTCATCAACTTAACCGGCAAAATTTTTTTTTTTAAAAAAATCCCTAAGCCCCGGGGTCACAATTTCAGGAAAAATCTGACTTTTGGCAGATCACTCAAAAATGGTGCCAAAAGGTTGCAAATGCTCGCCTGAAAGGTTTGGCGGTCGAAACAGAAGGCGTTTTAACACAGGACAAGAAATCAGCCCCCCACAACTTTACCGGCAGAAAAAGATTTTTTTGAAAAAATTCCTAAGGCCCGGGGACACAATTTCAGCAAAAATCTGACTTTTAGCAGTTCATTCAAAAATGGTGCCAAAAGGTTGCAAATGCTCGCCTGAAAGGTTTGGCGGTCGAAACAGAAGGCGTTTTATCACAGGACAAGAAATCAGCCCTCCACAATTTAACCGGCAGAAAAAGATTTTTTTGAAAAAATGCCTAAGCCCCGGGGTCACAATTTCAACAAAAGTCTGACTTTTGGCAGTTCACTCAAAAATGGTGCCAAAAGGTTGCAAATGCTCCCCTGAAAGGTTTGGCGGTCGAAACAGGAGGCTTTTTATCACAGGACAAGAAATCAGCCCTCAACAACTTAACCAGCAGAAAAAGATTTTTTTGAAAAAACCCCTAAGCCCCGGGGTCACAATTTCAGCAAAAGTCTGACTTTTGGCAGATCACTCAAAAATGGTGCCAAAAGGTTGCAAATGCTCCCCTGAAAGGTTTGGCGAAGGAAACAGAAGGCGTTTTATCACACGACAAGAAATCAGCCCCCCACAACTTAACCGGCAGAAAAAGATTTTTTTGAAAAAATCCCTAAGCCCCGGGGCCACAATTTCGGTAAAAATCTGACTTTTGGCAGTTCACTCAAAAATGGTGCCAAACGGTTGCAAATGCTCCCCTGAAAGGTTTGGCGGTCGAAACAGAAGGCGTTTTATCACAGGACAAGAAATCAGCCCTCCAGAACTTAACCTGCAGAAAAAGATTTTTTTGAAAAAACCCCTAATCCACGGGGTCACAATTTCAGGAAAAATCTGACTTTTGGCAGATCACTCAAAAATGGTGCCAAAAGGTTGCAAATGGTCCCCTGAAAGGTTTGGCGAAGGAAACAGAAGGCTTTTTATCACAGAACAAGAAATCAGCCCTCCACAACTTAACCGGCAGAAAAAGATTTTTTTGAAAAAATGCCTAAGCCCCTTGGTCACAATTTCAGCAAAAGTCTGACTTTTGGCAGTTCATTCAAAAATGGTGCCAAAAGGGTGCAAATGCTCCCCTGAAAGGTTTGGCGGTCGAAACAGAAGGCGTTTTATCACAGGAAAAGAAATCAGCCCCCCACAACTTAACCGGCAGAAAAAGATTTTTTTGAAAAAATGCCTAAGCCCCGGGGTCACAATTTCTGCAAAAATCTGACTTTTGGCAAATTAACTCAAAAATGGTGCAAACAGGTTGCAAATGCTCGCCTGAAAGGTTTGGCAGTTGAAACAGAAGGCGTTTTATCACAGGACAAGAAATCAGCCCTCAACAACTTAACCGGCAGAAAAAGATTTTTTTGAAAAAATCCCTAAGCCCCGGCGTCACAATTTCAGGAAAAATCTGACTTATGGCAGTTCACTCAAAAATGGTGCCAAGCGGTTGCAAATGCTCCCCTGAAAGGTTTGGCGGTCGAAACAGAAGGCGTTTTATCACAGGACAAGAAATCAGCCCTCCAGAACTTAACCGGCAGAAAAAGATTTTTTTGAAAAAACCCCTAATCCACGAGGTCACAATTTCAGGAAAAATCTGACTTTTGGCAGATCACTCAAAAATGGAGCCAAAAGGTTGCAAATGCTCCCCTGAAAGGTTTGGCGGTCGAAACAGAAGGCGTTTTATCAGAGGACAAGAATTCAGCCCTCCACAACTTAACCGGCAGAAAAAGATTTTTTTGAAAGAATGCCTAAGCCCCGGGGTCACAATTTCAGCAGAAGTCTGACTTTTGGCAGTTCACTCAAAAATGGTGCCAAAAGGTTGCAAATGGTCCCCTGAAAGGTTTGGCGAAGGAAACAGAAGGCTTTTTATCACAGAACAAGAAATCAGCCCTCCACAACTTAACCGGCAGAAAAAGATTTTTTTGAAAAAATGCCTAAGCCCCGGGGTCACAATTTCAGGAAAAATCTGACTTTTGGCAGTTCACTCAAAAATGGTGCCAAAAGGTTGCAAATGGTCCCCTGAAAGGTTTGGCGAAGGAAACAGAAGGCTTTTTATCACAGAACAAGAAATCAGCCCTCCACAACTTAACCGGCAGAAAAAGATTTTTTTGAAAAAATGCCTAAGCCCCGGGGTCACAATTTCAGGAAAAATCTGACTTTTGGCAGTTCACTCAAAAATGGTGCCAAAAGGTTGCAAATGCTCGCCTGAAAGGTTTGGCGGTCGAAACAGAAGGCGTTT
Source organism: Podarcis pityusensis (assembly GCF_964106645.2). Taxonomy (NCBI): domain Eukaryota; kingdom Metazoa; phylum Chordata; class Lepidosauria; order Squamata; family Lacertidae; genus Podarcis; species Podarcis pityusensis. The sequence continues at coordinate 11,664,159 of NC_138026.1, forward strand.
TATCACAGGACAAGAAATCAGCCCTCCAGAACTTAACCGGCAGAAAAAGATTTTTTTGAAAAAAACCGTAAGCCCCGGGGTCACAATTTCAGCAAAAGTCTGACTTTTGGCAGTTCATTCAAAAATGGTGCCAAAAGGGTGCAAATGCTCCCCTGAAAGGTTTGGCGAAGGAAACAGAAGGCTTTTTATCACAGAACAAGAAATCAGCCCTCCACAACTTAACCGGCAGAAAAAGATTTTTTTGAAAAAATGCCTAAGCCCCGGGGTCACAATTTCAGGAAAAATCTGACTTTTGGCAGTTCACTCAAAAATGGTGCCAAAAGGTTGCAAATGGTCCCCTGAAAGGTTTGGCGAAGGAAACAGAAGGCTTTTTATCACAGAACAAGAAATCAGCCCTCCACAACTTAACCGGCAGAAAAAGATTTTTTTGAAAAAATGCCTAAGCCCCGGGGTCACAATTTCAGGAAAAATCTGACTTTTGGCAGTTCACTCAAAAATGGTGCCAAAAGGTTGCAAATGCTCGCCTGAAAGGTTTGGCGGTCGAAACAGAAGGCGTTTTATCACAGGACAAGAAATCAGCCCTCCAGAACTTAACCGGCAGAAAAAGATTTTTTTGAAAAAAACCGTAAGCCCCGGGGTCACAATTTCAGCAAAAGTCTGACTTTTGGCAGTTCACTCAAAAATGGTGCCAAAAGGTTGCAAATGCTCCCCTGAAAGGTTTGGCGGTCGAAACAGAAGGATTTTTATCACAGGTCAAGAAATCAGCCTCCCACAACTTAACCGGCAGAAAAAGATTTTTTTGAAAAAATGCCTAAGCCCCGGGGTCACAATTTCAACAAAAGTCTGACTTTTGGCAGTTCACTCAAAAATGGTGCCAAAAGGTTGCAAATGCTCCCCTGAAAGGTTTGGCGGTCGAAACAGAAGGATTTTTATCACAGGTCAAGAAATCAGCCCTCAACAACTTAACCAGTAGAAAAAGATTTTTTTGAAAAAACCCCTAAGCCCCGGGGTCACAATTTCAGCAAAAGTCTGACTTTTGGCAGTTCATTCAAAAATTTTGCCAAAAGGGTGCAAATGCTCCCCTGAAAGGTTTGGCGAAGGAAACACAAGGCTTTTTATCACAGAACAAGAAATCAGCCCTCCACAACTTAACCGGCAGAAAAAGATTTTTTTGAAAAAATGCCTAACCCCCGGGGTCACAATTTCAGGAAAAATCTGACTTTTGGCAGTTCACTCAAAAATGGTGCCGAAAGGTTGCAAATGCTCCCCTGAAAGGTTTGGCGGTCGAAACAGAAGGCCTTTTTTTCACAGGACAAGAAATCAGCCCCCCACAACTTAACCGGCAGAAAAAGATTTTTTTGAAAAAATCCCTAAGCCCCGGGGTCACAATTTCAGGAAAAATCTGACTTTTTGCAAATTAACTCAAAAATGGTGCAAAAAGGTTGCAAATGCTCCCCTGAAAGGTTTGGCGGTCGAAACAGAAGGCGTTTTATCACAGGACAAGAAATCAGCCCTCAACAACTTAACCGGCAGAATTTTAATTTTTTTTGAAAAAATCCCTAAGCCCCGGGGTCACAATTTCAGGAAAAATCTGACTTTTGGCAGTTCACTCAAAAATGGTGCCAAACGGTTGCAAATGCTCCCCTGAAAGGTTTGGCTGTCGAAACAGAAGGCGTTTTATCACAGGACAAGAAATCAGCCCTCAACAACTTAACCAGTAGAAAAAGATTTTTTTGAAAAAACCCCTAAGCCCCGGGGTCACAATTTCAGCAAAAGTCTGACTTTTGGCAGTTCATTCAAAAATTTTGCCAAAAGGGTGCAAATGCTCCCCTGAAAGGTTTGGCGAAGGAAACAGAAGGCTTTTTATCACAGAACAAGAAATCAGCCCTCCACAACTTAACCGACAGAAAAAGATTTTTTTGAAAAAATGCCTAACCCCCGGGGTCACAATTTCAGGAAAAATCTGACTTTTGGCAGTTCACTCAAAAATGGTGCCGAAAGGTTGCAAATGCTCCCCTGAAAGGTTTGGCGGTCGAAACAGAAGGCCTTTTTTTCACAGGACAAGAAATCAGCCCCCCACAACTTAACCGGCAGAAAAAGATTTTTTTGAAAAAAACCGTAAGCCCCGGGGTCACAATTTCAGCAAAAGTCTGACTTTTGGCAGTTCACTCAAAAATGGTGCCAAAAGGTTGCAAATGCTCCCCTGAAAGGTTTGGCGGTCGAAACAGAAGGATTTTTATCACAGGTCAAGAAATCAGCCCTCAACAACTTAACCAGTAGAAAAAGATTTTTTTGAAAAAACCCCTAAGCCCCGGGGTCACAATTTCAACAAAAGTCTGACTTTTGGCAGTTCACTCAAAAATGGTGCCAAAAGGTTGCAAATGCTCCCCTGAAAGGTTTGGCGGTCGAAACAGAAGGCGTTTTATCAGAGGACAAGAATTCAGCCCTCCACAACTTAACCGGCAGAAAAAGATTTTTTTGAAAGAATGCCTAAGCCCCGGGGTCACAATTTCAGCAGAAGTCTGACTTTTGGCAGTTCACTCAAAAATGGTGCCAAAAGGTTGCAAATGGTCCCCTGAAAGGTTTGGCGAAGGAAACAGAAGGCTTTTTATCACAGAACAAGAAATCAGCCCTCCACAACTTAACCGGCAGAAAAAGATTTTTTTGAAAAAATGCCTAAGCCCCGGGGTCACAATTTCAGGAAAAATCTGACTTTTGGCAGTTCACTCAAAAATGGTGCCAAAAGGTTGCAAATGGTCCCCTGAAAGGTTTGGCGAAGGAAACAGAAGGCTTTTTATCACAGAACAAGAAATCAGCCCTCCACAACTTAACCGGCAGAAAAAGATTTTTTTGAAAAAATGCCTAAGCCCCGGGGTCACAATTTCAGGAAAAATCTGACTTTTGGCAGTTCACTCAAAAATGGTGCCAAAAGGTTGCAAATGCTCGCCTGAAAGGTTTGGCGGTCGAAACAGAAGGCGTTTTATCACAGGACAAGAAATCAGCCCTCCAGAACTTAACCGGCAGAAAAAGATTTTTTTGAAAAAAACCGTAAGCCCCGGAGTCACAATTTCAGCAAAAGTCTGACTTTTGGCAGTTCACTCAAAAATGGTGCCAAAAGGTTGCAAATGCTCCCCTGAAAGGTTTGGCGGTCGAAACAGAAGGCTTTTTATCACAGGACAAGAAATCAGCCTCCCACAACTTAACCGGCAGAAAAAGATTTTTTTGAAAAAATGCCTAAGCCCCGGGGTCACAATTTCAACAAAAGTCTGACTTTTGGCAGTTCATTCAAAAATGGTGCCAAAAGGGTGCAAATGCTCGCCTGAAAGGTTTGGCGGTCGAAACAGAATGCGTTTTATCACAGGACAAGAAATCAGCCCTCCAGAACTTAACCGGCAGAAAAAGATTTTTTTGAAAAAACCCCTAAGCCACAATTTCAGCAAAAGTCTGACTTTTGGCAGTTCACTCAAAAATGGTGCCAAAAGGTTGCAAATGCTCCCCTGAAAGGTTTGGCGAAGGAAACAGAAGGCTTTTTATCACAGAACAAGAAATCAGCCCTCCACAACTTAACCGGCAGAAAAAGATTTTTTTGAAAAAATGCCTAAGCCCCGGGGTCACAATTTCAGGAAAAATCTGACTTTTGGCAGTTCACTCAAAAATGGTGCCAAAAAGTTGCAAATTCTCGCCTGAAAGGTTTGGCGGTCGAAACAGAAGGCGTTTTATCACAGGACAAGAAATCAGCCCCCCTCAACTTAAACGGCAGAAAAAGATTTTTTTGAAAAAATCCGTAAGCCCCGGGGTCACAATTTCAGCAAAAGTCTGACTTTTGGCAGTTCACTCAAAAATGGTGCCAAAAGGTTGCAAATGCTCCCCTGAAAGGTTTGGCGGTCGAAACAGAAGGATTTTTATGACAGGACAAGAAATCAGCCCTCAACAACTTAACCAGCAGAAAAAGACTTTTTTGAAAAAACCCCTAAGCCCCGGGGTCACAATTTAAGGAAAAGTCTGACTTTTGGCAGTTCATTCAAAAATGGTGCCAAAAGGGTGCAAATGCTCGCCTGAAAGGTTTGGCGGTCGAAACAGAATGCGTTTTATCACAGGACAAGAAATCAGCCCTCAACAACTTAACCGGCAGAAAAAGTTTTTTTTGAAAAAATCCCTAAGCCCCGGGGTCACAATTTCTGGAAAAATCTGACTTTTCGCAGATCACTCAAAAACGGTGCCAAAAGGTTGCAAATGCTCCCCTAAAAGGTTTGGCGTTCGAAACAGAAGGATTTTTATCACAGGACAAGAAATTAGCCCCCCACAACTTAACCGGCAGAAAAAGATTTTTTTGAAAAAATGCCTAAGCCCCGGGATCACAATTTCAGCAAAAGTCTGACTTTTGGCAGTTCACTAAAAAATGGTGCCAAAAGGTTGCAAATGGTCCCCTGAAAGGTTTGGCAGTCGAAACAGAACCCTTTTTATCACAGGACAAGAAATCAGCCCTCAGCAACTTAAGCGGCAGAAAATTTTTTTTAAAAAAAATTCCTAAGGCCCGGAGACACAATTTCAGCAAAAATCTGACTTTTGGCAGTTCACTCAAAAATGGTGCCAAAAGGTTGCAAATGCTCCCCTGAAAGGATTGGCGGTCGAAACAGAAGTCTTTTTATCATAGGACAAGAAATCAGCCCTCAAAAACTTAACCGGCAAAAAATTTTTTTTTGAAAAAATCCATAAGCCCCGGGGTCACAATTTCAGAAAAAATCTGACTTTTGGCAGATCACTCAAAAATGGTGCCAAAAGGTTGCAAATGCTCCCCTGAAAGGTTTGGCGAAGGAAACAGAAGGCTTTTTATCACAGGACAAGAAATCAGGCCTCCACAACTTAACCGGCAGAAAAAGATTTTTTTGAAAAAATGCCTAAGCCCCGGGGTCACATTTTCAGGAAAAATCGGACTTTTGGCAGATCACTCAAAAATGGTGCCAAAAGGTTGCAAATGTTCCCCTGAAAAGTTTGGCGGTCGAAACAGAAGGCGTTTTATCACAGGACAAGAAATCAGCCCCCCACAACTTAACCGGCAGAAAAAGATTTTTTTGAAAAAATCCCTAAGCCCCGGGGTCACAATTTCAACAAAAGTCTGACTTTTGGCAGTTCACTCAAAAATGGTGCCAAACAGTTGCAAATGCTCCCCTGAAAGGTTTGGCGGTCTAAACAGAAGTCTTTTTATCACAGGACAAGAAATCAGCCCTCAACAACTTAACCAGTAGAAAAAGATTTTTTTGAAAAAAACCCCTAAGCCCCGGGGTCACAATTTCAACAAAAGTCTGACTTTTGGCAGTTCATTCAAAAATGGTGCCAAAAGGGTGCAAATGCTCCCCTGAAAGGTTTGGCGAAGGAAACAGAAGGCTTTTTATCACAGAACAAGAAATCAGCCCTCCACAACTTAACCGGCAGAAAAAGATATTTTTGAAAAAATCCCTAAGCCCCGGGGTCACAATTTCAGCAAAAGTCTGACTTTTGGCAGTTCACTCAAAAATGGTGCGAAAAGGTTGAAAATGCTCCCCTGAAAGGTTTGGCGAAGGAAACAGAAGGCTTTTTATCACAGGACAAGAAATCAGCCCTCCACAACTTAACCGGCAGAAAAAGATTTTTTTGAAAAAATGCCTAAGCCCCGGGGTCACAATTTCAGCAAAAGTCTGACTTTTGGCAGCTCACTCAAAATGGTGCCAAAAGGTTGCAAATGTTCCCCTGAAAGGTGTGGCGGTCGAAACAGAAGGCGTTTTATCACAGGACAATAAATCAGCCCCCAACAACTTAACCGCCAAAAAAAAATTTTTTTTTGAAAAAATCCCTAAGCCCCGGGGTCACAATTTCAGCAAAAGTCTGACTTTTGGCAGTTCACTCAAAAATGGTGCCAAAACGTTGGAAATACTCCCCTGAAAGGTTTGGCGGTCGAAACAGAAGGCGTTTTATCACAGGACAAGAAATCAGCCCCTCACAACTTTACCGGCAGAAAAAGATTTTTTTGAAAAAATTCCTAAGGCCCGGGGACACAATTTCAACAAAAGTCTGACTTTTGGCAGTTCACTCAAAAATGGTGCCAAAAGGTTGCAAATGCTCCCCTGAAAGTTTTTCGGTCGAAACAGGAGGCTTTTTATCACAGGACAAGAAATCAGCCCTCAGCAACTTAACCGGCAGAAAAAGATTTTTTTGAAAAAATGCCTAAGCCCCGGGATCACAATTTCAACAAAAGTCTGACTTTTGGCAGATCACTCAAATATGGTGCCAAAAGGTTGCAAATGCTCCCCTGAAAGGTTTGGCGGTCTAAACAGAAGGCGTTTTATCACAGGACAAGAAATCAGCCCTCAGCAACTTAACCGGCAGAAAAAATTTTTTTGAAAAAATTCCTAAGGCCCGGGGACACAATTTCAGCAAAAATCTGACCTTTGGCAGTTCACTCAAAAATGGTGCCAAAAGGTTGCAAATGCTCCCCTGAAAGGATTGGCGGTCGAAACAGAAGTCTTTTTATCATAGGACAAGAAATCAGCCCTCATCAACTTAACCGGCAAAATTTTTTTTTTTAAAAAAATCCCTAAGCCCCGGGGTCACAATTTCAGGAAAAATCTGACTTTTGGCAGATCACTCAAAAATGGTGCCAAAAGGTTGCAAATGCTCGCCTGAAAGGTTTGGCGGTCGAAACAGAAGGCGTTTTATCACAGGACAAGAAATCAGCCCCTCACAACTTTACCGGCAGAAAAAGATTTTTTTGAAAAAATTCCTAAGGCCCGGGGACACAATTTCAGCAAAAATCTGACTTTTGGCAGTTCATTCAAAAATGGTGCCAAAAGGTTGCAAATGCTCGCCTGAAAGGTTTGGCGGTCGAAACAGAAGGCGTTTTATCACAGGACAAGAAATCAGCCCTCCACAACTTAACCGGCAGAAAAAGATTTTTTTGAAAAAATGCCTAAGCCCCGGGGTCACAATTTCAACAAAAGTCTGACTTTTGGCAGTTCACTCAAAAATGGTGCCAAAAGGTTGCAAATGCTCCCCTGAAAGTTTTTCGGTCGAAACAGGAGGCTTTTTATCACAGGACAAGAAATCAGCCCTCAGCAACTTAACCGGCAGAAAAAGATTTTTTTGAAAAAATGCCTAAGCCCCGGGATCACAATTTCAACAAAAGTCTGACTTTTGGCAGATCACTCAAATATGGTGCCAAAAGGTTGCAAATGCTCCCCTGAAAGGTTTGGCGGTCTAAACAGAAGGCGTTTTATCACAGGACAAGAAATCAGCCCTCAGCAACTTAACCGGCAGAAAAAAATTTTTTGAAAAAATTCCTAAGGCCCGGGGACACAATTTCAGCAAAAATCTGACCTTTGGCAGTTCACTCAAAAATGGTGCCAAAAGGTTGCAAATGCTCCCCTGAAAGGATTGGCGGTCGAAACAGAAGTCTTTTTATCATAGGACAAGAAATCAGCCCTCATCAACTTAACCGGCAAAATTTTTTTTTTTAAAAAAATCCCTAAGCCCCGGGGTCACAATTTCAGGAAAAATCTGACTTTTGGCAGATCACTCAAAAATGGTGCCAAAAGGTTGCAAATGCTCGCCTGAAAGGTTTGGCGGTCGAAACAGAAGGCGTTTTATCACAGGACAAGAAATCAGCCCTCCACAACTTAACCGGCAGAAAAAAATTTTTTTTTGAAAAAATCCCTAAGCCCCGGGGTCACAATTTCAGCAAAAGTCTGACTTTTGGCAGTTCACTCAAAAATGGTGCCAAAAGGTTGCAAATGCTCCCCTGAAAGGTTTGGCGGTCGAAACAGAAGGCGTTTTAACACAGGACAAGAAATCAGCCCCCCACAACTTTACCGGCAGAAAAAGATTTTTTTGAAAAAATTCCTAAGGCCCGGGGACACAATTTCAGCAAAAATCTGACTTTTGGCAGTTCATTCAAAAATGGTGCCAAAAGGTTGCAAATGCTCGCCTGAAAGGTTTGGCGGTCGAAACAGAAGGCGTTTTATCACAGGACAAGAAATCAGCCCTCCACAATTTAACCGGCAGAAAAAGATTTTTTTGAAAAAATGCCTAAGCCCCGGGGTCACAATTTCAACAAAAGTCTGACTTTTGGCAGTTCACTCAAAAATGGTGCCAAAAGGTTGCAAATGCTCCCCTGAAAGGTTTGGCGGTCGAAACAGGAGGCTTTTTATCACAGGACAAGAAATCAGCCCTCAACAACTTAACCAGCAGAAAAAGATTTTTTTGAAAAAACCCCTAAGCCCCGGGGTCACAATTTCAGCAAAAGTCTGACTTTTGGCAGATCACTCAAAAATGGTGCCAAAAGGTTGCAAATGCTCCCCTGAAAGGTTTGGCGAAGGAAACAGAAGGCGTTTTATCACACGACAAGAAATCAGCCCCCCACAACTTAACCGGCAGAAAAAGATTTTTTTGAAAAAATCCCTAAGCCCCGGGGCCACAATTTCGGTAAAAATCTGACTTTTGGCAGTTCACTCAAAAATGGTGCCAAACGGTTGCAAATGCTCCCCTGAAAGGTTTGGCGGTCGAAACAGAAGGCGTTTTATCACAGGACAAGAAATCAGCCCTCCAGAACTTAACCTGCAGAAAAAGATTTTTTTGAAAAAACCCCTAATCCACGGGGTCACAATTTCAGGAAAAATCTGACTTTTGGCAGATCACTCAAAAATGGTGCCAAAAGGTTGCAAATGGTCCCCTGAAAGGTTTGGCGAAGGAAACAGAAGGCTTTTTATCACAGAACAAGAAATCAGCCCTCCACAACTTAACCGGCAGAAAAAGATTTTTTTGAAAAAATGCCTAAGCCCCTTGGTCACAATTTCAGCAAAAGTCTGACTTTTGGCAGTTCATTCAAAAATGGTGCCAAAAGGGTGCAAATGCTCCCCTGAAAGGTTTGGCGGTCGAAACAGAAGGCGTTTTATCAGAGGACAAGAATTCAGCCCTCCACAACTTAACCGGCAGAAAAAGATTTTTTTGAAAGAATGCCTAAGCCCCGGGGTCACAATTTCAGCAGAAGTCTGACTTTTGGCAGTTCACTCAAAAATGGTGCCAAAAGGTTGCAAATGGTCCCCTGAAAGGTTTGGCGAAGGAAACAGAAGGCTTTTTATCACAGAACAAGAAATCAGCCCTCCACAACTTAACCGGCAGAAAAAGATTTTTTTGAAAAAATGCCTAAGCCCCGGGGTCACAATTTCAGGAAAAATCTGACTTTTGGCAGTTCACTCAAAAATGGTGCCAAAAGGTTGCAAATGGTCCCCTGAAAGGTTTGGCGAAGGAAACAGAAGGCTTTTTATCACAGAACAAGAAATCAGCCCTCCACAACTTAACCGGCAGAAAAAGATTTTTTTGAAAAAATGCCTAAGCCCCGGGGTCACAATTTCAGGAAAAATCTGACTTTTGGCAGTTCACTCAAAAATGGTGCCAAAAGGTTGCAAATGCTCGCCTGAAAGGTTTGGCGGTCGAAACAGAAGGCGTTTTATCACAGGACAAGAAATCAGCCCTCCAGAACTTAACCGGCAGAAAAAGATTTTTTTGAAAAAAACCGTAAGCCCCGGGGTCACAATTTCAGCAAAAGTCTGACTTTTGGCAGTTCACTCAAAAATGGTGCCAAAAGGTTGCAAATGCTCCCCTGAAAGGTTTGGCGGTCGAAACAGAAGGCTTTTTATCACAGGACAAGAAATCAGCCTCCCACAACTTAACCGGCAGAAAAAGATTTTTTTGAAAAAATGCCTAAGCCCCGGGGTCACAATTTCAACAAAAGTCTGACTTTTGGCAGTTCACTCAAAAATGGTGCCAAAAGGTTGCAAATGCTCCCCTGAAAGGTTTGGCGGTCGAAACAGAAGGATTTTTATCACAGGTCAAGAAATCAGCCCTCAACAACTTAACCAGTAGAAAAAGATTTTTTTGAAAAAACCCCTAAGCCCCGGGGTCACAATTTCAGCAAAAGTCTGACTTTTGGCAGTTCATTCAAAAATGGTGCCAAAAGGGTGCAAATGCTCCCCTGAAAGGTTTGGCGAAGGAAACAGAAGGCTTTTTATCACAGAACAAGAAATCAGCCCTCCACAACTTAACCGGCAGAAAAAGATTTTTTTGAAAAAATGCCTAAGCCCCGGGGTCACAATTTCAGGAAAAATCTGACTTTTGGCAGTTCACTCAAAAATGGTGCCAAAAGGTTGCAAATGGTCCCCTGAAAGGTTTGGCGAAGGAAACAGAAGGCTTTTTATCACAGAACAAGAAATCAGCCCTCCACAACTTAACCGGCAGAAAAAGATTTTTTTGAAAAAATGCCTAAGCCCCGGGGTCACAATTTCAGGAAAAATCTGACTTTTGGCAGTTCACTCAAAAATGGTGCCAAAAGGTTGCAAATGCTCGCCTGAAAGGTTTGGCGGTCGAAACAGAAGGCGTTTTATCACAGGACAAGAAATCAGCCCTCCAGAACTTAACCGGCAGAAAAAGATTTTTTTGAAAAAAACCGTAAGCCCCGGGGTCACAATTTCAGCAAAAGTCTGACTTTTGGCAGTTCACTCAAAAATGGTGCCAAAAGGTTGCAAATGCTCCCCTGAAAGGTTTGGCGGTCGAAACAGAAGGCTTTTTATCACAGGACAAGAAATCAGCCTCCCACAACTTAACCGGCAGAAAAAGATTTTTTTGAAAAAATGCCTAAGCCCCGGGGTCACAATTTCAGGAAAAATCTGACTTTTGGCAGTTCACTCAAAAATGGTGCCGAAAGGTTGCAAATGCTCCCCTGAAAGGTTTGGCGGTCGAAACAGAAGGCTTTTTTTCACAGGACAAGAAATCAGCCCCCCACAACTTAACCGGCAGAAAAAGATTTTTTTGAAAAAATCCCTAAGCCCCGGGGTCACAATTTCAGGAAAAATCTGACTTTTTGCAAATTAACTCAAAAATGGTGCAAAAAGGTTGCAAATGCTCCCCTGAAAGGTTTGGCGGTCGAAACAGAAGGCGTTTTATCACAGGACAAGAAATCAGCCCTCAACAACTTAACCGGCAGAATTTTAATTTTTTTTGAAAAAATCCCTAAGCCCCGGGGTCACAATTTCAGGAAAAATCTGACTTTTGGCAGTTCACTCAAAAATGGTGCCAAACGGTTGCAAATGCTCCCCTGAAAGGTTTGGCTGTCGAAACAGAAGGCGTTTTATCACAGGACAAGAAATCAGCCCTCCAGAACTTAACCGGCAGAAAAAGATTTTTTTGAAAAAACCCCTAAGCCCCGGGGTCACAATTTCAGCAAAAGTCTGACTTTTGGCAGTTCACTCAAAAATGGTGACAAAAGGTTGCAAATGCTCCCCTGAAAGGTTTGGCGAAGGAAACAGAAGGCTTTTTATCATAGAACAAGAAATCAGCCCTCCACAACTTAACCGACAGAAAAAGATTTTTTTGAAAAAATGCCTAAGCCCCGGGGTCAGAATTTCAGGAAAAATCTGACTTTTGGCAGTTCACTCAAAAATGGTGCCAAAAGATTGCAAATGCTCCCCTGAAAGGTTTGGCGGTCGAAACAGAAGGCGTTTTATCACAGGACAAGAAATCAGCCCCCCACAACTTAAACGGCAGAAAAAGATTTTTTTGAAAAAATCCGTAAGCCCCGGGGTCACAATTTCAGCAAAAGTCTGACTTTTGGCAGTTCACTCAAAAATGGTGCCAAAAGATTGCAAATGCTCCCCTGAAAGGTTTGGCGGTCGAAACAGAAGGCTTTTTATCACAGGAGAAGAAATCAGCCCCCCACAACTTAACCGGCAGAAAAAGATTTTTTTGAAAAAATGCCTAAGCCCCGGGGTCACAATTTCAACAAAAGTCTGACTTTTGGCAGTTCACTCAAAAATGGTGCCAAAAGGTTGCAAATGCTCCCCTGAAAGGTTTGGCGGTCGAAACAGAAGGATTTTTATCACAGGACAAGAAATCAGCCCTCAACAACTTAACCAGCAGAAAAAGACTTTTTTGAAAAAACCCCTAAGCCCCGGGGTCACAATTTCAGCAAAAGTCTGACTTTTGGCAGTTCATTCAAAAATGGTGCCAAAAGGGTGCAAATGCTCGCCTGAAAGGTTTGGCGGTCGAAACAGAATGCGTTTTATCACAGGACAAGAAATCAGCCCTCCAGAACTTAACCGGCAGAAAAAGATTTTTTTGAAAAAACCCCTAAGCCCCGGGGTTACAATTTCAGCAAAAGTCTGACTTTTGGCAGTTCACTCAAAAATGGTGCCAAAAGGTTGCAAATGCTCCCCTGAAAGGTTTGGCGAAGGAAACAGAAGGCTTTTTATCACAGAACAAGAAATCAGCCCTCCACAACTTAACCGGCAGAAAAAGATTTTTTTGAAAAAATGCCTAAGCCCCGGGGTCACAATTTCAGGAAAAATCTGACTTTTGGCAGTTCACTCAAAAATGGTGCCAAAAAGTTGCAAATTCTCGCCTGAAAGGTTTGGCGGTCGAAACAGAAGGCGTTTTATCACAGGACAAGAAATCAGCCCCCCACAACTTAAACGGCAGAAAAAGATTTTTTTGAAAAAATCCGTAAGCCCCGGGGTCACAATTTCAGCAAAAGTCTGACTTTTGGCAGTTCACTCAAAAATGGTGCCAAAAGGTTGCAAATGCTCCCCTGAAAGGTTTGGCGGTCGAAACAGAAGGATTTTTATGACAGGACAAGAAATCAGCCCTCAACAACTTAACCAGCAGAAAAAGACTTTTTTGAAAAAACCCCTAAGCCCCGGGGTCACAATTTAAGGAAAAGTCTGACTTTTGGCAGTTCATTCAAAAATGGTGCCAAAAGGGTGCAAATGCTCGCCTGAAAGGTTTGGCGGTCGAAACAGAATGCGTTTTATCACAGGACAAGAAATCAGCCCTCAACAACTTAACCGGCAGAAAAAGTTTTTTTTGAAAAAATCCCTAAGCCCCGGGGTCACAATTTCTGGAAAAATCTGACTTTTCGCAGATCACTCAAAAACGGTGCCAAAAGGTTGCAAATGCTCCCCTAAAAGGTTTGGCGTTCGAAACAGAAGGATTTTTATCACAGGACAAGAAATTAGCCCCCCACAACTTAACCGGCAGAAAAAGATTTTTTTGAAAAAATGCCTAAGCCCCGGGATCACAATTTCAGCAAAAGTCTGACTTTTTGCAGTTCACTAAAAAATGGTGCCAAAAGGTTGCAAATGGTCCCCTGAAAGGTTTGGCGGTCGAAACAGAACCCTTTTTATCACAGGACAAGAAATCAGCCCTCAGCAACTTAAGCGGCAGAAAATTTTTTTTAAAAAAAATTCCTAAGGCCCGGAGACACAATTTCAGCAAAAATCTGACTTTTGGCAGTTCACTCAAAAATGGTGCCAAAAGGTTGCAAATGCTCCCCTGAAAGGATTGGCGGTCGAAACAGAAGTCTTTTTATCATAGGACAAGAAATCAGCCCTCAAAAACTTAACCGGCAAAAAATTTTTTTTTGAAAAAATCCATAAGCCCCGGGGTCACAATTTCAGAAAAAATCTGACTTTTGGCAGATCACTCAAAAATGGTGCCAAAAGGTTGCAAATGCTCCCCTGAAAGGTTTGGCGAAGGAAACAGAAGGCTTTTTATCACAGGACAAGAAATCAGCCCTCCACAACTTAACCGGCAGAAAAAGATTTTTTTGAAAAAATGCCTAAGCCCCGGGGTCACATTTTCAGGAAAAATCGGACTTTTGGCAGTTCACTCAAAAATGGTGCCAAACAGTTGCAAATGCTCCCCTGAAAGGTTTGGCGGTCTAAACAGAAGTCTTTTTATCACAGGACAAGAAATCAGCCCTCAACAACTTAACCGGCAGAAAAAGATTTTTTTGAAAAATTCCTAAGGCCCGGGGACACAATTTCAGCAAAAATCTGACTTTTGGCAGTTCATTCAAAAATGGTGCCAAAAGGTTGCAAATGCTCGCCTGAAAGGTTTGGCGGTCGAAACAGAAGGCGTTTTATCACAGGACAAGAAATCAGGCCTCCACAACTTAACCGGCAGAAAAAGATTTTTTTGAAAAAATCCCTAAGCCCCGGGGTCACAATTTCAACAAAAGTCTGACTTTTGGCAGTTCACTCAAAAATGGTGCCAAAAGGTTGCAAATGCTCCCCTGAAAGGTTTGGCGGTCTAAACAGAAGGCGTTTTATCACAGGACAAGAAATCAGCCCTCAGCAACTTAACCGGCAGAAAAAAAATTTTTGAAAAAATTCCTAAGGCCCGGGGACACAATTTCAGCAAAAATCTGACTTTTGGCAGTTCACTCAAAAATGGTGCCAAAAGGTTGCAAATGCTCCCCTGAAAGGATTGGCGGTCGAAACAGAAGTCTTTTTATCATAGGACAAGAAATCAGCCCTCAACAACTTAACCGGCAAAATTTTTTTTTTTGAAAAAATCCCTAAGCCCCGGGGTCACAATTTCAGGAAAAATCTGACTTTTGGCAGATCACTCAAAAATGGTGCCAAAAGGTTGCAAATGCTCGCCTGAAAGGTTTGGCGGTCGAAACAGAAGGCGTTTTATCACAGGACAAGAAATCAGCCCTCCACAACTTAACCGGCAGAAAAAGATTTTTTTGAAAAAATGCCTAAGCCCCGGGGTCACATTTTCAGGAAAAATCGGACTTTTGGCAGATCACTCAAAAATGGTGCCAAAAGGTTGCAAATGTTCCCCTGAAAAGTTTGGCGGTCGAAACAGAAGGCATTTTATCACAGGACAAGAAATAAGCCCCCCACAACTTAACCGGCAGAAAAAGATTTTTTTGAAAAAATCCCTAAGCCCCGGGGTCACAATTTCAACAAAAGTCTGACTTTTGGCAGTTCACTCAAAAATGGTGCCAAACGGTTGCAAATGCTCCCCTGAAAGGTTTGGCGGTCTAAACAGAAGTCTTTTTATCACAGGACAAGAAATCAGCCCTCAACAACTTAACCGGCAGAAAAAGATTTTTTTGAAAAATTACTAAGGCCCGGGGACACAATTTCAGCAAAAATCTGACTTTTGGCAGTTCATTCAAAAATGGTGCCAAAAGGTTGCAAATGCTCGCCTGAAAGGTTTGGCGGTCGAAACAGAAGGCGTTTTATCACAGGACAAGAAATCAGCCCTCAACAACTTAACCGGCAGAATTTTTTTTTTTTTTTTAAAATCCCTAAGCCCCGGGGTCACAATTTCAGGAAAAATCTGACTTTTGGCAGATCACTCAAAAATGGTGCCAAAAGGTTGCAAATGCTCCCCTGAAAGGTTTGGCGAAGGAAACAGAAGGCTTTTTATCACAGGACAAGAAATCAGCCCTCCACAACTTAACCGGCAGAAAAAGATTTTTTTGAAAAAATGCCTAAGCCCCGGGGTCACATTTTCAGGAAAAATCTGACTTTTGGCAGATCACTCAAAAATGGTGCCAAAAGGTTGCAAATGTTCCTCTGAAAAGTTTGGCGGTCGAAACAGAAGGCGTTTTTTCACAGTACAAGAAATCAGCCCCCCACAACTTAATCCGGCAGAAAAAGATATTTTTGAAAAAATCCCTAAGCCCCGGGGTCACAATTTCAGGAAAAATCTGACTTTTGGCAGTTCACTCAAAAATGGTGCCAAACGGTTGCAAATGCTCCCCTGAAAGGTTTGGCGGTCGAAACAGAAGGCGTTTTATCACAGGACAAGAAATGAGCCCTCAACAACTTAACCGGCAGAAAAAGATTTTTTTGAAAAATTCCTAAGGCCCGGGGACGCAATTTCAGCAAAAATATGACTTTTGGCAGTTCATTCAAAAATGGTGCCAAAAGGTTGCAAATGCTCCCCTGAAAGGATTGGCGAAGGAAACAGAAGGCTTTTTATCACAGGACAAGAAATCAGCCCTCCACTACTTAACCGGCAGAAATTTTTTTTTTTAAAAAATCCCTAAGCCCCGGGGTCACAATTTCAGGAAAAATCTGACTTTTGGCAGATCACTCAAAAATGGTGCCAAAAGGTTGCAAATGCTCCCCTGAAAGGTTTGGCGAAGGAAACAGAAGGCTTTTAATCACAGGACAAGAAATCAGCCCTCCACAACTTAACCGGCAGAAAAAGATTTTTTTGAAAAAATGCCTAAGCCCCGGGGTCACATTTTCAGGAAAAATCGTACTTTTGGCAGATCACTCAAAAATCGTGCCAAAAGGTTGCAAATGTTCCCCTGAAAAGTTTGGCGGTCGAAACAGAAGGCATTTTATCACAGGACAAGAAATCAGCCCCCCACAACTTAACCGGCAGAAAAAGATTTTTTTGAAAAAATCCCTAAGCCCCGGGGTCACAATTTCAGGAAAAATCTGACTTTTGGCAGTTCACTCAAAAATGGTGCCAAACGGTTGCAAATGCTCCCCTGAAAGGTTTGGCGGTCGAAACAGAGGGCGTTTTATCACAGGACAAGAAATCAGCCCTCAACAACTTAACCGGCAGAAAAAGATTTTTTTGAAAAATTCCTAAGGCCCGGGGACGCAATTTCAGCAAAAGTCTGACTTTTGGCAGTTCATTCAAAAATAGTGCCAAAAGGTTGCAAATGCTCGCCTGAAAGGTTTGGCGGTCGAAACAGAAGGCGTTTTATCACAGGACAAGAAATCAGCCCTCCACAACTTAACCGGCAGAAAAAGATTTTTTTGAAAAAATGCCTAAGCCCCGGGATCACAATTTCAACAAAAGTCTGACTTTTGGCAGATCACTCAAAAATGGTGCCAAAAGGTTGCAAATGCTCCCCTGAAAGGTTTGGCGGTCTAAACAGAAGGCGTTTTATCACAGGACAAGGAATCAGCCCTCAACAACTTAACCGGCAGAAAAAATTTTTTTGAAAAAATCCCTAAGCCCCGGGGTCACAATTTCTGGAAAAATCTGACTTTTCGCAGATCACTCAAAAACGGTGCCAAAAGGTTGCAAATGCTCCCCTAAAAGGTTTGGCGTACGAAACAGAAGGATTTTTATCACAGGACAAGAAATTAGCCCCCCACAACTTAACCGGCAGAAAAAGATTTTTTTGAAAAAATGCCTAAGCCCCGGGATCACAATTTCAGCAAAAGTCTGACTTTTGGCAGTTCACTAAAAAATGGTGCCAAAAGGTTGCAAATGGTCCCCTGAAAGGTTTGGCGGTCGAAACAGAACCCTTTTTATCACAGGACAAGAAATCAGCCCTCAGCAACTTAAGCGGCAGAAAATTTTTTTTAAAAAAAATTCCTAAGGCCCGGAGACACAATTTCAGCAAAAATCTGACTTTTGGCAGTTCACTCAAAAATGGTGCCAAAAGGTTGCAAATGCTCCCCTGAAAGGATTGGCGGTCGAAACAGAAGTCTTTTTATCATAGGACAAGAAATCAGCCCTCAAAAACTTAACCGGCAAAAAATTTTTTTTTGAAAAAATCCCTAAGCCCCGGGCTCACAATTTCAGAAAAAATCTGACTTTTGGCAGATCACTCAAAAATGGTGCCAAAAGGTTGCAAATGCTCCCCTGAAAGGTTTGGCGAAGGAAACAGAAGGCTTTTTATCACAGGACAAGAAATCAGGCCTCCACAACTTAACCGGCAGAAAAAGATTTTTTTGGAAAAATGCCTAAGCCCCGGGGTCACATTTTCAGGAAAAATCGGACTTTTGGCAGATCACTCAAAAATGGTGCCAAAAGGTTGCAAATGTTCCCCTGAAAAGTTTGGCGGTCGAAACAGAAGGCGTTTTATCACAGGACAAGAAATCAGCCCCCCACAACTTAACCGGCAGAAAAAGATTTTTTTGAAAAAATCCCTAAGCCCCGGGGTCACAATTTCAACAAAAGTCTGACTTTTGGCAGTTCACTCAAAAATGGTGCCAAACGGTTGCAAATGCTCCCCTGAAAGGTTTGGCGGTCTAAACAGAAGTCTTTTTATCACAGGACAAGAAATCAGCCCTCAACAACTTAACCGGCAGAAAAAGATTTTTTTGAAAAATTCCTAAGGCCCGGGGACACAATTTCAGCAAAAATCTGACTTTTGGCAGTTCATTCAAAAATGGTGCCAAAAGGTTGCAAATGCTCGCCTGAAAGGTTTGGCGGTCGAAACAGAAGGCGTTTTATCACAGGACAAGAAATCAGCCCTCCACAACTTAACCGGCAGAAAAAGATTTTTTTGAAAAAATGCCTAAGCCCCGGGGTCACATTTTCAGGAAAAATCGGACTTTTGGCAGATCACTCAAAAATGGTGCCAAAAGGTTGCAAATGTTCCCCTGAAAAGTTTGGCGGTCGAAACAGAAGGCATTTTATCACAGGACAAGAAATAAGCCCCCCACAACTTAACCGGCAGAAAAAGATTTTTTTGAAAAAATCCCTAAGCCCCGGGGTCACAATTTCAACAAAAGTCTGACTTTTGGCAGTTCACTCAAAAATGGTGCCAAAAGGTTGCAAATGCTCCCCTGAAAGGTTTGGCGAAGGAAACAGAAGGCTTTTTATCACAGGACAAGAAATCAGCCCTCCACAACTTAACCGGCAGAAAAAGATTTTTTTGAAAAAATGCCTAAGCCCCGGGGTCACATTTTCAGGAAAAATCGGACTTTTGGCAGATCACTCAAAAATCGTGCCAAAAGGTTGCAAATGTTCCCCTGAAAAGTTTGGCGGTCGAAACAGAAGGCATTTTATCACAGGACAAGAAATCAGCCCCCCACAACTTAACCGGCAGAAAAAGATTTTTTTGAAAAAATCCCTAAGCCCCGGGGTCACAATTTCAGGAAAAATCTGACTTTTGGCAGTTCACTCAAAAATGGTGCCAAACGGTTGCAAATGCTCCCCTGAAAGGTTTGGCGGTCGAAACAGAAGGCGTTTTATCACAAGACAAGAAATCAGCCCTCAACAACTTAACCGGCAGAAAAAGATTTTTTTGAAAAATTCCTAAGGCCCGGGGACGCAATTTCAGCAAAAGTCTGACTTTTGGCAGTTCATTCAAAAATAGTGCCAAAAGGTTGCAAATGCTCGCCTGAAAGGTTTGGCGGTCGAAACAGAAGGCGTTTTATCACAGGACAAGAAATCAGCCCTCCACAACTTAACCGGCAGAAAAAGATTTTTTTGAAAAAATGCCTAAGCCCCGGGGTCACAATTTCAACAAAAGTCTGACTTTTGGCAGTTCACTCAAAAATGGTGCCAAAAGGTTGCAAATGCTCCCCTGAAAGGTTTGGCGGTCTAAACAGAAGTCTTTTTATCACAGGACAAGAAATCAGCCCTCAACAACTTAACCGGCAGAAAAAGATTTTTTTGAAAAATTCCTAAGGCCCAGGGACGCAATTTCAGCAAAAATCTGACTTTTGGCAGTTCATTCAAAAATGGTGCCAAAAAGTTGCAAATGCTCGCCTGAAAGGTTTGGCGGTCGAAACAGAAGGCGTTTTATCACAGGACAAGAAATCAGCCCTCCACAACTTAACCGGCAGAAAAAGATTTTTTTGAAAAAATGCCTAAGCCCCGGGGTCACAATTTCAACAAAAGTCTGACTTTTGGCAGTTCACTCAAAAATGGTGCCAAAAGGTTGCAAATGCTCCCCTGAAAGGTTTGGCGGTCTAAACAGAAGTCTTTTTATCACAGGACAAGAAATCAGCCCTCAACAACTTAACCGGCAGAAAAAGATTTTTTTGAAAAATTCCTAAGGCCCAGGGACGCAATTTCAGCAAAAATCTGACTTTTGGCAGTTCATTCAAAAATGGTGCCAAAAAGTTGCAAATGCTCGCCTGAAAGGTTTGGCGTTCGAAACAGAAGGATTTTTATCACAGGACAAGAAATTAGCCCCCCACAACTTAACCGGCAGAAAAAGATTTTTTTGAAAAAATGCCTAAGCCCCGGGATCACAATTTCAGCAAAAGTCTGACTTTTGGCAGTTCACTAAAAAATGGTGCCAAAAGGTTGCAAATGGTCCCCTGAAAGCTTTGGCGGTCGAAACAGAACCCTTTTTATCACAGGACAAGAAATCAGCCCTCAGCAACTTAAGCGGCAGAAAAATTTTTTTAAAAAAAATTCCTAAGGCCCGGAGACACAATTTCAGCAAAAATCTGACTTTTGGCAGTTCACTCAAAAATGGTGCCAAAAGGTTGCAAATGCTCCCCTGAAAGGATTGGCGGTCGAAACAGAAGTCTTTTTATCATAGGACAAGAAATCAGCCCTCAAAAACTTAACCGGCAAAAAATTTTTTTTTTAAAAAATCCCTAAGCCCCGGGCTCACAATTTCAGAAAAAATCTGACTTTTGGCAGATCACTCAAAAATGGTGCCAAAAGGTTGCAAATGCTCCCCTGAAAGGTTTGGCGAAGGAAACAGAAGGCTTTTTATCACAGGACAAGAAATCAGGCCTCCACAACTTAACCGGCAGAAAAAGATTTTTTTGAAAAAATGCCTAAGCCCCGGGGTCACATTTTCAGGAAAAATCGGACTTTTGGCAGATCACTCAAAAATGGTGCCAAAAGGTTGAAAATGTTCCCCTGAAAAGTTTGGCGGTCGAAACAGAAGGCGTTTTATCACAGGACAAGAAATCAGCCCCCCACAACTTAACCGGCAGAAAAAGATTTTTTTGAAAAAATCCCTAAGCCCCGGGGTCACAATTTCAACAAAAGTCTGACTTTTGGCAGTTCACTCAAAAATGGTGCCAAACGGTTGCAAATGCTCCCCTGAAAGGTTTGGCGGTCTAAACAGAAGTCTTTTTATCACAGGACAAGAAATCAGCCCTCAACAACTTAACCGGCAGAAAAAGATTTTTTTGAAAAATTCCTAAGGCCCGGGGACACAATTTCAGCAAAAATCTGACTTTTGGCAGTTCATTCAAAAATGGTGCCAAAAGGTTGCAAATGCTCCCCTGAAAGGTTTGGCGGTCGAAACAGAAGGCGTTTTATCACAGGACAAGAAATCAGCCCTCCACAACTTAACCGGCAGAAAAAGATTTTTTTGAAAAAATCCCTAAGCCCCGGGGTCACAATTTCAACAAAAGTCTGACTTTTGGCAGTTCACTCAAAAATGGTGCCAAAAGGTTGCAAATGCTCCCCTGAAAGGTTTGGCGGTCGAAACAGGAGGCTTTTTATCACAGGACAAGAAATCAGCCTTCAACAACTTAACCAGCAGAAAAAGATTTTTTTGAAAAAAGCCCTAAGCCCCGGGGTCAGAATTTCAGCAAAAGTCTGACTTTTGGCAGATCACTCAAAAATGGTGCCAAAAGGTTGCAAATGCTCCCCTGAAAGGTTTGGCAGTCTAAACAGAAGGCGTTTTATCACAGGACAAGAAATCAGCCCTCAGCAACTTAACCGGCAGAAAAAAATTTTTTGAAAAAATTCCTAAGCCCCGGGGTCACAATTTCAGGAAAAATCTGACTTTTGGCAGATCACTCAAAAATGGTGCCAAAAGGTTGCAAATGCTCGCCTGAAAGGTTTGGCGGTCGAAACAGAAGGCGTTTTATCACAGGACAAGAAATCAGCCCTCCACAACTTAACCGGCAGAAAAAGATTTTTTTGAAAAAATGCCTAAGCCACGGGGTCACATTTTCAGGAAAAATCGGACTTTTGGCAGATCACTCAAAAATGGTGCCAAAAGGTTGCAAATGTTCCCCTGAAAAGTTTGGCGGTCGAAACAGAAGGCATTTTATCACAGGACAAGAAATAAGCCCCCCACAACTTAACCGGCAGAAAAAGATTTTTTTGAAAAAATCCCTAAGCCCCGGGGTCACAATTTCAACAAAAGTCTGACTTTTGGCAGTTCACTCAAAAATGGTGCCAAACGGTTGCAAATGCTCCCCTGAAAGGTTTGGCGGTCTAAACAGAAGTCTTTTTATCACAGGACAAGAAATCAGCCCTCAACAACTTAACCGGCAGAA
This sequence comes from Podarcis pityusensis, assembly GCF_964106645.2. NCBI lineage: Eukaryota > Metazoa > Chordata > Lepidosauria > Squamata > Lacertidae > Podarcis > Podarcis pityusensis. The sequence continues at coordinate 11,685,944 of NC_138026.1, forward strand.
AAAGATTTTTTTGAAAAATTCCTAAGGCCCGGGGACACAATTTCAGCAAAAATCTGACTTTTGGCAGTTCATTCAAAAATGGTGCCAAAAGGTTGCAAATGCTCGCCTGAAAGGTTTGGCGGTCGAAACAGAAGGCGTTTTATCACAGGACAAGAAATCAGCCCTCCACAACTTAACCGGCAGAAAAAGATTTTTTTGAAAAAATGCCTAAGCCCCGGGGTCACAATTTCAGCAAAAGTCTGACTTTTGGCAGATCACTCAAAAATGGTGCCAATAGGTTGCAAATGCTCCCCTGAAAGGTTTGGCGGTCGAAACAGAAGGCGTTTTATCGCAGGACAAGAAATCAGCCCCCCACAACTTAACCGGCAGAAAAAGATTTTTTTGAAAAAATCCCTAAGCCCCGGGGTCACAATTTCAGCAAAAGTCTGACTTTTGGCAGTTCACTCAAAATGGTGCCAAAAGGTTGCAAATGCTTCCCTGAAAGGTGTGGCGGTCGAAACAGAAGGCGTTTTATCACAGGACAAGAAATCAGCCCCCCACAACTGAACCGCCAAAAAAAAAATTTTTTTTGAAAAAATCCTTAAGCCCCGGAGTCACAATTTCAGCAAAAGTCTGACTTTTGGCAGATCACTCAAAAATGGTGCCAAAAGGTTGCAAATGCTCCCCTGAAAGGTTTGGCGGTCGAAACAGAAGGCGTTTTATCACAGGACAAGAAATCAGCCCCCCACAACTTAACCGGCAGAAAAAGATTTTTTTGAAAAAACCTCTAAGCCCCGGGGTCACAATTTTAGCAATAGTCTGACTTTTGGGAGTTCATTCAAAAATGGTGCCAAAAGGTTGCAAATGCGTACCTGAAAGGTTTGGCGGTCGAAACAGAAGGCGTTTTATCACAGGACAAGAAATCAGCCCACTACAACTTAACCGGCAGAAAAAGATTTTTTTGAAAAAATGCCTAAGCCCCGGGGTCACAATTTCAGTAAAAGTCTGACTTTTGGCAGTTCATTCAAAAATGGTGCCAAAAGGTTGCAAATGGTCCCCTGAAAGGTTTGGCGGTCGAAACAGAAGGCGTTTTATCACAGGACAAGCAATCAGCCCTCAACAACTTAACCGGCAGAAATTTTTTTTTTGAAAAAATCCCTAAGCCCCGGGGTCACAATTTCAGGAAAGATCTGACTTTTGGCAGATCACTCAAAAATGGTGCCAAAAGGTTGCAAATGCTCGCCTGAAAGGTTTGGCGGTCGAAACAGAAGGCGTTTTATCAAAGGACAAGCAATCAGCCCTCAACAACTTAACCGGCAGAAATTTTTTTTTTGAAAAAATGCCTAAGCCCCGGGGTCACAATTTCAAGAAAAATCTGACTTTTGGCAGATCACTCAAAAATGGTGCCAAAAGGTTGCAAATGCTCCCCTGAAAGGTTTGGCGGTCGAAACAGAAGGCTTTTTATCAAAGGACAAGAAATCAGCCCTCAACAACTTAACCGGCAGAAATTTTTTTTTGGAAAAAATGCCTAAGCCCCGGGGTCACAATTTCAGGAAAAATCTGACTTTTGGCAGATCACTCAAAAATGGTGCCAAAAGGTTGCAAATGCTCGCCTGAAAGGTTTGGCGGTCGAAACAGAAGGCGTTTTATCACAGGACAAGAAATCAGCCCTCCACAACTTAACCGGCAGAAAAAGATTTTTTTGAAAAAATGCCTAAGCCCCGGGGTCACAATTTCAGCAAAAGTCTGACTTTTGGCAGATCACTCAAAAATGGTGCCAATAGGTTGCAAATGCTCCCCTGAAAGGTTTGGCGGTCGAAACAGAAGGCGTTTTATCGCGGGACAAGAAATCAGCCCCCCACAACTTAACCGGCAGAAAAAGATTTTTTTGTAAAAATCCCTAAGCCCCGGGGTCACAATTTCAGCAAAAGTCTGACTTTTGGCAGTTCACTCAAAATGGTGCCAAAAGGTTGCAAATGCTTCCCTGAAAGGTGTGGCGGTCGAAACAGAAGGCGTTTTATCACAGGACAAGAAATCAGCCCCCCACAACTGAACCGCCAAAAAAAAAATTTTTTTTGAAAAAATCCTTAAGCCTCGGGGTCACAATTTCAGCAAAAGTCTGACTTTTGGCAGTTCACTCAAAAATGGTGCCAAAAGGTTGCAAATGCTCCCCTGAAAGGTTTGGCGGTCGAAACAGAAGGCGTTTTATCACAGGACAAGAAATCAGCCCCCCACAACTTAACCGGCAGAATTTTTTTTTTTGAAAAAATGCCTAAGCCCCGGGGTCACAAGTTCAGCAAAAATCTGACTTTTGGCAGTTCACTCAAAAATGGTGCCAAAAGGTTGCAAATGCTCCCCTGAAAGGTTTGGCGGTTGAAACAGAAGGCGTTTTATCACAGGACAAGAAATCAGCCCCCCCACAATTTAACCAGCAGAAAAAGATTTTTTTGAAAAAATTGCTAAGGCCCGGGGACACAATTTCAGCAAAAATCTGACTTTTGGCAGTTCATTCAAAAATGGTGCCAAAAGGTTGCAAATGCTCGCCTGAAAGGTTTGTCGGTGGAAACAGAAGGCGTTTTATCACAGGACAAGAAATCAGCCCTCCACAACTTAACCGGCAGAATTTTTTTTTTTGACAAAATCCCTAAGCCCTGGGGTCACAATTTCAGGAAAGATCTGACTTTTGGCAGTTCATTCAAAAATAGTGCCAAAAGGTTGCAAATGCTCGCCTGAAAGGTTTGGCGGTCGAAACAGAAGGCGTTTTATCACAGGACAAGAAATCAGCCCTCCACAACTTAACCGGCAGAAAAAGATTTTTTTGAAAAAATGCCTAAGCCCCGGGGTCACAATTTCAACAAAAGTCTGACTTTTGGCAGTTCACTCAAAAATGGTGCCAAAAGGTTGCAAATGCTCCCCTGAAAGGTTTGGCGGTCTAAACAGAAGTCTTTTTATCACAGGACAAGAAATCAGCCCTCAACAACTTAACCGGCAGAAAAAGATTTTTTTGAAAAAATCCCTAAGCCCCGGGGTCACAATTTCAGTAAAAATCTGACTTTTGGCAATTCACTCAAAAATGGTGCCAAACGGTTGTAAATGCTTCCCTGAAAGGTTTGGTGGTCTAAACAGAATCCTTTTTATCACAGGACAAGGAATCATCCCTCAACAACTTAACCGGCAGAAAAAGATTTTTTTGAAAAAATCCCTAAGAGCCGGGGTCACAATTTCAGCAAAAGTCTGACTTTTGGAAGTTCACTCAAAAATGGTGCCAAAAGGTTGCAAATGCTCCCCTGAAAGGTGTGGCGGTCGAAACAGAAGGCGTTTTATCACAGGACAAGAAATCAGCCCTCCACAACTTAACCGGCAGAATTTTTTTTTTTTTGAAAAAATCCCTAAGCCCCGGGGTCACAATTTCAGGAAAGATCTGACTTTTGGCAGATCACTCAAAAATGGTGCCAAAAGGTTGCAAATGCTCGCCTGAAAGTTTGGCGGTCGAAACAGAAGGCGTTTTATCACAGGACAAGCAATCAGCCCTCAACAACTTAACCGGCAGAAATTTTTTTTTTGAAAAAATGCCTAAGCCCCGGGGTCACAATTTCAAGAAAAATCTGACTTTTGGCAGATCACTCAAAAATGGTGCCAAAAGGTTGCAAATGCTCCCCTGAAAGTTTGGCGGTCTAAACAGAAGGCGTTTTATCACAGGACAAGAAATCAGCCCCCCAGAACTTAACCGGCAGAAAAAGATTTTTTTGAAAAAACCCCTAAGCCCCGGGGTCACAATTTCAGGAAAAATCTGACTTTTGGCAGTTCACTCAAAAATGGTGCCAAACAGTTGTAAATGCTTCCCTGAAAGGTTTGGTGGTCTAAACAGAATCCTTTTTATCACAGGACAAGAAATCAGCCCTCAACAACTTAACGGGCAGAATTTTTTTTTGGAAAAAATGCCTAAGCCCCGGGATCACAATTTCAGGAAAAATCTGACTTTTGGCAGATCACTCAAAAATGGTGCCAAAAGGTTGCAAATGCTCCCCTGAAAGTTTGGCGGTCTAAACAGAAGGCGTTTTATCACAGGACAAGAAATCAGCCCCCCAGAACTTAACCGGCAGAAAAAGATTTTTTTGAAAAAACCCCTAAGCCCCGGGGTCACAATTTCAGGAAAAATCTGACTTTTGGCAGTTCACTCAAAAATGGTGCCAAACAGTTGTAAATGCTCCCCTGAAAGGTTTGGCGGTCGAAACAGAAGTCTTTTTATCACAGGACAAGAAATCAGCCCTCAACAACTTTACCGACAGAATTTTTTTTTAAAAAAAAATCCCTAAAGCCCGGGGTCACAATTTCAGTAAAAATCTGACTTTTGGCAGATCACTCAAAAATGGTGCCAAAAGGTTGCAAATGCTCCCCTGAAAGTTTGGCGGTCTAAACAGAAGGCGTTTTATCACAGGACAAGAAATCAGCCCCCCAGAACTTAACCGGCAGAAAAAGATTTTTTTGAAAAAACTCCTAAGCCCCGGGGTCACAATTTCAGGAAAAATCTGACTTTTGGCAGTTCACTCAAAAATGGTGCCAAAAGGTTGCAAATGCTCCCCTGAAAGGTTTGGCGGTCTAAACAGAAGGTGTTTTATCACAGGACAAGAAATCAGCCCCCGACAATTTAACCAGCAGAAAAAGATTTTTTTGAAAAAATGCCTAAGCCCCGGGGTCACAATCTGAGCAAAAGTCTGACTTTTGGCACTTCACTCAAAAATGGTGCCAAAAGGTTGCAAATGCTCCCCTGAAAGGTTTGGCAGTCTAAACAGAAGTCTTTTTATCACAGGACAAGAAATCAGCCCTCAACAACTTAACCAGCAGAAAAAGATTTTTTTGAAAAAACCCCTAAGCCCCGGGGTCACAAATTCAGCAAAAGTCTGACTTTTGGCAGTTCATTCAAAAATGGTGCCAAAAGGTTGCAAATGCTCCCCTGAAAGTTTTGGCGGTCGAAACAGAAGGCGTTTTATCACAGGACAAGAAATCAGCCCACTACAACTTAACCGGCAGAAAAAGATTTTTTTGAAAAAATCCGTAATACCCGGGGTCACAATTTCAGTAAAAGTCTGACTTTTGGCAGTTCATTCAAAAATGGTGCCAAAAGGTTGCGAATGCTCCCCTGAAAGGTTTGGCGGTCGAAACAGAAGGCGTTTTATCACAGGACAAGAAATCAGCCCTCAACAACTTAACCGTCAGAAAAAGATTTTTTTGAAAAAACCCCTAAGCCCCGGGGTCACAATTTCGGTAAAAATCTGACTTTTGGCAATTCACTCAAAAATGGTGCCAAACGGTGGTAAATGCTTCCCTGAAAGGTTTGGTGGTCTAAACAGAATCCGTTTTATCACAGGACAAGAAATCATCCCTCAACAACTTAACCGGCAGAAAAAGATTTTTTTGAAAAAATCCCTAAGACCCGGGGTCACAATTTCAGCAAAAGTCTGACTTTTGGCAGTTCACTCCAAAATGGTGCCAAAAGGTTGCAAATGCTCCCCTGAAAGTTTTGGCGATCGAAACAGGAGGCTTTTTATCACAGGACAAGAAATCAGCTGTCAGGGGTTCAGGAGCAGAGGCAAGGGCTAGGGAGGAAACAGAGAGCGAGGGGGAGGAGGCAGAAGAAAAGATGAGTGATGACGACGACCCGAGATCTCCGAGTCTTTCCAGTGAATCAGAAGATTCACAGAAAGGAGCACCAGTGGCCAGGGCAAGGGGGGAGCCTAGGGGGACACCCCAGGAAGATAGAGCCAGAGGGGACTCAGAGGGGAGCAGTTGGAAATCGGGACCAGCATCACCGCCAGAGAGCAGGGAAGAGGAAGGGCGCCAGGATCAAGCGCTGGCAGCTCACAACAGGGGGGAGGGCACGAGTCAGGAGTGGCCACACCTCCATCGGGGAGCGAAGAAACGGTCAGACGGAAGGTGGAAGGTTGGGCGCGCGCGCCAAGTTCAAATGCACAGGAAGGTGGCGCAGTAGGCAGCCCGGAAAGGGAGCCAGGTCCTAAAGCCCGCCGAAAGGAGGGAGAAGAGTCAGGGGGGTCAGCGTCAGCGTCAGAGGAATCCCGGAAGGAAGAGACCCCGGGGGGCAGAGGGACCCAGAGAAGAACAGTCAGGCGGAAAAGGTGGAGCAAGGCTAGGATATTAAGTTGGTGTACAAGGGGCGGAGACTCAGATGGAGCTTCGCCGATCTAACCATTAGACGTAGGGTTGCACGCAGCAGCTTGAGAATGGAAACTGTAACTCAATAAAGACTTTTATTTAATGATCGCTGGCTAGCGTGATCCTCTGTGAGCTAGGATCTGGAAGCAACTCTGACATCAGCCCTCAACAACTTAACCGGCAGAAAAAATTTTTTTAAAAAAATCCCTAAGACCCGGGGTCACAATTTTAGGAAAAATCTGACTTTTGGCAGATCACTCAAAAATGGTGCCAAAAGGTTGCAAATGCTCCCCTGAAAGGTTTGGCGTTCGAAACAGAAGGCTTTTTATCACAGGACAAGAAATCAGCCCTCAACAACTTAACCGGCAGAAATTTTTTTTTAAAAAAAATCCCTAAGCCCCGGGGTCACAATTTCAGCAAAAGTCTGACTTTTGGCAGTTCATTCCAAAATGGTGCCAAAAGGTTGCAAATGCTCCCCTGAAAGGTTTGGCGAAGGAAACAGAAGGCTTTTTATCACAGGACAAGCAATCAGCCCTCAACAACTTAACCGGCAGAATTTTTTTTTTTGAAAAAATGCCTAAGCCCCGGGGTCACAATTTCAAGAAAAATCTGACTTTTGGCAGATCACTCAAAAATGGTGCCAAAAGGTTGCAAATGCTCCCCTGAAAGGTTTGGCGGTCGAAACAGAAGGCTTTTTATTATAGGACAAGAAATCAGCCCTCAACAACTTAACCGGCAGAAATTTTTTTTTGGAAAAAATGCCTAAGCCCCGGGGTCACAATTTCAGGAAAAATCTGACTTTTGGCAGATCACTCAAAAATGGTGCCAAAAGGTTGCAAATGCTTCCCTGAAAGGTTTGGCGGTCTAAACAGAAGTCTTTTTATCACAGGACAAGAAATAAGCCCACAACAACTTTACAGACAGAATTTTTTTTAAAAAAAAAATCCCTAAAGCCCGGGGTCACAATTTCAGTAAAAATCTGACTTTTGGCAGATCACTCAAAAATGGTGCCAAAAGGTTGCAAATGCTCCCCTGAAAGTTTGGCGGTCTAAACAGAAGGCGTTTTATCACAGGACAAGAAATCAGCCCCCCAGAACTTAACCGGCAGAAAAAGATTTTTTTGAAAAAACCCCTAAGCTCCGGTGTCACAATTTCAGGAAAAATCTGACTTTTGGCAGTTCACTCAAAAATGGTGCAAAAAGGTTGCAAATGCTCCCCTGAAAGGTTTGGCGGTCTAAACAGAAGGTGTTTTATCACAGGACAAGAAATCAGCCCTCAACAACTTAATCAGCAGAAAAAGATTTTTTTGAAAAAACCCCTAAGCCCCGGGGTCACAATTTCAGGAAAAATCTGACTTTTGGCAGATCACTCAAAAATGGTGCCAAAAGGTTGCAAATGCTCCCCTGAAAGGTTTGGCGGTCTAAACAGAAGTCTTTTTATCACAGGACAAGAAATAAGCCCACAACAACTTTACAGACAGAATTTTTTTTTAAAAAAAAATCCCTAAAGCCCGGGGTCACAATTTCAGTAAAAATCTGACTTTTGGCAGATCACTCAAAAATGGTGCCAAAAGGTTGCAAATGCTCCCCTGAAAGTTTGGCGGTCTAAACAGAAGGCGTTTTATCACAGGACAAGAAATCAGCCCCCCAGAACTTAACCGGCAGAAAAAGATTTTTTTGAAAAAACCCCTAAGCTCCGGTGTCACAATTTCAGGAAAAATCTGACTTTTGGCAGTTCACTCAAAAATGGTGCAAAAAGGTTGCAAATGCTCCCCTGAAAGGTTTGGCGGTCTAAACAGAAGGTGTTTTATCACAGGACAAGAAATCAGCCCTCAACAACTTAATCAGCAGAAAAAGATTTTTTTGAAAAAAACCCCTAAGCCCCGGGGTCACAATTTCAGTAAAAATCTGACTTTTGGCAGATCACTCAAAAATGGTGCCAAAAGGTTGCAAATGCTCCCCTGAAAGGTTTGGCGGTTGAAACAGAAGGCTTTTTATCACAGGACAATAAATCAGCCCTCAACAACTTAACCGGCAGAAAAAGATTTTTTTGAAAAAATCCCTAAACCCCGGGGTCACAATTTCAGGAAAAATCTGACTTTTGGCAGATCACTCAAAAATGGTGCCAAAAGCTTGGAAATGCTCCCCTGAAAGGTTTGGCGGTCGAAACAGAAGGCGTTTTATCACAGGACAAGAAATCAGCCCTCCACAACTTAACCGGCAGAAAAAGATTTTTTTGAAAAAATGCCTAAGCCCCGGGGTCACAATTTCAGCAAAAATCTGACTTTTGGCAGTTCACTCAAAAATGGTGCCAAAAGGTTGCAAATGCTCCCCTGAAAGGTTTGGCGGTTGAAACAGAAGGCGTTTTATCACAGGACAAGAAATCAGCCCCTGACAATTTAACCAGCAGAAAAAGATTTTTTTGAAAAAATGCCTAAGCCCCGGGGTCACAATCTCAGCAGAAATCTGACTTTTGGCACTTCACTCAAATATGGTGCCAAAAGGTTGCAAATGCTCCCCTGAAAGGTTTGGCGGTCGAAACAGAAGGCTTTTTATCACAGGACAAGAAATCAGCCCTCCACAACTTAACCGGCAGAAAAAGATATTTTTGAAAAAATGCCTAAGCCCCGGGATCACAATTTCAGGAAAAATCTGACTTTTGGCAGATCACTCAAAAATGGTGCCAAAAGGTTGCAAATGCTCCCCTGAAAGGTTTGGCGGTCGAAACAGAAGGCTTTTTATCATAGGACAAGAAATCAGCCCTCAACAACTTAACCGGCAGAAATTTTTTTTTGGAAAAAATGCCTAAGCCCCGGGGTCACAATTTCAGGAAAAATCTGACTTTTGGCAGATCACTCAAAAATGGTGCCAAAAGGTTGCAAATGCTACCCTGAAAGGTTTGGCGGTCGAAACAGAAGGCTTTTTATCATAGGACAAGAAATCAGCCCTCAACAACTTAACCGGCAGAAATTTTTTTTTGGAAAAAATGCCTAAGCCCCGGGGTCACAATTTCAGGAAAAATCTGACTTTTGGCAGATCACTCAAAAATGGTGCCAAAAGGTTGCAAATGCTCCCCTGAAAGGTTTGGCGGTCGAAACAGAAGACGTTTTATCACAGGACAAGAAATAAGCCCCCCACAACTTAACCGGCAGAAAAAGATTTTTTTGAAAAAATTCCTAAGCCCCGGGGTCACAATTTCAGCAAAAGTCTGACTTTTGGCAGTTCACTCAAAAATGGGGCCAAAAGGTTGCAAATGCTCCCCTGAAAGGTTTGGCGGTCGAAACAGAAGTCTTTTTATCACAGGACAAGAAATCAGCCCTCAACAACTTTACAGACAGAATTTTTTTTTAAAAAAAAATCCCTAAAGACCGGGGTCACAATTTCAGTAAAAATCTGACTTTTGGCGGATCACTCAAAAATGGTGCCAAAAGGTTGCAAATGCTCCCCTGAAAGTTTGGCGGTCTAAACAGAAGGCGTTTTATCACAGGACAAGAAATCAGCCCCCCACAACTTAACCGGCAGAAAAAGATTTTTTTGAAAAAATGCCTAAGCCCCGGGGTCACAATTTCAGGAAAAATCTGACTTTTGGCAATTCACTCAAAAATCGTACCAAACGGTTGCAAATGCTCCCCTGAAAGGTTTGGTGGTCTAAACAGAAGTCTTTTTATTACAGGACAATAAATCAGCCCTCAACAACTTAACTGGCAGAAAAAGATTTTTTTGAAAAAATCCCAAAGCCCGGGGTCACAATTTCAGCAAAAGTCTGACTTTTGGCAGTTCATTCCAAAATGGTGCCAAAAGGTTGCAAATGCTCCCGTGAAAGGTTTGGCGGTCGAAACAAAAGGCTTTTTATCACAGGAAAAGAAATCAGCCCTCAAAAACTTCACCGGCAGAAATTTTTTCTTTTGAAAAAATCCCTAAGCCCCGGGGTCACAATTTCAGGAAAAATCTGACTTTTTGCAGTTCACTCAAAAATGGTGCCAAAAGGTTGCAAATGCTCCCCTGAAAGGATTGGCGGTCGAAACAGAAGGCATTTTATCATAGGAGAAGAAATCAGCCCTCCACAACTTAACCGATAGAAAAAGATTTTTTTGAAAAAATGCCTAAGCCCCGGGGTCACAATTTCAGGAAAAATCTGTCTTTTGGCAATTCACTCAAAAATGGTGCCAAACGGTTGCAAATGCTCCCCTGAAAAGTTTGGTGGTCTAAACAGAAGTCTTTTTATCACAGGACAATAAATCAAGCCTCAACATCTTAACCGGCAGAAAAAGATTTTTTTGAAAAATCCCTAAGCCCCGGGGTCACAATTTCACCAAAAGTCTGACTTTTGGCAGGTCTTTCAAGAATGGTGCCAGAAGGTTGCAATGCTCCCCTGAAAGGTTTGGCGGTCTAAACAGAAGGCTTTTTATCACAGGACAAGAAATCAGCCTTCAACAACTTAACCGGCAGAATTTTTTTTTTTTTTTTGAAAAAATCCCTAAGCCCCGGGGTCACAATTTCAGGAAAAATCTGACTTTTGGCAGATCACTCAAAAATGGTGCCAAAAGGTTGCAAATGCTCCCCTGAAAGGTTTGGCGGTCGAAACAGAAGGCATTTTATCACAGGACAAGAAATCAGCCCCCCACAACTTAACGGGCAGAAAAAGATTTTTTTGAAAAAATCCCTAAGCCCCGGGGTCACAATTTCAGTAAAAATCTGACTTTTGGGAATTCACTCAAAAATGGTGCCAAACGGTTGCAAATGCTCCCCTGAAAGGTTTGGCGAAGGAAACAGAAGGCTTTTTATCACAGGACAAGAAATCAGCCCTCAACAACTTAACCGGCAGAAAAAGATTTGTTTGAAAAAATCCCTAAGCCCCGAGGTCACAATTTCAGCAAAAGTCTGACTTTAGGCAGTTCTTTCAAGAATGGTGCCAAAACGTTGCAATGCTCCCCTGAAAGGTTTGGCGGTCGAAACAGAAGGCTTTTTATCACAGGAGAATAAATCAGCCCCCCACAACTTAACCGTCAGAATTTTTTTTTTAAAAAAAAAATCCCTAAGCCCCGGGGTCACAATTTCAACAAATGTCTGACTTTTGGCAGTTCACTCAAAAATGGTGCCAAAAGGTTGCAAATGCTCCCCTGAAAGGTTTGGCGGTTGAAACAGAAGGCGTTTTATCACAGGACAAGAAATCAGCCCCCCACAATTTAACCAGCAGAAAAAGATTTTTTTGAAAAAATGCCTAAGCCCCGGGGTCACAATCTCAGCAAAAGTCTGACTTTTGGCAGTTCACTCAAAAATGGTGCCAAAAGGTTGCAAATGCTTCCCTGAAAGGTTTGGCGAAGGAAACAGAAGTCTTTTTATCACAGGACAAGAAATAAGCCCTCCACAACTTAACGGGCAGAAAAAGATTTTTTTGAAAAAATGCCTAAGCCCCGGGATCACAATTTCAGGAAAAATCTGACTTTTGGCAGATCACTCAAAAATGGTGCCAAACGGTTGTAAATGCACCCCTGAAAGGTTTGGCGATCCAAACAGAAGGCGTTTTATCACAGGACAAGAAATCAGCCCTCAACAACTTAACCGGCAGAATTTTTTTTTTTTTGAAAAAATGCCTAAGCCCCGGGGTCACAATTTCAGCAAAAATCTGACTTTTGGCAGTTCACTCAAAAATGGTGCCAAAAGGTTGCAAATGCTCCCCTGAAAGGTTTGGCGAAGGAAACAGAAGGCTTTTTATCACAGGACAAGAAATCAGCCCTCCACAACTTAACCGGCAGAAAATGATTTTTTTGAAAAAATGCCTAAGCCCCGGGATCACAATTTCAGGAAAAATCTGACTTTTGGCAGATCACTCAAAAATGGTGCCAAAAGGTTGCAAATGCTCCCCTGAAAGGTTTGGCGGTTGAAACAGAAGGCGTTTTATCACAGGACAAGAAATCAGCCCCCCCACAATTTAACCGGCAGAAAAAGATTTTTTTGAAAAAATGCCTAAGCCCCGGGGTCACAATCTCAGCAAAAGTCTGACTTTTGGCAGTTCACTCAAAAATGGTGCCAAAAGGTTGCAAATTCTCCCCTGAAAGGTTTGGCGAAGGAAACAGAAGGCTTTTTATCACAGGACAAGAAATCAGCCCTCCACAACTTAACCGGCAGAAAAAGATTTTTTTGAAAAAATGCCTAAGCCCCGGGATCACAATTTCAGGAAAAATCTGACTTTTGGCAGATCACTCAAAAATGGTGCCAAAAGGTTGCAAATGCTCCCCTGAAAGGTTTGGCGGTCGAAACAGAAGGCGTTTTATCACAGGACAAGAAATCAGCCCCCCACAACTTAACGGGCAGAAAAAGATTTTTTTGAAAAAATCCCTAAGCCCCGGGGTCACAATTTCAGTAAAAATCTGACTTTTGGGAATTCACTCAAAAATGGTGCCAAACGGTTGCAAATGCTCCCCTGAAAGGTTTGGCGAAGGAAACAGAAGGCTTTTTATCACAGGACAAGAAATCAGCCCTCAACAACTTAACCGGCAGAAAAAGATTTGTTTGAAAAAATCCCTAAGCCCCGAGGTCACAATTTCAGCAAAAGTCTGACTTTTGGCAGTTCTTTCAAGAATGGTGCCAAAACGTTGCAATGCTCCCCTGAAAGGTTTGGCGGTCGAAACAGAAGGCGTTTTATCACAGGAGAATAAATCAGCCCCCCACAACTTAACCGTCAGAATTTTTTTTTTTTAAAAAAAATCCCTAAGCCCCGGGGTCACAATTTCAACAAATGTCTGACTTTTGGCAGATCACGCAAAAATGGTGCCAAAAGCTTGGAAATGCTCCCCTGAAAGGTTTGGCGGTCGAAACAGAAGGCGTTTTATCACAGGACAATAAATCAGCCCCCCACAACTTAACCGGCAGAAAAAGATTTTTTTGAAAAAATGCATAAGCCCCGGGGTCACAATTTCAGCAAAAATCTGACTTTTGGCAGTTCACTCAAAAATGGTGCCAAAAGGTTGCAAATGCTCCCCTGAAAGGTTTGGCGGTTGAAACAGAAGGCGTTTTATCACAGGACAAGAAATCAGCCCCCCACAATTTAACCAGCAGAAAAAGATTTTTTTGAAAAAATGCCTAAGCCCCGGGGTCACAATCTCAGCAAAAGTCTGACTTTTGGCAGTTCACTCAAAAATGGTGCCAAAAGGTTGCAAATGCTTCCCTGAAAGGTTTGGCGAAGGAAACAGAAGTCTTTTTATCACAGGACAAGAAATCAGCCCTCCACAACTTAACGGGCAGAAAAAGATTTTTTTGAAAAAATGCCTAAGCCCCGGGATCACAATTTCAGGAAAAATCTGACTTTTGGCAGATCACGCAAAAATGGTGCCAAACGGTTGTAAATGCTCCCCTGAAAGGTTTGGCGATCCAAACAGAAGGCGTTTTATCACAGGACAAGAAATCAGCCCTCAACAACTTAACCTGCAGAATTTTTTTTTTTTTGAAAAAATGCCTAAGCCCCGGGGTCACAATTTCAGCAAAAATCTGACTTTTGGCAGTTCACTCAAAAATGGTGCCAAAAGGTTGCAAATGCTCCCCTGAAAGGTTTGGCGAAGGAAACAGAAGGCTTTTTATCACAGGACAGGAAATCAGCCCTCCACAACTTAACCGGCAGAAAATGATTTTTTTGAAAAAATGCCTAAGCCCCGGGATCACAATTTCAGGAAAAATCTGACTTTTGGCAGATCACTCAAAAATGGTGCCAAAAGGTTGCAAATGCTCCCCTGAAAGGTTTGGCGGTCGAAACAGAAGGCGTTTTATCACAGGACAAGAAATCAGCCCCCCACAACTTAACCGGCAGAAAAAGATTTTTTTGAAAAAATCCCTAAGCCCCGGGGTCACAATTTCAGCAAAAATCTGACTTTTGGCAGTTCACTCAAAAATGGTGCCAAAAGGTTGCAAATGCTCCCCTGAAAGGTTTGGCGGTTGAAACAGAAGGCGTTTTATCACAGGACAAGAAATCAGCCCCCCACAATTTAACCAGCAGAAAAAGATTTTTTTGAAAAACTGCCTAAGCCCCGGGGTCACAATTTCAGCAAAAGTCTGACTTTTGGCAGTTCACTCAAAAATGGTGCCAAACGGTTGCAAATGCTCCCCTGAAAGGTTTGGCGGTCGAAACAGAAGGCTTTTTATCACAGGACAAGAAATCAGCCCTCAACAACTTAACTGGCAGAAAAAGATTTTTTTGAAAAAATCCCAAAGCCCGGGGTCACAATTTCAGGAAAAGTCTGACTTTTGGCAGTTCATTCAAAAATGGTGCCAAAAGGTTGCAAATGCTCCCGTGAAAGGTTTGGCGGTCGAAACAGAAGGCTTTTTATCACAGGACAAGAAATCAGCCCTCAACAACTTAACCGGCAGAAAAAGATTTTTTTGAAAAAATCCCTAAGCCCCGAGGTCACAAGTTCAACAAATGTCTGACTTTTGGCAGATCACGCAAAAATGGTGCCAAAAGGTTGGAAATGCTCCCCTGAAAGGTTTGGCGGTCGAAACAGAAGGTGTTTTATCACAGGACAATAAATCAGCCCCCCACAACTTAACCGGCAGAAAAAGATTTTTTTGAAAAAATCCCTAAGCCCCGGGGTCACAATTTCAGGAAAAATCTGACTTTTGGCAGATCACTCAAAAATGGTGCCAAACGGTTGTAAATGCTCTCCTGAAAGGTTTGGCGGTCGAAACAGAAGGCGTTTTATCACAGGACAAGAAATCAGCCCTCAACAACTTAACCGGCAGAATTTTTTTTTTTGAAAAAATGCCTAAGCCCCGGGGTCACAAGTTCAGCAAAAATCTGACTTTTGGCAGTTCACTCAAAAATGGTGCCAAAAGGTTGCAAATGCTCCCCTGAAAGGTTTGGCGGTTGAAACAGAAGGCGTTTTATCACAGGACAAGAAATCAGCCCCCCCACAATTTAACCAGCAGAAAAAGATTTTTTGGAAAAAATGCCTAAGCCCCGGGGTCACAATCTCAGCAAAAGTCTGACTTTTGGCAGTTCACTCAAAAATGGTGCCAAAAGGTTGCAAATGCTCCCCTGAAAGGTTTGGCGAAGGAAACAGAAGGCTTTTTATCACAGGACAAGAAATCAGCCCTCCACAACTTAACGGGCAGAAAAAGATTTTTTTTGAAAAAATCCCAAAGCCCGGGGTCACAATTTCAGCAAAAGTCTGACTTTTGGCAGTTCATTCCAAAATGGTGCCAAAAGGTTGCAAATGCTCCCGTGAAAGGTTTGGCGGTCGAAACAAAAGGCTTTTTATCACAGGAAAAGAAATCAGCCCTCAAAAACTTCACCGGCAGAAATTTTTTCTTTTGAAAAAATCCCTAAGCCCCGGGGTCACAATTTCAGGAAAAATCTGACTTTTTGCAGTTCACTCAAAAATGGTGCCAAAAGGTTGCAAATGCTCCCCTGAAAGGATTGGCGGTCGAAACAGAAGGCATTTTATCATAGGAGAAGAAATCAGCCCTCCACAACTTTACAGACAGAATTTTTTTTTAAAAAAAAATCCCTAAAGACCGGGGTCACAATTTCAGTAAAAATCTGACTTTTGGCGGATCACTCAAAAATGGTGCCAAAAGGTTGCAAATGCTCCCCTGAAAGTTTGGCGGTCTAAACAGAAGGCGTTTTATCACAGGACAAGAAATCAGCCCCCCACAACTTAACCGGCAGAAAAAGATTTTTTTGAAAAAATGCCTAAGCCCCGGGGTCACAATTTCAGGAAAAATCTGACTTTTGGCAGTTCACTCAAAAATGGTGCCAAAAGGTTGCAAATGCTCCCCTGAAAGGTTTGGCGAAGGAAACAGAAGGCTTTTTATCACAGGACAAGAAATCAGCCCTCCACAACTTAACCGGCAGAAAAAGATTTTTTTGAAAAAATGCCTAAGCCCCGGGATCACAATTTCAGGAAAAATCTGACTTTTGGCAGATCACTCAAAAATGGTGCCAAAAGGTTGCAAATGCTCCCCTGAAAGGTTTGGCGGTCGAAACAGAAGGCGTTTTATCACAGGACAAGAAATCAGCCCCCCACAACTTAACCGGCAGAAAAAGATTTTTTTGAAAAAATCCCTAAGCCCCGAGGTCACAATTTCAACAAATGTCTGACTTTTGGCAGATCACTCAAAAATGGTGCCAAAAGGTTGCAAATGCTCCCCTGAAAGGTTTGGCGGTCGAAACAGAAGGCGTTTTATCACAGGACAAGAAATCAGCCCCCCACAACTTAACCGGCAGAAAAAGATTTTTTTGAAAAAATCCCTAAGCCCCGGGGTCACAATTTCAGCAAAAATCTGACTTTTGGCAGTTCACTCAAAAATGGTGCCAAAAGGTTGCAAATGCTCCCCTGAAAGGTTTGGCGGTCTAAACAGAAGGTGTTTTATCACAGGACAAGAAATCAGCCCCCCACAATTTAACCAGCAGAAAAAGATTTTTTTGAAAAACTGCCTAAGCCCCGGGGTCACAATTTCAGCAAAAGTCTGACTTTTGGCAGTTCACTCAAAAATGGTGCCAAACGGTTGCAAATGCTCCCCTGAAAGGTTTGGCGGTCTAAACAGAAGGCTTTTTATCACAGGACAAGAAATCAGCCCTCAACAACTTAACTGGCAGAAAAAGATTTTTTTGAAAAAATCCCAAAGCCCGGGGTCACAATTTCAGCAAAAGTCTGACTTTTGGCAGTTCATTCAAAAATGGTGCCAAAAGGTTGCAAATGTTCCCGTGAAAGGTTTGGCGGTCGAAACAGAAGGCTTTTTATCACAGGACAAGAAATCAGCCCTCAACAACTTAACCGGCAGAAATTTTTTCTTTTGAAAAAATCCCTAAGCCCCGGGGTCACAATTTCAGGAAAAATCTGACTTTTTGCAGATCACTCAAAAATGGTGCCAAAAGGTTGAAAATGCTCCCCTGAAAGGTTTGGTTGTCGAAACAGAAGGGCTTTTATCACAGGAAAAGAAATCAGCCCCCCACAACTTAACCGGCAGAAAAAGATTTTTTTGAAAAAATGCCTAAGCCCCGGGGTCACAATTTCAGTAAAAATCTGACTTTTGGCAGTTCACTCAAAAACGGTGCCAAAAGGTTGCAAATGCTCCCCTGAAAGGATTGGAGGTCTAAACAGAAGGCTTTTTATCATAGGAGAAGAAATCAGCCCTCCACAACTTAACCAGCAGAAAAAGATTTTTTTGAAAAAATGCCTAAGCCCCGGGGTCACAATTTCAGTAAAAATCTGACTTTTGGCAATTCACTCAAAAATGGTGCCAAACGGTTGCAAATGCTCCCCTGAAAGATTTGGTGGTCTAAACAGAATCATTTTTATCACAGGACAAGAAATCAGCCCCCCACAACTTAACCGGCAGAAAAAGATTTTTTTGAAAAAATGCCTAAGCCCCTGGGTCACAATTTCAGGAAAAATCTAACTTTTGGCAATTCACTCAAAAATCGTACCAAACGGTTGCAAATGCACCCCTGAAAGGTTTGGTGGTCTAAACAGAAGTCTTTTTATTACAGGACAAGAAATCAGCCCTCAACAACTTAACTGGCAGAAAAAGATTTTTTTGAAAAAATCCCAAAGCCCGGGGTCACAATTTCAGCAAAAGTCTGACTTTTGGCAGTTCATTCCAAAATGGTGCCAAAAGGTTGCAAATGCTCCCGTGAAAGGTTTGGCGGTCGAAACAAAAGGCTTTTTATCACAGGAAAAGAAATCAGCCCTCAAAAACTTCACCGGCAGAAATTTTTTCTTTTGAAAAAATCCCTAAGCCCCGGGGTCACAATTTCAGGAAAAATCTGACTTTTTGCAGTTCACTCAAAAATGGTGCCAAAAGGTTGCAAATGCTCCCCTGAAAGGATTGGCGGTCGAAACAGAAGGCATTTTATCATAGGAGAAGAAATCAGCCCTCCACAACTTAACCGATAGAAAAAGATTTTTTTGAAAAAATGCCTAAGCCCCGGGGTCACAATTTCAGGAAAAATCTGTCTTTTGGCAATTCACTCAAAAATGGTGCCAAACGGTTGCAAATGCTCCCCTGAAAAGTTTGGTGGTCTAAACAGAAGTCTTTTTATCACAGGACAATAAATCAACCCTCAACAACTTAACCGGCAGAAAAAGATTTTTTTGAAAAAATCCCTAAGCCCCGGGGTCACAATTTCACCAAAAGTCTGACTTTTGGCAGTTCTTTCAAGAATGCTGCCAGAAGGTTGCAATGCTCCCCTGAAAGGTTTGGCGGTCGAAACAGAAGGCTTTTTATCACAGGACAAGAAATCAGCCTTCAACAACTTAACCGGCAGAATTTTTTATTTTTTTTTGAAAAAATCCCTAAGCCCCGGGGTCACAATTTCAGGAAAAATCTGACTTTTGGCAGATCACTCAAAAATTGTGCCAAAAGGTTGGAAATGCTCCCCTGAAAGGTTTGGCGGTAGAAACAAAAGGCGTTTTATCACAGGACAAGAAATCAACCCCCCACAACTTAACGGGCAGAAAAAGATTTTTTTGAAAAAATCCCTAAGCCCCGGGGTCACAATTTCAGTAAAAATCTGACTTTTGGGAATTCACTCAAAAATGGTGCCAAACGGTTGCAAATGCTCCCCTGAAAGGTTTGGCGAAGGAAACAGAAGGCTTTTTATCACAGGACAAGAAATCAGCCCTCAACAACTTAACCGGCAGAAAAAGATTTTTTTGAAAAAATCCCTAAGCCCCGAGGTCACAATTTCAGCAAAAGTCTGACTTTTGGCAGTTCTTTCAAGAATGGTGCCAAAACGTTGCAATGCTCCCCTGAAAGGTTTGGCGGTCGAAACAGAAGGCTTTTTATCACAGGAGAATAAATCAGCCCCCCACAACTTAACCGTCAGAATTTTTTTTTAAAAAAAAAAATCCCTAAGCCCCGGGGTCACAATTTCAGGAAAAATCTGACTTTTGGCAGATCACTCAAAAATGGTGCCAAAAGCTTGGAAATGCTCCCCTGAAAGGTTTGGCGGTCGAAACAGAAGGCGTTTTATCACAGGACAAGAAATCAGCCCCCCACAACTTAACCGCAGAAAAAGATTTTTTTGAAAAAATCCCTAAGCCCCGGGGTCACAATTTCAGCAAAAATCTGACTTTTGGCAGTTCACTCAAAAATGGTGCCAAAAGGTTGCAAATGCTCCCCTGAAAGGTTTGGCGGTTGAAACAGAAGGCGTTTTATCACAGGACAAGAAATCAGCCCCCCACAACTTAACCGGCAGAAAAAGATTTTTTTGAAAAAATCCCTAAGCCCCGAGGTCACAATTTCAACAAATGTCTGACTTTTGGCAGATCACGCAAAAATGGTGCCAAAAGGTTGGAAATGCTCCCCTGAAAGGTTTGGCGGTCGAAACAGAAGGCGTTTTATCACAGGACAAGAAATCAGCCCTCAACAACTTAACCAGCAGAAAAAGATTTTTTTGAAAAAATCCCTAAGCCCCGGGGTCACAATTTCAGGAAAAATCTGACTTTTGGCAGATCACTCAAAAATGGTGCCAAACGGTTGTAAATGCTCCCCTGAAAGGTTTGGCGAAGGAAACAGAAGGCTTTTTATCACAGGACAAGAAATCAGCCCTCCATAACTTAACCGGCAGAAAATGATTTTTTTGAAAAAATGCCTAAGCCCCGGGATCACAATTTCAGGAAAAATCTGACTTTTGGCAGATCACTCAAAAATGGTGCCAAAAGGTTGCAAATGCTCCCCTGAAAGGTTTGGCGGTCGAAACAGAAGGCGTTCTATCACAGGACAAGAAATCAACCCCCCACAACTTAACGGGCAGAAAAAGATTTTTTTGAAAAAATCCCTAAGCCCCGGGGTCACAATTTCAGTAAAAATCTGACTTTTGGGAATTCACTCAAAAATGGTGCCAAACGGTTGCAAATGCTCCCCTGAAAGGTTTGGCGAAGGAAACAGAAGGCTTTTTATCACAGGACAAGAAATCAGCCCTCAACAACTTAACCGGCAGAAAAAGATTTTTTTGAAAAAATCCCTAAGCCCCGAGGTCACAATTTCAGCAAAAGTCTGACTTTTGGCAGTTCACTCAAAAATGGTGCCAAAACGTTGCAATGCTCCCCTGAAAGGTTTGGCGGTCGAAACAGAAGGCTTTTTATCACAGGAGAATAAATCAGCCCCCCACAACTTAACCGTCAGAATTTTTTTTTTAAAAAAAAAATCCCTAAGCCCCGGGGTCACAATTTCAGGAAAAATCTGACTTTTGGCAGATCACTCAAAAATGGTGCCAAAAGCTTGGAAATGCTCCCCTGAAAGGTTTGGCGGTCGAAACAGAAGGCGTTTTATCACAGGACAAGAAATCAGCCCCCCACAACTTAACCGGCAGAAAAAGATTTTTTTGAAAAAATCCCTAAGCCCCGGGGTCACAATTTCAGCAAAAATCTGACTTTTGGCAGTTCACTCAAAAATGGTGCCAAAAGGTTGCAAATGCTCCCCTGAAAGGTTTGGCGGTTGAAACAGAAGGCGTTTTATCACAGGACAAGAAATCAGCCCCCCACAATTTAACCAGCAGAAAAAGATTTTTTTGAAAAATGCCTAAGCCCCGGGGTCACAATCTCAGCAAAAGTCTGACTTTTGGCAGTTCACTCAAAAATGGTGCCAAAAGGTTGCAAATGCTCCCCTGAAAGGTTTGGCGAAGGAAACAGAAGGCTTTTTATCACAGGACAAGAAATCAGCCCTCCACAACTTAACCGGCAGAAAAAGATTTTTTTGAAAAAATCCCTAAGCCCCGAGGTCACAATTTCAACAAATGTCTGACTTTTGGCAGATCACGCAAAAATGGTGCCAAAAGGTTGGAAATGCTCCCCTGAAAGGTTTGGCGGTCGAAACAGAAGGCGTTTTATCACAGGACAAGAAATCAGCCCTCAACAACTTAACCGGCAGAAAAAGATTTTTTTGAAAAAATCCCTAAGCCCCGGGGTCACAATTTCAGGAAAAATCTGACTTTTGGCAGATCACTCAAAAATGGTGCCAAACGGTTGTAAATGCTCCCCTGAAAGGTTTGGCGAAGGAAACAGAAGGCTTTTTATCACAGGACAAGAAATCAGCCCTCCATAACTTAACCGGCAGAAAATGATTTTTTTGAAAAAATGCCTAAGCCCCGGGATCACAATTTCAGGAAAAATCTGACTTTTAGCAGATCACTCAAAAATGGTGCCAAAAGGTTGCAAATGCTCCCCTGAAAGGTTTGGCGGTCGAAACAGAAGGCGTTCTATCACAGGACAAGAAATCAGCCCCCCACAACTTAACCGGCAGAAAAAGATTTTTTTGAAAAAATCCCTAAGCCCCGGGGTCACAATTTCAGCAAAAATCTGACTTTTGGCAGTTCACTCAAAAATGGTGCCAAAAGGTTGCAAATGCTCCCCTGAAAGGTTTGGCGGTTGAAACAGAAGGCGTTTTATCACAGGACAAGAAATCAGCCCCCCACAATTTAACCAGCAGAAAAAGATTTTTTTGAAAAATGCCTAAGCCCCGGGGTCACAATCTCAGCAAAAGTCTGACTTTTGGCAGTTCACTCAAAAATGGTGCCAAAAGGTTGCAAATGCTCCCCTGAAAGGTTTGGCGAAGGAAACAGAAGGCTTTTTATCACAGGACAAGAAATCAGCCCTCCACAACTTAACCGGCAGAAAAAGATTTTTTTGAAAAAATCCCTAAGCCCCGAGGTCACAATTTCAACAAATGTCTGACTTTTGGCAGATCACGCAAAAATGGTGCCAAAAGGTTGGAAATGCTCCCCTGAAAGGTTTGGCGGTCGAAACAGAAGGCGTTTTATCACAGGACAAGAAATCAGCCCTCAACAACTTAACCGGCAGAAAAAGATTTTTTTGAAAAAATCCCTAAGCCCCGGGGTCACAATTTCAGGAAAAATCTGACTTTTGGCAGATCACTCAAAAATGGTGCCAAACGGTTGTAAATGCTCCCCTGAAAGGTTTGGCGAAGGAAACAGAAGGCTTTTTATCACAGGACAAGAAATCAGCCCTCCATAACTTAACCGGCAGAAAATGATTTTTTTGAAAAAATGCCTAAGCCCCGGGATCACAATTTCAGGAAAAATCTGACTTTTAGCAGATCACTCAAAAATGGTGCCAAAAGGTTGCAAATGCTCCCCTGAAAGGTTTGGCGGTCGAAACAGAAGGCGTTCTATCACAGGACAAGAAATCAGCCCCCCACAACTTAACCGGCAGAAAAAGATTTTTTTGAAAAAATCCCTAAGCCCCGGGGTCACAATTTCAGCAAAAATCTGACTTTTGGCAGTTCACTCAAAAATGGTGCCAAAAGGTTGCAAATGCTCCCCTGAAAGGTTTGGCGGTTGAAACAGAAGGCGTTTTATCACAGGACAAGAAATCAGCCCCCCACAATTTAACCAGCAGAAAAAGATTTTTTTGAAAAACTGCCTAAGCCCCGGGGTCACAATTTCAGCAAAAGTCTGACTTTTGGCAGTTCACTCAAAAATGGTGCCAAACGGTTGCAAATGCTCCCCTGAAAGGTTTGGCGGTCGAAACAGAAGGCTTTTTATCACAGGACAAGAAATCAGCCCTCAACAACTTAACTGGCAGAAAAAGATTTTTTTGAAAAAATCCCAAAGCCCGGGGTCACAATTTCAGGAAAAGTCTGACTTTTGGCAGTTCATTCAAAAATGGTGCCAAAAGGTTGCAAATGAAAGGTTTGGCGGTCGAAACAGAAGGCTTTTTATCACAGGACAAGAAATCAGCCCTCAACAACTTAACCGGCAGAAAAAGATTTTTTTGAAAAAATCCCTAAGCCCCGAGGTCACAATTTCAACAAATGTCTGACTTTTGGCAGATCACGCAAAAATGGTGCCAAAAGGTTGGAAATGCTCCCCTGAAAGGTTTGGCGGTCGAAACAGAAGGCGTTTTATCACAGGACAATAAATCAGCCCCCCACAACTTAACCGGCAGAAAAAGATTTTTTTGAAAAAATCCCTAAGCCCCGGGGTCACAATTTCAGGAAAAATCTGACTTTTGGCAGATCACTCAAAAATGGTGCCAAACGGTTGTAAATGCTCTCCTGAAAGGTTTGGCGGTCGAAACAGAAGGCGTTTTATCACAGGACAAGAAATCAGCCCTCAACAACTTAACCGGCAGATTTTTTTTTTTTGAAAAAATGCCTAAGCCCCGGGGTCACAATCTCAGCAAAAGTCTGACTTTTGGCAGTTCACTCAAAAATGGTGCCAAAAGGTTGCAAATGCTCCCCTGAAAGGTTTGGCGAAGGAAACAGAAGGCTTTTTATCACAGGACAAGAAATCAGCCCTCCACAACTTAACGGGCAGAAAAAGATTTTTTTGAAAAAATGCCTAAGCCCCGGGATCACAATTTCAGGAAAAATCTGACTTTTGGCAGATCACTCAAAAATGGTGCCAATAGGTTGCAAATGCTCCCCTGAAAGGTTTGGCGGTCGAAACAGAAGGCGTTTTATCACAGGACAAGAAATCAGCCCCCCACAACTTAACCGGCAGAAAAAGATTTTTTTGAAAAAATCCCTAAGCCCCGAGGTCACAATTTCAACAAATGTCTGACTTTTGGCAGATCACGCAAAAATGGTGCCAAAAGGTTGGAAATGCTCCCCTGAAAGGTTTGGCGGTCGAAACAGAAGGCGTTTTATCACAGGACAAGAAATCAGCCCTCAACAACTTAACCGGCAGAATTTTTTTTTTTGAAAAAATGCCTAAGCCCCGGGGTCACAATTTCAGCAAAAATCTGACTTTTTGCAGTTCACTCAAGAATGGTGCCAAAAGGTTGCAAATGCTCGCCTGAAAGGTTTGGCGAAGGAAACAGAAGGCTTTTTATCACAGGACAAGAAATCAGCCCTCCACAACTTAACCGGCAGAAAATGATTTTTTTGAAAAAATGCCTAAGCCCCGGGATCACAATTTCAGGAAAAATCTGACTTTTGGCAGATGACTCAAAAATGGTTCCAAAAGGTTGCAAATGCTCCCCTGAAAGGTTTGGCGGTCGAAACAGAAGGCGTTTTATCACAGGACAAGAAATCAGCCCCCCACAACTTAACCGGCAGAAAAAGATTTTTTTGAAAAAATCCCTAAGCCCCGGGGTCACAATTTCAGCAAAAATCTGACTTTTGGCAGTTCACTCAAAAATGGTGCCAAAAGGTTGCAAATGCTCCCCTGAAAGGTTTGGCGGTCGAAACAGAAGGCGTTTTATCACAGGACAAGAAATCAGCCCCCCACAATTTAACCAGCAGAAAAAGATTTTTTTGAAAAACTGCCTAAGCCCCGGGGTCACAATTTCAGCAAAAGTCTGACTTTTGGCAGTTCACTCAAAAATGGTGCCAAACGGTTGCAAATGCTCCCCTGAAAGGTTTGGCGGTCTAAACAGAAGGCTTTTTATCACAGGACAAGAAATCAGCCCTCAACAACTTAACTGGCAGAAAAAGATTTTTTTGAAAAAATCCCAAAGCCCGGGGTCACAATTTCAGCAAATGTCTGACTTTTGGCAGTTCATTCAAAAATGGTGCCAAAAGGTTGCAAATGTTCCCGTGAAAGGTTTGGCGGTCGAAACAGAAGGCTTTTTATCACAGGACAAGAAATCAGCCCTCAACAACTTAACCGGCAGAAATTTTTTCTTTTGAAAAAATCCCTAAGGCCCGGGGTCACAATTTCAGCAAAAATCTGACTTTTGGGAGTTCACTCAAAAATGGTGCCAAAAGGTTGCAAATGCTCCCCTGAAACGATTGGCGGTCGAAACAGAAGGCTTTTTATCATAGGAGAAGAAATCAGCCCTCCACAACTTAACCGGCAGAAAAAGATTTTTTTGAAAAAATGCCTAAGCCCCGGGGTCACAATTTCAGTAAAAATCTGACTTTTGGCAATTCACTCAAAAATGGTGCCAAAAGGTTGCAAATGCTCCCCTGAAAGGTTTGGCGAAGGAAACAGAAGGCTTTTTATCACAGGACAAGAAATCAGCCCTCCACAACTTAACGGGCAGAAAAAGATTTTTTTGAAAAAATGCCTAAGCCCCGGGATCACAATTTCAGGAAAAATCTGACTTTTGGCAGATCACTCAAAAATGGTGCCAACAGGTTGCAAATGCTCCCCTGAAAGGTTTGGCGGTCGAAACAGAAGGCGTTTTATCACAGGACAAGAAATCAGCCCCCCACAACTTAACCGGCAGAAAAAGATTTTTTTGAAAAAATCCCTAAGCCCCGAGGTCACAATTTCAACAAATGTCTGACTTTTGGCAGATCACGCAAAAATGGTGCCAAAAGGTTGGAAATGCTCCCCTGAAAGGTTTGGCGGTCGAAACAGAAGGCGTTTTATCACAGGACAAGAAATCAGCCCTCAACAACTTAACCGGCAGAATTTTTTTTTTTGAAAAAATGCCTAAGCCCCGGGGTCACAATTTCAGCAAAAATCTGACTTTTTGCAGTTCACTCAAGAATGGTGCCAAAAGGTTGCAAATGCTCGCCTGAAAGGTTTGGCGAAGGAAACAGAAGGCTTTTTATCACAGGACAAGAAATCAGCCCTCCACAACTTAACCGGCAGAAAATGATTTTTTTGAAAAAATGCCTAAGCCCCGGGATCACAATTTCAGGAAAAATCTGACTTTTGGCAGATCACTCAAAAATGGTTCCAAAAGGTTGCAAATGCTCCCCTGAAAGGTTTGGCGGTCGAAACAGAAGGCGTTTTATCACAGGACAAGAAATCAGCCCCCCACAACTTAACCGGCAGAAAAAGATTTTTTTGAAAAAATCCCTAAGCCCCGGGGTCACAATTTCAGCAAAAATCTGACTTTTGGCAGTTCACTCAAAAATGGTGCCAAAAGGTTGCAAATGCTCCCCTGAAAGGTTTGGCGGTCGAAACAGAAGGCGTTTTATCACAGGACAAGAAATCAGCCCCCCACAATTTAACCAGCAGAAAAAGATTTTTTTGAAAAACTGCCTAAGCCCCGGGGTCACAATTTCAGCAAAAGTCTGACTTTTGGCAGTTCACTCAAAAATGGTGCCAAACGGTTGCAAATGCTCCCCTGAAAGGTTTGGCGGTCTAAACAGAAGGCTTTTTATCACAGGACAAGAAATCAGCCCTCAACAACTTAACTGGCAGAAAAAGATTTTTTTGAAAAAATCCCAAAGCCCGGGGTCACAATTTCAGCAAAAGTCTGACTTTTGGCAGTTCATTCAAAAATGGTGCCAAAAGGTTGCAAATGTTCCCGTGAAAGGTTTGGCGGTCGAAACAGAAGGCTTTTTATCACAGGACAAGAAATCAGCCCTCAACAACTTAACCGGCAGAAATTTTTTCTTTTGAAAAAATCCCTAAGCCCCGGGGTCACAATTTCAGGAAAAATCTGACTTTTTGCAGATCACTCAAAAATGGTGCCAAAAGGTTGAAAATGCTCCCCTGAAAGGTTTGGTTGTCGAAACAGAAGGGCTTTTATCACAGGAAAAGAAATCAGCCCCCCACAACTTAACCGGCAGAAAAAGATTTTTTTGAAAAAATCCCTAAGGCCCGGGGTCACAATTTCAGCAAAAATCTGACTTTTGGCAGTTCACTCAAAAATGGTGCCAAACGGTTGCAAATGCTCCCCTGAAAGATTTGGTGGTCTAAACAGAATCATTTTTATCACAGGACAAGAAATCAGCCCTCCACAACTCAACCGGCAGAAAAAGATTTTTTTGAAAAAATGCCTAAGCCCCGAGATCACAATTTCAGGAAAAATCTGACTTTTGGCAGATCACTCAAAAATGGTGCCAAAAGGTTGCAAATGCTCCCGTGAAAGGTTTGGCGGTCGAAACAGAAGGCTTTTTATCACAGGACAAGAAATCAGCCCTCAACAACTTAACCGGCAGAAATTTTTTCTTTTGAAAAAATCCCTAAGGCCCGGGGTCACAATTTCAGCAAAAATCTGACTTTTGGGAGTTCACTCAAAAATGGTGCCAAAAGGTTGCAAATGCTCCCCTGAAACGATTGGCCGTCGAAACAGAAGGCTTTTTATCATAGGAGAAGAAATCAGCCCTCCACAACTTAACCGGCAGAAAAAGATTTTTTTGAAAAAATGCCTAAGCCCCGGGGTCACAATTTCAGTAAAAATCTGACTTTTGGGAATTCACTCAAAAATGGTGCCAAACGGTTGCAAATGCTCCCCTGAAAGGTTTGGCGAAGGAAACAGAAGGCTTTTTATCACAGGACAAGAAATTAGCCCTCAACAACTTAACCGGCAGAAAAAGATTTTTTTGAAAAAATCCCTAAGCCCCGGGGTCACAATTTCACCAAAAGTCTGACTTTTGGCAGTTCTTTCAAGAATGGTGCCAAAACGTTGCAATGCTCCCCTGAAAGGTTTGGCGGTCGAAACAGAAGGCTTTTTATCACAGGAGAATAAATCAGCCCCCCACAACTTAACCGTCAGAATTTTTTTTTTTTTTTTGAAAAAATCCCTAAGCCCCGGGGTCACAATTTCAGGAAAAATCTGACTTTTGGCAGATCACTCAAAAATGGTGCCAAAAGGTTGGAAATGCTCCCCTGAAAGGTTTGGCGGTCGAAACAGAAGGCATTTTATCACAGGACAAGAAATCAGCCCCCCACAACTTAACCGGCAGAATTTTTTTTTTTTTTTTGAAAAAATCCCTAAACCCCGGGGTCACAATTTCCACAAAAGTCTGACTTTTGGCAGTTCACTCAAAAATGGTGCCAAAAGGTTGCAAATGCTCCCCTGAAAGGTTTGGCGGTCGAAACAGAAGGCGTTTTATCACAGGACAAGAAATCAGCCCTCCACAACTTAACCGGCAGAAAAAGATTTTTTTGAAAAAATGCCTAAGTCCCGGGGTCACAATTTCAGGAAAAATCTGACTTTTGGCAATTCACTCAAAAATGGTGCCAATCGGTTGCAAATGCTCGCCTGAAAGGTTTGGCGGTCGAAACAGAAGGCTTTTTATCACAGGACAAGAAATCAACCCTCAACAACTTAACCGGCAGAATTTTTTTTGTTTGAAAAAATGCCTAAGCCCCGGGGTCACAATTTCAGGAAAAATGTGACTTTTGGCAGATCACTCAAAAATGGTGCCAAAAGGTTGCAAATGCTCCCCTGAAAGGTTTGGCGGTCGAAACAGAAGGCTTTTTATCACAGGACAAGAAATCAGCCCACACAACTTAACCGGCAGAATTTATTTTTTTTTGAAAAAATCCCTAAGCCCCGGGGTCACAATTTCAGGAAAAATCTGACTTTTGGCAATTCACTCAAAAATGGTGCCAAAAGGTTGGAAATGCTCCCCTGAAAGGTTTGGCGGTTGAAACAGAAGGCGTTTTATCACAGGACAAGAAATCAGCCCCCCACAACTTAACCGGCAGAAAAAGATTTTTTTGAAAAAATCCCTAAGCCCCGGGGTCACAATTTCAACAAAAGTCTGACTTTTGGCAGATCAGTCAAAAATGGTGCCAAAAGGTTGCAAATGCTCCCCTGAAAGGTTTGGCGGTCGAAACAGAAGGCGTTTTATCACAGGACAAGAAATCAGCCCTCCACAACTTAACCGGCAGAAAAAGATTTTTTTGAAAAAATCCCTAAGCCCCAGGGTCACAATTTCAGCAAAAGTCTGACTTTTGGCAGTTCACTCAAAAATGGTGCCAAAAGGTTGCAAATGCACCCCTGAAAGGATTGGCGGTCGAAACAGAAGGCTTTTTATCGCAGGACAAGAAATCAGCCCTCCACAACTTAACCGGCAGAAAAAGATTTTTTTGAAAAAATGCCTAAGTCCCGGGGTCACAATTTCAGGAAAAATCTGACTTTTGGCAATTCACTCAAAAATGGTGCCAATCGGTTGCAAATGCTCGCCTGAAAGGTTTGGCGGTCGAAACAGAAGGCTTTTTATCACAGGACAAGAAATCAGCCCTCAACAACTTAACCGGCAGAATTTTTTTTTTTGAAAAAATGCCTAAGCCCCGGGGTCACAATTTCAGGAAAAATCTGACTTTTGGCAGATCACTCAAAAATGGTGCCAAAAGGTTGCAAATGCTCCCCTGAAAGGTTTGGCGGTCGAAACAGAAGGCTTTTTATCACAGGACAAGAAATCAGCCCACACAACTTAACCGGCAGAATTTTTTTTTTTTTAAAAAAATCCCTAAGCCCCGGGGTCACAATTTCAGGAAAAATCTGACTTTTGGCAATTCACTCAAAAATGGTGCCAAAAGGTTGGAAATGCTCCCCTGAAAGGTTTGGCGGTTGAAACAGAAGGCGTTTTATCACAGGACAAGAAATCAGCCCCCCACAACTTAACCGGCAGAAAAAGATTTTTTTGAAAAAATCCCTAAGCCCCGGGGTCACAATTTCAGGAAAAATCTGACTTTTGGCAGATCAGTCAAAAATGGTGCCAAACGGTTGTAAATGCTCCCCTGAAAGGTTTGGCGGTCTAAACAGAAGTATTTTTTATCACAGGACAAGAAATCAGACCTCAACAACTTAACCAGCAGAAAAAGATTTTTTTGAAAAAATCCCTAAGCCCCGGGGTCACAATTTCAGGAAAAATCTGACTTTTGGGAATTGACTCAAAAATGGTGCCAAACGGTTGCAAATGCTCCCCTGAAAGGTTTGGCGAAGGAAACAGAAGGCTTTTTATCACAGGACAAGAAATCAGCCTTCAACAACTTAACCGGCAGAAAAAGATTTTTTTGAAAAAATCCCTAAGCCCCGGGGTCACAATTTCAGCAAAAGTCTGACTTTTGGCAGATCACTCAAAAATGGTGCCAAAACGTTGCAATGCTCCCCTGAAAGGTTTGGCGGTCGAAACAGAAGGGTTTTTATCACAGGAGAATAAATGAGCCCCCTACAACTTAACCGTCAGAATTTTTTTTTTTTTGAAAAAATCCCTAAGCCCCGGGGTCACAATTTCAGGAAAAATCTGACTTTTGGCAGATCACTCAAAAATGGTGCCAAAATGTTGGAAATGCTCCCCTGAAAGGTTTGGCGGTCGAAACAGAAGGCGTTTTATCACAGGACAAGAAATCAGCCCCCCACAACTTAACCGGCAGAAAAAGATTTTTTTGAAAAAATCCCTAAGCCCCGGGGTCACAATTTCAGGAAAAATCTGACTTTTGGCAGATCACTCAAAAATGGTGCCAAACGGTTGTAAATGCTCCCCTGAAAGGTTTGGCGGTCGAAACAGAAGGCGTTTTATCACAGGACAAGAAATCAGCCCTCCACAACTTAACCGGCAGAAAAAGATTTTTTTGAAAAAATCCCTAAGCCCCAGGGTCACAATTTCAACAAAAGTCTGACTTTTGGCAGTTCACTCAAAAATGGTGCCAAAAGGTTGCAAATGCACCCCTGAAAGGATTGGCGGTTGAAACAGAAGGCTTTTTATCGCAGGACAAGAAATCAGCCCTCCACAACTTAACCGGCAGAAAAAGATTTTTTTGAAAAAATGCCTAAGTCCCGGGGTCACAATTTCAGGAAAAATCTGACTTTTGGCAATTCACTCAAAAATGTTGCCAATCGGTTGCAAATGCTCGCCTGAAAGGTTTGGCGGTCGAAACAGAAGGCTTTTTATCACAGGACAAGAAATCAGCCCACACAACTTAACCGGCAGAATTTTTTTTTTTTTGAAAAAATCCCTAAGCCCCGGGGTCACAATTTCAGGAAAAATCTGACTTTTGGCAATTCACTCAAAAATGGTGCCAAAAGGTTGGAAATGCTCCCCTGAAAGGTTTGGCGGTTGAAACAGAAGGCGTTTTATCACAGGACAAGAAATCAGCCCCTCACAACTTAACCGGCAGAAAAAGATTTTTTTGAAAAAATCCCTAAGCCCCGGGGTCACAATTTCAGGAAAAATCTGACTTTTGGCAGATCAGTCAAAAATGGTGCCAAACGGTTGTAAATGCTCCCCTGAAAGGTTTGGCGGTCTAAACAGAAGTATTTTTTATCACAGGACAAGAAATCAGACCTCAACAACTTAACCAGCAGAAAAAGATTTTTTTGAAAAAATCCCTAAGCCCCGGGGTCACAATTTCAGCAAAAGTCTGACTTTTGGCAGATCACTCAAAAATGGTGCCAAAACGTTGCAATGCTCCCCTGAAAGGTTTGGCGGTCGAAACAGAAGGGTTTTTATCACAGGAGAATAAATGAGCCCCCTACAACTTAACCGTCAGAATTTATTTTTTTTTGAAAAAATCCCTAAGCCCCGGGGTCACGATTTCAGGAAAAATCTGACTTTTGGCAGATCACTCAAAAATGGTGCCAAAATGTTGGAAATGCTCCCCTGAAAGGTTTGGCGGTCGAAACAGAAGGCGTTTTATCACAGGACAAGAAATCAGCCCCCCACAACTTAACCGGCAGAAAAAGATTTTTTTGAAAAAATCCCTAAGCCCCGGGGTCACAATTTCAGGAAAAATCTGACTTTTGGCAGATCACTCAAAAATGGTGCCAAACGGTTGTAAATGCTCCCCTGAAAGGTTTGGCGGTCGAAACAGAAGGCGTTTTATCACAGGACAAGAAATCAGCCCTCAACAACTTAACCGGCAGAATTTTTTTTTTTGAAAAAATGCCTAAGCCCCGGGGTCACAATCTCAGCAAAAGTCTGACTTTTGGCAGTTCACTCAAAAATGGTGCCAAAAGGTTGCAAATGCTCCCCTGAAAGGTTTCGCGAAGGAAAAAAGAAGGCTTTTTATCACAGGACAAGAAATCAGCCCTCCACAACTTAACCGGCAGAAAAAGATTTTTTTGAAAAAATGCCTAAGCCCCGGGATCACAATTTCAGGAAAAATCTGACTTTTGGCAGATCACTCAAAAATGGTGCCAAAAGGTTGCAAATGCTCCCCTGAAAGGTTTGGAGGTCGAAACAGAAGGCGTTTTATCACAGGAGAATAAATCAGCCCCCCACAACTTAACCGTCACAATTTTTTTTTTTTTTGAAAAAATCCCTAAGCCCCGGGGTCACAATTTCAGTAAAAATCTGACTTTTGGGAATTCACTCAAAAATGGTGCCAAACGGTTGCAAATGCTCCCCTGAAAGGTTTGGTGTAGGAAACAGAAGGCTTTTTATCACAGGACAAGAAATCAGACCTCAACAACTTAACCGGCAGAAAAAGATTTTTTTGAAAAAATCCCTAAGCCCCGGGGTCACAATTTCAGCAAAAGTCTGACTTTTAGCAGTTCTTTCAAGAATGGTGCCAAAACGTTGCAATGCTCCCCTGAAAGGTTTGGCGGTCGAAACAGAAGGCTTTTTATCACAGGACAAGAAATCAGCCCTCAACAACTTAACCGGCAGAAAAAGATTTTTTTGAAAAAATCCCTAAACCCCGGGGTCAAAATTTCAACAAAAGTCTGACTTTTGGCAGTTCATTCAAAAATGGTGGCAAAAGGTTGCAAATGCTCCCCTGAAAGGTTTGGCGGTCGAAACAGAAGGCGTTTTATCACAGGACAAGAAATCAGCCCTCAACAACTTAACCGGCAGAAAAAGATTTTTTTGAAAAAATCCCTAAGCCCCGGGGTCACAATTTCAACAAAAGTCTGACTTTTGGCAGTTCACTCAAATACGGTGCCAAAAGGTTGCAAATGCACCCCTGAAAGGATTGGCGGTCGAAACAGAAGGCTTTTTATCACAGGACAAGAAATCAGCCCTCCACAACTTAACCGGCAGAAAAAGATTTTTTTTGAAAAAATGCCTAAGCCCCGGTATTACAATTTCAGGAAAAATCTGACTTTTGGCAGATCACTCAAAAATGGTGCCAAACGGTTGCAAATGCTCGCCTGAAAAGTTTGGTGGTCTAAACAGAAGTATTTTTATCACAGGACAAGAAATCAGGCCTCAACAACTTAACTGGCAGAAAAAGATTTTTTTGAAAAAATCCCTAAGCCCCGGGGTCACAATTTCAACAAAAGTCTGACTTTTGGGAATTCATTCAAAAATGGTGCCACACGGTTGTAAATGCTCCCCTGAAAGGTTTGGCGAAGGAAACAGAAGGCTTTTTATCACAGGACAAGAAATCAGCCCTCAACAACTTAACCAGCAGAAAAAGATTTTTTTGAAAATACCCCTAAGCCCCGGGGTCACAATTTCAGGAAAAATCTGACTTTTGGTAGATCAGTCAAAAATGGTGCCAAACGGTTGTAAATGCTCCCCTGAAAGGTTTGGCGGTCTAAACAGAAGTATTTTTTATCACAGGACAAGAAATCAGACCTCAACAACTTAACCAGCAGAAAAAGATTTTTTTGAAAAAACTCCTAAGCCCCGGGGTCACAATTTCAGTAAAAGTCTGACTTTTGGCAGTTCATTTAAAAACGATGCCAAAAGGTTGCAAATGCTCCCCTGAAAGGTTTGGCGGTCGAAACAGAAGGCGTTTTATCACAGGATAAGAAATCAGCCCTCAACAACTTAACCGGCAGAAAAAGATTTTTTTGAAAAAATGCCTAACCCCCGGGGTCACAATTTCAGCAAAAATCTGACTTTTGGCAGTTCTTTCAAGAATGGTGCCAAAAGGTTGCAATGATCCCCTGAAAGGTTTGGCGGTCGAAACAGAAGGCTTTTTATCACAGGACAAGAAATCAGCCCTCAACAACTTAACCGGCAGAAATTTTTTTTTTAAAAAAAAAAATCCCTAAGCCCCAGGGTCACAATTTCAGGAAAAATCTGACTTTTGGCAGATCACTCAAAAATGGTGCCAAGAGGTTGGAAATGCTCCCCTGAAAGGTTTGGCGGTCGAAACAGAAGGCGTTTTATCACAGGACAATAAATCAGCCCCCCACAACTTAACCGGCAGAAAAAGATTTTTTTGAAGAAATCCCTAAGCCCCGGGGTCACAATTTCAGTAAAAATCTGACTTTTGGCAGTTCATTCAAAAATGGTGCCAAAAGGTTGCAAATGCTCCCCTGAAAGGTTTGGCGGTCGAAACAGAAGGCGTTTTATCACAGGATAAGAAATCAGCCCTCAACAACTTAACCGGCAGAAAAAGATTTTTTTGAAAAAATGCCTAACCCCCGGGGTCACAATTTCAGCAAAAATCTGACTTTTGGCAGATCACTCAAAAATGGTGCCAAAAGGTTGCAAATGCTCCCCTGAAAGGTTTGGCGGTCGAAACAGAAGGCGTTTTATCACAGGACAAGATATCAGCCCCCCACAACTTAACCGGCAGAAAAAGATTTTTTTGAAAAAATCCCTAAGCCCCGGGGTCACAATTTCAGCAAAAGTCTCACTTTTGGCAGTTCTTGCAAGAATGGTGCCAAAAGGTTGCAATGCTCCCCTGAAAGGTTTGGCGGTCGAAACAGAAGGCGTTTTATCACAGGACAAGATATCAGCCCCCCACAACTTAACCGGCAGAAAAAGATTTTTTTGAAAAAATCCCTAAGCCCCGGGGTCACAATTTCAGTAAAAATCTGACTTTTGGCAGTTCATTCAAAAATGGTGCCAAAAGGTTGCAAATGCTCCCCTGAAAGGTTTGGCGGTCGAAACAGAAGGCGTTTTATCACAGGAGAATAAATCAGCCCCCCACAACTTAACCGTCCGAATTTTTTTTTTTTTTTGAAAAATTCCCTAATCCCCGGGGTCACAATTTCAGGAAAAATGTGACTTTTGGCAGATCACTCAAAAATGGTGCCAAAAGGTTGGAAATGCTCCCCTGAAAGGTTTGGCGGTCGAAACAGAAGGCGTTTTATCACAGGAGAATAAATCAGCCCTCAACAACTTAACCGGCAGAATTTTTTTAAAAAAAATAAATCCCTAAGCCCCGGGGTCACAATTTCAGCAAAAGTCTGACTTTTGGCAGTTCATTACAAAATGGTGCCAAAAGGTTGCAAATGCTCCCCTGAGAGGTTTGGCGGTCAAAACAGAAGGCTTTTTATCACAGGACAAGAAATCAGCCCTCAACAACTTAACCGGCAGAAAAAGATTTTTTTGAAAAAATCCCTAAGCCCCGGGGTCACAATTTCAGGAAAAATCTGACTTTTTGCAGATCAGTCAAAAATGGTCCCAAACGGTTGGAAATGCTCCCCTGAAAGGTTTGGTGGTCTAAACAGAAGTATTTTTTATCACAGGACAAGAAATCAGACCTCAACAACTTAACCAGCAGAAAAAGATTTTTTTGAAAAAACTCCTAAGCCCCGGGGTCACAATTTCAGTAAAAGTCTGACTTTTGGCAGTTCATTCAAAAATGGTGCCAAAAGGTTGCAAATGCTCCCCTGAAAGGTTGGGCGGTCGAAACAGAAGGCGTTTTATCACAGGACAATAAATCAGCCCTCAACAACTTAACCGGCAGAAAAAGATTTTTTTGAAGAAATCCCTAAGCCCCGGGGTCACAATTTCAGTAAAAATCTGACTTTTGGCAATTCACTCAAAAATGGTGCCAAACGGTTGCAAATGCTCCCCTGAAAGGTTTGGCGAAGGAAACAGAAGGCGTTTTATCACAGGACAATAAATCAGCCCCCCACAACTTAACCGGCAGAAAAAGATTTTTTTGAAGAAATCCCTAAGCCCCGGGGTCACAATTTCAGTAAAAATCTGACTTTTGGCAATTCACTCAAAAATGGTGCCAAACGGTTTCAAATGCTCCCCTGAAAGGTTTGGCGAAGGAAACAGAAGGCTTTTTATCACAGGACAAGAAATCAGCCCTCCACAACTTAACCGGTAGAAAAAGATTTTTTTGAAAAAATCCCTAAGCCCCGGGGTCACAATTTCAGGAAAAATCTGACTTTTGGCAGATCACTCAAAAATGGTGCCAAAAGGTTGGAAATGCTCCCCTGAAAGGTTTGGCGAAGGAAACAGAAGGCGTTTTATCACAGGACAAGAAATCAGCCCCCCACAACTTAACCGGCAGAAAAAGATTTTTTTGAAAAAATCCCTAAGCCCCGGGGTCACAATTTCAGGAAAAATCTGACTTTTGGCAGATCACTCAAAAATGGTGCCAAAAGGTTGGAAATGCTCCCCTGAAAGGTTTGGCGGTCGAAACAGAAGGCGTTTTATCACAGGACAATAAATCAGCCCCCCACAACTTAACCGGCAGAAAAAGATTTTTTTGAAGAAATCCCTAAGCCCCGGGGTCACAATTTCAGTAAAAATCTGACTTTTGGCAATTCACTCAAAAATGGTGCCAAACGGTTGCAAATGCTCCCCTGAAAGGTTTGGCGAAGGAAACAGAAGGCTTTTTATCACAGGACAAGAAATCAGCCCTCCACAACTTAACCGGCAGAAAAAGATTTTTTTGAAAAAATCCCTAAGCCCCGGGGTCACAATTTCAATAAAAGTCTGACTTTTGGCAGTTCATTCAAAAATGGTGCCAAAAGGTTGCAAATGCTCCCCTGAAAGGTTTGGCGAAGGAAACAGAAGGCGTTTTATCACAGGACAAGAAATCAGCCCCCCACAACTTAACCGGCAGAAAAAGATTTTTTTGAAAAAATCCCTAAGCCCCGGGGTCACAATTTCAGGAAAAATCTGACTTTTGGCAGATCACTCAAAAATGGTGCCAAAAGGTTGGAAATGCTCCCCTGAAAGGTTTGGCGGTCGAAACAGAAGGCGTTTTATCACAGGACAATAAATCAGCCCCCCACAACTTAACCGGCAGAAAAAGATTTTTTTGAAGAAATCCCTAAGCCCCGGGGTCACAAATTCAGTAAAAATCTGACTTTTGGCAATTCACTCAAAAATGGTGCCAAACGGTTGCAAATGCTCCCCTGAAAGGTTTGGCGAAGGAAACAGAAGGCTTTTTATCACAGGACAAGAAATCAGCCCCCCACAACTTAACCGGCAGAAAAAGATTTTTTTGAAAAAATCCCTAAGCCCCGGGGTCACAATTTCAGGAAAAATCTGACTTTTGGCAGATCGCTCAAAAATGGTGCCAAAAGGTTGGAAATACTCCCCTGAAAGGTTTGGCGGTCTAAACAGAAGGCGTTTTATCACAGGACAAGAAATCAGCCCCCCACAACTTAACCGGCAGAATTTTTTTTTTTTAAAAAAAAATCCCTAAGCCCTGGGGTCACAATTTCAGGAAAAATCTGACTTTTTGCAGATCACTCAAAAATGGTGCCAAGAGGTTGGAAATGCTCCCCTGAAAGGTTTGGCGGTCGAAACAGAAGGCGTTTTATCACAGGACAATAAATCAGCCCCCCACAACTTAACCGGCAGAAAAAGATTTTTTTGAAGAAATCCCTAAGCCCCGGGGTCACAATTTCAGTAAAAATCTGACTTTTGGCAGTTCATTCAAAAATGGTGCCAAAAGGTTGCAAATGCTCCCCTGAAAGGTTTGGCGGTCGAAACAGAAGGCGTTTTATCACAGGATAAGAAATCAGCCCTCAACAACTTAACCGGCAGAAAAAGATTTTTTTGAAAAAATGCCTAACCCCCGGGGTCACAATTTCAGCAAAAATCTGACTTTTGGCAGTTCTTTCAAGAATGGTGCCAAAAGGTTGCAATGATCCCCTGAAAGGTTTGGCGGTCGAAACAGAAGGCTTTTTATCACAGGACAAGAAATCAGCCCTCAACAACTTAACCGGCAGAAATTTTTTTTTTTAAAAAAAATTCCCTAAGCCCCGGGGTCACAATTTCAGGAAAAATCTGACTTTTGGCAGATCACTCAAAAATGGTGCCAAAAGGTTGGAAATGCTCCCCTGAAAGGTTTGGCGGTCGAAACAGAAGGCGTTTTATCACAGGACAATAAATCAGCCCCCCACAACTTAACCGGCAGAAAAAGATTTTTTTTAAGAAATCCCTAAGCCCCGGGGTCACAATTTCAGTAAAAATCTGACTTTTGGCAGTTCATTCAAAAATGGTGCCAAAAGGTTGCAAATGCTCCCCTGAAAGGTTTGGCGGTCGAAACAGAAGGCGTTTTATCACAGGAGAATAAATCAGCCCCCCACAACTTAACCGTCCGAATTTTTTTTTTTTTTTGAAAAATTCCCTAATCCCCGGGGTCACAATTTCAGGAAAAATGTGACTTTTGGCAGATCACTCAAAAATGGTGCCAAAAGGTTGGAAATGCTCCCCTGAAAGGTTTGGCGGTCGAAACAGAAGGCGTTTTATCACAGGAGAATAAATCAGCCCTCAACAACTTAACCGGCAGAATTTTTTTAAAAAAAAAAATCCCTAAGCCCCGGGGTCACAATTTCAGCAAAAGTCTGACTTTTGGCAGTTCATTACAAAATGGTGCCAAAAGGTTGCAAATGCTCCCCTGAGAGGTTTGGCGGTCAAAACAGAAGGCTTTTTATCACAGGACAAGAAATCAGCCCTCAACAACTTAACCGGCAGAAAAAGATTTTTTTGAAAAAATCCCTAAGCCCCGGGGTCACAATTTCAGGAAAAATCTGACTTTTTGCAGATCAGTCAAAAATGGTCCCAAACGGTTGGAAATGCTCCCCTGAAAGGTTTGGTGGTCTAAACAGAAGTATTTTTTATCACAGGACAAGAAATCAGACCTCAACAACTTAACCAGCAGAAAAAGATTTTTTTGAAAAAACTCCTAAGCCCCGGGGTCACAATTTCAGTAAAAGTCTGACTTTTGGCAGTTCATTCAAAAATGGTGCCAAAAGGTTGCAAATGCTCCCCTGAAAGGTTGGGCGGTCGAAACAGAAGGCGTTTTATCACAGGACAATAAATCAGCCCTCAACAACTTAACCGGCAGAAAAAGATTTTTTTGAAGAAATCCCTAAGCCCCGGGGTCACAATTTCAGTAAAAATCTGACTTTTGGCAATTCACTCAAAAATGGTGCCAAACGGTTGCAAATTCTCCCCTGAAAGGTTTGGCGAAGGAAACAGAAGGCGTTTTATCACAGGACAATAAATCAGCCCCCCACAACTTAACCGACAGAAAAAGATTTTTTTGAAGAAATCCCTAAGCCCCGGGGTCACAATTTCAGTAAAAATCTGACTTTTGGCAATTCACTCAAAAATGGTGCCAAACGGTTTCAAATGCTCCCCTGAAAGGTTTGGCGAAGGAAACAGAAGGCTTTTTATCACAGGACAAGAAATCAGCCCTCCACAACTTAACCGGTAGAAAAAGATTTTTTTGAAAAAATCCCTAAGCCCCGGGGTCACAATTTCAGGAAAAATCTGACTTTTGGCAGATCACTCAAAAATGGTGCCAAAAGGTTG
The DNA here is from genome assembly GCF_964106645.2 of Podarcis pityusensis. Classification (NCBI taxonomy): domain Eukaryota; kingdom Metazoa; phylum Chordata; class Lepidosauria; order Squamata; family Lacertidae; genus Podarcis; species Podarcis pityusensis. The sequence continues at coordinate 11,725,108 of NC_138026.1, forward strand.
GAAATGCTCCCCTGAAAGGTTTGGCGAAGGAAACAGAAGGCGTTTTATCACAGGACAAGAAATCAGCCCCCCACAACTTAACCGGTAGAAAAAGATTTTTTTGAAAAAATCCCTAAGCCCCGGGGTCACAATTTCAGGAAAAATCTGACTTTTGGCAGATCACTCAAAAATGGTGCCAAAAGGTTGGAAATGCTCCCCTGAAAGGTTTGGCGGTCGAAACAGAAGGCGTTTTATCACAGGACAATAAATCAGCCCCCCACAACTTAACCGGCAGAAAAAGATTTTTTTGAAGAAATCCCTAAGCCCCGGGGTCACAATTTCAGTAAAAATCTGACTTTTGGCAATTCACTCAAAAATGGTGCCAAACGGTTGCAAATGCTCCCCTGAAAGGTTTGGCGAAGGAAACAGAAGGCTTTTTATCACAGGACAAGAAATCAGCCCTCCACAACTTAACCGGCAGAAAAAGATTTTTTTGAAAAAATCCCTAAGCCCCGGGGTCACAATTTCAATAAAAGTCTGACTTTTGGCAGTTCATTCAAAAATGGTGCCAAAAGGTTGCAAATGCTCCCCTGAAAGGTTTGGCGAAGGAAACAGAAGGCGTTTTATCACAGGACAAGAAATCAGCCCCCCACAACTTAACCGGCAGAAAAAGATTTTTTTGAAAAAATCCCTAAGCCCCGGGGTCACAATTTCAGGAAAAATCTGACTTTTGGCAGATCACTCAAAAATGGTGCCAAAAGGTTGGAAATGCTCCCCTGAAAGGTTTGGCGGTCGAAACAGAAGGCGTTTTATCACAGGACAATAAATCAGCCCCCCACAACTTAACCGGCAGAAAAAGATTTTTTTGAAGAAATCCCTAAGCCCCGGGGTCACAAATTCAGTAAAAATCTGACTTTTGGCAATTCACTCAAAAATGGTGCCAAACGGTTGCAAATGCTCCCCTGAAAGGTTTGGCGAAGGAAACAGAAGGCTTTTTATCACAGGACAAGAAATCAGCCCTCCACAACTTAACCGGCAGAAAAAGATTTTTTTGAAAAAATCCCTAAGCCCCGGGGTCACAATTTCAACAAAAGTCTGACTTTTGGCAGTTCATTCAAAAATGGTGCCAAAAGGTTGCAAATGCTCCCCTGAAAGGTTTGGCGGTCGAAACAGAAGGCGTTTTATCACAGGACAATAAATCAGCCCCCCACAAGTTAACCGGCAGAAAAAGATTTTTTTGAAAAAATCCCTAAGCCCCGGGGTCACAATTTCAGTAAAAATCTGACTTTTGGCAATTCACTCAAAAATGGTGCCAAACGGTTGCAAATGCTCCCCTGAAAGGTTTGGCGAAGGAAACAGAAGGCTTTTTATCACAGGACAAGAAATCAGCCCTCCACAACTTAACCGGCAGAAAAAGATTTTTTTGAAAAAATCCCTAAGCCCCGGGGTCACAATTTCAACAAAAGTCTGACTTTTGGCAGTTCATTCAAAAATGGTGCCAAAAGGTTGCAAATGCTCCCCTGAAAGGTTTGGCGGTCGAAACAGAAGGCGTTTTATCACAGGACAATAAATCAGCCCCCCACAACTTAACCGGCAGAAAAAGATTTTTTTGAAGAAATCCCTAAGCCCCGGGGTCACAATTTCAGTAAAAATCTGACTTTTGGCAATTCACTCAAAAATGGTGCCAAACGGTTGCAAATGCTCCCCTGAAAGGTTTGGCGAAGGATACAGAAGGCTTTTTATCACAGGACAAGATATCAGCACCGCACAACTTAACCGGCAGAAAAAGATTTTTTTGACAAAAACCCTAAGCCCCGGGGTCAAAATTTCAGCAAAAGTCTGACTTTTGGCAGTTCTTTCAAGAATGGTGCCAAAAGGTTGCAATGCTCCCCTGAAAGGTTTGGCGGTCGAAACAGAAGGCTTTTTATCACAGGACAAGAAATCAGCCCTCCACAACTTGACCGCAGAAAAAGATTTTTTTGAAAAAATCCCTAAGCCCCGGGGTCACAATTTCAACAAAAGTCTGACTTTTGGCAGTTCATTCAAAAATGGTGCCAAAAGGTTGCAAATGCTCACCTGAAAGGTTTGGCGGTCTAAACAGAAGTATTTTTTATCACAGGACAAGAAATCAGACCTCAACAACTTAACCAGCAGAAAAAGATTTTTTTGAAAAAACTCCTAAGCCCAGGGGTCACAATTTCAGTAAAAGTCTGACTTTTGGCAGTTCATTTAAAAATGGTGCCAAAAGGTTGCAAATGCTCCCCTGTAAGGTTTGGCGGTCGAAACAGAAGGCATTTTATCACAGGACAATAAATCAGCCCTCAACAACTTAACCGGCAGAAAAAGATTTTTTTGAAAAAATCCCTAAGCCCCGGGGTCACAATTTCAGCAAAAATCTGACTTTTGGCAGATCACTCAAAAATGGTGCCAAAAGGTTGCAAATGCTCCCCTGAAAGGTTTGGCGGTCGAAACAGAAGGCGTTTTATCACAGGACAAGATATCAGCCCCCCACAACTTAACCGGCAGAAAAAATTTTTTTTGAAAAAATCCCTAAGCCCCGGGGTCACAATTTCAGCAAAAGTCTCACTTTTGGCAATTCTTGCAAGAATGGTGCCAAAAGGTTGCAATGCTCCCCTGAAAGGTTTGGCGGTCGAAACAGAAGGCTTTTTATCACAGGACAAGAAATCAGCCCTCAACAACTTAACCGGCAGAAAAAGATTTTTTTGAAAAAATCCCTAAGTCCCGGGGTCACAATTTTAGCAAAAGTCTGACTTTTGGCAGTTCTTTCAAGAATGGTGCCAAAAGGTTGGAAATGCTCCCCTGAAAGGTTTGGCGGTCGAAACAGAAGGCGTTTTATCACAGGACAAGAAATCAGCCCCCCACAACTTAACCGGCAGAAAAAGATTTTTTTGAAGAAATCCCTAAGCCCCGGGGTCACAATTTCAGTAAAAATCTGACTTTTGGCAATTGACTCAAAAATGGTGCCAAACGGTTGCAAATGCTCCCCTGAAAGGTTTGGCGAAGGAAACAGAAGGCTTTTTATCACAGGACAAGAAATCAGCCCCCCACAACTTAACCGGCAGAAAAAGATTTTTTTGAAAAAATCCCTAAGCCCCGGGGTCACAATTTCAGGAAAAATCTGACTTTTGGGAATTCACTCAAAAATGGTGCCAAACGGTTGCAAATGCTCCCCTGAAAGGTTTGGCGAAGGAAACAGAAGGCTTTTTATCACAGGACAAGAAATCAGCCCTCCACAACTTAACCGGCAGAAAAAGATTTTTTTGAAAAAATCCCTAAGCCCCGGGGTCACAATTTCAACAAAAGTCTGACTTTTGGCAGTTCATTCAAAAATGGTGCCAAAAGGTTGCAAATGCTCCCCTGAAAGGTTTGGCGGTCGAAACAGAAGGCGTTTTATCACAGGACAAGAAATCAGCCCCCCACAACTTAACCGGCAGAAAAAGATTTTTTTGAAAAAATCCCTAAGCCCCGGGGTCACAATTTCAGGAAAAATCTGACTTTTGGCAGATCACTCAAAAATGGTGCCAAAAGGTTGGAAATGCTCCCCTGAAAGGTTTGGCGGTCGAAACAGAAGGCGTTTTATCACAGGACAATAAATCAGCCCCCCACAACTTAACCGGCAGAAAAAGATTTTTTTGAAGAAATCCCTAAGCCCCGGGGTCACAATTTCAGTAAAAATCTGACTTTTGGCAATTCACTCAAAAATGGTGCCAAACGGTTGCAAATGCTCCCCTGAAAGGTTTGGCGAAGGAAACAGAAGGCTTTTTATCACAGGACAAGAAATCAGCCCTCCACAACTTAACCGGCAGAAAAAGATTTTTTTGAAAAAATCCCTAAGCCCCGGGGTCACAATTTCAACAAAAGTCTGACTTTTGGCAATTCACTCAAAAATGGTGCCAAACGGTTGCAAATGCTCCCCTGAAAGGTTTGGCGAAGGAAACAGAAGGCTTTTTATCACAGGACAAGAAATCAGCCCTCCACAACTTAACCGGCAGAAAAAGATTTTTTTGAAAAAATCCCTAAGCCCCGGGGTCACAATTTCAACAAAAGTCTGACTTTTGCAAGTTCATTCAAAAATGGTGCCAAAAGGTTGCAAATGCTCCCCTGAAAGGTTTGGCGGTCGAAACAGAAGGCGTTTTATCACAGGACAATAAATCAGCCCCCCACAACTTAACCGGCAGAAAAAGATTTTTTTGAAAAAATCCCTAAGCCCCGGGGTCACAATTTCAGTAAAAATCTGACTTTTGGCAATTCACTCAAAAATGGTGCCAAACGGTTGCAAATGCTCCCCTGAAAGGTTTGGCGAAGGAAACAGAAGGCTTTTTATCACAGGACAAGAAATCAGCCCTCCACAACTTAACCGGCAGAAAAAGATTTTTTTGAAAAAATCCCTAAGCCCCGGGGTCACAATTTCAACAAAAGTCTGACTTTTGGCAGTTCATTCAAAAATGGTGCCAAAAGGTTGCAAATGCTCCCCTGAAAGGTTTGGCGGTCGAAACAGAAGGCGTTTTATCACAGGACAATAAATCAGCCCCCCACAACTTAACCGGCAGAAAAAGATTTTTTTGAAGAAATCCCTAAGCCCCGGGGTCACAATTTCAGTAAAAATCTGACTTTTGGCAATTCACTCAAAAATGGTGCCAAACGGTTGCAAATGCTCCCCTGAAAGGTTTGGCGAAGGAAACAGAAGGCTTTTTATCACAGGACAAGAAATCAGCCCTCCACAACTTAACCGGCAGAAAAAGATTTTTTTGAAAAAATCCCTAAGCCCCGGGGTCACAATTTCAGGAAAAATCTGACTTTTGGCAGATCAGTCAAAAATGGTGCCAAAAGGTTGCAAATGCTCCCCTGAAAGGTTTGGCGGTCGAAACAGAAGGCGTTTTATCACAGAACAAGATATCAGCCCCCCACAACTTAACCGGCAGAAAAAGATTTTTTTGACAAAAACCCTAAGCCCCGGGGTCAAAATTTCAGCAAAAGTCTGCCTTTTGGCAGTTCTTTCAAAAATGGTGCCAAAAGGTTGCAAATGCTCCCCTGAAAGGTTTGGCGGTCGAAACAGAAGGCGTTTTATCACAGGACAATAAATCAGCCCCCCACAACTTAACCGGCAGAAAAAGATTTTTTTGAAAAAATCCCTAAGCCCCGGGGTCACAATTTCAGTAAAAATCTGACTTTTGGCAATTCACTCAAAAATGGTGCCAAACGGTTGCAAATGCTCCCCTGAAAGGTTTGGCGAAGGAAACAGAAGGCTTTTTATCACAGGACAAGAAATCAGCCCTCCACAACTTAACCGGCAGAAAAAGATTTTTTTGAAAAAATCACTAAGCCCCGGGGTCACAATTTCAACAAAAGTCTGACTTTTGGCAGTTCATTCAAAAATGGTGCCAAAAGGTTGCAAATGCTCCCCTGAAAGGTTTGGCGGTCGAAACAGAAGGCGTTTTATCACAGGACAATAAATCAGCCCCCCACAACTTAACCGGCAGAAAAAGATTTTTTTGAAGAAATCCCTAAGCCCCGGGGTCACAATTTCAGTAAAAATCTGACTTTTGGCAATTCACTCAAAAATGGTGCCAAACGGTTGCAAATGCTCCCCTGAAAGGTTTGGCGAAGGAAACAGAAGGCTTTTTATCACAGGACAAGAAATCAGCCCTCCACAACTTAACCGGCAGAAAAAGATTTTTTTGAAAAAATCCCTAAGCCCCGGGGTCACAATTTCAGGAAAAATCTGACTTTTGGCAGATCAGTCAAAAATGGTGCCAAAAGGTTGCAAATGCTCCCCTGAAAGGTTTGGCGGTCGAAACAGAAGGCGTTTTATCACAGAACAAGATATCAGCCCCCCACAACTTAACCGGCAGAAAAAGATTTTTTTGACAAAAACCCTAAGCCCCGGGGTCAAAATTTCAGCAAAAGTCTGCCTTTTGGCAGTTCTTTCAAGAATGGTGCCAAAAGGTTGCAATGCTCCCCTGAAAGGTTTGGCGGTCGAAACAGAAGGCTTTTTATCACAGGACAAGAAATCAGCCCTCCACAACTTGACCGGCAGAAAAAGATTTTTTTGAAAAAATCCCTAAGCCCCGGGGTCACAATTTCAGGAAAAATCTGACTTTTGGGAATTCACTCAAAAATGGTGCCACACGGTTGCAAATGCTCCCCTGAAAGGTTTGGCGAAGGAAACAGAAGGCTTTTTATCACAGGACAAGAAATCAGCCCTCCACAACTTAACCGGCAGAAAAAGATTTTTTTGAAAAAATCCCTAAGCCCCGGGGTCACAATTTCAGGAAAAATCTGACTTTTGGCAGATCAGTCAAAAATGGTGCCAAACGGTTGTAAATGCTCCCCTGAAAGGTTTGGCGGTCTAAACAGAAGTATTGTTTATCACAGGACAAGAAATCAGACCTCAACAACTTAACCAGCAGAAAAAGATTTTTTTGAAAAAACTCCTAAGCCCAGGGGTCACAATTTCAGTAAAAGTCTGACTTTTGGCAGTTCATTTAAAAATGGTGCCAAAAGGTTGCAAATGCTCCCCTGTAAGGTTTGGCGGTCGAAACAGAAGGCGTTTTATCACAGGACAAGAAATCAGCCCTCAACAACTTAACCGGCAGAAAAAGATTTTTTTGAAAAAATCCCTAAGCCCCGGGGTCACAATTTCAGTAAAAGTCACACTTTTGGCAATTCTTGCAAGAATGGTGCCAAAAGGTTGCAATGCTCCCCTGAAAGGTTTGGCGGTCGAAACAGAAGGCTTTTTATCACAGGACAAGAAATCAGCCCTCAACAACTTAATCGGCAGAATTTTTTTTTTTTTTTTTTAAATCCCTAAGCCCCGGGATCACAATTTCAGGAAAAATCTGACTTTTGGCAGATCACTCAAAAATAGTGCCAAAAGGTTGGAAATGCTCACCTGAAAGGTTTGGCGGTCGAAACAGAAGGCGTTTTATCACAGGACAAGAAATCAGCCCCCCACAACTTAACCGGCAGAAAAAGATTTTTTTGAAAAAATCCCTAAGCCCCGGGGTCACAATTTCAACAAAAGTCTGACTTTTGGCAGTTCATTCAAAAATGGTGCCAAAAGGTTGCAAATGCTCCACTGAAAGGTTTGGCGAAGGAAACAGAAGGCTTTTTATCACAGGACAAGAAATCAGCCCCCCACAACTTAACCGGCAGAAAAAGATTTTTTTGAAAAAATCCCTAAGCCCCGGGGTCACAATTTCAGGAAAAATCTTACTTTTGGGAATTCACTCAAAAATGGTGCCACATGGTTGCAAATGCTCCCCTGAAAGGTTTGGCGAAGGAAACAGAAGGCTTTTTATCACAGGACAAGAAATCAGCCCTCAACAATTTAACCGGCAGAAAAAGATTTTTTTGAAAAAATCCCTAAGCCCCGGGGTCACAATTTCAGGAAAAATCTGACTTTTGGCAGATCAGTCAAAAATGGTGCCAAACGGTTGTAAATGCTCCCCTGAAAGGTTTGGAGGTCTAAACAGAAGTATTTTTTGTCACAGGACAAGAAATCAGACCTCAACAACTTAAGCAGCAGAAAAAGATTTTTTTGAAAAAACTCCTAAGCCCAGGGGTCACAATTTCAGTAAAAGTCTGACTATTGGCAATTCATTTAAAAATGGTGCCAAAAGGTTGCAAATGCTGCCCTGAAAGGTTTGGCGGTCGAAACAGAAGGCGTTTTATCACAGGACAATAAATCAGCCCTCAACAACTTAACCGGCAGAAAAAGATTTTTTTGAAAAAATCCCTAAGCCCCGGGGTCACAATTTCAGCAAAAATCTGACTTTTGGCAGATCACTCAAAAATGGTGCCAAAAGGTTGCAAATGCTCCCCTGAAAGGTTTGGCGGTCGAAACAGAAGGCGTTTTATCACAGGACAAGATATCAGCCCCCCACAACTTAACCGGCAGAAAAAGATTTTTTTGAAAAAATCCCTAAGCCCCGGGGTCACAATTTCAGCAAAAGTCTCACTTTTGGCAGTTCTTGCAAGAATGGTGCCAAAAGGTTGCAATGCTCCCCTGAAAGGTTTGGCGGTCGAAACAGAAGGCGTTTTATCACAGGACAAGATATCAGCCCCCCACAACTTAACCGGCAGAAAAAGATTTTTTTGAAAAAATCCCTAAGCCCCGGGGTCACAATTTCAGGAAAAATCTGACTTTTGGCAGATCACTCAAAAATGTTGCCAAAAGGTTGGAAATGCTCCCCTGAAAGGTTTGGCGGTCGAAACAGAAGGCGTTTTATCACAGGACAATAAATCAGCCCCCCACAACTTAACCGGCAGAAAAAGATTTTTTTGAAGAAATCCCTAAGCCCCGGGGTCACAATTTCAGTAAAAATCTGACTTTTGGCAATTCACTCAAAAATGGTGCCAAACGGTTGCAAATGCTCCCCTGAAAGGTTTGGCGAAGGAAACAGAAGGCTTTTTATCACAGGACAAGAAATCAGCCCTCCACAACTTAAATCGCAGAAAAAGATTTTTTTGACAAAATCCCTAAGCCCCGGGGTCACAATTTCAACAAAAGTCTGACTTTTGGCAGTTCATTCAAAAATGGTGCCAAAAGGTTGCAAAGGCTCCCCTGAAAGGTTTGGCGGTCGAAACAGATGGCGTTTTATCACAGGAGAATAAATCAGCCCCCCACAACTTAACCGTCCAATTTTTTTTTTTTTTTTGAAAAATTCCCTAATCCCCGGGGTCACAATTTCAGGAAAAATGTGACTTTTGGCAGATCGCTCAAAAATGGTGCCAAAAGGTTGGAAATACTCCCCTGAAAGGTTTGGCGGTCGAAACAGAAGGCGTTTTATCACAGGACAAGAAATCAGCCCCCCACAACTTAACCGGCAGAATTTTTTTTTTTTTAAAAAAAATCCCTAAGCCCTGGGGTCACAATTTCAGGAAAAATCTGACGTTTGGCAGATCACTCAAAAATGGTGCCAAAAGGTTGGAAATGCTCCCCTGAAAGGTTTGGCGGTCGAAACAGAAGGCGTTTTATCACAGGACAAGAAATCAGCCCCCCACAACTTAACCGGCAGAAAAAGATTTTTTTGAAAAAATCCCTAAGCCCCGGGGTCACAATTTCAGTAAAAGTCTCACTTTTGGCAATTCTTGCAAGAATGGTGCCAAAAGGTTGCAATGCTCCCCTGAAAGGTTTGGCGGTCGAAACAGAAGGCTTTTTATCACAGGACAAGAAATCAGCCCTCAACAACTTAATCGGCAGAATTTTTTTTTTTTTTTTTTAAATCCCTAAGCCCCGGGATCACAATTTCAGGAAAAATCTGACTTTTGGCAGATCACTCAAAAATAGTGCCAAAAGGTTGGAAATGCTCACCTGAAAGGTTTGGCGGTCGAAACAGAAGGCGTTTTATCACAGGACAAGAAATCAGCCCCCCACAACTTAACCGGCAGAAAAAGATTTTTTTGAAAAAATCCCTAAGCCCCGGGGTCACAATTTCAACAAAAGTCTGACTTTTGGCAGTTCATTCAAAAATGGTGCCAAAAGGTTGCAAATGCTCCACTGAAAGGTTTGGCGAAGGAAACAGAAGGCTTTTTATCACAGGACAAGAAATCAGCCCCCCACAACTTAACCGGCAGAAAAAGATTTTTTTGAAAAAATCCCTAAGCCCCGGGGTCACAATTTCAGGAAAAATCTTACTTTTGGGAATTCACTCAAAAATGGTGCCACATGGTTGCAAATGCTCCCCTGAAAGGTTTGGCGAAGGAAACAGAAGGCTTTTTATCACAGGACAAGAAATCAGCCCTCAACAATTTAACCGGCAGAAAAAGATTTTTTTGAAAAAATCCCTAAGCCCCGGGGTCACAATTTCAGGAAAAATCTGACTTTTGGCAGATCAGTCAAAAATGGTGCCAAACGGTTGTAAATGCTCCCCTGAAAGGTTTGGAGGTCTAAACAGAAGTATTTTTTGTCACAGGACAAGAAATCAGACCTCAACAACTTAAGCAGCAGAAAAAGATTTTTTTGAAAAAACTCCTAAGCCCAGGGGTCACAATTTCAGTAAAAGTCTGACTATTGGCAATTCATTTAAAAATGGTGCCAAAAGGTTGCAAATGCTGCCCTGAAAGGTTTGGCGGTCGAAACAGAAGGCGTTTTATCACAGGACAATAAATCAGCCCTCAACAACTTAACCGGCAGAAAAAGATTTTTTTGAAAAAATCCCTAAGCCCCGGGGTCACAATTTCAGCAAAAATCTGACTTTTGGCAGATCACTCAAAAATGGTGCCAAAAGGTTGCAAATGCTCCCCTGAAAGGTTTGGCGGTCGAAACAGAAGGCGTTTTATCACAGGACAAGATATCAGCCCCCCACAACTTAACCGGCAGAAAAAGATTTTTTTGAAAAAATCCCTAAGCCCCGGGGTCACAATTTCAGCAAAAGTCTCACTTTTGGCAGTTCTTGCAAGAATGGTGCCAAAAGGTTGCAATGCTCCCCTGAAAGGTTTGGCGGTCGAAACAGAAGGCGTTTTATCACAGGACAAGATATCAGCCCCCCACAACTTAACCGGCAGAAAAAGATTTTTTTGAAAAAATCCCTAAGCCCCGGGGTCACAATTTCAGGAAAAATCTGACTTTTGGCAGATCACTCAAAAATGTTGCCAAAAGGTTGGAAATGCTCCCCTGAAAGGTTTGGCGGTCGAAACAGAAGGCGTTTTATCACAGGACAATAAATCAGCCCCCCACAACTTAACCGGCAGAAAAAGATTTTTTTGAAGAAATCCCTAAGCCCCGGGGTCACAATTTCAGTAAAAATCTGACTTTTGGCAATTCACTCAAAAATGGTGCCAAACGGTTGCAAATGCTCCCCTGAAAGGTTTGGCGAAGGAAACAGAAGGCTTTTTATCACAGGACAAGAAATCAGCCCTCCACAACTTAAATCGCAGAAAAAGATTTTTTTGACAAAATCCCTAAGCCCCGGGGTCACAATTTCAACAAAAGTCTGACTTTTGGCAGTTCATTCAAAAATGGTGCCAAAAGGTTGCAAAGGCTCCCCTGAAAGGTTTGGCGGTCGAAACAGATGGCGTTTTATCACAGGAGAATAAATCAGCCCCCCACAACTTAACCGTCCAATTTTTTTTTTTTTTTTGAAAAATTCCCTAATCCCCGGGGTCACAATTTCAGGAAAAATGTGACTTTTGGCAGATCGCTCAAAAATGGTGCCAAAAGGTTGGAAATACTCCCCTGAAAGGTTTGGCGGTCGAAACAGAAGGCGTTTTATCACAGGACAAGAAATCAGCCCCCCACAACTTAACCGGCAGAATTTTTTTTTTTTTAAAAAAAATCCCTAAGCCCTGGGGTCACAATTTCAGGAAAAATCTGACGTTTGGCAGATCACTCAAAAATGGTGCCAAAAGGTTGGAAATGCTCCCCTGAAAGGTTTGGCGGTCGAAACAGAAGGCGTTTTATCACAGGACAAGAAATCAGCCCCCCACAACTTAACCGGCAGAAAAAGATTTTTTTGAAGAAATCGCTAAGCCCCGGGGTCACAATTTCAGTAAAAATCTGACTTTTGGCAATTCACTCAAAAATGGTGCCAAACGGTTGCAAATGCTCCCCTGAAAGGTTTGGCGAAGGAAACAGAAGGCTTTTTATCACAGGACAAGAAATCAGCCCCCCACAACTTAACCGGCAGAAAAAGATTTTTTCGAAAAATTCCATAAGCCCCGGGGTCACAATTTCAGTAAAAGTCTGACTTTTGGCACTTCATTCAAAAATGGTGCCAAAAGGTTGCAAATGCTCCCCTGAAAAGCTTGGCGGTCGAAACAGAAGGCGTTTTATCACAGGACAAGAAATCAGCCCTCAACAAGTTAACCGGCAGAAAAAGATTTTTTTGAAAAAATGCCTAACCCCCAGGGTCACAATTTCAGGAAAAATCTGACTTTTGGCAGTTCTCTCAAAAATGGTGCCAAAAGGTTGCAAATGCTCCCCTGAAAGGTTTGGCGGTCGAAACAGAAGGCGTTTTATCACAGGACAAGAAATCAGCCCCCCACAACTTAACCAGCAGAAAAAGATTTTTTTGAAAGAATCCCTAATCCCCGGGGTCACAATTTCAGCAAAAGTCTGACTTTTGGCAGTTCACTCAAAAATGGGGCCAAAAGGTTGCAAATGCTCCCCTGAAAGGTTTGGCGGACGAAACAGAAGGCGTTTTATCACAGGACAAGAAATCAGCCCCCCACAACTTAACCGGCAGAAAAAGATTTTTTTGAAAAAATCCCTAAGCCCCGGGGTCACAATTTCAACAAAAGTCTGACTTTTGGCAATTCACTCAAAAATGGTGCCAAAAGGTTGCAAGTGCTCGCCTGAAAGGTTTGGCGGTCGAAACAGAAGGCGTTTTATCACAGGACAAGAAATCAGCCCTCAACAACTTAACCGGCAGAAATCTTTTTTTTGAATAAATCCCTAAGCCCCGGGGTGACAATTTCAGCAAAAGTCTGACTTTTGGCAGTTCATTCAAAAATGGTGTCAACAGGTTGCAAATGCTCCCCTAAAAGGTTTGGCGGTCGAAACAGAAAGCTTTTTATCACAGGACAAGAAATCAGACCTCAACAACTTAACCGGAAGAAAAAGATTTTTTTGAAAAAATCCCTAAGCCCCGGGGTCACAATTTCAGGAAAAATCTGACTTTTGGCAGATCACTCAAAAATGGTGCCAAAAGATTGCAAATGCTCCCCTGAAAGGTTTGGCGGTCGAAATAGAAGGCGTTTTATCACAGGACAAGAAATCAGCCCCCCACAACTTAACCAGCAGAAAATTTTTTTTTTGAAAAAATGCCTAAGCCCCGGGGTCACAATTTCAGCAAAAGTCTGACTTTTGGCAGTTCACTCAAAAATGGTGCCAAAAGGTTGCAAATGCTCCCCTGAAAGGTTTGGCGGTCGAAATAGAAGGCTTTTTATCACAGGACAAGAAATCAGCCCCCCACAACTTAATCGGCAGAAAAAGATTTTTTTAAAAAAATCCCTAAGCCCCGGGGTCACAATTTCAACAAATGTCTGACTTTTGGCAGTTCACTCAAAAATGGTGCCAAAAGGTTGCAAATGCTCCCCTGAAAGTTTTGGCGGTCGAAACAGAAGTATTTTTATCACAGGACAAGAAATCAGCCTTCAACAACTTAACCGGCAGATTTTTTTTTTTTTGGAAAAAATCCCTAAGCCCCGGGGTCACAATTTCAGGAAAAATCTGACTTTTGGCAGATCACTCAAAAATGGTGCGAAAAGGTTGCAAATGCTCCCCTGAAAGGTTTGGCGGACGAAACAGAAGGCGTTTTATCACAGGACAAGAAATCAGCCCCCCACAACTTAACCGGCAGAAAAAGATTTTTTTGAAAAAATGCCTAAGCCCCGGGGTCACAATTTCAGCAAAAGTCTGACTTTTGGCAGTTCACTCAAAAATGGTGCCAAAAGGTTGCAAATGCACCCCTGAAAGGATTGGCGGTCGAAACAGAAGGCTTCTTATCACAGGACAAGAAATCAGCCCTCCACAACTTAATCGGCAGAAAAAGATTTTTTTGAAAAAATGCTTAAGCCCCGGGGTCACAATTTCAGTAAAAATCTGACTTTTGGCAGATCACTCTAAAATGGTGCCAAAAGGTTGCAAATGCTCCCCTGAAAGGATTGGCGGTCTAAACAGAAGTCTTTTTATCACAGGACAATAAATCAGACCTCAACAACCTAACCAGCAGAAAAAGATTTTTTTGAAAAAATCCCTAAGCCCCGGGGTCACAATTTCAGCAAAAGTCTGACTTTTGGCAGTTCTTTCAAGAATGGTGCCAAACGGTTGCAAATGCTCCCCTGAAAGGTTTGGTGAAGGAAACAGAAGGCTTTTTATCACAGGACAAGAAATGAGCCCTCCACAACTTAACCGGCAGAAAAAGATTTTTTTGAAGAAATCCCTAAGCCCCGGGGTCACAATTTCAGTAAAAATCTGACTTTTGGCAATTCACTCAAAAATGGTGCCAAAAGGTTGGAAGTGCTCGCCTGAAAGGTTTGGCGGTCGAAACAGAAGGCGTTTTATCACAGGACAAGAAATCAGCCCTCAACAACTTAACCGGCAGAAATCTTTTTTTTGAATAAATCCCTAAGCCCCGGGGTGACAATTTCAGCAAAAGTCTGAATTTTGGCAGTTCATTCCAAAATGGTGCCAAAAGGTTGCAAATGCTCCCCTGAAAGGTTTGGCGGTCGAAACAGAAGGCGTTTTATCACAGGACAAGAAATCAGCCCCCCACAACTTAACCGGGAGAAAAAGATTTTTTTAAAAAAATGCCTAAGCCCCAGGGTCACAATTTCAGGAAAAATCTGACTTTTGGCAGATCACTCAAAAATGGTGCCAAAAGATTGCAAATGCTCCCCGGAAAGGTTTGGCGGTCGAAACAGAAGGCGTTTTATGACAGGACAAGAAATCAGCCCCCCACAACTTAACCAGCAGAAAAAGATTTTTTTGAAAAAATGCCTAAGCCCCGGGGTCACAATTTCAGCAAAAGTCTGACTTTTGGCAGTTCACTCAAAAATGGTGCCAAAAGGTTGCAAATGCTCCCCTGAAAGGTTTGGCGAAGGAAACAGAAGGCTTTTTATCACAGGACAAGAAATCAGCCCTCCACAACTTAACCGGCAGAAAAAAATTTTTTTGAAAAAATCCCTAGGCCACGGGGTCACAATTTCAGGAAAAATCTGACTTTTGGCAGATCACTCAAAAATGGTGCCAAAAGGTTGCAAATGCTCCCCTGAAAGGTTTGGCGGTCGAAACAGAAGGCGTTTTATCACAGGACAAGAAATCAGCCCCCCACAACTTAACCGGCAGAAAAAGATTTTTTTGAAAAAATCCCTAAGGCCCGGGGTCACAATTTCAGCAAAAGTCTGACTTTTGGCAGTTCACTCAAAAATGGTGCCAAAAGGTTGCAAATGCTCCCCTGAAAGGTTTGGCGGTCGAAATAGAAGGCTTTTTATCACAGGACAAGAAATCAGCCCCCCACAACTTAATCGGCAGAAAAAGATTTTTTTAAAAAAATCCCTAAGCCCCGGGGTCACAATTTCAACAAATGTCTGACTTTTGGCAGTTCACTCAAAAATGGTGCCAAAAGGTTGCAAATGCTCCCCTGAAAGTTTTGGCGGTCGAAACAGAAGTATTTTTATCACAGGACAAGAAATCAGCCTTCAACAACTTAACCGGCAGATTTTTTTTTTCTTGGAAAAAATCCCTAAGCCCCGGGGTCACAATTTCAGGAAAAATCTGACTTTTGGCAGATCACTCAAAAATGGTGCCAAAAGGTTGGAAATGCTCCCCTGAAAGGTTTGGCGGTCGAAACAGAAGGCGTTTTATCACAGGACAATAAATCAGCCCCCCACAACTTAACCGGCAGAAAAAGATTTTTTTGAAGAAATCCCTAAGCCCCGGGGACACAATTTCAGTAAAAATCTGACTTTTGGCAATTCACTCAAAAATGGTGCCAAAAGGTTGCAAATGCTCCCCTGAAACGTTTGGCGGTCGAAACAGAAGGCGTTTTATCACAGGAGAATAAATCAGCCCCCCACAACTTAACCGTCAGAATTTTTTTTTTTTTTTGAAAAAATCCCTAATCCCCGGGGTCACAATTTCAGGAAAAATCTGACTTTTGGCAGATCACTCAAAAATGGTGCCAAAAGGTTGGAAATGCTCCCCTGAAAGGTTTGGCGGTCGAAACAGAAGTCGTTTTATCACAGGACAATAAATCAGCCCCCCACAACTTAACCGGCAGAAAAAGATTTTTTTGAAAAAATGCCTAAGCCCCGGGGTCACAATTTCAGTAAAAATCTGACTTTTGGGAATTCATTCAAAAATGGTGCCAAAAGGTTGCAAATGCTCCCCTGAAAGGTTTGGCGGTCGAAACAGAAGGCTTTTTATCACAGGACAAGAAATCAGCCCCCCACAACTTAACCGGCAGAAAAAGATTTTTTTGAAAAAATGCCTAAGCCCCGGGGTCACAATTTCAACAAAAGTCTGACTTTTGGCAGTTCACTCAAAAATGGTGCCAAAAGGTTACAAGTGCTCGCCTGAAACGTTTGGCTGTCGAAACAGAAGGCGTTTTATCACAGGACAAGAAATCAGCCCTCAACAACTTAACCGGCAGAAATCTTTTTTTTGAAAAAATCCCTAAGCCCCGGGGTCACAATTTCAGCAAAAGTCTGACTTTTGGCAGTTCATTCCAAAATGGTGCCAAAAGGTTGCAAATGCTCGCCTGAAAGGTTTGGCGGTCGAAACAGAAGGCGTTTTATCACAGGACAAGAAATCAGCCCCCCACAACTTAACTGGGAGAAAAAGATTTTTTTAAAAAAATGCCTAAGCCCCAGGGTCAGAATTTCAGCAAAAGTCTGACTTTTGGCAGTTCATTCAAAAATGGTGCCAAAAGGTTGCAAATGCTCCCCTGAAAGGTTTGGCGGTCGAAACAGAAGGCTTTTTATCACAGGACAAGAAATCAGCCCTCAACAACTTAATCGGCAGAAAAAGATTTTTTTGAAAAAATCCCTAAGCCCCGGGGTCACAATTTCAACAAATGTCTGACTTTCAGCAGATCACTCAAAAATGGTGCCAAAAGGTTGGAAATGCTCCCCTGAAAGGTTTGGCGGTCGAAACAGAAGTCGTTTTATCACAGGACAATAAATCAGCCCCCCACAACTTAACCGGCAGAAAAAGATTTTTTTGAAAAAATCCCTAAGCCCCGGGGTCACAATTACAGTAAAAATCTGACTTTTGGGAATTCACTCAAAAATGGTGCCAAACGGTTGCAAATGCTCCCCTGAAAGGTTTGGCGAAGGAAACAGAAGGCTTTTTATCACAGGACAAGAAATCAGCCCTCCACAACTTAACCGGCAGAATTTTTTTTTTTTTTTTGAAAAAATCCCTAATCCCCGGGGTCACAATTTCAGGAAAAATCTGACTTTTGGCAGATCACTCAAAAATGGTGCCAAAAGTTTGGAAATGCTCCCCTGAAAAGTTTGGCGGTCGAAACAGAAGGCGTTTTATCACAGGACAATAAATCAGCTCCCCAGAACTTAACCGGCAGAAAAAGATTTTTTTGAAAAAATCCCTAAGCCCCGGGGTCACAATTTCAGTAAAAATCTGACTTTTGGGAATTCACTCAAAAATGTTGCCAAAGGGTTGCAAATGCTCCCCTGAAAGGTTTGGCGAAGGAAACAGAAGGCTTTTTATCACAGGACAAGAAATCAGCCCTCCACAACTTAACCGGCAGAAAAAGATTTTTTTGAAAAAATCCCTAAGACCCGGGGTCACAATTTCAACAAAAGTCTGACTTTTGGCAGTTCACTCAAAAATGGTGCCAAAAGGTTGCAAATGCTCCCCTGAAAGGATTGGCGGTCGAAACAGAAGGCTTTTTATCACAGGACAAGAAATCAGCCCTCCACAACTTAACCGGCAGAAAAAGATTTTTTTGAAAAAATGCCTAAGCCCCGGGGTCACAATTTCAGGAAAAATCTGACTTTTGGCAGTTCACTCAAAAATGGTGCCAAAAGGTTGCAAATGCACCCCTGAAAGGTTTGGCGGTCGAAACAGAAGGCGTTTTATCACAGGACAAGAAATCAGCCCTCAACAACTTAACCGGCAGAAATCTTTTTTTTGAAAAAATCCCTAAGCCCCGGGGTCACAATTTCAGCAAAAGTCTGACTTTTGGCAGTTCATTCCAAAATGGTGCCAAAAGGTTGGAAATGCTCCCCTGAAAGGTTTGGCGGTCGAAACAGAAGGCGTTTTATCACAGGACAAGAAATCAGCCCCCCACAACTTAACCGGGAGAAAAAGATTTTTTTAAAAAAATGCCTAAACCGCAGGGTCACAATTTCAGCAAAAGTCTGACTTTTGGCAGTTCATTCAAAAATGGTGCCAACAGGTTGCAAATGCTCCCCTAAAAGGTTTGGCGGTCGAAACAGAAAGCTTTTTATCACAGGACAAGAAATCAGCCCTCAACAACTTAACCGGAAGAAAAAGATTTTTTTGAAAAAATCCCTAAGCCCCGGGGTCACAATTTCAGGAAAAATCTGACTTTTGGCAGTTCACTCAAAAATGGTGCCAAAAGGTTGCAAATGCTCCCCTGAAAGGTTTGGCGAAGGAAACAGAGGGCTTTTTATCACAGGACAAGAAATCAGCCTTCCACAACTTAACCGGCAGAAAAATTTTTTTTTGAAAAAATCCCTAGGCCACGGGGTCACAATTTCAGGAAAAATCTGACTTTTGGCAGATCACTCAAAAATGGTGCCAAAAGGTTGCAAATGCTCCCCTGAAAGGTTTGGCGGTCTAAACAGAAGGCGTTTTATCACAGGACAAGAAATCCGCCCCCCACAACTTAACCGGCAGAAAAAGATTTTTTTGAAAAAATCCCTAAGGCCCGGGGTCACAATTTCAGCAAAAGTCTGACTTTTGGCAGTTCACTCAAAAATGGTGCCAAAAGGTTGCAAATGCTCCCCTGAAAGGTTTGGCGGTCGAAATAGAAGGCTTTTTATCACAGGACAAGAAATCAGCCCCCCACAACTTAATCGGCAGAAAAAGATTTTTTTTAAAAAATCCCTAAGCCCCGGGGTCACAATTTCAACAAATGTCTGACTTTTGGCAGTTCACTCAAAAATGGTGCCAAAAGGTTGCAAATGCTCCCCTGAAAGGTTTGGCGGTCGAAACAGAAGGCGTTTTATCACAGGACAATAAATCAGCCCTCAACAACTTAACCGGCAGAAAAAGATTTTTTTGAAAAAATCCCTAAGCCCCGGGGTCACAATTTCAGGAAAAATCTGACTTTTGGCAGATCACTCAAAAATGGTGCCAAAAGGTTGCAAATGCTCCCCTGAAAGGTTTGGCGGTCGAAACAGAAGGCGTTTTATCACAGGACAAGAAATCAGCCCCCCACAACTTAACCAGCAGAAAAAGATTTTTTTGAAAGAATCCCTAATCCCCGGGGTCACAATTTCAGCAAAAGTCTGACTTTTGGCAGTTCACTCAAAAATGGTGCCAAAAGGTTGCAAATGCTCGCCTGAAAGGTTTGGCGGTCGAAACAGAAGGCGTTTTATCACAGGACAAGAAATCAGCCCCCCACAACTTAACCGGCAGAAAAAGATTTTTTTGAAAAAATCCCTAAGCCCCGGGGTCACAATTACAGTAAAAATCTGACTTTTGGGAATTCACTCAAAAATGGTGCCAAACGGTTGCAAATGCTCCCCTGAAAGGTTTGGCGAAGGAAACAGAAGGCTTTTTATCACAGGACAAGAAATCAGCCCCCCACAACTTAATCGGCAGAAAAAGATTTTTTTGAAAAAATCCCTAAGCCCCGGGGTCACAATTTCAACAAATGTCTGACTTTTGGCAGATCACTCAAAAATGGTGCCAAAAGTTTGGAAATGCTCCCCTGAAAGGTTTGGCGGTCGAAACAGAAGGCGTTTTATCACAGGACAATAAATCAGCCCTCAACAACTTAACCGGCAGAAAAAGATTTTTTTGAAAAAATCCCTAAGCCCCGGGGTCACAATTTCAGGAAAAATCTGACTTTTGGCAGATCACTCAAAAATGGTGCCAAAAGGTTGCAAATGCTCCCCTGAAAGGTTTGGCGGTCGAAACAGAAGGCGTTTTATCACAGGACAAGAAATCAGCCCTCCACAACTTAACCAGCAGAAAAAGATTTTTTTGAAAGAATCCCTAATCCCCGGGGTCACAATTTCAGCAAAAGTCTGACTTTTGGCAGTTCACTCAAAAATGGTGCCAAAAGGTTGCAAATGCTCGTCTGAAAGGTTTGGCGGTCGAAACAGAAGGCTGTTTATCACAGGACAAGAAATCAGCCCTCCACAACTTAACCGGCAGAAAAAGATTTTTTTGAAAAAATGCCTAAGCCCCGGGGTCACAATTTCAGGAAAAATCTGACTTTTGGCAGTTCACTCAAAAATGGTGCCAAAAGGTTGCAAATGCACCCCTGAAAGGTTTGGCGGTCGAAACAGAAGGCGTTTTATCACAGGACAAGAAATCAGCCCTCAACAACTTAACCGGCAGAAATCTTTTTTTTGAAAAAATCCCTAAGCCCCGGGGTCACAATTTCAGCAAAAGTCTGACTTTTGGCAGTTCATTCCAAAATGGTGCCAAAAGGTTGGAAATGCTCCCCTGAAAGGTTTGGCGGTCGAAACAGAAGGCGTTTTATCACAGGACAAGAAATCAGCCCCCCACAACTTAACCGGGAGAAAAGGATTTTTTTAAAAAAATGCCTAAACCCCAGGGTCACAATTTCAGCAAAAGTCTGACTTTTGGCAGTTCATTCAAAAATGGTGCCAACAGGTTGCAAATGCTCCCCTAAAAGGTTTGGCGGTCGAAACAGAAAGCTTTTTATCACAGGACAAGAAATCAGCCCTCAACAACTTAACCGGAAGAAAAAGATTTTTTTGAAAAAATCCCTAAGCCCCGGGGTCACAATTTCAGGAAAAATCTGACTTTTGGCAGTTCACTCAAAAATGGTGCCAAAAGGTTGCAAATGCTCCCCTGAAAGTTTTGGCGAAGGAAACAGAAGGCTTTTTATCACAGGACAAGAAATCAGCCTTCCACAACTTAACCGGCAGAAAAAATTTTTTTTGAAAAAATCCCTAGGCCACGGGGTCACAATTTCAGGAAAAATCTGACTTTTGGCAGATCACTCAAAAATGGTGCCAAAAGGTTGCAAATGCTCCCCTGAAAGGTTTGGCGGTCGAAAAAAAAGGCGTTTTATCACAGGACAAGAAATCAGCCCCCCACAACTTAACCGTCAGAATTTTTTTTTTTTTTTTGATAAAATCCCTAATCCCCGGGGTCACAATTTCAGGAAAAATCTGACTTTTGGCAGATCACTCAAAAATGGTGCCAAAAGGTTGGAAATGCTCCCCTGAAAGGTTTGGCGGTCGAAAAAAAAGGCGTTTTATCACAGGACAAGAAATCAGCCCCCCCACAACTTAACCGGCAGCAAAAGATTTTTTTGAAAAAATCCCTAAGCCCCGGGGTCACAATTTCAACAAATGTCTGGCTTTTGGCAGATCACTCAAAAATGGTGCCAAAAGGTTGGAAATGCTCCCCTGAAAGGTTTGGCGAAGGAAACAGAAGGCTTTTTATCACAGGACAAGAAATCAGCCCTCAACAACTTAACCGGCAGAATGTATTTTTTTTTTGAAAAAATCCCTAAGCCCCGGGGTCACAATTTCAGGAAAAATCTGACTTTTGGCAGATCACTCAAAAATGGTGCCAAAAGTTTGGAAATGCTCCCCTGAAAGCTTTGGCGGTCGAAACAGAAGGCGTTTTATCACAGGACAATAAATCAGCCCCCCACAACTTAACCGGCAGAAAAAGATTTTTTTGAAAAAATGCCTAAGCCCCGGGGTCACAATTTCAGTAAAAATCTGACTTTTGGGAATTCACTCAAAAATGGTGCCAAAGGGTTGCAAATGCTCCGCTGAAAGGTTTGGCGAAGGAAACAGAAGGCTTTTTATCACAGGACAAGAAATCAGCCCTCCACAACTTAACCGGCAGAAAAAGATTTTTTTGAAAAAATCCCTAAGCCCCGGGGTCACAATTTCAGCAAAAGTCTGACTTTTGGCAGTTCACTCAAAAATGGTGCCAAAAGGTTGCAAATGCTCCCCTGAAAGGTTTGGCGGTTGAAACACAAGGCGTTTTATCACAGGACAAGAAATCAGCCCCCCACAACTCTATCAGCAGAAAAAGATTTTTTTGAAAAAATGCCTAACCCCCGGGGTCACAATTTCAGCAAAAATCTGACTTTTGGCAGATCACTCAAAAATGGTGCCAAAAGGTTGCAAATGCTCCCCCGAAAGGTTTGGCGGTCGAAACAGAAGGCTTTTTACCACAGGACAAGAAATCAGCCCTCAACAACTTAACCGGCAGAATTTTTTTTTTTTTGAAAAAATCCCTAAGCCCCGGAGTCACAATTTCAGCAAAAGTCTGACTTTTGGCAGTTCACTCAAAAATGGTGCCAAAAGGTTGCAAATGCTCCCCTGAAAGGTTTAGCGGTCGAAACAGAAGGCCTTTTATCACAGGACAAGAAATCAGCCCCCCAAAACTTAAACGGCAGAAAAAGATTTTTTTGAAAAAATGCCTAAGCCCCGGGGTCACAATTTCAGCAAAAGTCTGACTTTTGGCAGTTCATTCCAAAATAGTGCCAAAAGGTTGCAAATGCTCGCCTGAAAGGTTTGGCGGTCGAAACAGAAGGCTTTTTATCACAGGACAAGAAATCAGCCCTCAACAACTTAACCGGCAGCAATTTTTTTTTTCAAAAAATGGCTAAGCCCCAGGGTCACAATTTCAGGAAAAATGTGACTTTTGGCAGATCACTCAAAAATGGTGCCAAAAGGTTGCAAATACTCACCTGAAAGGTTTGGCGGTCGAAACAGAAGGCTTTTTATCACAGGACAAGAAATCAGCCCTCAACAACTTAACCAGCAGAAAAAGATTTTTTTGAAACAACCCCTAAGCCCCTGGGTCACAATTACAGCAAAAGTCTGACTTTTGGCAGTTTATTCAAAAATGGTGCCAAAAGGTTGCAAATGCTCCCCTGAATGGTTTGGCGGTAGAAACAGAAGGCGTTTTATCACAGGACAAGAAATCAGCCCCCCACAACTTAACCGGCAGAAAAAGATTTTTTTGAAAAAATCCATAAGCCCCGGGGTCACAATTTCAGTAAAAGTCTGACTTTTGGCACTTCATTCAAAAATGGTGCCAAAAGGTTGCAAATGCTCCCCTGAAAAGTTTGGCGGTCGAAACAGAAGGCGTTTTATCAGAGGACAAGAAATCAGCCCTCAGCAACTTAACCGGCAGAAAAAGATTTTTTTGAAAAAATGCCTAACCCCCGGGGTCACAATTTCAGCAAAAATCTGACTTTTGGCAGATCACTCAAAAATGGTGCTAAAAGGTTGCAAATGCTCCCCTGAATGGTTTGGCGGTAGAAACAGAAGGCGTTTTATCACAGGACAAGAAATCAGCCCCCCACAACTTAACCGGCAGAAAAAGATTATTTTGAAAAAATGCCTAAGCCCCGGGGTCACAATTTCAGCAAAAATCTGACTTTTGGCAGATCACTCAAAAATGGTGCCAAAAGGTTGCAAATGCTCCCCCGAAAGGTTTGGCGGTCGAAACAGAAGGCGTTTTATCACAGGACAAGAAATCAGCCCCCCAAAACTTAAACAGTAGAAAAAGATTTTTTTGAAAAAATCCATAAGCCCCGGGGTCACAATTTCAGCAAAAGTCTGACTTTTGGCAGTTCACTCAAAAATGGTGCCAAAAGGTTGCAAATGCTCCCCTGAAAGGTTTGGCGGTCGAAACAGAAGGCGTTTTATCACAGGACAAGAAATCAGCCCTCAACAACTTAACCAGCAGAAAAAGATTTTTTTGAAAAAACCCCTAAGCCCCGGGGTCACAATTTCAACAAAAGTCTGACTTTTGGCAGTTCACTCAAAAATGGTGCCAAAAGGTTGCAAATGCTCGCCTGAAAGGTTTGGCGGTCGAAACAGAAGGCTTTTTATCACAGGACAAGAAATCAGCCCCCCACAACTTAACCGGCAGAAAAAGATTTTTTCGAAAAAATGCCTAACCCCCGGGGTCACAATTTCAGCAAAAGTCTTACTTTTGGCAGTTCATTCCAAAATGGTGCCAAAAGGTTGCAAATGCTCCCCTGAAAAGTTTGGCGGTCGAAACAGAAGGCGTTCTATCACAGGACAAGAAATCAGCCCTCAACAACTTAACCGGCAGAAAATGATTTTTTTGAAAAAATGCCTAACCCCCGGGGTCACAATTTCAGCAAAAATCTGACTTTTGGCAGATCACTCAAAAATGGTGCCAAAAGTTTGCAAATGCTCCCCTGAAAGGTTTGGTGGTCTAAACAGAAGTCTTTTTATCACAGGACAAGAAATCAGCCCCCCACAACTTAACCGGCAGAAAAAGATTTTTTTACAAAAATGCCTAAGCCCCGGGGTCACAATTTCAGCAAAAGTCTGACTTTTGGCACTTCATTCAAAAATGGTGCCAAAAGGTTGCAAATGCTCCCCTGAAAAGTTTGGCGGTCGAAACAGAAGGCGTTTTATCAGAGGACAAGAAATCAGCCCTAAACAACTTAACCGGCAGAAAAAGATTTTTTTGAAAAAATGCCTAACCCCCGGGGTCACAATTTCAGCAAAAATCTGACTTTTGGCAGATCACTCAAAAATGGTGCCAAAAGGTTGCAAATGCTCGCCTGAAAGGTTTGGCGGTCGAAACAGAAGGCGTTTTATCAGAGGACAAGAAATCAGCCCCCCACAACTTAACCGGCAGAAATTTTTTTTTTGAAAAAATCCCAAGCCTCGGGGTCACAATTTCAGCAAAAGTCTGACTTTTGGCAGTTCATTCCAAAATAGTGCCAAAAGGTTGCAAATGCTCGCCTGAAAGGTTTGGCGGTCGAAACAGAAGGCGTTTTATCACAGGACAAGAAATCAGCCCCCCACAACTTAAACGGCAGAAAAAGATTTTTTTGAAAAAATGCCTAAGCCCCGGGGTCACAATTTCAACAAAAGTCTGACTTTTGAAAGTTCACTCAATGGTGCCAAAAGGTTGCAAATGCTCGCCTGAAAGGTTTGGCGTTCGAAACAGAAGGCTTTTTATCACAGGACAAGAAATCAGCCCCCCACAACTTAACCGGCAGAAAAAGATTTTTTCGAAAAAATCCATAAGCCCCGGGGTCACAATTTCAGTAAAAGTCTGACTTTTGGCACTTCATTCAAAAATGGTGCCAAAAGGTTGCAAATGCTCCCCTGAAAAGTTTGGCGGTCGAAACAGAAGGCGTTTTGTCACAGGACAAGAAATCAGCCCTCAACAACTTAACCGGCAGAAAAAGATTTTTTTGAAAAAATGCCTAACCCCCGGGGTCACAATTTCAGCAAAAATCTGACTTTTGGCAGATCACTCAAAAATGGTGCCAAAAGGTTGCAAATGCTCCCCTGAAAGGTTTGGTGGTCAAAACAGAAGTCTTTTTATCACAGGACAAGAAATCAGCCCCCCACAACTTAACCGGCAGAAAAAGATTTTTTTACAAAAATGCCTAAGCCCCGGGGTCACAATTTCAGCAAAAGTCTGACTTTTGGCACTTCATTCAAAAATGGTGCCAAAAGGTTGCAAATGCTCCCCTGAAAAGTTTGGCGGTCGAAACAGAAGGCGTTTTATCAGAGGACAAGAAATCAGCCCTAAACAACTTAACCGGCAGAAAAAGATTTTTTTGAAAAAATGCCTAACCCCCGGGGTCACAATTTCAGCAAAAATCTGACTTTTGGCAGATCACTCAAAAATGGTGCCAAAAGGTTGCAAATGCTCCCCTGAATGGTTTGGCGGTCGAAACAGAAGGCGTTTTATCACAGGACAAGAAATCAGCCCCCCACAACTCTATCAGCAGAAAAAGATTTTTTTGAAAAAATGCCTAAGCCCCGGGGTCACAATTTCAGCAAAAGTCTGACTTTTGGCAGATCACTCAAAAATGGTGCCAAAAGGTTGCAAATGCTCCCCCGAAAGGTTTGGCGGTCGAAACAGAAGGCGTTTTATCACAGGACAAGAAATCAGCCCCCCACAACTTAAACGGCAGAAAAAGATTTTTTTGAAAAAATGCCTAAGCCCCGGGGTCACAATTTCAACAAAAGTCTGACTTTTGGCAGTTCACTCAATGGTGCCAAAAGGTTGCAAATACTCGCCTGAAAGGTTTGGCGGTCGAAACAGAAGGCTTTTTATCACAGGACAAGAAATCAGCCCCCCACAACTTAACCGGCAGAAAAAGATTTTTTCGAAAAAATCCATAAGCCCCGGGGTCACAATTTCAGCAAAAGTCTGACTTTTGGCAGTTCATTCCAAAATGGTGCCAAAAGGTTGCAAATGCTCCCCTGAAAAGTTTGGCGGTCGAAACAGAAGGTGTTTTATCACAGGACAAGAAATCAGCCCTCAACAACTTAACCGGCAGAAAAAGATTTTTTTGAAAAAATGCCTAACCCCCGGGATCACAATTTGAGCAAAAATCTGACTTTTGGCAGATCACTCAAAAATGGTGCCAAAAGGTTGCAAATGCTCCCCTGAAAGGTTTGGTGGTCTAAACAGAAGTCTTTTTATCACAGGACAAGAAATCAGCCCCCCACAACTTAACCGGCAGAAAAAGATTTTTTTACAAAAATGCCTAAGCCCCGGGGTCACAATTTCAGCAAAAGTCTGACTTTTGGCACTTCATTCAAAAATGGTGCCAAAAGGTTGCAAATGCTCCCCTGAAAAGTTTGGCGGTCGAAACAGAAGGCGTTTTATCAGAGGACAAGAAATCAGCCCTCAACAACTTAACCGGCAGAAAAAGATTTTTTTGAAAAAATGCCTAACCCCCGGGGTCACAATTTCAGCAAAAATCTGACTTTTGGCAGATCACTCAAAAATGGTGCCAAAAGGTTGCAAATGCTCCGCTGAATGGTTTGGCGGTCGAAACAGAAGGCGTTTTATCACAGGACAAGAAATCAGCCCCCCACAACTTAACCGGCAGAAAAAGATTTTTTTGAAAAAATGCCTAAGCCCCGGGGTCACAATTTCAGGAAAAATCTGACTTTTGGCAGATCACTCAAAAATGGTGCCAAAAGGTTGCAAATGCTCCCCCGAAAGGTTTGGCGGTCGAAAGAGAAGGCATTTTATCACAGGACAAGAAATCAGCCCCCCACAACTTAAACGGCAGAAAAAGATTTTTTTGAAAAAATGCCTAAGCCCCGGGGTCACAATTTCAGCAAAAGTCTGACTTTTGGCAGTTCACTCAAAAATGGTGCCAAAAGGTTGCAAATGCTCGCCTGAAAGGTTTGGCGGTCGAAACAGAAGGCTTTTTATCACAGGACAAGAAATCAGCCCCCCACAACTTAACCGGCAGAAAAAGATTTTTTCGAAAAAATCCATAAGCCCCGGGGTCACAATTTCAGCAAAAGTCTGACTTTTGGCAGATCACTCAAAAATGGTGCCAAAAGGTTGCAAATGCTCCCCTGAAAAGTTTGGTGGTCTAAACAGAAGTCTTTTTATCACAGGACAAGAAATCAGCCCCCCACAACTTAACCGGCAGAAAAAGATTTTTTTAAAAAAATCCCTAAGCCCCGGGGTCACAATTTCAGCAAAAGTCTGACTTTTGGCAGTTCACTCAAAAATGGTGCCAAAAGGTTGCAAATGCTCCCCTGAAAGGTTTGGCGGTCGAAACAAAAGGCGTTTTATCACAGGACAAGAAATCAGCCCCCCAAAACTTAAACGGCAGAAAAAGATTTTTTTGAAAAAATCCCTAAGCCCCGGGGTCACAATTTCAACAAAAGTCTGACTTTTGGCAGTTCATTCAAAAATGGTGCCAATAGGTTGCAAATGTTCGCCTGAAAGGTTTTGCGGTCGAAACAGAAGGCGTTTTATCAGAGGACAAGAAATCAGCCCTCAACAACTTAACCGGCAGAAAAAGATTTTTTTGAAAAAATGCCTAACCCCCGGGGTCACAATTTCAGCAAAAATCTGACTTTTGGCAGATCACTCAAAAATGGTGCCAAAAGGTTGCAAATGCTCCCCTGAATGGTTTGGCGGTCGAAACAGAAGGCGTTTTATCACAGGACAAGAAATCAGCCCCCCACAACTTAACCGGCAGAAAAAGATTTTTTTAAAAAAATGCCTAAGCCCCGGGGTCACAATTTAAGCAAAAGTCTGACTTTTGGCAGTTTACTCAAAAATGGTGCCAAAAGGTTGCAAATGCTCCCCTGAAAGGTTTGGCGGTCGAAGCAGAAGGCTTTTTATCACAGGACAAGAAATCAGCCCTCAACAACTTAAACGGCAGCAATTTTTTTTTTCAAAAAATGGCTAATCCCCGGGGTCACAATTTCAACAAAAGTCTGTCTTTTGGCAGTTCATTCAAAAATGGTGCCAATAGGTTGCAAATGTTCGCCTGAAAGGTTTGGCGGTCGAAACAGAAGGCGTTTTATCAGAGGACAAGAAATCAGCCCTCAACAACTTAACCTGCAGAAAAAGATTTTTTTGAAAAAATGCCTAACCCCCGGGGTCACAATTTCAGCAAAAATCTGACTTTTGGCAGATCACTCAAAAATGGTGCCAAAAGGTTGCAAATGCTCCCCTGAATGGTTTGGCGGTCGAAACAGAAGGCGTTTTATCACATGACAAGAAATCAGCCCCCCACAACTTAACCGGCAGAAAAAGATTTTTTTAAAAAAATGCCTAAGCCCCGGGGTCACAATTTAAGCAAAAGTCTGACTTTTGGCAGTTAACTCAAAAATGGTGCCAAAAGGTTGCAAATGCTCCCCTGAAAGGTTTGGCGGTCGAAGCAGAAGGCTTTTTATCACAGGACAAGAAATCAGCCCTCAACAACTTAAACGGCAGAATTTTTTTTTTTTTTGAAAAAATCCCTAAGCCCCGGGGTCACAATTTCAGCAAAAGTCTGACTTTTGGCAGTTCACTCAAAAATGGTGCCAAAAGGTTGCAAATGCTCCCCTGAAAGGTTTCGCGGTCGAAATAGAAGGCGTTTTATCACAGGACAAGAAATCAGCCCCCGACAACTTAAACGGCAGAAAAAGATTTTTTTGAAAAAACCCCTAAGCCCCGGGGTCACAATTTCAGCAAAAGTCTGACTTTTGGCAGTTCATTCAAAAATGGTGCCAAAAGGTTGCAAATGGTCGCCTGAAACGTTTGGCGGTCGAAACAGAAGGCGTTTTATCACAGGACAGGAAATCAGCCCTCAACAACTTAACCGGCAGCACTTTTTTTTTTCAAAAAATGGCTAAGCCCCGGGGTCACAATTTCAGGAAAAATGTGACTTTTGGCAGATCACTCAAAAATGGTGCCAAAAGGTTGCAAATACTCGCCTGAAAGGTTTGGCGGTCGAAACAGAAGGCGTTTTATCACAGGACAAGAAATCCGCCCCCCACCACTTAATCGGCAGAAAAAGATTTTTTTTAAAAAACCCCTAAGCCCCGGAGTCACAATTTCAGCAAAAGTCTGACTTTTGGCAGTTCATTCAAAAATGGTGCCAAAAGGTTGCAAATGCTCGCCTGAAAGGTTTGGCGGTCGAAACAGAAGGCTTTTTATCACAGGACAAGAAATCAGCCCCCCACAACTTAACCGGCAGAAAAAGATTTTTTCGAAAAAATCCATAAGCCCCGGGGTCACAATTTCAGTAAAAGTCTGACTTTTGGCAGTTCATTCAAAAATGGTGCCAAAAGGTGGCAAATGCTCGCCTGAAAGTTTGGCGGTCGAAACAGAAGGCGTTTTATCACAGGACAAAAGATATCAGCCCTCAACAACTTAACCGGCAGAAAAAGATTTTTTTGAAAAAATGCCTAACCCCCGGGGTCACAATTTCAGAAAAAATCTGACTTTTGGCAGATCACTCAAAAATGGTGCCAAAAGGTTGCAAATGCTCCCCTGAAAGGTTTGGCGGTCGAAACAGAAGGCGTTTTATCACAGGACAAGAAATCCACCCCCCACAACTTAATCGGCAGAAAAAGATTTTTTTAAAAAAATGCCTAAGCTGGGGTCACAATTTCAGCAAAAGTCTGACTTTTGGCAATTCATTCAAAAATGGTGCCAAAAGGTTGCAAATGCTCCCCTGAAAGGTTTGGCGCTCGAAACAGAAGGCTTTTTATCACAGGACAAGAAATCAGCCCTCAACAACTTAACCGGCAGAATTTTTTTTTTTTTTTGAAAAAATGCCTAAGCCCCGGGGTCACAATTTCAGGAAAAATCTGACTTTTGGCAGATCACTCAAAAATGGTGCCAAAAGGTTGTAAATGCTCCCCTGAAAGGTTTGGTGGTCTAAACAGAATCCTTTTTATCACAGGACAAGAAATCAGCCCCCCACAACTTAAACGGCAGAAAAAGATTTTTTTGAAAAAATGCCTAAGCCCCGGGGTCACAATTTCAACAAAAGTCTGACTTTTGGCAGTTCACTCAAAAATGGTGCCAAAAGGTTGCAAATACTCCCGTGAAAGGTTTGGCGGCCGAAACAGAAGGCTTTTTTTCACAGGACAAGAAATCAGCCCTCAACAACTTAACCGGCAGAATTTTTTTTTTTTTTGAAAAAATCCCTAACACTCAAAAATGGTGCCAAAGGTTGCAAATGCTCCCCTGAAAGGTTTGGTGGTCGAAACAGAAGGCGTTTTATCACAGGACAAGAAATCAGCCCCCCACAACTTAACCGGCAGAAAAAGATTTTTTTGAAAAAATCCCTAACGCCCGGGGTCACAATTTCAGCAAAAATCTGACTTTTCGCAGTTCACTCAAAAATGGTGACAAACGGTTGTAAATGCTCCCCTGAAAGGTTTGGTGGTCTAAACAGAAGTCTTTTTATCACAGGACAAGAAATCAGCCCTCAACAACTTAACCGACAGAAAAAGATTTTTTTGAAAAAATGCCTAAGCCCCGGGGTCACAATTTCAGCAAAAGTCTGACTTTTGGCAGTTCATTCAAAAATGGTGCCAAAAGGTTGCAAATGCTCCCCTGAAAGGTTTGGCGGTCGAAACAGAAGGCGTTTTATCACAGGACAAGAAATCAGCCCCCCACAACTTAAACGGCAGAAAAAGATTTTTTTGAAAAAATCCCTAAGCCCCGGGGTCACAATTTCAGGAAAAATCTGACTTTTGGCAGATCACTCAAAAATGGTGCCAAAAGGTTGTAAATGCTCCCCTGAAAGGTTTGGTGGTCTAAACAGAATCCTTTTTATCACAGGACAAGAAATCAGCCCCCCACAACTTAAACGGCAGAAAAAGATTTTTTTGAAAAAATGCCTAAGCCCCGGGGTCACTATTTCAACAAAAGTCTGACTTTTGGCAGTTCACTCAAAAATGGTGCCAAAAGGTTGCAAATGCTCCCCTGAAAGGTTTGGCGGTCTAAACAAAAGTCTTTTTATCACAGGACAAGAAATCAGCCCCCCACAACTTAACCGGCAGAAAAAGATTTTTTCGAAAAAATCCATAAGCCCGGGGGTCACAATTTCAGTAAAAGTCTGACTTTTGGCAGTTCATTCAAAATTGGTGCCAAAAGGTTGCAAATGCTCCCCTGAAAGTTTGGCGGTCGAAACAGAAGGCGTTTTATCACAGGACAAAAGATATCAGCCCTCAACAACTTAACGGGCAGAAAAAGATTTTTTTGAAAAAATGCCTAACCCCCGGGGTCACAATTTCAGAAAAAATCTGACTTTTGGCAGATCACTCAAAAATGGTGCCAAAAGGTTGCAAATGCTCCCTTGAAAGGTTTGGCGGTCGAAACAGAAGGCGTTTTATCACAGGACAAGAAATCCGCCCCCCACAACTTAATCGGCAGAAAAAGATTTTTTTAAAAAAATGCCTAAGCTGGGGTCACAATTTCAGCAAAAGTCTGACTTTTGGCAATTCATTCAAAAATGGTGCCAAAAGGTTGCAAATGCTCCCCTGAAAGGTTTGGCGCTCGAAACAGAAGGCTTTTTATCACAGGACAAGAAATCGGCCCTCAACAACTTAACCGGCAGAAAAAGATTTTTTTAAAAAAATGCCTAAGCTGGGGTCACAATTTCAGCAAAAGTCTGACTTTTGGCAATTCATTCAAAAATGGTGCCAAACGGTTGTAAATGCTCCCCTGAAAGTTTTGGCGGTCGAAACAGAAGGCGTTTTATCACAGGACAAGAAATCAGCCCCCCACAACTTAACCAGCAGAAAAAGATTTTTTTGAAAAAACCCCTAAGCCCCGGGGTCACAATTTCAGGAAAAATCTGACTTTTGGCAGATCACTCAAAAATGGTGCCAAAAGGTTGCAAATGCTCCCCTGAAAGGTTTGGCGGTCGAAACAGAAGGCGTTTTATCACAGGACAAGAAATCAGCCCTCAACAACTTAACCGGTAGAATTTTTTTTTTTTTGAAAAAATCCCTAACACTCAAAAATGGTGCCAAAAGGTTGCAAATGCTCCCCTGAAAGTTTTGGTGGTCGAAACAGAAGGCGTTTTATCACAGGACAAGAAATCAGCCCCCCACAACTTAACCGGCAGAAAAAGATTTTTTTGAAAAAATCCCTAAGCCCCGGGGTCACAATTTCAGGAAAAATCTGACTTTTGGCAGATCACTCAAAAATGGTGCCAAAAGGTTGCAAATGCTCCCCTGAAAGGTTTGGCGGTCGAAACAGAAGGCTTTTTATCACAGGAGAAGAAATCGGCCCTCAACAATTTAATCAGCAGAAAAAGATTTTTTTGAAAAAACCCCTAAGCCCCGGGGTCACAATTTCAGCAAAAGTCTGACTTTTGGCAGTTCACTCAAAAATGGTGCCAAAAGGTTGCAAATGCTCCCCTGAAAGTTTTGGTGGTCGAAACAGAAGGCGTTTTATCACAGGACAAGAAATCAGCCCCCCACAACTTAACCGGCAGAAAAAGATTTTTTTGAAAAAATCCCTAACGCCCGGGGTCACAATTTCAGAAAAATCTGACTTTTGGCAGTTCACTCAAAAATGGTGCCAAACGGTTGTAAATGCTCCCCTGAAAGGTTTGGTGGTCTAAACAGAATCCTTTTTATCACAGGACAAGAAATCAGCCCTCAACAACTTAACCGGCAGAAAAAGATTTTTTTGAAAAAATCCCTAAGCCCCGGGGTCACAATTTCAGCAAAAGTCTGACTTTTGGCAGTTCATTCAAAAATGGTGCCAAAAGGTTGCAAATGCTCCCCTGAAAGGTTTGGCGGTCGAAACAGAAGGCTTTTTATCACAGGACAAGTTATCAGCCCTCAACAACTTAACCGGCAGAATTTTTTTTTTTAAAAAAAGATCCCTAAGCCCCGGGGTCACAATTTCAGCAAAAGTCTGACTTTTGCAGTTCACTCAAAAATGGTGCCAAAAGGTTCCAAATGCTCCCCTGAAAGGTTTGGCGGTCGAAACAGAAGGCTTTTTATCACAGGACAAGAAATCAGCCCTCAACAACTTAACCGGCAGAAGATTTTTTTGAAAAAATCCCTAAGCCCCGGGGTCACAATTTCAGGAAAAATCTGACTTTTGGCAGATCACTCAAAAATGGTGCCAAAAGGTTGCAAATGCTCCCCTGAAAGGTTTGGCGGTCGAAACAGAAGGCTTTTTATCACAGGAGAAGAAATCGGCCCTCAACAATTTAATCAGCAGAAAAAGATTTTTTTGAAAAAACCCCTAAGCCCCGGGGTCACAATTTCAGCAAAAGTCTGACTTTTGGCAGTTCACTCAAAAATGGTGCCAAAAGGTTGCAAATGCTCCCCTGAAATGTTTGGCGAAGGAAACAGAAGGCTTTATATCACAGGACAAGAAATCAGCCCTCCACAACTTAACCGGCAGAAAAAGATTTTTTTGAAAAAATGCCTAAGGCCCGGGGTCACAATTTCGGGAAAAATCTGACTTTTGGCAGATCACTCAAAAATGTTTCCAAAAGGTTGCAAATGCTCCCCTGAAAGGTTTGGCGGTCGAAACAGAAGGCGTTTTATCACTGGACAAGAAATCAGCCCTCAACAACTTAACCGGCAGAAAAAGATTTTTTTGAAAAAATGCCTAAGCCCCGGGGTCACAATTTCAGGAAAAATCTGACTTTTGGCAGATCACTCTAAAATGGTGCCAAAAGGTTGCAAATGCTCCCCTGAAAGGTTTGGCGGTCGAAACAGAAGGCTTTGTATCACAGGACAAGTTATCAGCCCTCAACAACTTAACCGGCAGAATTTTTTTTTTTTAAAAAAGATCCCTAAGCCCCGGGGTCACAATTTCAGCAAAAGTCTGACTTTTGCAGTTCACTCAAAAATGGTGCCAAAAGGTTCCAAATGCTCCCCTGAAAGGTTTGGCGGTCGAAACAGAAGGCTTTTTATCACAGGACAAGAAATCAGCCCCCCACAACTTAACCGGCAGAAGATTTTTTTGAAAAAATCCCTAAGCCCCGGGGTCACAATTTCAGGAAAAATCTGACTTTTGGCAGATCACTCAAAAATGGTGCCAAAAGGTTGCAAATGCTCCCCTGAAAGGTTTGGCGGTCGAAACAGAAGGCTTTTTATCACAGGAGAAGAAATCGGCCCTCAACAATTTAATCAGCAGAAAAAGATTTTTTTGAAAAAACCCCTAAGCCCCGGGGTCACAATTTCAGCAAAAGTCTGACTTTTGGCAGTTCACTCAAAAATGGTGCCAAAAGGTTGCAAATGCTCCCCTGAAATGTTTGGCGAAGGAAACAGAAGGCTTTATATCACAGGACAAGAAATCAGCCCTCCACAACTTAACCGGCAGAAAAAGATTTTTTTGAAAAAATGCCTAAGCCCCGGGGTCACAATTTCGGGAAAAATCTGACTTTTGGCAGATCACTCAAAAATGTTTCCAAAAGGTTGCAAATGCTCCCCTGAAAGGTTTGGCGGTCGAAACAGAAGGCGTTTTATCACTGGACAAGAAATCAGCCCTCAACAACTTAACCGGCAGAAAAAGATTTTTTTGAAAAAATGCCTAAGCCCCGGGGTCACAATTTCAGGAAAAATCTGACTTTTGGCAGATCACTCTAAAATGGTGCCAAAAGGTTGCAAATGCTCCCCTGAAAGGTTTGGCGGTCGAAACAGAAGGCGTTTTATCACTGGACAAGAAATCAGCCCCCCACAACTTAAACGGCAGAAAAACATTTTTTTGAAAAAATCCCTAAGCCCCGGGGTCACAATTTCAGCAAATGTCTGACTGTTGGCAGTTCACTCAAAAATGGTGCCAAAAGGTTGCAAATGCTCCCCTGAAAGGTTTGGCGTTCGAAACAGAAGGCGTTTTATCACAGGACAAGAAATCAGCCTCCCACAACTTAAACGGCAGAAAAAGATTTTTTTGAAAAAATGCCTAAGCCCCGGGGTCACAATTTCAACAAAAGTCTGACTTTTGGCAGTTCGTTCAAAAATGGTGCCAAAAGGTTGAAAATGCTCCCGTGAAAGGTTTGGTGGTCGAAACAGAAGGCTTTTTATCACACTACAAGAAATCTGCCCTCAACAACTTAACCGGCAGAAATTTTTTTTTTGGAAAAAATCCATAAGGCCCGGGGTCACAATTTCAGCAAAAATCTGACTTTTGGCAGTTCACTCAAAAATGGTGCCAAACGGTTGTAAATGCTCCCCTGAAAGGTTTGGTGGTCTAAACAGAATCCTTTTTATCACAGGACAAGAAATCAGCCCTGAACAACTTAACCGGCAGAAAAAGATTTTTTTGAAAAAATTCCTAAGCCCCGGGGTCACAATTTCAGCAAAAGTCTGACTTTTGGCAGTTCATTCCAAAATGGTGCCAAAAGGTTGCAAATGCTCCCCTGAAAGGTTTGGCGGTCGAAACAGAAGGCTTTTTATCACAGGAGAAGAAATCAGCCCTCAACAATTTAATCAGCAGAAAAAGATTTTTTTGAAAAAACCCCTAAGCCCCGGGGTCACAATTTCAGCAAAAGTCTGACTTTTGGCAGTTCACTAAAAATGGTGCCAAAAGGTTGCAAATGCTCCCCGGAAAGGTTTGGCGGTCGAAACAGAAGGCGTTTTATCACAGGACAAGAAATCAGCCCCCCACAACTTAACCGGCAGAAAAAGATTTGTTTGAAAAAATGCCTAAGCCCCGGGGTCACAATTTCAACAAAAGTCTGACTTTTGGCAGTTCACTCAAAAATGGTGCCAAAAGGTTGCAAATGCTCCCCTAAAAGGTTTGGCGAAGGAAACAGAAGGCTTTTTCTCACAGGACAAGAAATCAGCCCTCCACAACTTAACCGGCAGAAAAAGATTTTTTTGAAAAAATGCCTAAGCCCCGGGGTGACAATTTCAACAAAAGTCTGACTTTTGGCAGTTCGTTCAAAAATGGTGCCAAAAGGTTGAAAATGCTCCCGTGAAAGGTTTGGTGGTCGAAACAGAAGGCTTTTTATCACACTACAAGAAATCTGCCCTCAACAACTTAACCGGCAGAAATTTTTTTTTTGGAAAAAATCCCTAAGCCCCGGGGTCACAATTTCAGTAAAAATCTGACTTTTGGCAGTTCACTCAAAAATGGTGCCAAAAGGTTGCAAATGCTCCCCTGAAAGGATTGGCGGTCGAAACAGGAGGCTTTTTATCACAGGACAAGAAATCAGCCCTCCACAACTTAACCGGCAGAAAAAGATTTTTTTGAAAAAATGCCTAAGCCCCGGGGTCACAATTTCAGGAAAAATCTGACTTTTGGCAGATCACTCAAAAATGGTGCCAAAAGGTTGGAAATGCTCCCCTGA
The DNA here is from genome assembly GCF_964106645.2 of Podarcis pityusensis. NCBI lineage: Eukaryota > Metazoa > Chordata > Lepidosauria > Squamata > Lacertidae > Podarcis > Podarcis pityusensis. Next base: position 11,761,311 of record NC_138026.1, read on the forward strand.
AAGGTTTGGCGCTCGAAACAGAACGCGTTTTACCACAGGACAAGAAATCAGCCCCCCACAACTTAACCGGCAGAATTATTTTTTTTTTTTTTTGAAAAAATCCCTAAGCCCCGGGGTCACAATTTCAGGAAAAATCTGACTTTTGGCAGATCACTCAAAAATGGTGCGAAAAGGTTGGAAATGCTCCTGTTATGTACTGAGTTGAATAGGATCCAAACTGTAGCAGTCTGATTGGTCCTAGAACAATAGGATCCAAAAGGCAGCAGTCTGATTGGTCCTAGAACAATAGGATTCAGAATGCAGCAGTCTGATTGGTCCTAGAACAATGCAGCAGTATGATTGGTTGGCAGGAACCACCCAATCCTGCTCCAGATAGAAGTGAATCCACAACCTGATTGGCTTACAGTAGAATTCCAGAATTAGCCAATCATGTGCAGCCCATTGTGTAAATAATGTATATAAAGCAGATACTGTGAGGGGACATTTATTCATTCCTCCTCACCACTATGAGCTGAATAAAGAGCATGAAATCACTTTGCGACTCTGAGTATATTTCACTGGCGACGAAGGTGGGATCCCGCTGAGCTGACTGCCACACACAGCACCGCAGCACCGCCAACTGCCGCACCGCTGCCTCGCACCGTGTATCCAGGCTTCAGCTCCGGGGCACAAGGAACTCAGAATGGCAGCCAACAGCAGCTTCTCGCCATTCAACCCAGCATCTGGAGACTGGGAAGCGTACGCCTCCCGTTTCACCTTCCTCCTAGAAGCCAAAGGGGTCACCGACGAAGAAGACGCCAAGAAGAGGGCGATATTCTTCAGCGTCTGCGGAGAGGAGACGTTTGAAATCGCCCGGGCTCTCCTTGCGCCTGAAGACGTCGCTACTGTTCCATACAAAACAATAATGGAACAGCTGAAGGGGCACTTTTCGCCGCAGCCCTCAGTGGTGGCTCGTCGAAATGCCTTCTACGCAAAGCGGCAAGCCCCTGGGGAAACCATAACTGGGTTTGTGACCTCTCTCCGCCAAGCCGCCCGGTTCTGCAACTTCTCAGAGCTGGAGAACATGCTTCGTGACCGCCTCGTCGGTGGCCTGAAGGATGAGAAGCTGCAACGGCGCCTCTACGCTAAGAAGGACCTAACGTTCCAGGTCGCTCTGGAGGAGGCCCTGGCAACAGAAGCTGCCGAGAGGTCGACCCAAGAGGCACGGCCGAGCCTGCCATCCCAACCGAGGGTCCACCATGAAGACCTCACCGACGACTCAGGATCCGACAGGGAGGAGGTGCACCGAGTACAGCAGCGCACTCAAGCAGCGCACAGACCACAGCTGCCTCGACGAGAAGGAGGGAACTGCGCAAGCTGCGGGGAGAGTCACGAGAGGAGGACCTGCCGTTTCCGCAACGCAGAGTGCAGGCAGTGCAGAAAATCGGGACACATCGCCCGGGTGTGTCGGGCTCGGCCCACCCGACACCAGGCATCAGATGACCAATCCAAGAGCCCCAGGTCCCGGGGCCCAACGCACCAAGGCAACTCGACGGAGCTCACGGACTTCCAGGTATACCAGTTGCCCCACCCCAACGTAGAGAAAATTTATGTAGAGGTACAGATAGAGGGGGCCCCATGCCGCATGGAGCTTGACACGGGTTCAACTCTATCCATAATCTCAGCAAGGACCTTAAGGAAACTGTGTCCCACTGGGGGTCCCAAACTCAGGCCGGCCCCATTCACCCTCCGGGACTTCCAGAAACGTAAGGTCCCCACAATGGGGGTGGGGACCTTCAGGGTGCAATACCGAGGGCGGACGCGGCAACTGGACTTGCTTGTGGTCAAGGGCCCCTACATTAGCTTACTGGGATTGGCATGGTTTGGACCACTGGGGCTAGCTGTCACCGGGGTGAACCACACTAGCTTACAAGTGGACGTGGACGCCATATGCAAGGAATTTCCAGGGGTTTTCGATGGGAAATTGGGACAGTATACGGGCCCCCCCATTGCGCTACAGCTTGACCCCGCAGTACGACCGGTCAGGCTCAAGGCCCGCCGGGTCCCGTTCGCCTTGAAACCCCGTATAGACGAGGAATTGGACCGACTCGTAGAGCAAGGAGTGCTGGAGCCGGTGCCTAATGCTCCCTGGGAAACCCCAATCGTCACACCCGTCAAGCCTAATGGTTCGGTCCGCATCTGCGCAGACTACAAATGTACCATAAACAAGGCCCTCACGGCCCACGCATACCCAGTGCCAGTGGTCAGCCATGTCCTTGCCACCCTGGCTGGGTCGAAAATTTTTGGCAAGCTGGACTTGGCCCAAGCATATCAACAGCTGCCAGTAGATGAGGCCACAGCAGAGGCACAGACGATTGTGACGCACAGAGGAGCGTTCAGGGTAAAGCGGCTGCAATTCGGTGTCAGCGTGGCACCAGGCATATTCCAGAATATAATGGACTCTCTCCTTAAAGGGATTCCTGGCGTCACCCCCTTCTTCGATGATGTGTTGATTGCCGGCCCCACACCAGAGGAGTTTGAGGACCGCCTCCGCACCGTTCTGCACCGTTTCCAGACGGCGAGTCTCAAGGTGAAGCGGGAAAAATGTCTACTAGGAGTGCCTCAGGTGGACTTTCTGGGATTTATGGTGGACGCAGAAGGGGTCCACCCGACTGGGGACAAGGTACGGGCCATTTGTGATGCCCCAGCGCCCAAGAGCAAGACTGAACTTCAGGCCTTCTTGGGACTATTGAACTTTTACCATTCCTTCCTTCCCCACAAGGCGGCGGTAGCGGAGCCCCTACACAGACTCCTGGACAAGCGGGCCCCTTGGGTGTGGGGCCAGCGCCAGGAGGCCGCATTCCAGGCAGTCAAGGACTTGCTTGTCTCAAACTCGGTCTTGGCACACTTCGACGAGAGGCTGCCGGTGGTGCTAGCATGCGACGCCTCACCCTATGGCATTGGAGCTGTCCTGGGGCACCAACTCCCGGATGGAAGAGAGGTACCGGTGGCGTACTTTTCCCAGACACTCAACACAACCGAGCGGAACTACTCGCAAATCGACAAGGAGGGTCTGGCAATCGTAAAGGGAGTAAAAAAATTCCATGATTTCTTGTACGGGCGGCCCTTCACCGTGGTGACTGACCACAAGCCGTTGCTTGGCTTGTTTGCCCCCGAAAAGCAGACCCCCCAAGTGCTGTCTCCTCGCGTCCTCAGGTGGTCAATGTTCCTTGCCAGCTACCAGTATGCACTGATTCACCGACCTGGGAAGGCGATGGGCCATGCGGACGCCCTCAGCAGGCTACCACTACCGGAAACAGGCCCTGACCCAGCACCTGCACAAGAGGTTATGAGCCTGGAGCTGCTTCCCGACCGCCCCATTCAGGCACAAGAAGTTGCACACCATTCCAAGAAAGATAGGGTCATCTCCCGGGTCCTGGACTGGGTGTGGAGGGGATGGCCCAGCAGCAGCCCCGGGCCAGAATTCGCCGGCTACACAACCCGCAAACATGAACTGTCGGCCCACAAGGGGTGCCTGTTATGGGGAAGCAGAGTCGTTGTTCCCCAGCCCCTCTGCAAAAGGGTCCTCACAGCCCTACACGAGACACATCCAGGGGTAGTAAGAATGAAGGCCCTTGCCAGGAGTTATGTGTGGTGGCCGGGGATCGATGGAGAGATAGAGGCCTGGGTCAAACACTGCCAGGCCTGCCAAGAATCCCGCCCAGATCCCCCAAGGGCCCCAGTCCAGTCCTGGGAGTCCGCCCGAGCACCATGGTCACGCCTGCATGTGGATTTCGCTGGCCCCTTTCAGGGGAAAACATTCTTCATAGTGGTGGACTCCTACACCAAATGGCTGGAAGTCGCACTGGTACCGTCCACTTCCACGTCCGCAGCCATCCGGGTACTACGCAGGCTGTTTGCAACCCACGGGCTCCCTGACACTCTCGTCTCAGACAACGGGACTGCATTTACATCAGGAGAATTCCAAACCTTCACAGCGCAGAACGCCATCCGCCACATCCGTTCGGCGCCGTTCCACCCTGCCACCAATGGCCAAGCAGAACGCATGGTGCGGACCACCAAGGACACCCTTCGCCGCATGACGCAAGGGGACTGGGAGTACCGCCTTGCCACATTCCTTCTAGCACAGCACAGCACCCCCAGCTCAACGACTGGCCGGAGCCCCGCTGAACTACTAATGGGTCGGCGCCTTGCAATCAGATTGGACCGCCTTCACCCCGATAGAGCTCAGGATGAGGTAGTGGTGGGGGAAGGCAGGAACCCCCGGACCTTCGAGGCCCAGGACCCAGTGTACGCAAAGAATTTTGGGGCAGGCCCAGCATGGGTACCCGCCACAATCACCAGGGTCACTGGCCCCGTGTCGTACGAGGTGCTAACGGATGGGGGGCAATGCTGGCGCCGCCACTGCGACCAGATACGGCGACGATTCCCGGGAGAAAACCAGGAGGAGGACAGGTCAGAGGAGTCCCAAGGGAACAGCGGGGCAGTGAGGCCCATAGAGCAGGAGGGGCCAGCAGGAGAGGCAGAATCAGTAAATACAGAGAGGACCCGTGAGGCCGAAAGGACACCGGAACCAGAACCACGACTGAGCGAGCCGGTTGCACCAGACCAAACAGCCGCATCACAGCCAGCATCCTTGGAACACGAGCCAGAACCCGGAGCCCGGACCAGGGAACACCCCAGGCCACAACGCACACGTAGGCCGCCGGCATACCTTGAGGACTATGAATGCGACCTCCCGGGCAGGACTGGAACTTAGAGGGGAGGGGTGTTATGTACTGAGTTGAATAGGATCCAAACTGTAGCAGTCTGATTGGTCCTAGAACAATAGGATCCAAAAGGCAGCAGTCTGATTGGTCCTAGAACAATAGGATTCAGAATGCAGCAGTCTGATTGGTCCTAGAACAATGCAGCAGTATGATTGGTTGGCAGGAACCACCCAATCCTGCTCCAGATAGAAGTGAATCCACAACCTGATTGGCTTACAGTAGAATTCCAGAATTAGCCAATCATGTGCAGCCCATTGTGTAAATAATGTATATAAAGCAGATACTGTGAGGGGACATTTATTCATTCCTCCTCACCACTATGAGCTGAATAAAGAGCATGAAATCACTTTGCGACTCTGAGTATATTTCAGCTCCCCTGAAAGGTTTGGTGGTCTAAACAGAATCCTTTTTATCACAGGACAAGAAATCAGCCCTCAACAACTTAACCGGCAGAAAAAGATTTTTTTGAAAAAATCCCTAAGCCCGGGGGTCATAATTTCAGCAAAAATCTGACTTTTGGCAGTTCACTCAAAAATGGTGCCAAACGGTTGTAAATGCTCCCCTGAAAGGTTTGGTGGTCTAAACAGAATCCTTTTTATCAAAGGACAAGAAATCAGCCCTGAACAACTTAACCGGCAGAAAAAGATTTTTTTGAAAAAATTCCTAAGCCCCGGGGTCACAATTTCAGCAAGAGTCTGACTTTTGGCAGTTCACTCAAAAATGGTGCCAAAAGGTTGCAAATGCTCCCCGGAAAGGTTTGGCGGTCGAAACAGAAGGAGTTTTATCACAGGACAAGAAATCAGCCCCCCACAACTTAACCAGCAGAAAAAGATTTTTTTGAAAAAATGCCTAAGCCCCGGGGTCACAATTTCAGCAAAAGTCTGACTTTTGGCAATTCACTCAAAAATGGTGCCAAAAGGTTGCGAATGCTCCCCTGAAAGGTTTGGCGGTCGAAACAGAAGGCTTTTTATCACAGGACAAGAAATCAGCCCTCAACAACATAAACGGCAGAAATGTTTTTTTTGAAAAAATCCCTAAGCCCCGGGGTCACAATTTCAGGAAAAATCTGACTTTTGGCAGATCACTCAAAAATGGAGCCAAAAGGTTGCAAATGCTCCCCTGAAAGGTTTGGCGGTCGAAACAGAAGGCGTTTTATCACAGGACAAGAAATCAGCCCCCCACAACTTAACCGGCAGGAAAAGATTTTTTTGAAAAAATCCCTAAGCCCCGGGGTCACAATTTCAGCAAAAGTCTGACTTTTGGCAGATCACTCAAAAATGGTGTAAACGGTTATAAATGCTCCCCTGAAAGGTTTGGCGGTCGAAACAGAAGGCTTTTTATCACAGGACAAGAAATCAGCCCTCAACAATTTAATCAGCAGAAAAAGATTTTTTTGAAAAAACCCCTAAGCCCCGGGGTCACAATTTCAGGAAAAATCTGACTTTTGGCATATCACTCAAAAATGGTGCCAAAAGGTTGGAAATGCTCCCCTGAAAGGTTTGGCGGTCGAAACAGAAGGCGTTTTATCACAGGACAAGAAATCAGCCCCCCACAACTTAACCGGCAGAAGAAGATTTTTTTGAAAAAATCCCTAAGCCCCGGGGTCACAATTTCAGCAAAAGTCTGCCTTTTGGCAATTCACTCAAAAATGGTGCCAAACGGTTGCAAATGCTCCCCTGAAAGGGTTGGCGAAGGAAACAGAAGGCTTTTTATCACAGGACAAGAAATAAGTCCTCCACAACTTAACCGGCAGAAAAAATTTTTTTTGAAAAAATCCCTAAACCCCGGGGTCACAATTTCAGCAAAAGTCTGACTTTTGGCAGTTCATTCCAAAATGGTGCCAAAAGGTTGCAAATGCTCCCCTGAAAGGTTTGGCGGTCGAAACAGAAGGCTTTTTATCACAGGACAAGAAATCAGCCCTCAACAACATAAACGGCAGAAATTTTTTTTTTTTGAAAAAATCCCTAAGCCCCGGGGTCACAATTTCAGGAAAAATCTGACTTTTGGCAGATCACTCAAAAATGGTGCCAAAAGGTTGCAAATGCTCCCCTGAAAGGTTTGGCGGTCGAAACTGAAGGCTTTTTATCACAGGAAAAGAAATCAGCCCTCCACACCTTAACCGGCAGAAAAAGATTTTTTTGAAAAAATGCCTAAGCCCCGGGGTCACAATTTCAGGAAATATCTGACTTTTGGCAGATCACTCAAAAATGGTGCCAAAAGGTTGCAAATGCTCCCCTGAAAGGTTTGGCGGTCGAAACAGAAGGCGTTTTATCACTGGACAAGAAATCAGGCCCCCACAACTTAAACGGCAGAAAAACATTTTTTTGAAAAAATCCCTAAGCCCCGGGGTTACAATTTCAGTAAAAATCTGACTTTTGGCAGTTCACTCAAAAATGGTGCCAAACGGTTCCAAATGCTCCCCTGAAAGGTTTGGCGAAGGAAACAGAAGGCTTTTTATCACAGGACAAGAAATCAGCCCTCCACAACTTAACCGGCAGAAAAAGATTTTTTTGAAAAAATGCCTAAGCCCCGGGGTCACAATTTCAGCAAAAGTCTGACTTTTGGCAGTTCATTCCAAAATGGTGCCAAAAGGTTGCAAATGCTCCCCTGAAAGGTTTGGCGGTCGAAACAGAAGGCGTTTTATCACTGGACAAGAAATCAGCCCCCCACAACTTAAACGGCAGAAAAACATTTTTTTGAAAAAATCCCTAAGCCCCGGGGTCACAATTTCAGCAAATGTCTGACTTTTGGCAGATCACTCAAAAATGGTGTAAACGGTTATAAATGCTCCCCTGAAAGGTTTGGCGGTCGAAACAGAAGGCTTTTTATCACAGGACAAGAAATCAGCCCTCAACAATTTAATCAGCAGAAAAAGATTTTTTTGAAAAAACCCCTAAGCCCCGGGGTCACAATTTCAGCAAAAGTCTGACTTTTGGCAGTTCACTCAAAAATGGTGCCAAAAGGTTGCAAATGCTCCCCTGAAAGGTTTGGCGAAGGAAACAGAAGGCTTTTTATCACAGGAAAAGAAATCAGCCCTCCACAACTTAACCGGCAGAAAAAGATTTTTTTGAAAAAATGCCTAAGCCCCGGGGTCACAATTTCAGCAAATGTCTGACTTTTGGCAGTTCACTCAGAAATGGTGCCAAAAGGTTGCAAATGCTCCCCTGAAAGGTTTGGCGTTCGAAACAGAAGGCGTTTTATCACAGGACAAGAAATCAGCCCCCCACAACTTAAAAGGCAGAAAAAGATTTTTTTGAAAAAATGCCTAAGCCCCGGGGTCACAATTTCAACAAAAGTCTGACTTTTGGCAGTTCATTCAAAAATGGTGCCAAAAGGTTGCAAATGCTCCCGTGAAAGGATTGGCGGTCGAAACAGAAGGCTTATTATCACAGGACAAGAAATCAGCCCTCCACAACTTAACCGGCAGAAAAAGATTTTTTTGAAAAAATGCCTAAGCCCCGGGGTCACAATTTCAGGAAAAATCTGACTTTTGGCAGATCACTCAAAAATGGTGCCAAAAGGTTGGAAATGCTCCCCTGAAAGGTTTGGCGGTCGAAACAGAAGGCGTTTTATCACAGGACAAGAAATCAGCCCCCCACAACTTAACTGGCAGAAGAAGATTTTTTTGAAAAAATCCCTAAGCCCCGGGGTCACAATTTCAGTAAAAATCTGACTTTTGGCAATTCACTCAAAAATGGTGCCAAACGGTTGCAAATGCTCCCCTGAAAGGTTTGCCGAAGGAAACAGAAGGCTTTTTATCACAGGACAAGAAATCAGTCCTCCACAACTTAACCGGCAGAAAAAGATTTTTTTGAAAAAATGCCTAAGCCCCGGGGTCTCAATTTCAGGAAAAATCTGACTTTTGGCAGATCACTCAAAAATGGTGCCAAACGGTTGCAAATGCTCCCCTGAAAGGTTTGGCGAAGGAAACAGAAGGCTTTTTATCACAGGACAGGAAATCAGCCCTCCACAACTTAACTGGCAGAAACAGATTTTTTTGAAAAAATCCCTAAGCCCCGGGGTAACAATTTCAGCAAAAGTCTGACTTTTGGCAGTTCATTCAAAAACGGTGCCAAAAGGTTGCAAATGCTCCCCTGAAAGGTTTGGCGGTCGAAACAGAAGGCTTTTTATCACAGGACAAGAAATCAGCCCTCAACAACTTAACCAGCAGAATAAGATTTTTTTGAAAAAATCCCTAAGCCCCGGGGTAACAATTTCAGCAAAAGTCTGACTTTTGGCAGTTCATTCAAAAACGGTGCCAAAAGGTTGCAAATGCTCCCCTGAAAGGTTTGGCGGTCGAAACAGAAGGCTTTTTATCACAGGACAAGAAATCAGCCCTCAACAACTTAACCGGCAGAAATTTTTTTTAAAAAAAAAAAATCCCTAAGCCCCGGGGTCACAATTTCAGGAAAAATCTGACTTTTGGCATATCACTCAAAAATGGTGCCAAAAGGTTGGAAATGCTCCCCTGAAAGGTTTGGCGGTCGAAACAGAAGGCGTTTTATCACAGGACAAGAAATCAGCCCCCCACAACTTAACCGGCAGAAGAAGATTTTTTTGAAAAAATCCTAAGCCCCGGGGTCACAATTTCAGCAAAAGTCTGACTTTTGGCAATTCACTCAAAAATGGTGCCAAACGGTTGCAAATGCTCCCCTGAAAGGTTTGGCGAAGGAAACAGAATGCTTTTTATCACAGGACAAGAAATAAGTCCTCCACAACTTAACCGGCAGAAAAAGATTTTTTTGAAAAAATGCCTAAGCCCCGGGGTCACAATTTCAGGAAAAATCTGACTTTTGGCAGATCACTCAAAAATGGTGCCAAACGGTTGCAAATGCTCCCCTGAAAGGTTTGGCGAAGGAAACAGAAGGCTTTTTATCACAGGACAGGAAATCAGCCCTCCACAACTTAACTGGCAGAAAAAGATTTTTTTGAAAAAATCCCTAAACCCCGGGGTCACAATTTCAGCAAAAGTCTGACTTTTGGCAGTTCATTCCAAAATGGTGCCAAAAGGTTGCAAATGCTCCCCTGAAAGGTTTGGCGGTCGAAACAGAAGGCTTTTTATCACAGGACAAGAAATCAGCCCCCCACAACGTAACCGGCAGAATTTTTTTTTTTTTAAAAAAAATCCCTAAGCCCCGGGGTCACAATTTCAGGAAAAATCTGACTTTTGGCATATCACTCAAAAATGGTGCCAAAAGGTTGGAAATGCTCCCCTGAAAGGTTTGGCGGTCGAAACAGAAGGCGTTTTATCACAGGACAAGAAATCAGCCCCCCACAACTTAACCGGCAGAAGAAGATTTTTTTGAAAAAATCCCTAAGCCCCGGGGTCACAATTTCAGCAAAAGTCTGCCTTTTGGCAATTCACTCAAAAATGGTGCCAAACGGTTGCAAATGCTCCCCTGAAAGTGTTGGCGAAGGAAACAGAAGGCTTTTTATCACAGGACAAGAAATAAGTCCTCCACAACTTAACCGGCAGAAAAAAATTTTTTTGAAAAAATCCCTAAACCCCGGGGTCACAATTTCAGCAAAAGTCTGACTTTTGGCAGTTCATTCCAAAATGGTGCCAAAAGGTTGCAAATGCTCCCCTGAAAGGTTTGGCGGTCGAAACAGAAGGCTTTTTATCACAGGACAAGAAATCAGCCCTCAACAACATAAACGGCAGAAATTTTTTTTTTTTGAAAAAATCCCTAAGCCCCGGGGTCACAATTTCAGGAAAAATCTGACTTTTGGCAGATCACTCAAAAATGGTGCCAAAAGGTTGCAAATGCTCCCCTGAAAGGTTTGGCGGTCGAAACTGAAGGCTTTTTATCACAGGACAAGAAATCACCCCTCCACAACTTAACCGGCAGAAAAAGATTTTTTTGAAAAAATGCCTAAGCCCCGGGGTCACAATTTCAGGAAAAATCTGACTTTTGGCAGATCACTCAAAAATGGTGCCAAAAGGTTGCAAATGCTCCCCTGAAAGGTTTGGCGGTCGAAACAGAAGGCGTTTTATCACAGGACAAGAAATCAGCCCCCCACAACTTAAACGGCAGAAAAAGATTTTTTTGAAAAAATGCCTTAGCCCCGGGGTCACAATTTCAACAAAAGTCTGACTTTTGGCAGTTCATTCAAAAATGGTGCCAAAAGGTTGCAAATGCTCCCCTGAAAGGTTTGGCGGTCGAAACAGAAGGCTTTTTATCACAGGACAAGAAATCAGCCCTCCACAACTTAACCGGCAGAAAAGGATTTTTTTGAAAAAATGCCTAAGCCCCGGGGTCACAATTTCAGGAAAAATCTGACTTTTGGCAGATCACTGAAAAATGGTGCCAAAAGGTTGCAAATGCTTCCCTGAAAGGTTTGGCGGTCGAAACAGAAGCCTTTTTATGACAGGACAAGAAATCAGCCTTCAACAACTTAACTGGCAGAAAAAGATTTTTTTAAAAAACTCCCTAAGCCCCGGGGTCACAATTTCAGGAAAAATCTGACTTTTGGCAGATCACTCAAAAATGGTGCCAAAAGGTTGGAAATACTCCCCTGAAAGGTTTGGCGGTCGAAACAGAAGGCTTTTTATCACAGGACAAGAAATCAGCCCCCCACAACTTAACCGGCAGAAAAAGATTTTTTTGAAAAAATCCCTAAGCCCCAGGGACACAATTTCAGGAAAAATCTGACTTTTGGCAATTCACTCAAAAATGGTGCCAAACGGTTGCAAATGCTCCCCTGAAAGGTTTGGCGAAGGAAACAGAAGGCTTTTTATCACAGGACAAGAAATCAGCCCTCCAAAAATTAAACGGCAGAAAAAGATTTTTATTTAAAAAATGCCTAAGCCCCGGGGTCACAATTTCAGCAAAAGTCTGACATTTGGCAGTTCATTCCAAAATGGTGCCAAAAGGTTGCAAATGCTCCCCTGAAAGGTTTGGCGGTCGAAACAGAAGGCTTTTTATCACAGGACAAGAAATCAGCCCCCCACAACTTAACCGGCAGAATAAGATTTTTTTGAAAAAATCCCTAAGCCCCGGGGTCACAATTTCAACAAAAGTCTGACTTTTGGCAGTTCATTCAAAAATGGTGCCAAAAGGTTGCAAATGCTCCCCTGAAAGGTTTGGCGGTCGAAACAGAAGGCGTTTTATCACAGGACAAGAAATCAGCCCCCCACAACTTAAACGGCAGAAAAAGATTTTTTTGAAAAAATGCCTTAGCCCCGGGGTCACAATTTCAACAAAAGTCTGACTTTTGGCAGTTCATTCAAAAATGGTGCCAAAAGGTTGCAAATGCTCCCCTGAAAGGTTTGGCGGTCGAAACAGAAGGCTTTTTATCACAGGACAAGAAATCACCCCTCCACAACTTAACCGGCAGAAAAGGATTTTTTTGAAAAAATGCCTAAGCCCCGGGGTCACAATTTTAGGAAAAATCTGACTTTTGGCAGATCACTGAAAAATGGTTCCAAAAGGTTGCAAATGCTCCCCTGAAAGGTTTGGCGGTCGAAACAGAAGGCTTTTTATCACAGGACAAGAAATCAGCCCCCCACAACTTAACCGGCAGAATAAGATTTTTTTGAAAAAATCCCTAAGCCCCGGGGTCACAATTCCAACAAAAGTCTGACTTTTGGCAGTTCATTCAAAAATGGTGCCAAAAGGTTGCAAATGCTCCCCTGAAAGGTTTGGCGGTCGAAACAGAAGGCTTTTTATCACAGGACAAGAAATCAGCCCTCAACAACTTAACCGGCAGAATTTTTTTTTTTTTAAAAAAAAATCCCTAAGCCCCGGGGTCACAATTTCAGCAAAAATCTGACTTTTGGCAGTTCACTCAAAAATGGTGCCAAAAGGTTGCTAATGCTCCCCTGAAAGGATTGGCGGTCGAAACAGAAGGCTTTTTATCACAGGACAAGAAATCAGCCCTCCACAACTTAACCGGCAGAAAAAGATTTTTTTGAAAAAATGCCTAAGCCCCGGGGTCACAATTTCAGGAAAAATCTGACTTTTGGCAGATCACTCAAAAATGGTGCCAAAAGGTTGCAAATGCTCCCCTGAAAGGTTTGGCGGTCGAAACAGAAGGTGTTTTATCACAGGACAAGACATCAGCCCCCCACAACTTAAACGGCAGAAAAATATTTTTTTGAAAAAATGCCTTAGCCCCGGGGTCACAATTTCAGGAAAAATCTGACTTTTGGCAGATCACTCAAAAATGGTGCCAAAAGGTTGGAAATACTCCCCTGAAAGGTTTGGCGGTCGAAACAGAAGGCTTTTTATCACAGGACAAGAAATCAGCCCTCCACAACTTAACCGGCAGAAAAGGATTTTTTTGAAAAAATGCCTAAGCCCCGGGGTCACAATTTCAGGAAAAATCTGACTTTTGGCAGATCACTGAAAAATGGTGCCAAAAGGTTGCAAATGCTTCCCTGAAAGGTTTGGCGGTCGAAACAGAAGCCTTTTTATCACAGGACAAGAAATCAGCCCCCCACAACTTAACCGGCAGAAAAAGATTTTTTTGAAAAAATGCCTAAGCCCCGGGGTCACAATTTCAGGAAAAATCTGACTTTTGGCAGATCACTGAAAAATGGTGCAAAAGGTTGCAAATGCTCCCCTGAAATGATTGGCGGTCGAAACAGAAGGCTTTTTATCACAGGACAAGAAATCAGCCCTCCACAACTTAACCGGCAGAAAAAGATTTTTTTGAAAAAATGCCTAAGCCCCGGGGTCACAATTTCAGGAAAAATCTGACTTTTGGCAGATCACTCAAAAATGGTGCCAAAAGGTTGCAAATGCTCCCCTGAAAGGTTTGGCGGTCGAAACAGAAGGCGTTTTATCACAGGACAAGAAATCAGCCCCCCACAACTTAAACGGCAGAAAAAGATTTTTTTGAAAAAATGCCTTAGCCCCGGGGTCACAATTTCAACAAAAGTCTGACTTTTGGCAGTTCATTCAAAAATGGTGCCAAAAGGTTGAAAATGCTCGCCTGAAACGTTTGGCGGTCGAAACAGAAGGCGATTTCTCACACGAAAAGAAATCAGCCCCCCACAACTTAACCGGCAGAAAAAGATTTTTTTGAAACAATGCCTAAGCCCTGGGGTCACAATTTCAGAAAAATCTGACTTTTGGCAATTCACTCAGAAATGGTGCCAAAAGGTTGCAACTGCTCCCCTGAAAGGTTTGGCGGTCGAAACAGAAGCCTTTTTATGACAGGACAAGAAATCAGCCTTCAACAACTTAACTGGCAGAAAAAGATTTTTTTAAAAAACTCCCTAAGCCCCGGGGTCACAATTTCAGGAAAAATCTGACTTTTGGCAGATCACTCAAAAATGGTGCCAAAAGGTTGGAAATACTCCCCTGAAAGGTTTGGCGGTCGAAACAGAAGGCTTTTTATCACAGGACAAGAAATCAGCCCCCCACAACTTAACCGGCAGAAAAAGATTTTTTTGAAAAAATCCCTAAGCCCCAGGGACACAATTTCAGGAAAAATCTGACTTTTGGCAATTCACTCAAAAATGGTGCCAAACGGTTGCAAATGCTCCCCTGAAAGGTTTGGCGAAGGAAACAGAAGGCTTTTTATCACAGGACAAGAAATCAGCCCTCCACAAATTAAATGGCAGAAAAAGATTTTTTTGAAAAAATGCCTAAGCCCCGGGGTCACAATTTCAGCAAAAGTCTGACTTTTGGCAGTTCATTCCAAAATGGTGCCAAAAGGTTGCAAATGCTCCCCTGAAAGGTTTGGCGGTCGAAACAGAAGGCTTTTTATCACAGGACAAGAAATCAGCCCGCCACACCTTAACCGGCAGAATAAGATTTTTTTGAAAAAATCCCTAAGCCCCGGGGTCACAATTTCAACAAAAGTCTGACTTTTGGCAGTTCATTCAAAAATGGTGCCAAAAGGTTGCAAATGCTCCCCTGAAAGGTTTGGCGGTCGAAACAGAAGGCGTTTTATCACAGGACAAGAAATCAGCCCCCCACAACTTAAACGGCAGAAAAAGATTTTTTTGAAAAAATGCCTTAGCCCCGGGGTCACAATTTCAACAAAAGTCTGACTTTTGGCAGTTCATTCAAAAATGGTGCCAAAAGGTTGCAAATGCTCCCCTGAAAGGTTTGGCGGTCGAAACAGAAGGCTTTTTATCACAGGACAAGAAATCAGCCCTCCACAACTTAACCGGCAGAAAAGGATTTTTTTGAAAAAATGCCTAAGCCCCGGGGTCACAATTTCAGGAAAAATCTGACTTTTGGCAGATCACTGAAAAATGGTGCCAAAAGGTTGCAAATGCTTCCCTGAAAGGTTTGGCGGTCGAAACAGAAGCCTTTTTATGACAGGACAAGAAATCAGCCTTCAACAACTTAACTGGCAGAAAAAGATTTTTTTTAAAAACTCCCTAAGCCCCGGGGTCACAATTTCAGGAAAAATCTGACTTTTGGCAGATCACTCAAAAATGGTGCCAAAAGGTTGGAAATGCTCCCCTGAAAGGTTTGGCGGTCGAAACAGAAGGCGTTTTATCACAGGACAAGAAATCAGCCCCCCACAACTTAACCGGCAGAAAAAGATTTTTTTGAAAAAATCCCTAAGCCCCGGGGTCACAATTTCAGTAAAAATCTGACTTTTGGCAATTCACTCAAAAATGGTGCCAAACGGTTGCAAATGCTCCCCTGAAAGGTTTGGCGAAGGAAACAGAAGGCTTTTTATCACAGGACAAGAAATCAGCCCTCCACAACTTAACCGGCAGAAAACGATTTTTTTGAAAAAATGCCTAAGCCCCGGGGTCACAATTTCAGGAAAAATCTGACTTTTCGCAATTCACTCAAAAATGGTGCCAAACGGTTGCAAATGCTCCCCTGAAAGGTTTGGTGGTCTAAACAGAATCCTTTTTATCACAGGACAAGAAATCAGCCCTCAACAACTTAACCGGCAGAAAAAGATTTTTTTGAAAAAAACCCTAAGCCCCCGGGGTCACAATTTCAGGAAAAATCTGACTTTTGGCAGATCACTCAAAAATGGTGCCAAAAGGTTGCAAATGCTCCCCTGAAAGGTTTGGAGGTCGAAACAGAAGGCATTTTATCACAGGACAAGAAATCAGCCCCCCACAACTTAACCGACAGAAAAAGATTTTTTTGAAAAAATGCCTAAGCCCCGGGGTCACAGTTTCAGCAAAAGTCTGACTTTTGGGAGTTCACTCAAAAATGGTGCCAAAAGGTTGCAAATGCTCCCATGAAGGGTTTGGCGGTCAAAACAGAAGGCTTTTTATCACAGGACAAGAAATCAGCCCTCCACAACTTAACCGACAGAAAAAGATTTTTTTGAAAAAATCCCAAAGCCCCTGGGTCACAATTTCAGCAAAAATCTGACTTTTGGCAGTTCACTCAAAAATGGTGCCAAAAGGTTGCTAATGCTCCCCTGAAAGGATTGGCGGTCGAAACAGAAGGCTTTTTATCACAGGACAAGAAATCAGCCCCCCACAACTTAACCGGCAGCATAAGATTTTTTTGAAAAAATCCCTAAGCCCCGGGGTCACAATTTCAGTAAAAATCTGACTTTTGGCAATTCACTCAAAAATGGTGCCAAACGGTTTCAAATGCTCCCCTGAAAGGTTTGGTGGTCTAAACAGAATCCTTTTTATCACAGGACAAGCAATCAACCCTCAACGACTTAACCGGCAGAAATTTTTTTTTTGAAAAAAACCCAAAGCCCCTGGGTCACAATTTCAGCAAAAATCTGACTTTTGGCAGTTCACTCAAAAATGGTGCCAAAAGGTTGCTAATGCTCCCCTGAAAGGATTGGCGTTCGAAACAGAAGGAGTTTTATCACAGGACAAGAAATCAGCCCCCCACAACTTAACAGGCAGAAAAAGATTTTTTTGAAAAAATGCCTAAACCCCGGGGTCACAATTTCAGTAAAAATCTGACTTTTGGCAATTCACTCAAAAATGGTGCCAAACGGTTGCAAATGCTCCCCTGAAAGGTTTGGCGGTCGAAAGAGAAGGCTTTTTATCACAGGACAAGAAATCAGCCCTCAGCAACTTAACCGGCAGAATTTTTTTTTTTTAAAAAATCCCTAATCCCCGGGGTCACAATTTCAGTAAAAATCTGACTTTTAACAGATCACTCAAAAATGATGCCAAAAGGTTGCAAATGATCCCCTGAAAGGTTTGGCGGTCTAAACAGAAGTCTTTTTATCACAGGACAAGAAATCAGCCCTCAGCAACTTAACCGGCAGATATTTTTTTTTTGAAAAAATGCCTGAGCCCCGGGGTCACAATTTCAGGAAAAATCTGACTTTTGGCCGATCACTCAAAGGTGGTGCCAAAAGGTTACAAATGCTCCCGGAAAGGTTTGGTGGTCGAAACAGAATGCGCTTTATCACAGGACAAGAAATCAGCCCCCCACAACTTAAACGGCAGAAAAAGGTTTTTTTTCAAAAAATGCCTAAGCCCCGGGGTCACAATTTCAACAAAAGTCTGACTTTTGGCAGTTCATTCAAAAATGGTGCCAAAAGGTTGCAAATGCTCCCGTGAAAGGTTTGGCGGTCGAAACAGAAGGCGTTTTATCACAGGACAAGAAATCAGCCCTCAACAACTTAACCGGCAGAAATTTTTTTTTTTTGAAAAAATCCCTAAGCCCCGGGGTCACAATTTCAGCAAAAGTCTGACTTTTGGCAGTCCATTCAAAAATGGTGCCAAAAGGTTGCAAATGCTGCACTGAAAGGTTTGGCGGTCGAAACAGAAGGCGTTTTATCACAGGACAAATAATCAGCCCTCACAAACTTAACCGGCAGAATTTTTTTTTTTTGAAAAAATCCCTAATCCCCGGGGTCACAATTTCAGTAAAAATCTGACTTTTGGCAGATCACTCAAAAATGGTGCCAAAAGGTTGCAAATGCTCCACTGAAAGGTTTAGCGGTCTAAACAGAAGTCTTTTTATCACAGGACAAGAAATCAGCCCTCAACAACTTAACCGGCAGAAATTTTTTTTTTGAAAAAAATCCCTAACCCCCGGGTCACAATTTCAGTAAAAATCTGACTTTTGGCAGATTACTCAAAAATGGTGCCAAAAGCGTGCAAATGCTCCCCTGAAAGGTTTGGCGGTCGAAACAGAAGGCGTTTTATCACAGAACAAGAAATCAGCCCTCCACAACTTAACCGGCAGAAAAAGATTTTTTTGAAAAAATCCCTAAGCCCCGGGGTCACAATTTCAGGAAAAATCTGACTTTTGGCAGATCACTCAAAAATGGTGCCAAAAGGGTGCAAATGCTCCCCTGAAAGGTTTGGTGGTCGAAGCAGAAGGCTTTTTATCACAGGACAAGAAATCAGCCCTCAGCAACTTAACCGGCATATATTTTTTTTTTGAAAAAATGCCTGAGCCCCGGGGTCACAATTTCAGGAAAAATCTGACTTTTGGCAGATCACTCAAAAGTGGTGCCAAAAGGTTACAAATGCTCCCGGAAAGGTTTGGTGGTCGAAACAGAAGGCGCTTTATCACAGGACAAGAAATCAGCCCCCCACAACTTAAACGGCAGAAAAAGATTTTTTTGAAAAAATGCCTAAGCCCCGGGGTCACAATTTCAACAAAAGTCTGACTTTTGGCAGTTCATTCAAAAATGGTGCCAAAAGGTTGCAAATGCTCCCGTGAAAGGTTTGGCGGTCGAAACAGAAGGCTTTTTATCACAGGACAAGAAATCAGCCCTCAACAACTTAACCGGCAGAATTTTTTTTTTTTTGAAAAAATCCCTAAACCCCGGGGTCACAATTTCAGGAAAAATCTGACTTTTGGCAGATCACTCAAAAATGGTGCCAAAAGGTTGCAAATGCTCCCCTGAAAGGTTTGGCGGTCGAAACAGAAGGCGTTTTATCACAGGACAAGAAATCAGCCCTCAACGACTTAACCGGCAGAAAAAGATTTTTTTGAAAAAATCCCTAAGCCCCGGGGTCACAATTTCAGTAAAAATCTGACTTTTGGCAATTCACTCAAAAATGGTGCCAAACGGTTGCAAATGCTCCCCTGAAAGGTTTGGCGGTCGAAACAGAAGGCTTTTTATCACAGGACAAGAAATCAGCCCTCAGCAACTTAACCGGCAGAAAGAGATTTTTTTTGAAAAAATCCCTAATCCCCGGCGTCACAATTTCAGCAAAAGTCTGACTTTTGGCAGTTCATTCAAAAATGGTGCCAAAAGGTTGCAAATGCTCCACTGAAAGGTTTGGCAGTCGAAACAGAAGGCGTTTTGTCACAGGACAAATAATCAGCCCTCAAAAACTTAACCGGCAGAATTTTTTTTTTTGAAAAAATCCCTAATCCCCGGGGTCACAATTTCAGTAAAAATCTGACTTTTAACAGATCACTCAAAAATGGTGCCAAAAGGTTGCAAATGATCCCCTGAAAGGTTTGGCGGTCGAAACAGAAGGCGCTTTATCACAGGACAAGAAATCAGCCCTCAACAACTTAACCGGCAGAAATTTTTTTTTAAAAAAAATCCCTAACCCCCGGGTCACAATTTCAGTAAAAATCTGACTTTTGGCAGATCACTCAAAAATGGTGCCAAAAGGTTGCAAATGCTCCACTGAAAGGTTTGGCAGTCGAAACAGAATTCTTTTTATCACAGGACAAGAAATCAGCCCTCAACAACTTAACCAGCAGAAAAAGATTTTTTTTGAAAAAACTCCTAAGCCCCGGGGTCACAATTTCAGCAAAAATCTGACTTTTGGCAGTTCACTCAAAAATGGTGCCAAAAGGTTGCAAATGGTCCCCTGAAAGGTTGGGCCTTCGAAACAGAAGGCGTTTTATCACAGGACAAGAAATCAGCCCTCAACAACTTAACCGGCAGAAAACGATTTTTTTGAAAAAATCCCTAAGCCCCGGGGTCACAATTTCAGTAAAAATCTGACTTTTGGCAATTCACTCAAAAATGGTGCCAAACGGTTGCAAATGCTCCCCTGAAAGGTTTGGCGGTCGAAACAGAAGGATTTTTATCACAGGACAAGAAATCAGCCCCCCACAACTTAACCGGAAGAAAAAGATTTTTTTGACAAAATCCCTAAGCCCCGGGGTCACAGTTTCAGCAAAAGTCTGACTTTTGGCAGTTCACGCAAAAATGGTGCCAAAAGGTTGCAAATGCTCCCCTGAAAGGTTTGGCGGTCGAAACAGAAGGCGTTTTATCACAGGACAAGAAATCAGCCCTCAACAACTTAACCGGCAGAAAACGATTTTTTTGAAAAAATCCCTAAGCCCCGGGGTCACAATTTCAGTAAAAATCTGACTTTTGGCAGTTCACTCAAAAATGGTGCCAAAAGGTTGCAAATGCTCCACTGAAAGGTTTGGCGGTTGAAACAGAAGGTGTTTTATCACAGGACAAATAATCAGCCCTCAACAACTTAACAGGCAGAAATTTTTTTTTTTAAAAAATCCCTAATCCCCGGGGTCACAATTTCAGTAAAAATCTGACTTTTGGCAATTCACTCAAAAATGGTGCCAAACGGTTGCAAATGCTCCCCTGAAAGGTTTGGCGGTCGAAACAGAAGGCGTTTTATCACAGGACAAATAATCAGCCCTCACAAACTTAACCGGCAGAAATTTTTTTTTTGAAAAAATCCCTAATCCCCGGGGTCACAATTTCAGTAAAAATCTGACTTTTGGCAGATCACTCAAAAATGGTGCCAAAAGGTTGCAAATGCTCCCCTGAAAGGTATGGCGGTCTTAACAGAAGTCTTTTTATCACAGGACAAGAAATCAGCCCTCAACAACTTAACCGGCAGAAATTTTTTTTTTAAAAAAAATCCCTAACCCCCGGGTCACAATTTCAGTAAAAATCTGACTTTTGGCAGATTACTCAAAAATGGTGCCAAAAGGGTGCAAATGCTCCCCTGAAAGGTTTGGTGGTCGAAACAGAAGGCTTTTTATTACAGGACAAGAAATCAGCCCTCAGCAACTTAACCGGCAGAAATTTTTTTTTTGAAAAAATCCCTAAGCCCCGGGGTCACAATTTCAGGAAAAATCTGACTTTTGGCAGATCACTCAAAAATGGTGCCAAAAGGTTACAAATGCTCCCCGGAACGGTTTGGTGGTCGAAACAGAAGGCGCTTTATCACAGAACAAGAAACCAGCCCCCCACAACTTAAACGGCAGAAAAAGATTTTTTTGAAAAAATGCCTAAGCCCCGGGGTGACAATTTCAACAGAAGTCTGACTTTTGGCAGTTCATTCAAAAATGGTGCCAAAAGGTTGCAAATGCTCCCGTGAAAGGTTTGGCGGTCGAAACAGAAGGCTTTTTATCACAGGACAAGAAATCAGCCCTCACAAACTTAACCGGCAGAAATTTTTTTTTTGAAAAAATCCCTAATCCCCGGGGTCACAATTTCAGTAAAAATCTGACTTTTGGCATATCACTCAAAAATGGTTCCAAAAGGTTGCAAATGCTCCCCTGAAAGGTTTGGCAAAGGAAACAGAAGGCTTTTTATCACAGGACAAGAAATCAGCCCTCCACAACTTAACCGGCAGAAAAAGATTTTTTTGAAAAAATGCCTAAGCCCCGGGGTCACAATTTCAGGAAAAATCTGACTTTCGTCAGTCCATTTTAAAATGGTGCCAAAAGGTTGCAAATGCTCCCCCGAAAGGTGTGGCGGTCGAAATAGAAGGCTTTTTATCACAGGACAAGAAATCAGCCCTCAACAACCTAACCGGCAGAAAAAGATTTTTTTGAAAAAATGCCTAAGCCCCGGGGTCACAATTTCAGTAAAAATCTGACTTTTGGCAGTTCACTCAAAAATGGTGCCAAAAGGTTGAAAATGCTCCACTGAAAGGTTTGGCGGTCGAAACAGAAGGCGTTTTATCACAGGACAAGAAATCAGCTCTCAACAACTTAACCGGCAGAAATTTTTTTTTTGAAAAAATGCCTGAGCCCCGGGGTCACAATTTCAGGAAAAATCTGACTTTTGGCAGTTCACTCAAAAATGGTGCCAAAAGGGTGCAAATGCTCCCCTGAAAGGTTTGGCGGTCGAAACAGAAGACGTTTTATCACAGGACAATAAATCAGCCCTCCACAACTTAACCGGCAGAAAAAGATTTTTTTGAAAATATGCCTAAGCCCCGGGGTCACAATTTCAGGAAAAATCTGACTTTTGTCAGATCACTCAAAAATGGTGCCAAAAGGTTGGAAATGCTCCCCTGAAAGGTTTGGCGGTCGAAACAGAAGGCGTTTTATCACAGGACAAGAAATCAGCCCCCCCCCCCCCGCCAACTTAACCGGCAGAAAAAGATTTTTTTGAAAAAATCCATAACCCCGGGGTCACAATTTCAGGAAAAATCTGACTTTTGGCAGTTCATTCCAAAATGGTGCCAAAAGGTAGCAAATGCTCCCCCGAAAGGTGTGGCGGTCGAAACAGAAGGGTTTTTATCACAGGACAAGAAATCAGCCCTCAACAACTTAAACGGCAGAAAAATATTTTTTTGAAAAAATCCCTAAGCCCTGGGGTCACAATTTAAGCAAAAATCTGACTTTTGGCAGTTCACTCAAAAATGGTGCCAAAGGGTTGCAAATGATCCCCTGAAAGGTTTGGCGGTCGAAAAAGAAGGCTTTTTATCACAGGACAAGAAATCAGCCCTCAACAACTTAACCGGCAGAAAAAGATTTTTTTGAAAAAATGCCTAAGCCCCGGGGTCACAATTTCAGTAAAAATCTGACTTTTGGCAGTTCACTCAAAAATGGTGCGAAAAGGTTTCAAATGCTCCACTGAAAGGTTTGGCGGTCGAAACAGAAGGCGTTTTATCACAGGACAAATAATCAGCCCTCAACAACTTAACCGGCAGAAATTTTTTTTGAAAATAAATCCCAAAGCCCCTGGGTCACAATTTCAGCAAAAATCTGACTTTTGGCAGTTCACTCAAAAATGGTGCCAAAAGGGTGCAAATGCTCCTCTGAAAGGCTTGGCGGTCGAAACAGAAGGCTTTTTATCACAGGACAAGAAATCAGCCCCCTACAACTTAACCGGCAGAATAAAATTTTTTTGAAAAAATGCCTAAGCCCGGGGTCACAATTTCAGTAAAAATCTGACTTTTGGCAATTCACTCAAAAATGGTGCCAAAAGGTTGCAAATGCTCCTCTGAAAGGATTGGCAGTCGAAACAGAAGGCTTTTTAACACAGGACAAGAAATCAGCCCTCCACAACTTAACCGGCAGAAAAAGATTTTTTTGAAAAAATGCCTAAGCCCCGGGGTCACAATCTCAGGAAAAACCTGACTTTTGGCAGATCACTCAAAAATGGTCCCAAAACGTTGCAAATGCTCCACTGAAAGGTTTGGCGGTCGAAACAGAAGGCGTTTTATCACAGGACAAGAAATCAGCCCTCAACAACTTAACCCTTAGAAATTTTTTTTTTTAAAAAAATGCCTGAGCCCCGAGGTCACAATTTCAGAAAAAATCTGACTTTTGGCAGATCACTCAAAAATGGTGCCAAAAGGGTGCAAATGCTCCCCTGAAAGGTTTGGTGGTCGAAACAGAAGGCTTTTTATCACAGAACAAGAAATAAGCCCTCAGCAACTTAACCGGCAGAAATTTTTTTTTTGAAAAAATCCCTAAGCCCCGAGGTCACAATTTCAGTAAAAATCTGACTTTTGGCAATTCACTCAAAAATGGTGCCAAAAGGTTGCAAATGCTCCCCTGAAAGGTTTGGCAGTCGAAACAGAAGTCTTTTTATCACACGACAAGAAATCAGCCCTCAACAACTTAACCGGCAGAAGAAGATTTTTTTGAAAAAATCCCTAATCCCCGGGGTCACAATTTCAGCAAAAGTCGGACTTTTGGCAGTTCACTCAAAAATGGTGCCAAAAGGTTGCAAATGCTCCCCTGAAAGGTTTCGCGGTCGAAACAGAAGGCGATTTATCACAGGACAAGAAATCAGCCCCCCACACCTTAATCGGCAGAACTATTTTTTTTTTTTAAATTGCATAAGCCCCAGGGTCACAATTTCAGTAAAAATCTGACTTTTGGCAATTCACTCAAAAATGATGCCAAACGGTTGCAAATGCTCCCCTGAAATGTTTGGCGGTTGAAACAGAAGTCTTTTTATTACAGGAGAAGAAATCAACCCCCACAACTTAACCGGGGGAATTTTTTTTTTAAAAAAAAAAAACCTAAGGGTCACAATTTCACAAAAAACCTGACTTTTGGCAGTTCACTCAAAAATGGTGCCAAAAGGTTGCAAATGCTCCCCTAAAAGGTTTGGTGAATGAAACAGAAGGCTTTTTACCACAGGACAAGAAATCAGCCCTCCACAACTTAACCGGCAGAAAAAGATTTTTTTGAAAAAATCGCTCAGCTCCGGAGTCACAATTTCAGGAAAAATCTGACTTTTGGCAATTCACTCAAAAATGGTGCCAAAAGGTTGCAAATGCTCCCCTGAAAGATTTGGCGGTCGAAACAGAAGGCGATTTATCACTGAACAAGAAATCAGCCCTCCACAACTTAACCGGAAGAAAAAGATTTTTTTGAAAAAATGCCTAAGCCCCGGGGTCACAATTTCAGAAACAATCTGACTTTTGGCAATTCACTCAAAAATGGTGCCAAAAGGTTGCAAATGCTCCCCTGAATGGTTTGGCGGTCAAAACAGAAGGCGTTTTATCACCGGACAAGAAATCAGCCCTCAACGACTTAACCGGCAGAATTTTTTTTTTTAAAAAAAAACCCTAAGCCCAAATTTCTTTTGGCAGTTCACTCAAAAATGGTGCCAAACGGTTGCAAAAACTCCCCTGAAAGGCTTGGCGGTCAAAACAGAAGTCTTTTTATCACAGGACAAGAAATCAGCCCTCAAGAAATTAACCGGCAGAAATTTTTTTTTTGAAAAATTCCCTAAGCTCCGGGGTCACAATTTCAGTAAAAATCTGACTTTTGGCAGTTCACCCAAAAATGGTGCTAAAAGGTTGCAAATGGTCCCCTGAAAGGTTTGGCGGTCGAAAAAGAAGGCTTTTTATCACAGGACAAGAAATCAGCCCTCAACTACGTAACCGGCAGAAAAAGATTTTTTTGAAAAAATCCCTAAGCCCCAGGGTAACAATTTCAGGAAAAAGCTGACTTTTGGCAGTTCACTCAAAAATGGTGGCAAACGGTTGCAAATGCTCCCCTGAAAGGTTTGGCGGTCGAAACAGAAGGCTTTTTATCATAAGACAAGAAATCAGCCGCCCAAAACTTAACCGGCAGAAAAAGATTTTTTTGAAAAAATCCCTAGGCCCCAGGGTCACAATTTCAGCAAAAATCTGACTTTTGGCAGTTCACTCAAAAATGATGCCAAAAGGTTGGAAATGCTCCCCTGAAAGGTTTGGCGGTCTAAACAAAAGGCGATTTATCACAGGACAAGAAATCAGCCGCCCACAACTTAACCAGCAGAAAAAAGATTTTTTTGAAAAAATGCCTAAGCCCCGGGGTCACAATTTCAGTAAAAATCTGACATTTGGCAGTTCACTCAAAAATGGTGCCACAAGGTTGCAAATGCTCCCCTGAAAGGTTTGGCGGTCGAAACAGAAGGCTTTTTATCAGAGGAGAGGAAATCAGCACTCAACAACCTAACCGGCAGAAAAATATTTTTTTGAAAAAACTCCTAAGCCCCGGGGTCACAATTTCAGGAAAAATCTGACTTTTGGCAGATCACTCAAAAATGGTGCCAAACGGTTGTAAATGCTCCCCTGAAAGGTTTGGCGGTCGAAACAGAAGTCTTTTTATTACAGGACAAGAAATCTGCCCCCCACAACCTAACCGGGGAAAAAGTTTTTTTAAAAAAAAAAATCCCTAAGGGTTACAATTTCAGAAAAAATCTGACTTTTGGCAGTTCAATCAAATATGGTGCCAAAAGGTTGCAAATGCTCCCCTGAAAGGTTTGGTGAAGGAAACAGAAGGCTTTTTACCACAGGACAAGAAATCAGCCCTCCACAACTTAACCGGCAGAAAAAGATTTTTTTGAAAAAAATCGCTCAGCTCCGGACTCACAATTTTAGGAAAAATCTGACTTTTGGCAGTTCACTCAAAAATGGTGCCAAAAGGTTGCAAATGCTCGCCTGAAACGTTTGGCGGTCGAAACAGAAGGCGATTTCTCACACGAAAAGAAATCAGCCCTCCACAACTTAACCGGTAGAAAAAGATTTTTTTGAAACAATGCCTAAGCCCTGGGGTCACAATTTCAGAAAAAATCTGACTTTTGGCAATTCACTCAGAAATGGTGCCAAAAGGTTGCAACTGCTCCCCTGAACGGTTTGGCGGTCAAAACAGAAGGCTTTTTATCACAGGACAAGAAATCAGCCCTCAACGACTTAACCAAAAAAATTTTTTTTTTGAAAAAATCCCTAGTCCCCAGGGTCACAACTTCAGCAAAAATCTGACTTTTGGCAGTTCACTCAAAAATGGTGGCAGAAGGTTGCAAATGCTCCCCTGAAAGGTTTGGGGGTCAAAACAGAAGGCTTTTTATCACAGGACAAGAAATCAGCCGTCCACAACTTAACCGACGGAAAAAGATTTTTTGGGAAAAATGCTTAAGCCCCGGGGTCACAATTTCATTAAAAATCTGATTTTTGGCAATTCACTCAAAAATGGTGCCAAACGGTTGCAAATGCTGCCGTGAAAGGTTTGGGGGTCGAAACAGAAGTCTTTTTATTACAGGAGAAGAAATCAGCCCTCAACGACTTAACCGGCAGAAAATGATTTTTTTGAAACAATGCCTAAGCTCCGGGGTCACAATTTCAGGAAAAATCTGACTTTTGGCAATTCACTCAAAAATGGTGCCAAAAGGTTGCAAATGCTCCCCTGAACGGTTTGGCGGTCAAAACAGAAGGCGTTTTATAACAGGACAAGAAATCAGCCCTCAACGACTTAACCGGCAGAAATTTTTTTTTTGAAAAAATCCCTAAGCCCCGGGGACACAATTTCAGCAAAAGTCTGACTTTTGGCAGTTGACTCAAAAATGGTGCCACAAGGTTGCAAATGCTCCCCTGAAAGGTTTGGCAGTCGAACAGAAGGCGTTTTATCACAGAACAAGAAATCAGCCCCCCACAACTTAACGGGCAGAAAAAGATTTTTTTGAAAAAATGCCTAAGCCCCGGGGTCACAATTTCAGAAAAAATCTAACTTTTGGCAGATCACTGAAAAAGGGTGCCAAAATATTACAAATGGTCCCCTGAAAGGTTTGGCGGTCTAAACAGAAGGCGATTTATCACAGGACAAGAAATCAGCCCCCCACAACTTAACCGGCAGAATTTTTTGTTTTGAAAAAATCCCTAAACAACTTAACGGGCAGAAAAAGATTTTTTTGAAAAAATGCCTAAGCCCCGGGGTCACAATTTCAGAAAAAATCTAACTTTTGGCATTTAACTCAATAATGGTGCCAAAAGGTTGCAAATGCTCCCCTGAAAGGTTTGGGGGTCGAAACAGAAGGCTTTTTATTACTGGAGAAGAAATCAGCCCTCAACAACGTAACCGGCAGAAAAAGATTTTTTTGAAAAAATCCCTAAGCCCCGGGTTCAAAATTTCAGAAAAAGTCTGACTTTTGGCAGATCACTCAAAAATGGTGCCAAAAGGTTGCAAATGCTCCCCTGAAAGGTTTGGCGGTCGAAACAGAAGGCTTTTTATTACAGGACAAGAAATCAGCCGTCCACAACTTAACCGGTGGAAAAAGATTTTTTGGGAAAAATGCCTAAGCCCCGGGGTCACAATTTCAGTAAAAATCTGACTTTTGGCAATTCACTCAAAAATGATGCCAAACGGTTGCAAATGCTCCCCTGAAATGTTTGGTGGTTGAAACAGAAGTCTTTTTATTACAGGAGAAGAAATCAGCCCCCCACAACTTAACCGGCAGAATAAGATTTTTTTGAAAAAATGCCTAAGCCCCGGGATCACAATTTCAGTAAAAATCTGACTTTTGGCAATTCACTCAAAAATGGTGCCAAACTGTTGCAAATGCTCCCCTGAAAGGTTTGGCAGTCGAAACAGAAGTCTTTTTATCACAGGACAAGAAATCAGCTATCAAAAACTTAACCGGCAGAAAAGGATTTTTTTTGAAAAAATCCCTAAGCCCCGGGGTACCAATTTCAGCAAAAGTCTAACTTTTGGCAGTTCACTCAAAAATGGTGCCAAAAGGTTGCAAATGCTCCCCTGAAAGGTTTCGCGGTCGAAACAGAAGGCGATTTATCACAGGACAAGAAATCAGCCCCCCACACCTTAACCGGCAGAACTATTTTTTTTTAAAAAATTGCATAAGCCCCGGGGTCACAATTTCAGTAAAAATCTGACTTTTGGCAATTCACTCAAAAATGATGCCAAACGGTTGCAAATGCTCCCCTGAAATGTTTGGCGGTTGAAACAGAAGTCTTTTTATTACAGGAGAAGAAATCAGCCCCCCACAACTTAACCGGGGGAATTTTTTTTAAAAAAAAAAAAACCTAAGGGTCACAATTTCAGAAAAAATCTGACTTTTGGCAGTTCACTCAAAAATGGTGCCAAAAGGTTGCAAATGCTCCTCTGAAAGGATTGGCAGTCGAAACAGAAGGCTTTTTACCACAGGACAAGAAATCAGCCCTCCACAACTTAACCGGCAGAAAAAGATTTTTTTGAAAAAATCGCTCAGCTCCGGAGTCACAATTTCAGGAAAAATCTGACTTTTGGCAATTCACTCAAAAATGGTGCCAAAAGGTTGCAAATGCTCCCCTGAAAGGTTTGGTGGTCGAAACAGAAGGCGATTTATCACTGGACAAGCAATCAGCCACCCACAACTTAACTGAGGGGAAAAATTTTTTTTTTTGAAAAAATCCCTAAGCTCCGGGGTCACAATTTCAGAAAAGATCTGACTTTTGGCAGTTCACTCAAAAATGATGCCAAAAGGTTGCAAATGCTCCCCTGAAAGGTTTGGCGGTCTAAACAGAAGGCGATTTATCGCAGGACAAGAAATCAGCCCCCCACAACTTAACCGGCAGAAAAAGGTTTTTTTGAAAAAATGCCTAAGCCCCGGGGTCACAATTTCAGAAACAATCTGACTTTTGGCAATTCACTCAAAAATGGTGCCAAAAGGTTGCAAATGCTCCCCTGACGGTTTGGCGGTCAAAACAGAAGGCGTTTTATCACCGGACAAGAAATCAGCCCTCAACGACTTAACCGGCAGAATTTTTTTTTTTTTGAAAAAATCCCTAAGCCCAAATTTCTTTTGGCAATTCACTCAAAAATGGTGCCAAACGGTTGCAAAAACTCCCCTGAAAGGCTTGGCGGTCAAAACAGAAGTCTTTTTATCACAGGACAAGAAATCAGCCCTCAAGAAATTAAGCGGCATAATTTTTTTTTTTGAAAAATTCCCTAAGCTCCGGGGTCACAATTTCAGTAAAAATCTGACTTTTGGCAGTTCACCCAAAAATGGTGCCAAAAGGTTGCAAATGGTCCCCTGAAAGGTTTGGCGGTCGAAAAAGAAGGCTTTTTATCACAGGACAAGAAATCAGCCCTCAACTACGTAACCGGCAGTAAAAGATTTTTTTGAAAAAATCCCTAAGCCCCAGGGTCACAATTTCAGGAAAAATCTGACTTTTGGCAGTTCACTCAAAAATGGTGGCAAACGGTTGCAAATGCTCCCCTGAAAGGTTTGGCGGTCGAAACAGAAGGCTTTTTATCATAGGACAAGAAATCAGCCGCCCAAAACTTAACCGGCAGAAAAAGATTTTTTTGAAAAAATCCCTAGGCCCCAGGGTCACAATTTCAGCAAAAATCTGACTTTTGGCAGTTCACTCAAAAATGATGCCAAAAGGTTGGAAATGCTCCCCTGAAAGGTTTGGCGGTCTAAACAGAAGGCGATTTATCATAGGACAAGAAATCAGCCCCCCACAACTTAACCGGCAGAAAAAGATTTTTTTGAAAAAATACCTAAGCCCCGGGGTCACGACTTCAGCAAAAATCTGACTTTTGGCAATTCACTCAAAAATGGTGCCAAAAGGTTGCAAATGCTCCCCTGAAAGGTTTGGCGGTCTAAACAGAAGGCGATTTATCACAGGACAAGAAATCAGCCGTCCACAACTTATACGGCGGAAAAAGATTTTTTGGGAAAAATGCCTAAGCCCCGGGGTCACAATTTAATTAAAAATCTGACTTTTGGCAATTCACTCAAAAATGGTGCCAAACGGTTGCAAAGGCTCCCGTGAAAGGTTTGGTTGCAAATGCTCCCCTGAAAGGTTTGGGGGTCGAAACAGAAGTCTTTTTATTACAGGAGAAGAAATCAGCCCTCAACAACGTAACCGGCAGAAAAAGATTTTTTTGAAAAAATCCCTAAGCCCCGGGGTCACAATTTCAGGAAAAATCTGACTTTTGGCAGTTCACTCAAAAATGGTGGCAAACGGTTGCAAATCCTCCCCTGAAAGGTTTGGCGGTCGAAACAGAAGTCTTTTTATTACACGACAAGAAATCAGCCCCCCACAACCTAACCGGGGGAAAAGTTTTTTTTTTAAAAAAATCCCTAAGGGTTACAATTTCAGAAAAAATCTGACTTTTGGCAGTTCAATCAAATATGGTGCCAAAAGGTTGCAAATGCTCCCCTGAAAGGTTTGGAGAAGGAAACAGAAGGCTTTTTACCACAGGACAAGAAATCAGCCCTCCACAACTTAACCGGCAGAAAAAGATTTTTTTGAAAAAAATCGCTCAGCTCCGGAGTCACAATTTCAGGAAAAATCTGACTTTTGACAGTTCACTCAAAAATGGTGCCAAAAGGTTGCAAATGCTCGCCTGAAAAGTTTGGCGGTCGAAACAGAAGACGATTTCTCACAGGAAAAGAAATCAGCCCCCCACAACTTAACCGGCAGAAAAAGATTTTTTTGAAACAATGCCTAAGCCCCGGGGTCACAATTTCAGAAAAAATCTGACTTTTGGCAATTCACTCAGAAATGGTGCCAAAAGGTTGCAACTGCTCCCCTGAACGGTTTGGCGGTCAAAACAGAAGGCGTTTTATCACAGGACAAGAAATCAGCCGTCCACAACTTAACCGGCAGAAAAAGATTTTTTTGAAACAATGCCTAAGCCCCGGGGTCACAATTTCATTAAAAATCTGACTTTTGGCAATTCACTCAAAAATGCTGCCAAACGGTTGCAAATGCTGCCGTGAAAGGTTTGGTTGCAACTGCTCCCCTGAACGGTTTGGTGGTCGAAACAGAAGTCTTTTTATTACAGGAGAAGAAATCAGCCCTCAACGACTTAACCGGCAGAAAAAGATTTTTTTGAAACAATGCCTAAGCCCCGGGGTCACAATTTCAGAAACAATCTGACTTTTGGCAATTCACTCAAAAATGGTGGCAAAAGGTTGCAAATGCTCCCCTGAACAGTTTGGCGGTCAAAACAGAAGGCGTTTTCTCACCGGACAAGAAATCAGCCCTCAACGACTTAACCGGCAGAAATTTTTTTTTTTAAAAAAATCCCTAAGTCCAAATTTCTTTTGGCAATTCACTCAAAAATGGTGCCAAACGGTTGCAAAAACTCCCCTGAAAGTCTTGGCGGTCAAAACAGAAGTCTTTTTATCACAGGACAAGAAATCAGCCCTCAAGAAATTAACCGGCAGAAATTTTTTTTTTGAAAAATTCCCTAAGCTCCGGGGTCACAATTTCAGTAAAAATCTGACTTTTGGCAGTTCACCCAAAAATGGTGCCAAAAGGTTGCAAATGGTCCCCTGAAAGGTTTGGCGGTCGAAAAAGAAAACTTTTTATCACAGGACAAGAAATCAGCCCTCAACTACGTAACCGGCAGAAAAAGATTTTTTTGAAAAAATCCCTAAGCCCCAGGGTCACAATTTCAGGAAAAATCTGACTTTTGGCAGTTCACTCAAAAATGATGACAAAAGGTTGGAAATGCTCCCCTGAAAGGTTTGGTGGTCTAAACAGAAGGCGATTTATCACAGGACAAGAAATCAGCCCCCCACAACTTAACCGGCAGAAAAAGATTTTTTTGAAAAAATCCCTAGGCCCCAGGGTCACAATTTCAGCAAAAATCTGACTTTTGGCAATTCACTCAAAAATGGTGCCAAAAGGTTGCAAATGCTCCCCTGAACGGTTTGGCGGTCAAAACAGAAGGCGTTTTATCACCGGACAAGAAATCAGCCGTCCACAACATAACCGGCGGAAAAAGATTATTTGGGAAAAATGCCTAAGCCCCGGGGTCACAATTTAATTAAAAATCTGACTTTTGGCAATTCACTCAAAAATGGTGCCAAACGGTTGCAAATGCTCCCGTGAAAGGTTTGGTTGCAAATGCTCCCCTGAAAGGTTTGGGGGTCGAAACAGGAGTCTTTTTATTACAGGAGAAGAAATCAGCCCTCAACAACGTAACCGGCAGAAAAAGATTTTTTTGAAAAAATCCCTAAGCCCCAGGGTCACAATTTCAGGAAAAAACTGACTTTTGGCAGTTCACTCAAAAATGGTGGCAAACGGTTGCAAATCCTCCCCTGAAAGGTTTGGCGGTCGAAACAGAAGTCTTTTTATTACAGGACAAGAAATCAGCCCCCCACAACCTAACCGGGGTAAAAGTTTTTTTTTAAAAAAAATCCCTAAGGGTTACAATTTCAGAAAAAATCTGACTTTTGGCAGTTCAATCAAATATGGTGCCAAAAGGTTGCAAATGCTCCCCTGAAAGGTTTGGTGAAGGAAACAGAAGGCTTTTTACCACAGGACAAGAAATCAGCCCTCCACAACTTAACCGGCAGAAAAAGATTTTTTTGAAAAAAATCGCTCAGCTCCGGAGTCACAATTTCAGGAAAAATCTGACTTTTGGCAGTTCACTCAAAAATGGTGCCAAAAGGTTGCAAATGCTCGCCTGAAACGTTTGGCGGTCGAAACAGAAGGCGATTTCTCACAGGAAAAGAAAACAGCCCCCCACAACTTAACGGGCAGAAAAAGATTTTTTTGAAACAATGCCTAAGCCCCGGGGTCACAATTTCAGAAAAAATCTGACTTTTGGCAATTCACTCAGACATGGTACCAAAAGGTTGCAACTGCTCCTCTAAACGGTTTGGCGGTCAAAACAGAAGGCGTTTTATCACAGGACAAGAAATCAGCCCTCAACGACTTAACCGGCAGAAATTTTTTTTTTGAAAAAATCCCTAGTCCCCAGGGTCACAACTTCAGCAAAAATCTGACTTTTGGCAGTTCACTCAAAAATGGTGGCAAAAGGTTGCAAATGCTCCCCTGAAAGTTTTAGCGGTCAAAACAGAAGGCTTTTTATCACAGGAGAAGAAATCAGCCCTCAACGACTTAAACGGCAGAAAACGATTTTTTTGAAACAATGCCTAAGCCCCGGGGTCACAATTTTAGGAAAAATCTGACTTTTGGCAATTCACTCAAAAATGATGCCAAACGGTTGCAAATGCTCCCCTGAAACGTTTGGCGGTCAAAACAGAAGTCCTTTTATTACAGGAGAAGAAATCAGCCCCCCACAACCTAACCGGGGAAAAATTTTTTTAAAAAAAAAAAATCCCTAAGGGTCACAATTTCAGCAAAAATCTGACTTTTGGCAGTTCAAACAAAAATGGTGCCAAAAGGTTGCAAATGCTCCCCTGAAAGGTTTGGTGAAGGAAACATAAGGCTTTTTACCACAGGACAAGAAATCAGCCCTCCACAACTTAACCGGCAGAAAAAGATTTTTTTGAAAAAATAGCTCAGCTCCGGAGTCACAATTTCAGGAAAAATCTGACTTTTGGCAGTACATTCAAAAATGGTGCCAAAAGGATGCAAATGCTCCCCTGAAACGTTTGGCGGTCAAAACAGAAGGCGATTTATCACAGTACAAGAAATCAGCCCCCCACAACTTAACCGGCAGAAAAAGATTTTTTTGAAACAATGCCTAAGCCCCGGGGTCACAATTTCAGAAAAAATCTGACTTTTGGCAATTCACTCAAAAATGGTGCCAAAAGGTTGCAAATGCTCCCCTGAACGGTTTGGCGGTCAAAACAGAAGTCTTTTTATCACAGGACAAGAAATCAGCCCCCAAAGACTTAACTGGCAGAATTTTTTGTTTTGAAAAAATCCCTAAACCCTGGGGTCACAATTGCAGAAAAAATCTGACTTTTGGCAGATCACTCAATAATGGTGACAAAAGGTTGCAAATGCTCCCCTGAAAGGTTTGGCGGTCTAAACAGAAGTCTTTTTATCACAGGACAAGAAATCAGCCCTCAACAACTTAACCGGCAGAAAAAGATTTTTTTGAAAAAATCCCTAATCCCCGTGGTCACAATTTCAGTAAAAATCTGACTTTTGGCAATTCACTCAAAAATGGTGCCAAACGGTTGCAAAAGCTCCCGTGAAAGGTTTGGCGGTCTAAAAAGAAGTCTTTTTATCATAGGACAAGAAATCAGCCCTCAACGACTTAACCGGCAGAAATTTTTTTTTTGAAAAAATCCCTAAACCCCGGGGTCACAATTTCAACAAAAATCTGACTTTTTGGCAATTCACTTAAAAATGGTGCAAAAAGGTTGCAAATGGTCCCCTGAAATGTTTGGCGGTCGAAACAGAAGGCTTTTTATCACAGAACAAGAAATCAGCCCTCCACAACTTAACCGGCAGAAAAAGATTTTTTTGAAAAAATGCCTAAGCCCCGGGGTCACAATTTCAGAAAAAATCTGACTTTTGGCAGATCACTCAATAATGGTGCCAAAAGGTTGCAAATGCTCCCCTGAAAGGTTTGGCGGTCAAAACAGAAGGCTTTTTATCACAGGACAAGAAATCAGCCCTCAACAGCTTAACCGGCAGAAAAAGATTTTTTTGAAAAAATGCCGTAGCCCCGGGGTCACAATTTCTGTAAAAATCTGACTTTTGGCAGTTGACTCAAAAATGCTGCCAAAAGGTTGCAAATGCTCCCCTGAAAGGTTTGGCGGTCGAAACAGAAGGCTTTTTATCACAGAACAAGAAATCAACCCCCCACAACTTAACCGGCAGAAAAAGATTTTTTTGAAACAATGCCTAAGCCCCGGGGTCACAATTTCATTAAAAATCTGACTTTTGGCAATTCACTCAAAAATGGTGCCAAACGGTTGCAAATGCTGCCGTGAAAGGTTTGGTTGCAACTGCTCCCCTGAACGGTTTGGTGGTCGAAACAGAAGTCTTTTTATTACAGGAGAAGAAATCAGCCCTCAACGACTTAACCGGCAGAAAAAGATTTTTTTGAAACAATGCCTAAGCCCCGGGGTCACAATTTCAGAAACAATCTGACTTTTGGCAATTCACTCAAAAATGGTGGCAAAAGGTTGCAAATGCTCCCCTGAACGGTTTGGCGGTCAAAACAGAAGGCGTTTTCTCACCGGACAAGAAATCAGCCCTCAACGACTTAACCGGCAGAAATTTTTTTTTTTAAAAAAATCCCTAAGTCCAAATTTCTTTTGGCAATTCACTCAAAAATGGTGCCAAACGGTTGCAAAAACTCCCCTGAAAGTCTTGGCGGTCAAAACAGAAGTCTTTTTATCACAGGACAAGAAATCAGCCCTCAAGAAATTAACCGGCAGAAATTTTTTTTTTGAAAAATTCCCTAAGCTCCGGGGTCACAATTTCAGTAAAAATCTGACTTTTGGCAGTTCACCCAAAAATGGTGCCAAAAGGTTGCAAATGGTCCCCTGAAAGGTTTGGCGGTCAAAAAAGAAAACTTTTTATCACAGGACAAGAAATCAGCCCTCAACTACGTAACCGGCAGAAAAAGATTTTTTTGAAAAAATCCCTAAGCCCCAGGGTCACAATTTCAGGAAAAATCTGACTTTTGGCAGTTCACTCAAAAATGATGACAAAAGGTTGGAAATGCTCCCCTGAAAGGTTTGGTGGTCTAAACAGAAGGTGATTTATCACAGGACAAGAAATCAGCCCCCCACAACTTAACCGGCAGAAAAAGATTTTTTTGAAAAAATCCCTAGGCCCCAGGGTCACAATTTCAGCAAAAATCTGACTTTTGGCAATTCACTCAAAAATGGTGCCAAAAGGTTGCAAATGCTCCCCTGAACGGTTTGGCGGTCAAAACAGAAGGCGTTTTATCACCGGACAAGAAATCAGCCGTCCACAACATAACCGGCGGAAAAAGATTATTTGGGAAAAATGCCTAAGCCCCGGGGTCACAATTTAATTAAAAATCTGACTTTTGGCAATTCACTCAAAAATGGTGCCAAACGGTTGCAAATGCTCCCGTGAAAGGTTTGGTTGCAAATGCTCCCCTGAAAGGTTTGGGGGTCGAAACAGGAGTCTTTTTATTACAGGAGAAGAAATCAGCCCTCAACAACGTAACCGGCAGAAAAAGATTTTTTTGAAAAAATCCCTAAGCCCCAGGGTCACAATTTCAGGAAAAATCTGACTTTTGGCAGTTCACTCAAAAATGGTGGCAAACGGTTGCAAATCCTCCCCTGAAAGGTTTGGCGGTCGAAACAGAAGTCTTTTTATTACAGGACAAGAAATCAGCCCCCCACAACCTAACCGGGGAAAATTTTTTTTTAAAAAAAAAAATCCCTAAGGGTCACAATTTCAGCAAAAATCTGACTTTTGGCAGTTCAAACAAAAATGGTGCCAAAAGGTTGCAAATGCTCCCCTGAAAGGTTTGGTGAAGGAAACAGAAGGCTTTTTACCACAGGAGAAGAAATCAGCCCTCCACAACTTAACCGGCAGAAAAAGATTTTTTTGAAAAAATAGCTCAGCTCCGGAGTCACAATTTCAGGAAAAATCTGACTTTTGGCAGTACATTCAAAAATGGTGCCAAAAGGATGCAAATGCTCCCCTGAACCGTTTGGCGGTCAAAACAGAAGGCGATTTATCACAGTACAAGAAATCAGCCCCCCACAACTTAACCGGCAGAAAAAGATTTTTTTGAAACAATGCCTAAGCCCCGGGGTCACAATTTCAGAAAAAATCTGACTTTTGGCAATTCACTCAAAAATGGTGCCAAAAGGTTGCAAATGCTCCCCTGAACGGTTTGGCGGTCAAAACAGAAGTCTTTTTATCACAGGACAAGAAATCAGCCCCCAAAGACTTAACTGGCAGAATTTTTTGTTTTGAAAAAATCCCTAAACCCTGGGGTCACAATTGCAGAAAAAATCTGACTTTTGGCAGATCACTCAATAATGGTGACAAAAGGTTGCAAATGCTCCCCTGAAAGGTTTGGCGGTCTAAACAGAAGTCTTTTTATCACAGGACAAGAAATCAGCCCTCAACAACTTAACCGGCAGAAAAAGATTTTTTTGAAAAAATCCCTAATCCCCGGGGTCACAATTTCAGTAAAAATCTGACTTTTGGCAATTCACTCAAAAATGGTGCCAAACGGTTGCAAAAGCTCCCGTGAAAGGTTTGGCGGTCTAAAAAGAAGTCTTTTTATCATAGGACAAGAAATCGGCCCTCAACGACTTAACCGGCAGAAATTTTTTTTTTGAAAAAATCCCTAAACCCCGGGGTCACAATTTCAACAAAAATCTGACTTTTTGGCAATTCACTTAAAAATGGTGCAAAAAGGTTGCAAATGGTCCCCTGAAATGTTTGGCGGTCGAAACAGAAGGCTTTTTATCACAGAACAAGAAATCAGCCCTCCACAACTTAACCGGCAGAAAAAGATTTTTTTGAAAAAATGCCTATGCCCCGGGGTCACAATTTCAACAAAAATCTGACTTTTTGGCAATTCACTCAAAAATAGTGCCAAATGGTTGCAAATGCTCCCGTGAAAGGTTTGGCGGTCGAAACAGAAGGCTTTTTATCACAGGACAAGAAATCAGCCGTCCACAACTTAACCGGCAGAAAAACATTTTTTTGAAAAAATGCCTAAGCCCCGGGGTCACAATTTCAGAAAAAATCTGACTTTTGGCAGATCACTCAATAATGGTGCCAAAAGGTTGCAAATGCTCCCCTGAAAGGTTTGGCGGTCAAAACAGAAGGCTTTTTATCACAGGACAAGAAATCAGCCCTCAACAGCTTAACCGGCAGAAAAAGATTTTTTTGAAAAAATGCCGTAGCCCCGGGGTCACAATTTCTGTAAAAATCTGACTTTTGGCAGTTGACTCAAAAATGCTGCCAAAAGGTTGCAAATGCTCCCCTGAAAGGTTTGGCGGTCGAAACAGAAGGCTTTTTATCACAGAACAAGAAATCAACCCCCCACAACTTAACGGGCAGAAAAAGATTTTGTTGAAAAAATGCCTAAGCCCCGGGGTCACAATTTCAGAAAAAATCTAACTTTTTTTTTTTTATCATATTTATTAAAGTTTCCAGAAATATAAAAATACAAAGAAAAAAGAAAAAGATAAAAAAGATACCTAAAACCTTGCTTTCATTGCCTACTTTCTGGGACTCCCCCCTCCCCCTCCCTACTGTATTCCCCTTTCCTTAATTTCGTTCTACAAGCTCTCACTCCCAATTTGAAACTTAATTTGTTTAACCCACTATCCAAATTGAATTGTACAAATCTTGCCACCGTCCCACATCATTAACAAGAAAAGAAAAAGGATTTTCCCCAAGATCCACCCCAGTTCCTTCCACGAATTCCCTTTTTTAAACACGTCCAATCAAGATAAAATGACATACGTAAGTTATATAAAGAAATAGAAAATAAAAGATATAAAAAGATTCAAAAGATGGTTACACAGCCTTTGGATTTCAAATCTCCCCCCCCCCTTCCCCTGTTTGAATTCCCCATGTCCATCAGTCTATATGTTATCAGCCTGGAGGTCTCAAGTCATGGCCAAATTTCTCCCCAATTCCATCTTGCCGGTTTTCTTTTAATTTATTAATTTTAATAATATTTAACTTCAAACGTCCAATCTAACAGAGGCCTTTAATTTCCTTGATCTTTACCACTCCTCCCATTGTTCTTTCCGTGTCGTAGTCAGTCCTTTGTTCTTCTTATTCCTCACTTTCTCAGGTTTCTTGTCCTGTTCAGCTGCTAAAACGTTCTAATTCAGAAATCTGGTATCTCTACAGAGGTTTGTTATTCAGGAACTAAAACTTACGTCCAGTCCCTTCCTTTCTTCAATAGAAAATTCTATTGTCTCCTTTAATGTAAATACCTCTGTAGACAAAATACTATTTCAGTTTTGCAGCTTTCCCAGAAGATAACAAGTCCTGTGTGAATCCCGGAGTATTTTTCCACTTACAACCGTTCTTGTAATGTCCCGAAACCCCTCTAGGGGGATTGTAATAACTTTGTATCCTCTAATCCAAAAGTCAAATTGTTGTTCCTTATTTTCCGACAGTTTATATCCATATTGTAGCAAATTGTAACAAAATTAACCAGCAAAGTCCTCATAACAAAGTCCTCTTTATATTCTCCGGCTTTGACAGCTACTTTGACAGCTGTCAAAGTCTCCGTCTCTCTTCACCAGGCTCCGCGAATCGCCCCGGTTCCCAGGGGGGGTTGCATTTTCCTTCTCACCCTCCACTCTTCTCCTCCAGCACAGTTCTTATAATTTCCCATCGTGGAATTAATGATTTTTATCAGGAATATACTTCTCTTTCGACCTTGGTTACCCAGTCCTTGTTTTGGAATGTTTACAATAGGGGGGGGATTGACTTCCTTTTTAGATCGCCCCCGCTCGTGCCAAATCCGAAAAAAAATTCATTTTTTTCCTCCTTTTGAACCCGGTTTCCCAATTTACTCACGGGTTGTTGTTAATAGTCCAAATTTCCAATAGAAGAAGTCAGCGCTCTCCGTCGAATGGCATGCGGCTGCGCTCGGCAGGGAAAGCAGAAGACTCAAAGCACCACGCCGCTCCCGGCACCCGATCCGAAGCCTTTAAAAAGGCTCCTTCACGAGTCGGAAGGGCGCTAATGGTGCCAGCCGAGTCACCCATGTCCACGGGCTCCGTGCCCGTGGTTTTTAAGGGTCCCCGCGTCGCCGGCGCGGAAGGACCCAGCCCCTGCCGAGCAGACTCCCTCCGGAGCTCGGAGGGAGTCCGCCATTCGGCGATGGCGCCAACCCGGAAGTCAAAAATCAGACTTTTTCAGTAAAAATCAGACTTTTGGCAATTCACTTAAAAATGGTGCCAAACGGTTGCAAAAGCTCCCATGAAAGGTTTGGCGGTCTAAAAAGAAGTCTTTTTATCATAGGACAAGAAATCCGCCCTCAACGACTTAACCCGCAGAAATTTTTTTTTTGAAAAAATCCCTAAACCCCGGGGTCACAATAGCAGAAAAAATCTGACTTTTGGCAGATCACTCAATAATGGTGCCAAAAGGTTGCAAATGCTCTCCTGAAAGGTTTGGCGGTCGAAACAGAAGGCTTTTTATCACAGGACAAGAAATCGGCCCTCAACAACTTAACCGGCAGAAACAGATTTTTTTGAAAAAATGCCTAAGCCCCGGGGTCACAATTTCAGTAAAAATCAGACTTTTGGCAATTCACTTAAAAATGGTGCAAAAAGGTTGCAAATGGTCCCCTGAAATGTTTGGCGGTCGAAACAGAAGGCTTTTTATCACAGAACAAGAAATCAGCCCTCCACAACTTAACCGGCAGAAAAAGATTTTTTTGAAAAAATGCCTATGCCCCGGGGTCACAATTTCAACAAAAATCTGACTTTTTGGCAATTCACTCAAAAATGGTGCCAAATGGTTGCAAATGCTCCCGTGAAAGGTTTGGCGGTCGAAACAGAAGGCTTTTTATCACAGGACAAGAAATCAGCCGTCCACAACTTAACCGGCAGAAAAACATTTTTTTGAAAAAATGCCTAAGCCCCGGGGTCACAATTTCAGAAAAAATCTGACTTTTGGCAGATCACTCAATAATGGTGCCAAAAGGTTGCAAATGCTCCCCTGAAAGGTTTGGCGGTCAAAACAGAAGGCTTTTTATCACAGGACAAGAAATCAGCCCTCAACAGCTTAACCGGCAGAAAAAGATTTTTTTGAAAAAATGCCGTAGCCCCGGGGTCACAATTTCTGTAAAAATCTGACTTTTGGCAGTTGACTCAAAAATGCTGCCAAAAGGTTGCAAATGCTCCCCTGAAAGGTTTGGCGGTCGAAACAGAAGGCGTTTTATCACAGAACAAGAAATCAACCCCCCACAACTTAACGGGCAGAAAAAGATTTTGTTGAAAAAATGCCTAAGCCCCGGGGTCACAATTTCAGAAAAAATCTAACTTTTTTTTTTTTATCATATTTATTAAAGTTTCCAGAAATATAAAAATACAAAGAAAAAAGAAAAAGATAAAAAAGATACCTAAAACCTTGCTTTCATTGCCTACTTTCTGGGACTCCCCCCTCCCCCTCCCTACTGTATTCCCCTTTCCTTAATTTCGTTCTACAAGCTCTCACTCCCAATTTGAAACTTAATTTGTTTAACCCACTATCCAAATTGAATTGTACAAATCTTGCCACCGTCCCACATCATTAACAAGAAAAGAAAAAGGATTTTCCCCAAGATCCACCCCAGTTCCTTCCACGAATTCCCTTTTTTAAACACGTCCAATCAAGATAAAATGACATACGTAAGTTATATAAAGAAATAGAAAATAAAAGATATAAAAAGATTCAAAAGATGGTTACACAGCCTTTGGATTTCAAATCTCCCCCCCCCCTTCCCCTGTTTGAATTCCCCATGTCCATCAGTCTATATGTTATCAGCCTGGAGGTCTCAAGTCATGGCCAAATTTCTCCCCAATTCCATCTTGCCGGTTTTCTTTTAATTTATTAATTTTAATAATATTTAACTTCAAACGTCCAATCTAACAGAGGCCTTTAATTTCCTTGATCTTTACCACTCCTCCCATTGTTCTTTCCGTGTCGTAGTCAGTCCTTTGTTCTTCTTATTCCTCACTTTCTCAGGTTTCTTGTCCTGTTCAGCTGCTAAAACGTTCTAATTCAGAAATCTGGTATCTCTACAGAGGTTTGTTATTCAGGAACTAAAACTTACGTCCAGTCCCTTCCTTTCTTCAATAGAAAATTCTATTGTCTCCTTTAATGTAAATACCTCTGTAGACAAAATACTATTTCAGTTTTGCAGCTTTCCCAGAAGATAACAAGTCCTGTGTGAATCCCGGAGTATTTTTCCACTTACAACCGTTCTTGTAATGTCCCGAAACCCCTCTAGGGGGATTGTAATAACTTTGTATCCTCTAATCCAAAAGTCAAATTGTTGTTCCTTATTTTCCGACAGTTTATATCCATATTGTAGCAAATTGTAACAAAATTAACCAGCAAAGTCCTCATAACAAAGTCCTCTTTATATTC
This sequence comes from Podarcis pityusensis, assembly GCF_964106645.2. NCBI lineage: Eukaryota > Metazoa > Chordata > Lepidosauria > Squamata > Lacertidae > Podarcis > Podarcis pityusensis. The sequence goes on from NC_138026.1 coordinate 11,803,179, forward strand.
TCCGGCTTTGACAGCTACTTTGACAGCTGTCAAAGTCTCCGTCTCTCTTCACCAGGCTCCGCGAATCGCCCCGGTTCCCAGGGGGGGGTTGCATTTTCCTTCTCACCCTCCACTCTTCTCCTCCAGCACAGTTCTTATAATTTCCCATCGTGGAATTAATGATTTTTATCAGGAATATACTTCTCTTTCGACCTTGGTTACCCAGTCCTTGTTTTGGAATGTTTACAATAGGGGGGGGATTGACTTCCTTTTTAGATCGCCCCCGCTCGTGCCAAATCCGAAAAAAAATTCATTTTTTTCCTCCTTTTGAACCCGGTTTCCCAATTTACTCACGGGTTGTTGTTAATAGTCCAAATTTCCAATAGAAGAAGTCAGCGCTCTCCGTCGAATGGCATGCGGCTGCGCTCGGCAGGGAAAGCAGAAGACTCAAAGCACCACGCCGCTCCCGGCACCCGATCCGAAGCCTTTAAAAAGGCTCCTTCACGAGTCGGAAGGGCGCTAATGGTGCCAGCCGAGTCACCCATGTCCACGGGCTCCGTGCCCGTGGTTTTTAAGGGTCCCCGCGTCGCCGGCGCGGAAGGACCCAGCCCCTGCCGAGCAGACTCCCTCCGGAGCTCGGAGGGAGTCCGCCATTCGGCGATGGCGCCAACCCGGAAGTCAAAAATCAGACTTTTTCAGTAAAAATCAGACTTTTGGCAATTCACTTAAAAATGGTGCCAAAAGGTTGCAAATGGTCCCCTGAAAGGTTTGGCGGTCGAAACAGAAGGCGTTTTATCACAGAACCAGAAATCAGCCCCCCACCACCTTAATCAGCAGAAAAAGATTTTTTTGAAAAAATGCCTAAGCCCCGGGGTCACAATTTCAGTAAAAATCTGACTTTTGGCAGATCACTCAATAATGGTGCCAAAAGGTTGCAAATGCTCCCCTGAAAGGTTTGGCGGTCGAAACAGAAGGCGTTTTATCGCAGAACAAGAAATCAGCCCTCCACAACTTAACCGGCAGAAAAAGATTCTTTTGAAAAAATGCCTATGCCCCGGGGTCACAATTTCAGAAAAAATCTGACTTTTGGCAATTCACTCAAAAATGGTGCCAAACGGTTGCAAATGCTCCCCTGAAAAGTTTGGCGGTCTAAACAGAAGTCTTTTTATCACAGGACAAGAAATCAGCCCTCAATGACTTAACCGGCAGAATTTTTTTTTTTTGAAAAAATCCCTAAACCCCGGGTTCACAATTGCAGAAAAAATCTGACTATTGGCAGATCACTCAATAATGGTGACAAAAGGTTGCAAATGCTCCCCTGAAAGATTTGGCGGTCTAAACAGAAGTCTTTTTATCACAGGACAAGAAATCAGGCCTCAACAACTTAACCGGCAGAAAAAGATTTTTTTGAAAAAATGCCTATGCCCCGGGGTCACAATTTCAGAAAAAATCTGACTTTTGGCAATTCACTCAAAAATGGTGCCAAACGGTTGCAAATGCTCCCCTGAAATGTTTGGCGGTCGAAACAGAAGGCGTTTTATCACAGAACAAGAAATCAGCCCTCCACAACTTAACCGGCAGAAAAAGATTTTTTTGAAAAAATGCCTATGCCCCGGGGTCACAATTTCAGAAAAAATCTGACTTTTTGGCAATTCACTCAAAAATGGTGCCAAACGGTTGCAAATGCTCCCGTGAAAGGTTTGGCGGTCTAAACAGAAGGCTTTTTATCACAGGACAAGAAATCAGCCCTCAAGAACTTAACGGGCAGAAAAATATTTTTTTGAAAAAATGCCTATGCCCCAGGGTCCCAATTTCAGAAAAAATCTGACTTTTTGGCAATTCACTCAAAAATGGTGCCAAACGGTTGCAAATGCTCCCGTGAAAAGTTTGGCGGTCTAAACAGAAGGCTTTTTATCACAGGACAAGAAATCAGCCGTCCACAACTTAACCGGGAGAAAAAGATTTTTTTGAAAAAATCACTAAGCCCTGGGGATACAATTTCAGCAGAAATCTGACTTTTGGCAGTTCACTCAAAAATGGTGCCAAAAGGTTGCAAATGGTCCCCTGAAAGGTTTGGCGGTGGAAACAGAATGCGTTTTATCACAGGACAAGAAATCAGCCCCCCACAACTTAACGGGCAGAAAAACATTTTTTTGAAAAAATGCCTAAGCCCCGGGGTCACAATTTCAGAAAAAATCTGACTTTTGGCAGATCACTCAAAAATGGTGCCAAAAGGTTGCAAATGCTCCCCTGAAAGGTTTGGCGGTCGAAACAGAAGGCTTTTTATCACAGGACAAGAAATCAGCCCACAACAGCTTGACCGGCAGAAAAAGATTTTTTTGAAAAAATGCCGTAGCCCCGGGGTCACAATTTCTGTAAAAATCTGACTTTTGGCAGTTGACTCAAAAATGCTGCCAAAAGGTTGCAAATGCTCCCCTGAAATGTTTGGCGGTCGAAACAGAAGGCGTTTTATCACAGAACAAGAAATCAGCCCTCCACAACTTAACCGGCAGAAAAAGATTTTTTTGAAAAAATGCCTATGCCCCGGGGTCACAATTTCAGAAAAAATCTGACTTTTTGGCAATTCACTCAAAAATGGTGCCAAACGGTTGCAAATGCTCCCGTGAAAGGTTTGGCGGTCTAAACAGAAGGCTTTTTATCACAGGACAAGAAATCAGCCGTCAACAACTTAACCGGGAGAAAAAGATTTTTTTGAAAAAATCCCTAAACCCCGGGGATACAATTTCAGCAGAAATCTGACTTTTGGCAGTTCACTCAAAAATGGTGCCAAAAGGTTGCAAATGCTCCCCTGAAAGGTTTGGCGGTCGAAACAGAAGGCGTTTTATCACAGGACAAGAAATCAGCCCCCCACAACTTAACGGGCAGAAAAACATTTTTTTGAAAAAATGCCGTAGCCCCGGGGTCACAATTTCTGTAAAAATCTGACTTTTGGCAGTTGACTCAAAAATGCTGCCAAAAGGTTGCAAATGCTCCCCTGAAATGTTTGGCGGTCGAAACAGAAGGCGTTTTATCACAGAACAAGAAATCAGCCCTCCACAACTTAACCGGCAGAAAAAGATTTTTTTGAAAAAATGCCGTAGCCCCGGGGTCACAATTTCTGTAAAAATCTGACTTTTGGCAGTTGACTCAAAAATGCTGCCAAAAGGTTGCAAATGCTCCCCTGAAAGGTTTGGCGGTCGAAACAGAAGGCGTTTTATCACAGAACAAGAAATCAGCCCCCACAACTTAACCGGCATAAAAAGATTTTTTTGAAAAAATGCCTATGCCCCGGGGTCTCAATTGCAGAAAAAATCTGACTTTTGGCAGATCACTCAATAATGGTGCCAAAAGGTTGCAAATGCTCCCGTGAAAGGTTTGGCGGTCTAAACAGAAGGCTTTTTATCACAGGACAAGAAATCAGCCCTCAACAACTTAACCGGCAGAAAAACATTTTTTTGAAAAAATGCCTAAGCCCCGGGGTCACAATTTCAGAAAAAAACTGACTTTTGGCAGATCACTCAGAAATGGTGCCAAAAGGTTGCAAATGCTCCCCTGAAAGCTTTGGCGGTCGAAACAGAAGGCTTTTTATCACAGGACAAGAAATCAGCCCTCAACAACTTAACCGGCAGAAAAAGATTTTTTTTCAAAAAATGCCTAAGCTCACAATTTCAGTAAAAATCTGACTTTTGGCAATTCACTTAAAAATGGTGCAAAAAGGTTGCAAATGGTCCCCTGAAAGGTTTGGCGGTCGAAACAGAAGGCGTTTTATCACAGAACAAGAAATGAGCCCCCCACAACTTAACCGGCAGAAAAAGATTTTTTTGAAAAAATGCCTATGCCCCGGGGTCACAATTTCAGAAAAAATCTGACTTTTTGGCAATTCACTCAAAAATGGTGCCAAACCGTTGCAAATGCTTCCGTGAAAGGTTTGGCGGTCTAAACAGAAGTCTTTTTATCACAGGACAAGAAATCAGCCCTCAATGACTTAACCGGCAGAATTTTTTTTTAAAAAAAAAATCCCTAAACCCCGGGTTCACAATTTCAGCAAAAATCTGACTTTTGGCAGATCACTCAATAATGGTGACAAAAGGTTTCAAATCTTCCCCTGAAAGATTTGGCGGTCTAAACAGAAGTCTTTTTATCACAGGACAAGAAATCAGCCCTCAACGACTTAACCGGCAGAAAAAGATTTTTTTGAAAAAATGCCTATGCCCCGGGGTCACAATTTCAGAAAAAATCTGACTTTTGGCAATTCACTCAAAAATGGTGCCAAACGGTTGCAAATGCTCCCGTGAAAGGTTTGGCGGTCTAAACAGAAGGCTTTTTATCACAGGACAAGAAATCAGCCGTCCACAAGTTAACCGGGAGAAAAAGATTTTTTTGAAAAAATCCCTAAGCCCCGGGGTTACAATTTCAGCAGAAATCTGACTTTTGGCAGTTCACTCAAAAAGGTGCCAAAAGGTTGCAAATGCTCCCCTGAAAGGTTTGGCGGTCGAAACAGAAGGCGTTTTATCACAGAACAAGAAATCCGCCCCCCACAACTTAACGGGCAGAAAAAGATTTTGTTGAAAAAATGCCTAAGCCCCGGGGTCACAATTTCAGAAAAAATCTAACTTTTGGCAGATCACTGAAAAAGGGTGCCAAAAGATTGCAAATGCTCACCTGAAAGGTTTGGCGGTCTAAACAGAAGTCTTTTTATCACAGGACAAGAAATCAGCCCTCAACAACTTAACCGGCAGAAAAAGATTTTTTTGAAAAAATGCCTAAGCCCCGGGGTCACAATTTCAGTAAAAATCTGACTTTTGGAAATTCACTCAAAAATGGTGCCAAAAGGTTGCAAATGCTCCCCTGAAAGGTTTGGCGGTCGAAACAGAAGGCGTTTTATCACAGGACAAGAAATCAGCCCCCCACAACATAACCGGCCGAAAAAGATTTTTTTGAAAAAATGCCTAAGCCCCGGGGTCACAATTTCAGTAAAAATCTGACTTTTGGCAAGTCACTTAAAAATGGTGCGAAAAGGTTGCAAATGCTCCCCTGAAAGGTGTGGCGGTCGAAACAGAAGGCTTTTTATCACAGGACAAGAAATCAGCCCTCAACAACTTAACCGGCAGAAAAAGATTTTTTTGAAAAAATCCCTAAGCCCCGGAGTCACAATTTCAGAAAAAATCTGACTTTTGGCAATTCACTCAAAAATGGTGCCAAACGGTTGCAAATGCTCCCCTGAAAGGTGTGGCGGTCGAAACAGAAGGCTTTTTATCACAGGACAAGAAATCAGCCCTCAACAACTTAACCGGCAGAAAAAGATTTTTTTGAAAAAATCCCTAAACCCCGGGGTAACAATTGCAGAAAAAATCTGACTTTTGGCAGTTCACTCAAAAATGGTGACAAAAGGTTGCAAATGCTCCACTGAAAGGTTTGGCAGCCTAAACAGAAGTCCTTTTATCACAGGATAATAAATCAGCCCTAAAGGACTTAACCGGCAGAAAAAGATTTTTTTGAAAAAATGCCTAAGCCCCGGGGTCACAATTTCAGTAAAAATCTGACTTTTGGCAATTCACTCAAAAATGGTGCCAAAAGGTTGCAAAAGCTCCCCTGAAAGGTTTGGCCGTCTAAACAGAAGTCTTTTTGTCACAGGAGAAGAAATCAGCCCTCAACGACTTAACCGGCAGAAAAAGTTTTTTTGAAAAATTGCGTAAGCCCTGGGGTCACAATTTCAGGAAAAATCTGACTTTTGGAAATTCACTCAAAAATGGTGCCAAACGGTTGCAAAAGCTCCCCTGAAAGGTTTGGCGGTCTAAACAGAAGTCTTTTTATCACAGGACAAGAAATCAGCCCTCAAGGAATTAACCGGCAGAATTTTTTGGGGGGAAAAATTCCCTAAGCTCCGGGATCACAATTTCAGGAAAAATCTGACTTTTGGCAGATCACTCAAAAATGGTGCCAAAAGGTTGCAAATGCTCCCCCGAAAGGTTTGGCGGTCGAAACAGAAGGCTTTTTATCACAGGACAAGTAATCAGCCCTCAACAACTTAACCGGCAGAAAAATATTTTTTTGAAAAAATGCCTAACCCCCAGGGTCACAATTTCAGAAAAAGTCTGACTTTTGGCAGTTCACTCAAAAATGCTGGCAAAAGATTGCAAATGCTCCCCTGAAAGGTTTGGGGGTCGAAACAGAAGGCTTTTTATGACAGGACAAGAAATCAGCCGTCCACAACTTAACCGGCGGAAAAAGATTTTTTGGGAAAAATCTCTAAGCCCCGGGGTCACAATTTCAGTAAAAATCTGACTTTTGGCAGATCACTCAAAAATGGTGCCAAAAGGTTGCAAATGCTCCCCCGAAAGGTTTGGCGGTCGAAACAGAAGGCTTTTTATCACAGGACAAGAAATCAGCCCTCAACAACTTAACCGGCAGAAAAATATTTTTTTGAAAAAATCCCTAGGCCCCAGGGTCACAATTTCAGCAAAAATCTGACTTTTGGCAGTTCACTCAAAAATGGTGCCAAAAGGTTGCAAATGCTCCCCTGAAAGGTTTGGGGGTCGAAACAGAAGGCTTTTTATCACAGGACAAGAAATCAGCCGTCCACAACTTAACCGGCGGAAAAAGATTTTTTTGGAAAAATGCCTAAGCCCCGGGGTCACAATTTCAGTAAAAATCTGACTTTTGGCAATTCACTCAAAAATGGTGCCAAACGGTTGCAAATGCTCCCGTGAAAGGTTTGGAGGTCTAAACAGAAGGCGTTTTATCACAGGACAAGAAATCAGCCCTCAACAACTTAACCAGCGGAAAAAGATTATATTGAAAAAATCCCTAAGCCCCTGGGGCCATGATGTCAGAAAAAATCTGGCTTTTGGCAATTCACTCAAAAATGATACCAAACGGTTGCAAATGCTGCTGTGAAAGGTTTGGAGGACGAAGCAGAAGTCTTTTTATCACAGGACAAGAAATCAGCCCTCAACAACTTAACCGGCGGAAAAAGATTTTATTGAAAAAATAATTTTTTGGAAAATTTTTTTTGGAAAAATGCCTAAGCCCCGGGGTCACAATTTCACAAAAAATCTGACTTTTGGGAATTCACTCAAAAATGGTGCCAAACGGTTGGAAATGCTTAACTGAAAGGTTTGGCGGTCGAAACAGAAGGCGTTTTATCACAGAACAAGAAATCAGCCCTCCACAACTTAACCGGCAGAAAAAGATTTTTTTGAAAAAATGCCTATGCCCCGGGGTCACAATTTCAGAAAAAATCTGACTTTTTGGCAATTCACTCAAAAATGGTGCCAAACGGTTGCAAATGCTCCCGTGAAAGGTTTGGCGGTCTAAACAGAAGGCTTTTTATCACAGGACAAGAAATCAGCCGTCAACAACTTAACCGGGAGAAAAAGATTTTTTTGAAAAAATCCCTAAACCCCGGGGATACAATTTCAGCAGAAATCTGACTTTTGGCAGTTCACTCAAAAATGGTGCCAAAAGGTTGCAAATGCTCCCCTGAAAGGTTTGGCGGTCGAAACAGAAGGCGTTTTATCACAGGACAAGAAATCAGCCCCCCACAACTTAACGGGCAGAAAAACATTTTTTTGAAAAAATGCCGTAGCCCCGGGGTCACAATTTCTGTAAAAATCTGACTTTTGGCAGTTGACTCAAAAATGCTGCCAAAAGGTTGCAAATGCTCCCCTGAAATGTTTGGCGGTCGAAACAGAAGGCGTTTTATCACAGAACAAGAAATCAGCCCTCCACAACTTAACCGGCAGAAAAAGATTTTTTTGAAAAAATGCCGTAGCCCCGGGGTCACAATTTCTGTAAAAATCTGACTTTTGGCAGTTGACTCAAAAATGCTGCCAAAAGGTTGCAAATGCTCCCCTGAAAGGTTTGGCGGTCGAAACAGAAGGCGTTTTATCACAGAACAAGAAATCAGCCCCCACAACTTAACCGGCATAAAAAGATTTTTTTGAAAAAATGCCTATGCCCCGGGGTCTCAATTGCAGAAAAAATCTGACTTTTGGCAGATCACTCAATAATGGTGCCAAAAGGTTGCAAATGCTCCCGTGAAAGGTTTGGCGGTCTAAACAGAAGTCTTTTTATCACAGGACAAGAAATCAGCCCTCAACAACTTAACCGGCAGAAAAACATTTTTTTGAAAAAATGCCTAAGCCCCGGGGTCACAATTTCAGAAAAAAACTGACTTTTGGCAGATCACTCAGAAATGGTGCCAAAAGGTTGCAAATGCTCCCCTGAAAGCTTTGGCGGTCGAAACAGAAGGCTTTTTATCACAGGACAAGAAATCAGCCCTCAACAACTTAACCGGCAGAAAAAGATTTTTTTTCAAAAAATGCCTAAGCTCACAATTTCAGTAAAAATCTGACTTTTGGCAATTCACTTAAAAATGGTGCAAAAAGGTTGCAAATGGTCCCCTGAAAGGTTTGGCGGTCGAAACAGAAGGCGTTTTATCACAGAACAAGAAATGAGCCCCCCACAACTTAACCGGCAGAAAAAGATTTTTTTGAAAAAATGCCTATGCCCCGGGGTCACAATTTCAGAAAAAATCTGACTTTTTGGCAATTCACTCAAAAATGGTGCCAAACCGTTGCAAATGCTTCCGTGAAAGGTTTGGCGGTCTAAACAGAAGTCTTTTTATCACAGGACAAGAAATCAGCCCTCAATGACTTAACCGGCAGAATTTTTTTTTAAAAAAAAAATCCCTAAACCCCGGGTTCACAATTTCAGCAAAAATCTGACTTTTGGCAGATCACTCAATAATGGTGACAAAAGGTTTCAAATCTTCCCCTGAAAGATTTGGCGGTCTAAACAGAAGTCTTTTTATCACAGGACAAGAAATCAGCCCTCAACGACTTAACCGGCAGAAAAAGATTTTTTTGAAAAAATGCCTATGCCCCGGGGTCACAATTTCAGAAAAAATCTGACTTTTGGCAATTCACTCAAAAATGGTGCCAAACGGTTGCAAATGCTCCCGTGAAAGGTTTGGCGGTCTAAACAGAAGGCTTTTTATCACAGGACAAGAAATCAGCCGTCCACAAGTTAACCGGGAGAAAAAGATTTTTTTGAAAAAATCCCTAAGCCCCGGGGTTACAATTTCAGCAGAAATCTGACTTTTGGCAGTTCACTCAAAAAGGTGCCAAAAGGTTGCAAATGCTCCCCTGAAAGGTTTGGCGGTCGAAACAGAAGGCGTTTTATCACAGAACAAGAAATCCGCCCCCCACAACTTAACGGGCAGAAAAAGATTTTGTTGAAAAAATGCCTAAGCCCCGGGGTCACAATTTCAGAAAAAATCTAACTTTTGGCAGATCACTGAAAAAGGGTGCCAAAAGATTGCAAATGCTCACCTGAAAGGTTTGGCGGTCTAAACAGAAGTCTTTTTATCACAGGACAAGAAATCAGCCCTCAACAACTTAACCGGCAGAAAAAGATTTTTTTGAAAAAATGCCTAAGCCCCGGGGTCACAATTTCAGTAAAAATCTGACTTTTGGAAATTCACTCAAAAATGGTGCCAAAAGGTTGCAAATGCTCCCCTGAAAGGTTTGGCGGTCGAAACAGAAGGCGTTTTATCACAGGACAAGAAATCAGCCCCCCACAACATAACCGGCCGAAAAAGATTTTTTTGAAAAAATGCCTAAGCCCCGGGGTCACAATTTCAGTAAAAATCTGACTTTTGGCAAGTCACTTAAAAATGGTGCGAAAAGGTTGCAAATGCTCCCCTGAAAGGTGTGGCGGTCGAAACAGAAGGCTTTTTATCACAGGACAAGAAATCAGCCCTCAACAACTTAACCGGCAGAAAAAGATTTTTTTGAAAAAATCCCTAAGCCCCGGAGTCACAATTTCAGAAAAAATCTGACTTTTGGCAATTCACTCAAAAATGGTGCCAAACGGTTGCAAATGCTCCCCTGAAAGGTGTGGCGGTCGAAACAGAAGGCTTTTTATCACAGGACAAGAAATCAGCCCTCAACAACTTAACCGGCAGAAAAAGATTTTTTTGAAAAAATCCCTAAACCCCGGGGTAACAATTGCAGAAAAAATCTGACTTTTGGCAGTTCACTCAAAAATGGTGACAAAAGGTTGCAAATGCTCCACTGAAAGGTTTGGCAGCCTAAACAGAAGTCCTTTTATCACAGGATAATAAATCAGCCCTCAAGGACTTAACCGGCAGAAAAAGATTTTTTTGAAAAAATGCCTAAGCCCCGGGGTCACAATTTCAGTAAAAATCTGACTTTTGGCAATTCACTCAAAAATGGTGCCAAAAGGTTGCAAAAGCTCCCCTGAAAGGTTTGGCCGTCTAAACAGAAGTCTTTTTGTCACAGGAGAAGAAATCAGCCCTCAACGACTTAACCGGCAGAAAAAGTTTTTTTGAAAAATTGCGTAAGCCCTGGGGTCACAATTTCAGGAAAAATCTGACTTTTGGAAATTCACTCAAAAATGGTGCCAAACGGTTGCAAAAGCTCCCCTGAAAGGTTTGGCGGTCTAAACAGAAGTCTTTTTATCACAGGACAAGAAATCAGCCCTCAAGGAATTAACCGGCAGAATTTTTTGGGGGGAAAAATTCCCTAAGCTCCGGGATCACAATTTCAGGAAAAATCTGACTTTTGGCAGATCACTCAAAAATGGTGCCAAAAGGTTGCAAATGCTCCCCCGAAAGGTTTGGCGGTCGAAACAGAAGGCTTTTTATCACAGGACAAGTAATCAGCCCTCAACAACTTAACCGGCAGAAAAATATTTTTTTGAAAAAATGCCTAACCCCCAGGGTCACAATTTCAGAAAAAGTCTGACTTTTGGCAGTTCACTCAAAAATGCTGGCAAAAGATTGCAAATGCTCCCCTGAAAGGTTTGGGGGTCGAAACAGAAGGCTTTTTATGACAGGACAAGAAATCAGCCGTCCACAACTTAACCGGCGGAAAAAGATTTTTTGGGAAAAATCTCTAAGCCCCGGGGTCACAATTTCAGTAAAAATCTGACTTTTGGCAGATCACTCAAAAATGGTGCCAAAAGGTTGCAAATGCTCCCCCGAAAGGTTTGGCGGTCGAAACAGAAGGCTTTTTATCACAGGACAAGAAATCAGCCCTCAACAACTTAACCGGCAGAAAAATATTTTTTTGAAAAAATCCCTAGGCCCCAGGGTCACAATTTCAGCAAAAATCTGACTTTTGGCAGTTCACTCAAAAATGGTGCCAAAAGGTTGCAAATGCTCCCCTGAAAGGTTTGGGGGTCGAAACAGAAGGCTTTTTATCACAGGACAAGAAATCAGCCGTCCACAACTTAACCGGCGGAAAAAGATTTTTTTGGAAAAATGCCTAAGCCCCGGGGTCACAATTTCAGTAAAAATCTGACTTTTGGCAATTCACTCAAAAATGGTGCCAAACGGTTGCAAATGCTCCCGTGAAAGGTTTGGAGGTCTAAACAGAAGGCGTTTTATCACAGGACAAGAAATCAGCCCTCAACAACTTAACAGGCGGAAAAAGATTTTTTTGGAAAAATGCCTAAGCCCCGGGGTCACAATTTCAGCAAAAATCTGACTTTTGGCAGGTCACTCAAAAATGTTGCCAAAAGGTTGCAAATGCTCCCCTGAAAGTTTTGGCGAAGGAAACAGAAGGCTTTTTATCACAGGGCAAGAAATCAACCCTCCACAACTTAACCAGCGGAAAAAGATTATATTGAAAAAATCCCTAAGCCCCTGGGGCCATGATGTCAGAAAAAATCTGGCTTTTGGCAATTCACTCAAAAATGATACCAAACGGTTGCAAATGCTGCTGTGAAAGGTTTGGAGGACGAAGCAGAAGTCTTTTTATCACAGGACAAGAAATCAGCCCTCAACAACTTAACCGGCGGAAAAAGATTTTATTGAAAAAATAATTTTTTGGAAAAATTTTTTTGGAAAAATGCCTAAGCCCCGGGGTCACAATTTCACAAAAAATCTGACTTTTGGGAATTCACTCAAAAATGGTGCCAAACGGTTGGAAATGCTTAACTGAAAGGTTTGGTGGTCAAAACAGAAGGCTTGTTATCACATGACAGGAAATCAGCCCTCGACAACTTAACCGGCGGAAAAACATTTATTTGAAAAAATCCCTAAGCCCCCGGGTCACAATATCAGAAAAAATCTGACTTTGGGCAATTCACTCAAAAATGGTGCCAAACGGTTGCAAAAGCTCCCCTGAAAGGTTTGGCGGTCGAAACAGAAAGCTTTTTATCACAGGACAAGAAATCAGCCCCCGACAACTTACCCGGCAGAAAAATATTTTATTGAAGAAATCCCTAAGCCCCAGGGGTCACAATTTCAGAAAAAATCTGACTTTTGGCAATTCACTCAAAAATGGTGCCAAATGGTTGCAAAAGCTCCCCTGAAAGATTTGGAGAAGGAAACAGAAGGCTTTTTATCACAGGACAAAAAATCAGCCCTCAACAACTGAACCGTCGGAAAAAGATTTTTTTGAAAAAATCCCTAAGCCTGTGGGGTCATAATTTCATAAAAAAATTGACTTTTGGCAATTCACTCAAAAATGGTGCCAAACGGTTGCAAATGCTGTTGTGAAAGGTTTGGCGGTCGAAACAGAAGGCTTTTTATCACATGACAGGAAATCAGCCCTCGACAACTTAACCGGCGGAAAAAGATTTTTTTAAAAAAATCCCTAAGCCCCCGGTGTCACAATTTCTGTAAAAAAAAAAACAACGGTTTGAACTGGTCCAAGCTGGGTGGAACAGGTATAGACCGGTTGGAATCGGTTCACGCCCGTTTGAATCGGTCTAGACCGGTCTGCACCAGTTGAATCCGGTTGGAACCGGTCTAGACCGGTCGGATCCGGTTGAAGCCGGTTTGAACCAGTCCAAGCTGGGTGGAACAGGTCTAGACCGGTTGGAACCGGTTGGAACCGGTTGAACCTGGTTTAAACCGGTGCAGACTGGTTGGAACCGGTTGAAGCCGGTTTCATCCGGTCTAGACTAGTTGGAACCGGTCCAGACCGGTTTGAACCTGTCCAAGCTGGTTGGAACCAGTCTAGACTGGTTGGAACCGGTCCAAGTTGGTTCGAACTGGTCTCGACCAGTTGGAACCAGTTCAGACTGGTTGGAACCGGTTGAAGCCAGTTTGAAGTGGTCTAGACAGGTTTGAACCGGTTGAAGCCGGTTTCAGCCAGTCTGTATCAGTTGGAACAGGTCTAGACTGGTTGGAGCAGTTGTAGACAGGTTGGAAACGGTTTAGACAGATTTTAACTGGTTGAAGCCGGTTTCATCTGGACTAGAGCAGATGGAACCGGTCCAAGCTGGTTGGAACCGGTGTAGAACTGTTGGAAACGGTCCAGACCGGTTTCAACCAGTAGAATCCGGTTGGAACCGGTCTAGACCGGTTGGAACCTGTTGAAGCCGGTTTCAACTGGTCTGTATCAGTTGGAACAGGTCTAGACTGGTTGGAACCGTTCTAGACAGGTTGGAACCGGTTCAGACCGATTTTAACTGGTTGAAGCCGGTTTCATCCGGTCTAGACCAGTTGGAACAGGTCCAAGCAGGTTGGAAGCGGTCTAGAACAGTTGGAAATGCTCCAGACCGGTTTGAACCAGTTCAGACCGGTTTGAACCAGTTCAGACCGGTTTGAACCAGTTGAATCCGGTTGGAATCGGTCTAGACCGGTTGGAACCGGTTGAAGCCGGTTTGAACTGGTCCAAGCTGGGTGGATCAGGTCTAGACTGGTTGGAACCGGTTCAGACCGGTTTGAACCAGTTCACACCAGTTTGAATCGGTCTAGACCGGTTGGAACCGGTCCAGACCAGTTTGAACCAGTTGAATCCGGTTGGAACCGGTCTAGACCGGTTGGAACCAGTTGAAGCCAGTTTGAAATGGTCTAGACAGATTTGAACTGGTCTAGACAGAATGGTTTAAACTGTTTGAAGCCGGTTTCAGCCGGTCTGTATCAGTTGGAACAGGTCTAGACTGGTTGGAACTGGTTGAAGCCGGTTTGAACTGGTCGAAGCTGGGTGGAACAGGTCTAGACCGGTTGGAACTGGTTCAGACCGGTTTCAACCATTTCACACCAGTTTGAATCGGTCTAGACCGGTTGGAACCGGTCCAGACCAGTTTGAAACAGTTGAATCCGGTTGGGTGGAACAGGTCTAGACCAGTTGGAACCAGTTCACGCCAGTTTGAATCGGTCTAGACTGGTTTGAACCAGTTGAATCCGGTTGGAACCGGTCTAGACCGGTTTGAACTGGTTGAAGCCGGTTGGAACCGGTCCAAGCTGGGTGAAACAGGTCTAGACCGGTTGGAACCGGTTGAAGCCGGTTTAAACCGATGCAGACTGGTTGGAACCGGTTGAAGCCGGTTTCAGCCCATCTAGACTAGTTGGAACCGGTCCAGACCGGTTTGAACCGGTTTAAGCCGTTTGAACCTGTCCAAGCTGTTTGGAACCAGTCTCGACCGGTTGGAACTGGTCCAGACCGGTTTAAACCGGTTGAAGCCGTTTTCAGCCTGTCTAGGCCGGTTGGAATCGGTCCAGACCGATTTTAACTGGTTGATGCTGGTTGGAACTGGTCTAGACCAGTTGGAACCTTCTCAGACCGGTTGGAACCAGTTGACGCCGGTTTGAACCGGTCTAAACTGGTTGGAGCCGGTCGAGAATGGTTTAAACTGTTTGAAGCTGGTATCACCTGGTCTAGACTGGTTGGAACTGGTCCAAGTTGGTTCGAACTGGTCTTGACCGGTTGGAACCGGTTCAGACTGGATGGAACCGGTTGGAGCCAGTTTGAACTGGTCTAGACCGGTTGGAACCGGTTGAAGCCGGTTTCAACTGGTCTGTATCAGTTGGAACAGGTCTAGACTGGTTGGAACCGTTCTAGACAGGTTAGATCCGGTTCAGTCCGATTTTAACTGGTTGAAGCCGGTTTCATCTGGACTAGACCAGTTGGAACCGGTCCAAGCTGGTTGAAACCGGTCTAGAACAGTTGGAAACGGTCCAGACCCGTTTGAACCAGTTGAATCCGGTTGGAACCGGTCTAGACCGGTTGGAACCGGTTGAAGCAGGTTTGAACTGGTCCAAGCTGGGTTGAACAGGTCTAGACCAGTTGGAACCGGTTCAGACTGGTTTGAACCGGTTCACACCAGTTTGAATCGGTCTAGACCGGTTGGAACCGGTCCAGACCAGTTTGAACCAGTTGAATCCGGTTGGAACCGGTCTAGACCGGTTGGAACTGGATGAAGGCGGTTTGAACTGGTCCAAGCTGGGTGGAACAGGTCTAGACCGGTTGGAACCGGTTCATGCCAGTTTGAATCCGTCTAGACCGGTCTGAACCAGTTGAATCCGGTTGGAACCGGTCTAGACCGGTTTGAACCGGTTGAAGCCGGTTTGAACCGGTCCAAGCTGGGTGGAACAGGTCTAGACCGGTTGGAACCGGTTGGAACCGGTTGAACCTGGTTTAAACCGGTGCAGACTGGTTGGAACCAGTTGAAGCCGTTTTCAGCCGGTCTAGACTAGTAGGAACCGGTGCAGACCGGTTTGAACCGGTTTAAGCCGGTTTGAACCTGTCCAAGCTGGTTGGAACCAGTCTAGACTGGTTGGAACCGGTCCAAGTTGGTTCGAACTGGTCTCGACCAGTTGGAACCGGTTCAGACCGGCTGGAACCGGTTCAGACTGGATGGAACCGGTTGAAGCCAGTTTAAACTGGTCTAGACAGATTGGAACCAGTTGAAGCCGGTTTCAGCCGGTCTGTATCAGTTGGAACAGGTCTAGACTGGTTGGAACCGTTGTCGACAGGTTGGAAATGGTTCAGACCGATTTTAACTCTTTGAAGCCGGTTTCATCTGGACTAGACCAGTTGGAACCAGTCCAAGCTGGTTGGAACCGGTCTAGAACAGTTGGAAACGGTCCAGACCGCTTTGAACGAGTTGAATCCGGTTGGAACCGGTCTAGACCGGTTGGAACCGGTTGAAGCCGGTTTGAACTGGTCCAAGCTGGGTGGGACAGGTCTAGACCGGTTGGAACCGGTTCAGACCGGTTTGAACCAGTTCACACCAGTTTGAATCGGTCTAGACCGGTTGGAACCGGTCCAGACCGGTTTGAACCAGTTGAATCCGGTTGGAACCAGTCTAGACCGGTTGGAACCGGTTTACGCCAGTTTGAATCGGTCCAGACTGGTTTGAACTGGTTGAAGCTGGTTTCAGCCGGTCTAGAGTGGTTGGAACCGTTACAAACTGGTTTGAACTGCTCTAGACCGGTTGGAACCGGTTCAGACCGGTTGGAACCGGTTGAAGCCGGTTTCAGCTGGTCTGTATCAGTTGGACCAGGTCTAGACTGGTTGGAATCGTTCTAGATAGGTTGGAACCGGTTCAGACCGATTTTAACTGGTTGAAGCCGGTTTCATCCGGACTAGACCAGTTGGAACCGGTCCAAGTTGGTTCGAACTGGTCTCAACCGGTTGGAATCGGTTCATACTGGTTGGAACCGGTTGAAGCCAGTTTTAACTGGTCTAGACCGGTTGGAACCGGTTGAAGCCGGTTTCAGCTGGTCTGTATCAGTTGGAACAGGTCTAGACTGGTTGGAACCTGTTTAGAACGGTTGGAACCGGTTGAAGCCGGTTGGAACCGGTCCAAGCTGGGTGGAACAGGTCTAGACAGGTTGGAACCGGTTGAAGCCGGTTTCAGCCGGTCTAGACTAGTTGGCAACCGGTCCAGACCGGTTTGAACCGGTTTAAGCCGGTTTGAACCTGTCCAAGCTGGTTGGAACCAGTCTAGAATGGTTGGAACTGGTCCAGACCGGTTTAAACCGGTTTAAGCCATTGGAATCGGTCCAGAGTGATTTTAACTGGTTGAAGCCGGTTTTATCCGGACTAGACCAGCTGGTCTGGTTGGAACCGGTCGAGAATGGTTTAAACTGTTTGAAGCTGGTATCATCTGTTCTAGACTGGTTGGAACCGGTCCAAGTTGGTTCGAAGTGGTCTAGACCGGTTGGAACCAGTTCAGACTGGTTGGAACTGGTCGAAGCCAGTTTGAAGTGGTCTAGACTGGTTGGAACCGGTTGAAGCCGGTTTCTTTCTTTTTTTTTTAAATGCTATTGAAAATTTTTAGAATTGCAAAAGAGAACAAAGCAGAAAAAGAGAAAGAAAAAACAAAGAAAAAACAAACCACATCAAACAATACAAATTCAAAAAACAAAAATACACTACAAACACTCAAAAACAAATCCATCATTCTCAAATCCTCAACTGTCATTACCTTCTTTCTTTGACCTCCTCCTCCTCCCTTTTTTTGTATCCTAGTTGTTAATTGTCGCAGCAAATCCTTTCCATATTTCATAATATTCTGTCATTACATTACCTTAATTTATTTTAATCTTATCTTACTATAAAAAACCTTAAAGCTTAAATCTTATTTTTACCAACTTCTCATAACCATAATATTCTTACATAATTCTTTAAACATTTTTGCTAAAGCCAAGTAATTTCATTCCAACATTTTTCTAACATTCATCAATTTTATAAAACAATCCTAGTAGTAAAAAAAAGAAATAAAAACAATCCAATCTTCATCCAGCGTCCCTTCCTCCTGGTCCCGGGTTTTGTCAGTTCTTATTATCCCATCGATCTAGCGCATTAACCTGGTAACCTTGTATCCGAGGCCCTTAAGTCTCTTCCATGTCCCTTCCGCAGCTCTTCTTCAAATTTATAACTGTATTTTCCTTTGTCTCCTGCTCCTTTCACTCGTGGAAACTCCAGCTTAACAATGTTTTTGACCCTTCTCGACAAATCGGCCCCTTTTCCATAGTCCACACTAAACTCCATGTGGTATTTAAGAACATGTTTCAAAATCCCTCCAAAATTAAGAGCCCCCACAACCCCAAGCATCTCACGGCCCATTGCCAGACTTGAAAGGTCCAAACATCCCTGCATAGGGGGGTCTATCCAACCCCCCATTTCCAAACCAAACCAAACTTTATCTTTCCAAATCTGGCTTTTTCCAAGTTCATTTGTCAAGTCCAAAAGCGCATGTTCCTGCTGGGCCACAGCTCCCTTCATCTCTGGCGCCCAAGATTCAGTAACATCCTCTTCCCTCATCTGTTCTGTCAGGGCACACTCCTGATTTAATTCCTGGGCGGGCTCCATATAATTTCCCACTGCCTGTTCAAAATTTCTGACGCATCAGTCATCAAATCCGTCTCCTCATGTAGCTGTTCCAGTAGGGCATTTGTTTTACAGAAAGCACGCAACAGAGCTTCTGAATACATTGTCCTGCAAGGTCAGAAGTCTATTCCCACGATTGTAATCTGTAACAGCTGCAAGCTCCCCGGAGTTGGTTACAGTTTCGCAGTCTCCCTCTAGGGGGAAAACTTCTATTTGTTCTTTCTTTTAAAGACAAGTCTAACAACAGAGTTTCCTTTTTCAGATATTTTGTCAATATTTGTTCCTTTAAAATGCGAAGGGGAACAATGGAATCAATGTTTCTCTTCTTATAGCTGTCTGTCAGAAACGTTTGTCTCTGGTCAATGAGCTTCAAAAAACGTCAGTCCTGACACCCCGCTCCAGGATCAGGACGGTGGAAAGCCACCTTACTCCACACTCACCTCTGCAGGTCCAAACAGTCCGAAAAAATCCCCCCTCTTCTCCTGCCTCCGAAGGGGGGTTCAACAATTTTAAATGATGAAAGTTAATCCTTTACAAGCGATTTTCCGAGCTCTAGTTTGCCATGTCTTTGCTCTAATCCATCTACAAAGAAACGGAAGGCTGATTTCCTGTTTAGACCTTCCCGTTTCAGTGCCAAATCGAGGCAAACTTTTAAGTCCAATTTTCCCTTCTGCTCGCAAGTCCTTATTTAAAGTCCAATTGTCCGAAATTTGAGTACGCACGGGTGACTATTCCAGAAGCCAAATTGTCCCAGGAAAAAGGCAGCGCTCTCCGGCAACGGCTGTGCAGCTTCGCTCCACGGAAGAAGCAGTTGACTCTCAGCACCGCACCACTTCCCCCTCTTGGCTCCGGAGCCCGTTAGTGGGTTCTTTTGCGGGTTGGGGGGGCGCTAAAGGTGCCCGCCAAGTCCCATGGTCACAAGCTTCATCCGCCTGTGATTTTTGAAAGGGTCCCCGCTTCGCCGTAGCGGAAAAGACCCGTTTCGCGTGCAGCTAGTCCCTCCAGATCAGAGGGAGTCCGTCATTGCCGATGGCGCCGCCCCGGACGGCCCCCGGTTGAAGCCGGTTTCAGCCGGTCTGTTTCAGTTGGAAAAGGTCTAGACTGGTTGGAAACGTTCTAGACAGGTTGGAACCGGTTCAGACCGATTTTACCAGGTTGAAGCCGGTTTCATCCAGACTAGACCAGTTGGAACCGGTTCAAGCTGGTTGGAACCAGTCTAGAACAGTTGGAAACGGTCCAGACCAGTTTGAACCAGTTCAGACCGGTTTGAACCAGTTGAATCCTGTTGGAACCGGTCTAGACAACTCGACAACTTAACCGGCGGAAAAAGATTTTTTTGAAAAAATCCCCAAGTCCCAGGGGTCACAATTTCAGAAAAAATCTGACTTTTGGCAATTCACTCAAAAATGGTGCCAAACGGTTACAAATGCTCTCCTGAAAGCTTTAGCGAAGGAAACAGAAGGCTTTTTATCACAGGAAAAGAAATCAGCCCTCGACAACTTAACCGGCGGAAAAAGATTTTTTTGAAAAAATCCCTAAGCCCCGGGGTCAGAACTTTAGAAAAAAATCTGACTTTTGGCAATTCACTTACAAATGGTGCCAAACGGTTGCAAAAGCTGCCCTGAAAGGTTTGGCGGTCGAAACAGAAGGCTTTTTATCACAGGACAAGAAATCAGCCCTCAACAACTTAACCGGCAGAAGAAGATTTTTTTGAAAAAATCCCTAATCCCCGGGGTCACAATTTCAGAAAAAAATCTGACTTTTGGCAATTCACTTAAAAATGGTGCCAAACGGTTGGAAAAGCTCCCCTGAAAGGTTTGGCGGTCGAAATAGAAGGCCTTTTATCACAGGACAAGAAATCAGCCCTCCACAACTTAACCGGCGGAAAAAGATTTGAAGCGGTCCAAGCTGGGTGGAATAGGTCTAGACTGGTTGGAACCGGTTCAGACCCCTTGGAACCGGTTGAAGCCAGTTGAAACCGGTCTAGACTGGTTGGAACCGGTCTAGACCAGTTGGAACCGTTTCAAACCTGTTGACGCCGGTTTGAACCGGTCTATACCGGTTGGAACCGGTCCAGACAGGTTTGAACTAGTTGAAGCCAGTTTCAGCCGGTCTAGACTGGTTGGAACCGGTCTAGACCAGTTGGAACCGGCTGAAGCCGGTTTAAACCGGTCCAAGCTGGTTGGAACTGGTCCGGACTGGTTGGAACCAGTCCAAACCAGTTGCATCCGGTTGAAGCCGGTTGGAACTGGTCCACACTGGTTGGAACCATCTAGACTGGTTGGAACTGGCTGAAGCCGTTTTCAGCCTGTCTAGACCGGTTGGAATCGGTCCAGACCAATTTTAACTGGTTGAAGCCAGTTTCATCCGGACTAGAGCAGTTTGAACCGGTCTAAACTGGTTGGAACTGGTCTAGACCAGTTGGAACTTCTTCAGACTGGTTGGAACCGGTTGATGCCGGTCTGAACCGGTCTAGACTGGTTGGAACCGGTCCAAGCTGGTTCGATCTGGTCTAGACCGGTTGAAACCGTTTCAGACGAGTTGGAACCGGTTGAAGCCAGTTTGAACTAGTCTAGACTGGTTGGAACCAGTTGAAGCCGGTTTCAGCTGGTCTAGATCAGTTGGAACAGGTCTAGACTGGTTGGAACCGTTCTAGACAAGTTGGAACCGGTTCAGACTGGTTGGAACCGGTTAAAGCCGGTTTGAATCGGTGCAAGCTGATAGGAACTGGTCCGGACCGGTTGGAAACGGTCTAGACTGGTTGGAACTGGTTTCAGCCGGTTTCAGCTTGTCTAGACCGTTTCAGCTTGTCCAGACCGGTTTCAACCAGTTCAGACCGGTTTGAACTAGTTGAATCCGGTTGAAACCGGTCTAGACCGGTTGGAACCGGTTGAAGTCGGTTTGAACTGTTTCAAGCTGGGTGGAACAGGTCGAGACTGGGCCGGTTTGAAGCAGTTGAAGCCGGTTGGAACCGGTCTAGACCAGTTGGAACCGGTTGAAGCCGGTTTGAACCGGTCCAGGCTGGGTGGAACAGGTCTAGACCGGTTGGAACCGGTTGGAACCAGTTGAACCTGGTTTAAACCGCTGCAGTCTGGTTGGAACCTGTTGAAGCCGGTTTCAGCTGGTCTAGACTAGTTGGAACCGGTCCAGACCGGTTTGAACCGGTTTAAGCCGCTTTCAACCTGTCCAAACTGGTTGGAACCAGTCTAGACTGGTTGGAACTGGTCCAGACCGGTTTAAACTGGTTGAAGCCGTTTTCAGCCTGTCTAGACCGGATGGAACCGGTTCAGACCGGTTTGAACCGGTTTAAGCCGGTTGGAACCGGTCCAGACCGGTGTGAACCAGTCTAGAGTGGTTGGAACCGGTCGAAGTTGGTTCGAACTGGTCTCGACCAGTTGGAACCGGTTCAAACTGGTTGGAACCGGTTGAAGCCAGTTTGAACTGGTCTAGACAGGTTGGAATCGGTTGAAGCCAGTTTCAGCCAGTATGTATCAGTTGGAACAGGTCTAGACTAGTTGGAACCGTTCTAGACAGGTTGCAACCGCTTCAGACCGATTTTAACTGGTTGAAGCCGTTTTCATCTGGACTAGACGAGTTGGAACCGGTCCAAGCTGGTTGGAACCGGTCTAGAACAGTTGGAAACGGTCCAGACTGGTTTGAACCAGTTGAATCCGGTTGGAACCGGTCTACACCGGTCTGGACCGGTTGAAGCTGGTTTGAACTGGTCCAAGCTGGGTGGAACAGGTCTAGACCGTTTGGAACCGGTTCACGCCAGTTTGAATCGGTCTAGACCGGTTTGAACCAGTTGAATCCGGTTGGAACCGGTCTAGACGGGTTGGATCCGGTTGAAGCCGGTTTGAACCGGTCCAAGCTGGGTGGAACAGGTATAGACCGGTTGGAACCGGTTGGAACCGGTTGAACCTGGTTTAAACCGGTGCAGACTGGTTGGAACCGGTTTAAGCCATTTTAAGCTGGTCTAGACTAGTTGGAACCGGTCCAGACCGGTTTGAACCGGTTTAAGGTTTGAACCGGTCTAGACTGGTTGGAACCGGTCGAGAATGGTTTAAACTGTTTGAAGCCGGTATCAGCTGGTCTAGACTGGTTGGAACCGGTCCAAGTTGGTTCGAACTGGTCTAGACCGATTGGAACCGGTTGAAGCCGGTTTCAACTGGTCTGTATCAGTTGGAACAGGTCTAGACTGGTTGGAATCGTTCTAGACAGGTTGGAACCGGTTCAGACCGATTTTAACTGGTTGAAGCCGGTTTCAACCGGACTAGACCAGTTAGAACCGGTCCAAGCTGGTTGGAACCGGCCTAGAACAATTGGAAACGGTCCAAACCGGTTTGAACCAGTTCAGACCGGTTTGAACCAGTTGAATCCGGTTGGAACCGGTCTAGACCGGTTGGAACCGGTTGAAGCCGGTTTGAACTGGTCCAAGCTGGGTGGATCAGGTCTAGACCGGTTTGAACCGGTTCAGATCGGTTTGAACCAGTTCGCGCCAGTTTGAATCGGTCTAGACCAGTTGGAACCGGTCCAGACCGGTTTGAACTGGTTGAAGCTGGTTTCAGCCGGTCTAGAGTGGTTGGAACTGGTACAAGCTGGTTCGAACTGGTCTAGACCGGTTGGAACCGGTTCAGACTGGTTGGAACCTGTTTAGAAGGGTTGGAACCGGTTGAAGCCGGTTTCAGCCGGTCTAGACTAGTTGGAACCGGTCCATACCGGTTTGAACTGGTTTAAGCCGGTTTGAACCTGTCCAAGCTGGTTGGAACCAGTCTAGACTGGTTGGAACTGGTCCAGACCGGTTTAAACCGGTTGAAGCCGGTTTCAGCCTGTCTAGACCGATTGGAATCGGTCCAGACCGATTTTAACTGGTTGAAGCTGGTTTCATCCAGACTAGACCAGTTGGAACTGGTCCAAGCTCTTTGGAACTGGTCTAGACCAGTTGGAACCTCCTCAGACCGGTTGGAACCAGTTGACGCCGGTTTGAACTGTTTGAACCCGGTATCAGCTGGTCTAGACTGGTTGGAACTGGTCCAAGCTGGTTGGAACCGGTCTAGAACAGTTGGAAACGGTTCAGACCGGTTGGAACCAGTTGAATCCGGTTGGAACCGTTTTCAGCCTGTCTAGACCGGTTGGAATCGGTCCAGACTGATTTTACCTGGTTGAAGCCGGTTTCATCCAGACTAGACCAGCTGGAACCGGTCCAAGCTGGCTGGAACCGGTCTAGAACAGTTGGAACCGGTTGAAGCCGGTTTGAACTGGTCCAAGCTGGGTGGAACAGGTCTAGATTGGTTTGAACCGTTTCACACCAGTTTGAATCGGTCTAGACCGGTTGGAACCGGTCCAGACCGGTTTGAACTGGTTGAAGCTGGTTTCAGCCAGTCTAGAGTGGTTGGAACCGGCACAAGCCGGTTTGAGCTGGTCTAGACCGGTTGGAACCGGTTCAGACTGGTTGGAACCTGTTTAGAACGGTTGGAACCGGTTGAAACCAGTTGGAACCGGTCCAAGCTGGGTGCAACAGGTCTAGACCGGTTGGAACCGGTTGGAACCGGTTGAACCCGGTTTAAACTGGTGCAGACTGGCTGGAACCGGTTGAAGCCAGTTTCAGCCGGTCTAGACTAGTTGGAACCGGTCCAGACCGGTTTGAACCGGTTGAAGCCGGTTTGAACCTGTCCAAGCTGGTTGGAACCAGTCTAGACTGGTTGGAACTGGTCCAGACCGGTTTAAACCGGTTGAAGCCGGTTTCTGCCGGAGTAGACCAGTTGGAACCGGTCCAAGCTGTTTGGGACTGGTCTAGACTGGCAATCAGGTTGGAACCGGTCTAGTATGGTTGGAACCGGTCGAAATTGGTTGGAATGGGTCTAGACCATTTGGAACCGGAGCAGACCGGTTGGACCTGGTTGAAGCCGATTTGAACCGGTCTAGACTGGTTGGAACCGGTCGAGAATGGTTTAAACTGTTTGAAGCCGGTATCAGCTGGTCTAGACTGGTTGGAACCAGTCCAAGCTGGTTCGAACTGGTCTTGACCGGTTGGAACCGGTTCAGACTGGATGGAACCGGTTGAAGCCAGTTTGAACTGGTCTAGACCCGTTGGAACCGGTTGAAGCCGGTTTCAACTGGTCTGTATCAGTTGGAACAGGTCTAGACTGGTTGGAACCGTTCTAGACAGGTTGGAACCGCTTCAGACCGATTTTACCTGGTTGAAGCCGGTTTCATCCGGACTAGACCAGTTGGAACCGGTTCAAGCTGGTTGGAACCAGTCTAGAAAAGTTGGAAACGGTCCAGACCGGTTTGAACCAGTTCAGACCGGTTTGAACCAGTTGAATCCGGTTGGAACCGGTCTAGACCGGTTGGAACCGGTTGATGCCGGTTTGAACTGGTCCAAGCTGGGTGGAACAGGTCTAGACCGGTTTGAACCGGTTCACACCAGTTTGAATCGGTCTAGACCGGTTGGAACCGGTCCAGACCGGTTTGAACTGGTTGAAGCTGGTTTCAGACGGTCTACACTAGTTTGGAACCGGTCCAGACCGGTTTGAACCAGTTTAAGCCGGTTTGAACCTGTCCAAGCTGGTTGGAACCAGTCTAGACTGGTTGGAAGTGGTCCAGACCGGTTTAAACCGGTTGAAGCTGGTTTCTGCCGGAGTAGACCAGTTGGAACCGGTCCAAGCTGTTTGGAACTAGTCTAGACTGGTTGAATCTGGTCCAAACCATTTGGAACTAGTTGAAGGTCGTTTGAACCTGTCCAATCAGGTTGGAACCGGTCTAGTATGGTTGGAACCGGTCGAAACTGGTTGGAATGGGTCTAGCCGTTTTAAACTGGTTGAAGCCGGTTTCAGCCAGACTAGACCGGTTGAAACTGGTCCAAGCTGGTTGGAACCGCTTCAGACTGGTTTGAACCAGTCCAAGCTGGTTGGAACTGGTCTAGACCGGTTGGAACTGGTCCAGACCGGTTGAACTGGTTGAAGCCGATTTGAACTGGTCAAGACCGGTTGGAACCAGTCCAAGCTGCTTGGAACCAGTCCAAGCTGCTTGGAACCGGTCCAGACCAGTTTGAACCGGTTGAGACCGGTTGGAACCAGTTGAAGCCGGTTTGAACTGCTCCAAGCTGGTTGGAATCGGTCCAGACTGGTTTAAACCGGTTGAAGCCGGTTTCAGCCGGACTAGACCAGTTGGAACCGGTCCAAGCTGGAACCGGTCTAGACTGGTTGGAACCGGTCTAAGTTGGTTGGAACTGATCTAGATCAGCTAAATCTGGTCCAAACCATTCTAGACCGGTTGACGCCAGTTTGAACGTGTCCAAGCAGGTTGGAACTGGTGTAGTCTGGTTGGAACCGGTCCAGACCGGTCTGAACCATTTGAAGCCGGTTTCAGCCAGTGTAGACCTGTTGAAACCAGTCCAAGTTGAACCTTTTGGAACCGGTTCAGACCGGTTGGAACCAGTTGAAGCCGGTTTTAACTCCTCCAAACTGTTTGGAACCGGTCTAGACTGTTTGTAAGCGGTCGAAGCCAGTTTGAACGAGTCTAGACCAGTTGGTCATAGCTGCTTTGAACCAGTCCAAGCCAGTTGAAACAGGTTGAGACTGGTAGATACCAAAACAAACAAACAAACAAACTTTAGATGAAATGATGCTACTTGCCTTATTTGTAGGGGGAAGAAGGTTGGGATACGATCACATTGTCAACCCAGACGTAGTATAGATTTTACACTAAAAGGGGTTATCAAAGCTGCACAATTCTATGATGCACAAATAGTGACTACCACCCTAGCTAACCTCTACGTCCTGAATGTGAAATCCTGGGCATAGGTGGTGCTGTGTGCAAGGATATCTAATTTTTGGCAGGGTTTGTTGATTAATGACCCCCTTCCTTATTTGAGGAAGCACAATGCTTGCTCAGTTAAGAGCACTGCTTCTGGCTAGGATATTTTAATGCTCCCTTCAGAAACACATTGAGTAGATGGAAATAAAATCAATTTATGTGCCATACTATAAAAGCTAAAGCTGAAAATCTCAAGCATGGTGACTGGAACGACATGGTATTACTTCCTGCCGGTTAGCTCCATCAATCGTTGCTGACCACAGCTAAAGTTTCCTTAATAGTGCTTGCAGTTAGAAAGTTTAACTATACAATATGTAGGGTATACACAGAATATCTCCTTTAACCTGGTCATTGATCGGACATTACAGTCAATGCAGGAGAAACAGATCTACCTGGTGCAAAATTGAAAAGGTTTTGTAGACCGCAAAGTAGGGCTCCTTTAGAATAGTGATCAAGTGATCAAGGTACATGTGGCTTTAGACAGCCATATTTAGAGTAGGCTCACATGGATCAAATGAATTCAAGTACCATTGATTTAAATGGGTCTACTGTGAGTATTGGAAGCGGGTGGCACTGTGGGTTAAACCACAGAGCCTAGGACTTGCCGATCAGAAGGTGGGTGGTTCAAATCCCCGCGACGGGGTGAGCTCCCGTTGCTCGGTCCCTGCTGCTGCCAACCTAGCAGTTCAAAAGCACGTCAGAGTGCAAGTAGATAAATAGATCTACTTGCAGGAAAGTAAACGGCGTTTCCGTGCGCTGCTCTGGTTCGCCAGAAGTGGCTTAGTCATGCTGGCCACATGACCTGGAAGCTGTACGCTGGCTCCCTCGGCCAATAAAGCGAGATGAGCGCCGCAACCCCAGAGTCGGCCATGGCTGGACCTAATGGTCAGGGGTCCCTTTACCTTTACCTTACCATGAGTATGGCTCCAACCAAGAGAGAGCCACGCAATAGTGATTTACACAAATCCTCCTTGGGATATGCACAGTCATAGTAAACTTGTTCCATTCTTAAGGAAATCAGCCCTGAGTGCCCACTGGAAGGACAGATCCTGAAGCTGAGGCTCCAATACATTGGCCACCTCATGAGAAGAGAAGACTCCCTGGAAAAGACCCTGATGTTGGGAAAGATTGAGGGCACAAGGAGAAGGGGACGACAGAGGACGAGATGGTTGGACAGTGTTCTCGAAGCTACTAACATCAGTTTGACCAAACTGCGGGAGGCAGTGGAAGACAGGAGTGCCTGGCATGCTCTGGTCCAGGGGGTCACGAAGAGTCGGACACCAATAAACGACTAAACAACAACAACAACAGTAAGCTTGTACCCTGACTTATTCTGACATGTGATCCAGGCCAACACCACTGTCTTTGGATTCAGTTTTGGATGTTATGTTGATAGGGGTAAACACTCATGAAGCAATTAAGTAGATCACTTTCCGTCTTCTGATTTTCAGTAAGAAAATGCCCAAACAAGAACATGGAGGTTACAAAACCAATATTAACTGACAAACAGAGCCAGGTTTAAGAGTGTCCTTTCAGGCAGCAAATTAAAATCTGATGGAAAAATCTAGAGATAGAGTTTTATAAAAGGGCTTCGAGCTAAACATCCGTACTGATTTTGAAGTTGTGAAATAGGAAGCTTTGTGAAACAGAAGTTGACATTAAAGGAATAGTTTCTAGCGGTTCAAAAAATTGAAAAGAGAATGACTAAACTGTTAAGAAATTGGCTTTCAAAGCAGTGGCCAGTCACGGAAGCAAAAAAGAAGGAAACTTCAGTTTTCACATGTTTCTTTTCTGAACCATGTCTCGGGTTAGCAAATGTTGATTCCTAAACACTTTAACTGTTCAGTTTTCATCTATGAACAATTTTATAGTATAGAACGAAGCCAATACCAACAACTGGGAAGGCAAGGCTATTAGGAACTATAGAAGGAAATGCATAATGTAATAAAGTTTGGGCTTAACTCACTGTCTATGGTAAAGGTAAAAAACGTAAAGGACCCCTGGATGGTTAAGTCCAGTCAAAGGCGACTATGAGGTTGCGGCACTCATCTCACTTTCAGGCCAAGGGAGCTGGTGTTTATCCACAGACAGCTTTCCAGGTCATGTGGTCAGCATGACTAAACCGCTTCTGGTGCAACAGGACACCGTGACGGAAGCCAAAGGACACGGAAACGCCATTGACCTTCCTGCTGCAGCGGTACCTATTTATCGACTTGCACTGGCATGCTTTCGAACTGCAGGGTTGGCAGGAGCTGGGACAGAGCAACAGGAGCTCACCCCGTCGCTGGGATTCGAACCGCTGACCTTCTGATTGACAAGCCCAGGAGGCTCAGTGGTTTAGACCACAGCACCACCTGCATCCCAATGGCTATGGAGTGAGCTCACGAATAGAAGAGGGCAGGATCCCCAAGAATGTACTCTGTAGGGAGCTGGCTTCAGGTATCAGGCCTGTCGGCAGACCAACTCTGAATTATAAAGATTTCTGCAAATGTGACAACACCAAGCCTGCCATGTGGACAACCACAGTGCCTGGAAACAGACAGTCAGGTTGTGTAACTATAGCAATGACCAATGGAGGAATGACCGCTGGGAGGAGCACAGAGAGAAGAAATGCCATGGTGCATCTGCAGTAGCACAGCCAGATGTCCTCACTTGCCCCAGCTGCAACAAAACATGTCTCTCCCATTTCAGTCTCTACAGCCACAGCAGGCGCTGTAACCCTCCAATAGTTTGGCTTCACCCCCCCCCATGCACTCCTTCATTGTCTCCCAATACTGATGGATGCCAACAAAGCATCTCTGCTTTGTTGTGTGTGTAGGATGCTCAAAGCATCTCTGAGCATGGGGTTTTGCAGGGGGGGGGGTCACAGCAGCTGATTGGGCAGATTAGGCCAATTAATGGGCATTCAGGTTAAGATGCAAAGAAAAATTTTAAAAAAAGTATTTCCCCCCTCTTAGAACCACAATCCACAGAGACTAAGTTTACCTGAGATGCAAACATTGGTGATTAAAAATGATGTGTTTCTTTCAGGCAGAAGGCAGCAACACAACAATTTGGAAACAGCCCAGGTGAGGGCACTAATCAGTTCCTGCAGCGATGCAAATTGACTTTCGCTTGTATAAGATGTGCTAAGTAGGGTTATTGTGGACCATTAATTTTATTTATCCTTTGAGTCAGGTTACTGTGACATCCCCTTGATTGGTTTGTCTCCCGCTTCCATATGCAACACAAGCTCCTTGTCCCTTTTAAGCTCTCCCTGGCTGTGCCCACGCTGTCTTCCAGCTGTTTGTTTTATTCCTTCCAGCGAATTCCACTTCTCCAGAGCTCTCCACCAGCCTTCCCCAACCTGGTGCCCTTAAGATGTTTTGGACTAAAACTCTCACCAGCCTCCACCAATGCTGTGACCGATGGGATTTGTAGTCCAAAGACTCTGGAGAGTACCAGCTTGGCCAAGGCTGTTATATACCACCATTTGCCCAATGGTGATGGGCAAATGAGAGGGAGACAGAGACAGAGAGGTGCAGGAAGATAATGGGCTGCAAGTTAAAGCCACCAGCTCTCCTGAATATTCCTTGGAGAGAAAGAAGAAGAAGAGTTTGGACTTGATATCCCGCTTTATCACAGGAGTCTCAAAGCGGCTAACAATCTCCTTTTCCCTTCCTCCCCCACAACAAACACTCTGTGAGGTGAGTGAGGCTGAGAGACTTCAGAGAAGTGTGACTAGCCCAAGGTCACCCAACAGCTGCATGTGGAGGAGCAGGGAATCAAACCCGGTTCACCAGATTACGAGTCCACAACGCTTAACCACTACACCAGAATGCAGGAGGATACATGCTGCAAATTAATGAAAGGATGGTCCCCCCACTGGGTCACCCCTGAACGTTCCTCAAGTCACCCTAGGGTGCCATGACACACTGGCTGAAAACCAATCTCTTTAGCTATTACTTAATACAAGTATTTGGAAAGGCAACAGGTGGACATGCCAACTTTGAAGAATCTTGCTTCCACTTCATACGCACACAAGAGATGGAGAGACAGACTTTCAAACTTCCTGCTGTGAAATTATTATGCTGCATCTATAAATCAGATAAATGAATATTCTGAAATTGGAACTCTTTTTTTAATCATATGCAAATGTATACAAATTCAACCAGCCAACAAATCTGTACTTAGTTCCTTAAGAATAACAAAGCAGTTTTAAACCGTATATGATGAATTTAAGGTTGCTTTATTGGGTGCCCTAGGGACGCGGCTGGCGCTGTGGGTTAAACCACAGAACCTAGGACTTGCTGATGAGAAGGTCGGCGATTCGAATCCCCGTGGCGGGGTGAGCTCCCGTTGCTCGGTCCCTGCTCCTGCCAACCTAGCAGTTCGAAAGCACGTCAAAGTGCAAGTAGATAAATAGGTACCGCTCTGGCGGGAAGCTAAACGGCGTTTCCGTGCACTGCTCCGGTTCGTCAGAAGCGGCTTAGTCATGCTGGCCACATGACCCAGAAGCTGTATGCTGGCTCCCTCGGCCAGTAAAGCAAGATGAGCGCTGCAACCCCAGAGTCGGCCACGACTAGACCTAATGGTCAGGGGTCCCTTTACCTACTTATCCTAGTAATCCTCAACCCCACCTGTAAAGGGTAAAGGTTAAAGGTAAAGCCCCTCAGGGCAGTTAAGTCCAGTCAAAGGCGACTATGGGGTTGTGGCCCTCATCTCACTTTTAGGCCGAGGGAGCCAGTGTTTGTCCACAGACAGCCTTCCAGGTCGTGAGGCCAGCATGACTAAATTGCTTCTGGCACAACCGTCATACTGTGATGGAAACCAGAGCGCACGTATATGCCGTTTACTGCTGACCTTCTGATCGGCAAGGCCAAGAGGCTCAGTGGTTTAGACCACAGCGCCACCCATGTCCCTATCCCACCTGTAACCAGTGCTGGATTTATATATAGGCTAAGTAGGCTGAAGCCTGTTGTTGTTTAGTCGTTTAGTTGTGTCCGACTCTTCGTGACCCCATGGACCAGAGCACGCCAGGCACTCCTGTCTTCCACTGCCTCCCGCAGTTTGGTCAAACTCATGCTGGTAGCTTTGAGAACACTGTCCAACCATCTCATCCTCTGTCGTCCCCTTCTCCTTGTGCCCTCAATCTTTCCCAACATCAGGGTCATTTCCAGGAAGTCTTCTCTTCTCATGAGGTGGCCAAAGTATTGGAGTCTCAGCTTCAGGATCTGTTCTTCCAGTGAGCACTCAGGGCTGATTTCCTTAAGAATGGATAGGTTTGATCTTCTTGCAGTCCATGGGACTCTCAAGAGTCTCCTCCAGCACCATAATTCAAAAGCATCAATTCTTCGGCGATCAGCCTTCTTTATGGTCCAGCTCTCACTTCCATACATCACTACTGGGAAAACCATGGCTTTTACTATATGGACCTTTGTTGGCAAGGTGATGTCTCTGCTTTTTAAGATGTTGTCTAGGTTTGCCATCGCCTTTCTCCCAAGAAGCAGGCGTCTTTTAATTTCGTGGCTGCTGTCACCATCTGCAGATCATGGAGCCCAAGAAAGTAAAATCTCTCACTGCCTCCATTTCTTCCCCTTCTGTTTGCCAGGAGGTGATGGGCCCAGTGGCCATGATCTTCGTTTTTTTGATGTTGAGCTTCAGACCATATTTTGCGCTCTCCTCTTTCACGCTCATTAAAAGGTTCTTTAATTCCTCCTCACTTTCTGCCATCAAGGTGGTGTCATCTGCATATCTGAGGTTGTTGATATTTCTTCCGGCAATCTTAATTCCCTATGCCCTTTTAAAATGTGGTTTCGGGTTATTGGGTTGTTGTTTTTACTTTGGTTATCTACATTGTAGTTTTATATGTTGGTTATATTCTGTGAACCGCCCTGAGACCTCCGGCTATAGGGCGGTATTCAATAAATTCAATAAATAATAATAAAGCGGTGCGGAGAGGTTGCTCGCCCTTAGCTGAGGCAGCGCCGTGGGCCAGCAGATGGCGCTGCCCTCCTGCCTCCTTTTCCCGCAGGCTCCCTGAGCGCGGAGAAAAGTTGGGGGACGAGTCAGCCGGGAAAGGAAGGAGAGGGCGGCAGCAGCATTTGCATGAGCAGCGGGAAGAGCCAGTGTGTGGGGGGAGTGTGTGTGTGTGTATGCGCGCGCGCGCGCCTCTCTCCGTTTCTCGCTCGCTATATAGGATGTGCCGCGGAATGGGTGGCTCGTTTCTGTAGGCGCGCGTGCGGCTCGCCCTGCCTTTGGCGAGCAGCGTTTTGCAGCGCCGCCGCCGCTGCTGCTCTCCTCCTCCTCACCACCGGCAAGGCAAGCGATCCCGGCAGGCTCTGGCTTTTCCCGGCTGCCATCTCCTCCTCCTTCTCCGCCTGCCTGCCTGCCCTCTCTCTCTCCCATTTTCCTCCGCTGGGAAGCCTCGATGTGCTGCTGCCAATGGCCGGGGCACAGCCAGGGGTGCACGCTCTCCAACTGCAGCCGGTCCGCGTCTCGGCCAGCCTCAAGAAAGGCACCGTCTTCGTCAAGTGGGACGATGTAAGTTTGTGGAGCGCGCCGCCTCGGCCGCCCTTTGCCCGACCTTCCTTGCTCCCTCTCCCCGCTCACCTTGATGGATGTAGGGTGCCGGGATGGAAGGGGGAAACGCTACGCGTAATTACGCAACGGCCAGAGCGCATCGGCCGGGGGGGCTCGCCACATGTGCGGGATGGTGCCTCGCCGAGGGCGCGCGGTGCTCATCGGGCTCGGTGGCTGGGTCACACACAAACACGTGTCTGAGATGGGCTCTGCTGAGACGCAGAATCGGGGATCGGGTCAAATTTCAGCTGCTTCTGGGCACGCAGGGGTTTCCCAAGTGGCCCTAGCTCCGGAGCAGAGTACATGCTGGGGTAGCTCGGTCGGTAGAGCAGGAGACGCTTGATCTCAGCGTCGTGGGTTCGAGCCCCATGTTGTGCATGCTCCTTGCACGCCAGCGGATTGGAACAGAGGACCCACGCCGTCCCTTCCAACTCTACAAATCTATGTTTCTACGATTCAGTGCTTTGCATGCCGACGATTCCAGGTGTGAGCCAGTCCAGCCAAAGGAGCATAGGGCTGGGAAAGACTTACTCTTGAGAGACAGGCAAGGGAGGTGGGCATGAATGGAATTTGTACCAGTGGGCTTGACTGGGGATCTGGCAGTTCTCCCTATGTATTGTCCATTGCTGGTGCTTCTGGGAAAAAGCAGAAATGTCTATAAAGTGGAGTGGTGGAGGCAGAGTTGGGATTAGGTTATGCCATTTCTTTTTCCGAAAGGATGGATGGATGGCATGGAGATGAAGAAGCAAAAATGCTGTTGCATGGGTTGCGAAGCATCCTGACAAATGCAGGGTCCTGCGAGTGGGTGGGGTGGGCGAGTGCAGGTGCTGCCAGCCTTAAAGTTGGGAGAGAAGCAGGAAGGTGGAGCCGGTCTGATTTTTCTGTGGCGAAACATTGGAAGAGCATTGGTTCCCAACGAGTTACCCTTGGCAACAAGCAACTCAAATGCATTGATGTGGATTTAGACAAGCAGTTTGGCGCTTGTGTTGAGAAGAAACGGGCACAGCTTTTTTGTGTATGTGCCTAGCCTAGTGTGCACACATACAGAGAGAGTTTTTGAAGGGAAAATAATAATAGAATTGTAGTGTGTGGTCCATCCCCCTGCCATGTTTCTAAGTGGAACTTGGAACTGGATATTATTATTTTTTAAAGAAAGTTTGCTACTTGATCTTTTCCTTAAAAATTGTTTTTTGCACTCTTTAGTGCCCTGTTTAGATGCAGAAACCTCTCCGTAAACTAGTCTTCACTCACTTTCTCAGGTCCTCATAGTTTTTGCTGTCATATAACTACTTATTATGGGTGCATACAGTGACATTGGTAAATTGAGCGTTACAGATTTCCATAGGCAAAAGTAGGAAGACCTCCGTTGCCCAGAAAGCTTGCACTCTAAAACAGATAACTGAGGACATGGGAGGCATAGAGAGAAGGTGGTAATAGGTTTGACAGTACAGTTCTACGTATTTAGAATCTAGTTTATTTTTGCTTCTTTATTACCGTTGTATTCCACAATTTGCCTTTTAAGGCAAAGGTTATAAAGTGAAGTTGTTTTGTTATGGGGCATGGTGTTTTTGCACCTTACCTTCTGGCTTTGTTAGTGTTGAGGGCAGAAATTGGCACATGTGGTGAGAGCATCACTGGCTCAAGTAACAAGCAGTTATTTACAAAGTGAAGCCTCTTCCCCCTTCTGGCGTGACCCTTGTTTTGATAGGCATAGGAACAAGCAAGAGTACACTGTGGTCTTGTTCTCACAGGTATTCCACCTGCACCTAGACTGTATCACGGCAGGTGGGGGCTCACATCACTGAGTACTTGGCCATAAAAAAATAAAAACATGAAACCTGGAAAACTAATTTGCTAACATAATTGCTAACAAGACTTCTCTGTGCATCGCTTTATAGAGAAGCTGGCTTGGTTTATTCCTTGCGGCGCTCTCTCTTGAACTTGGATTCCCCCTGTGCTACAGCTTCAGAATTTGGATTTGTAAGTGGAGATCCTAAAGCAGAAAAAGAAAGAAAAGTTCTTTCCACTTCTACCTGAATTTAAGCTAATAGGTTATTTTAACAGGTTGTGTTGTTTAAGTTAACAGGTTATGTTATTTTTGTTTCTCATTTCCTGTTACAGTGGACACTAGTTGGAGTGGGTTTTGCTGGATGCAGGAATAGCAAAAATATTCTTTCTCATATAGAAGGAAAGATGCTGTGATGCTGAAGCTTGTTTTTTAAAATGAAGAGTGGCAGTTCCAATCATGCTTTATTTCCATATCTCTGGTCTTGATGTCTACATATAGTCTAATGGAGCAGTCAGGCACAGGCAGTGGTTAAACAGCTTAAGATAAAAAGTGTTTCCGTTGGGGCTTTAGCACTGATAAGCCCTTTCAACTGGGGAGGATACGGGACTTGTTTGTGACCCTAACGGGTGTTTAAGTGTAGCAAACTGAATTGAGGGAGAGCTGGCATTTCAATAAGCCTTAAAAATTAAATTCATAGATGCCCAAACATGCAACTGGCTGAGAACAGCTTATCAGAAACATTGCAAGATCTGGATTCTGAACAGAATTGCTGGTGACCTGTGAAACAGTGCATTTATAATCCACTTTATGGGTTCAGAAGACACAACTTTTCATGAGGAAGATGTTTAAGAGCAATTGTCTTCCTCTTAGTGAGGAAAGAATGCATGTCAGTGCCCATCTAGCATATAATTGGGTTGCAGTACAATTAACTCGGCTGCTATTGAAATGTTGCTTTAAAGGGGATAAGATTGTTGGTTTTAAGTTGCCCAGCCAGGTCTTGATGGATTTGATCACAAGAATTTCTCTTTTGGTCTGCAGCAGCCTCCTGATGTTGTTGGACTTCCAGCTCTCATCATCCCCAGCCAGCAGGGTCAAGGATGATGGGAGTTGTCCTAAACATTTGGAAAGCAGCAAAGACAAAATGAGGTGCCAAGCATTTCCGAACACATGTTGGCTTTTCGGTGTATAGCGTCAGAGGAGCAAATGCAACGCATTGGTTAAAAATATGGCAATATGGCAAATATGGCAAATATGGTGCAGTGAAGGCATGTTTTGGTAGAAGTCGGGATCAAAGACATTTCTGCAGTTCCTTCACTAAGGAAAAATCAGTGCTCATGCATTGGGTACCAAAGGGAGGCAAAGAAGAGGATTACAAGGCAGGCACCTCTTATTAAATCAAACAATTGTAGAGTTGGAAGGAACCCCACGGGTCATCTAGTCCAACCCCAAATAGTGAAGGTGCCCTTGGTTATACCAACTGATTTGGAGAACAGCTGCAGCTCAATGGTAGAGCATCTGCCTTGTCCATTCCCTGACACCGCAAGGGGGGAACATCTGAAAACTTGGGACGTTGTTACCAGTCAGCGTGGCAATATTGAGCTAGACAGACCAGTGGTCACTGACCTCCTTTCCTATATGTGCAACAATGTCCTAAATAATCTGTGTCACTAATAGCAGCTGCGACAAACTGCGGGAGCACCTGCGGGTAAAGTTAGATCAGCGTCTTCTGTGGCCGAGTTTTCGAAATGCTTGCAGGCAGCTGTTCCATCAGTGCTGGCTTCAGATATGTCAGGCAGGTCACAGACGACGTGTTCTTTGGAAAGAGGGTTTAAAAGACCATGCCTGAAATTACCTCCTCTCGTTCTGTCTATGCTCTTGGCATCAACATCAAGCAGTGTAAAAGCTGTGTGTTTATGTCAAGTCCTGGAAGTGTTGCTATGCTTCGAACAGCAATGAACAAACTCTGACCTCTCTGAAAGTTAAAGAGCTTTGTATAGAACTGGTCCTGGGAACTAGAACCACAGTTAGCCCTAAGGTCACAAATAAATAAAACCAACCAGTGTATGCGGCGTGTCTCTCGTTCTAATCCTAAAGCCAACTAGATGTGACAGTTCTGTGATCAGATCTGATGTCTGTTCCGAAAGAGGCCATGGGGGACAGGTGGGGACAGTTTAATTCCTTTCTCTCTCTCCTCTGCTCCCATTCAACATCCCGTAGCTACTACGAACTGTGAAAACAGTAGAAACAAATCTTGTCTTATTTTTGCCCTATGTGGCTGAGGGTGCTTTCACACAGCAGGTTGCTGTGAACTCGGTGATGCTTGGTTTTTTTGGGGTTTCTTTATTATCTTTCTCATCAAAATGCTGTCCCATTTCCACCTCCCTCCCTTTAATCTGGATTTACTGTTTCTGAGTTTTTATTTGAACTTTTCCATGGAATCTGGATCAAATGGGAAAATAATACAAGGTGGCAATGGGACGCAGGTGACAACACGCAAAACTTGCACGCACGAGCAGTCACTAAGTCCACAATACAGTGGTACCTCGGGTTAAGTACTTAATTCGTTCCGGAGGTCCGTTCTTAACCTAAAACTGTTCTTAACCTGCAGGACCACTTTAGCTAATGGGGCCTCCTGCAGCTGCCGCACCGCCGGAGCCCGATTTCTGTTCTCATCCTGAAGCAAAGTTCTTAACCTGAAGCACTATTTCTGGGTTAGCGGAGTCTGTAACCTGAAGCGTATGTAACCTGGGGTACCACTGTAAACTTTTTCTTGGAAGTGCTCTAATAGCAACACCTAATAGAGTGGTTTGTATGAAAAGTTTAAATCCCACTATTCTGCAACTTCAACCCAAATAAAATACATTGGAAGAGTCAATTGCAGATCTCTCTGGCTTTGCTAGTCTGGCCCTTAGTACCAAGAGACCACATATTGATGTGCACAAAGAGTGCAGTGTTTGAAATTAGCCAGGCGCATTTTGCACCTGGCTGTTGGCCACTTGCGACCAATAATAATGATTTAATAATTATTGGGCGTCCCAAGTAAAGATGTCTGAGTGCCATCCTGACACCTGACATCTCCACCACCTGGAGGTGCATGCCTGGGGATCATTGGATCTTGACTGTTTTCACACACTAGCAACACATCCTGTAGAATTCTATCTTGTTCTATTTTATCTGCCCAATCAGAATGAATTTCAGGAGCCAAAATGCTTTCTCTGTGCAGCCTGAGCAGGAGCAGTCACCATTAAGAAAAATAGGTCAGAATAGGCCAATATATATGTGGACAGTCCCTGGGTCCAGTAATTCCCTCCCCCCTTAACTACTTTAACTACTCCTCAGCTGCCGCTTAAGTCCTCCCCCCCTTAAGTTCTTAACCTAGCTCAAGGTTGTCATCTGAACTAACCAGATGTTTAACTGAGCATCTATCACATTCAGTCCATCATTTGAAAAATAAGACTTTAGAGCTGCCTTAAAGGTAAAGGTAAAGGACCCCTGGAAGGTTAAGTCCAGTTAAAGGCGACTATGGGGTTGCAGCACTCATCTCACTTTCAGGCCGAGGGAGCTGCGTTTGGCCACAGACAGCTTTCTGGGTCATGTGGCCAGCGTGACTAAAATGCTTCTGGCACAACGGAACACCGTGACGGAAACCAGAGCGCACGGAAACGCTGTTTACCTTCCCGCTGGAGCGGTACCTATTTATCTACTTGCACTGGTGTGCTTTCGAACTGCTAGGTTGGCAGAAGCCGGGACAGAGCTCATCCCATCACGGGGATTTGAACCGCCGACCTTCTGATCGGCAAGCCCAAGTGGCTCAGTGGTTTAGAAAACGGCAACTAGACATTCCCTTTTGGCGACTGCAACCTTGGTTTAAGGAGCCATTTGGTGCCTAGCTTATATATCTGAGTCTATAACACTCAAGAGTGCATGTCCTGGGATGTGGAAAATCTTTTGGGAGCTACATCAAATTGGGCCCACTGGATCTGTTGTAATCCAGCTGTGAGACATGTCTGGATTCTGATGTCCGTTCAGTCCGAAGTTGTATTAAAGTCCAATGCAGATAAAACACTGTATAGGATCCTTCATGCCAATCTCCACTCCCCCCAGTGTATGCCTGCCCCTCTTTCCCCACCCCTCTACATCTGTCTGTTGATCCAGCCTTCAGATTTCAAGTTGATGAACAGCAGAAGCAGGTACACCAAAGCAGGATGGAAAGTAGCCTTGCCATGCCATTGCAGCTTAAGTGCTTCCAAAGCAGAATAGGAATGTGCGAGGGATAATCCCATCTGATTAATGGGCAGGTTCTGGGAAAGTTGTGAGCTCAGGCGGCAACAGCAAAAAAATGTAAGCTTTAACTACTCCTGAGCTGCCCAGGTAAGATGCAAAACTGAAATGAGACAACATTTTGGGATGTAATCCCTTTATAGCACCTTTGGAGAACCTTTGCTATTGGGAAAGGCTAAATGCCCTGTACTTCTTTGGAAGCTTTACTTCATGGGTAGGCAACCTAAGTCCCGGGGGCCAATTGCCTTCTCAATCCGGCCTGCGGATGGTCCGGATATCAGCGTGTTTTTACATGAGTAGAATGTGTGCTTTTATTTAAAACGTCTCTCTGGGTTATTTGTGGGGCATAGGAATTCGTTCATATTTTTTTCCAAAATATAGTCCGGCCCACCACATGGTCTGAGGGACGGTGGACCGGCCCATGGCTGAAAAAGGTTGCTGACCCCTGCTTTAGTTAGTGCAGGACGCAGCAAGAACTTATTTTTTAAAAAGAAAAAAAGCTACCATGTACTTTAAAGTTTATTCTTAATAGTGCAAGCACAAATCCCAGCTGAATAAATATAAATTGACTAATTGCTGTGCTTGAATAAGCCACTGCTAATGCGCTCAGAGCCCTCATCGCCCTACCGGGTGATAAGCCGTGTTTGCAGCACAATTTTATGCATTGTTTAGTAACACTGTTTACTTAGGAACAATTCCCACAAAGTTCACTGGAGTAAGTGGGATAGTATTGTAGCCTTGCTGATGCCTCCTCGGGGCCTGATCCCATCCAAAGGGCGAAAAGGATTTTGCACTTGGCTGATCTTGGTAGATCTTGAGAGTGAAGAGGAGAGAGTGGGTCCCATGATCAATTTCAAATGTGCCTGTTGTAGAATCCTCTGCACCTAGTTGGCTGTAGGAAAGCCATAGCTCAGTTGTAGCATGCATGTGTTTTTTTATCTTATCTTGTTTCTACCCTGCATTTTCAGTGCAGCCCCCTTGTATGCCAAAGGTCCAAGGCTCAGTTCAAAAGGCTTTGCAAACAGCAGGTCTGGACAAATCCTCTACCTGAGATGTTAGAGAGCTGACGCTGGTCACAGCTCACCGGCTTTCCATACCTTGCTACCCTCCTTAGCTTTTTCTTCTCCTAAAGATAATAATAATAATGTATAATAATAATTTATTATTTATACCCCGCCCATCTGGCTGAGTTTCCCCAGCCACTCTGGGCGGCTCCCAATCAAGTGTTAAAAACAATACAGCATTAAATATTAAAAACTTCCCTAAACAGGGCTGCCTTCAGATGTCTTTTAAAGATAGGTTCCCTTTAACCTCACTTCTCACAATGAGGGAATCGCCAGAAGGCCCTCGGCGCTGGATATCAGTGTCCAGGTTGAACGATGGGGGTGGAGATGCTCCTTCAGGTATACTGGGCCGAGGCCATTTAGGGTTTTAAAGGTCAGACCAACACTTTGAATTGCGCTCGGAAATGTACTGGAAGCCAATGCAGATCATTCAGGACCGGTGTTATATGGTCCCGGCAGCCACTCCCAGTCACCAGTCTAGCTGCCGCATTCTGGATTAAATGCAGTTTCCAGGTCACCTTCAAAGGTAGCGCCACGTAGAGCGCATTGCAGTGGTCCAAGATAACCTGCAAGGCAGCAGAAGTTTAGGCGCAGAGTCTTCCTTCTCCTAGATGGGCTACCGTCCCTGGTTGACGAGCCCCACTTGCCCCTTAATTGTCTTAAAATAGCTCCCCCTTCCTTTAGATGATAACGTGTGTTAGTTCACTTCAATACAGTATTGGGGAGCCCAGGTAACCACTGCCTTGCACAATCGACCGCAAGACATAGAGCACACACACCATTTGAATGGCAATGTTCATCAACTTGAGGGGGGGAGCGAGCCCCTAAAATATTTTTTTTATTTTTTTATTTTTTTATAAGATATTTATTAAGGTTTTTTGAAATATTACAGTGAAAATGAAAAAGAAAAAAGAAAAATACAAAATAAAAACAGTTAAACACACACATATTTTCTATTACTTATTTTCCTTTAGCTTGTTTCCCGGACCTCCTCATACCTCCCTTTTTTGTATTCCACTTCAATTTATTGGTTCAGCAAATCCTTACCATTAGATTTTAACCCATTTATAACCCTTTTTTCATATTCTCTTAGAACATTACAGCTGGAAACCGCTTAATTACTATCCAACATCATTCTATCATTCATTAATTTTACAATATTTCTGTAAATAGTCTTTAAATTTCTTCCAATCTTCTTCCACCGACTCTTCTCCCTGGTCTCGGATTCTGCCAGTCATTTCTGCCAATTCCATATAGTCCATCACCTTCATCTGCCATTCTTCCAAAGTGGGTAGATCTTGTGTCTTCCAATACTTTGCAATGAGTATTCTTGCTGCTGTTGTAGCATACATAAAAAAAGTTCTGTCCTTCTTTGGCACCAATTGGCCGACAATGCCCAGAAGAAAGGCCTCTGGTTTCTTCAAGAAGGTATATTTAAATACCTTTTTCAGTTCATTATATATCATTTCCCAGAAAGCCTTAATCCTTGGGCACGTCCACCAAAGGTGAAAGAATGTACCTTCAGTTTCTTTACATTTCCAGCATTTATTGTCGGGCAAATGATAGATTTTTGCAAGCTTGACTGGGGTCATGTACCACCTATATATCATTTTCATAATATTCTCTCTTAGGGCATTACATGCCGTAAACTTCACACCTGTGGTCCATAACTGTTCCCAGTCAGCAAACATAATATTATGTCCAACATCTTGTGCCCATTTAATCATAGCAGATTTCACCGTTTCATCCTGAGTATTCCATTTCAACAGCAAGTTATACATTCTTGACAAATTCTTAGTTTTGGGTTCTAACAGTTCTGTTTCTAGTTTTGATTTTTCCACCTGGAAGCCAATTTTCTTATCCAAATTATATGCCTCCATTATCTGATAATAATGAAGCCAATCTCTCACTTTGTTTTTTAGTTTCTCGAAACTCTGCAATTTCAATTTGTCTCCTTCTTGTTCCAAAATTTCCCAATATTTCGGCCATTTGGCCTCCATATTGAGCCTTTTCAGAGCTTTCGCTTCCATCGGTGACAACCACCTTGGGGTTTTATTTTCCAATAAATCCTTGTATCTTATCCAAACATTAAACAGTGCTTTCCTGACAATATGATTTTTAAATGCTTTATGTGCTTTGACCTTATCATACCATAAATATGCATGCCATCCAAATACGTTGTTAAAACCTTCTAAATCCAAAATGTCTGTATTTTCAAGAAGTAGCCATTCTTTCAACCAGCAAAAAGCTGCTGATTCATAATAAAGTTTAAGGTCTGGCAGGGCAAATCCACCTCTTTCCTTTGCATCAGTTAATATCTTAAATTTTATTCTGGGCTTCTTGCCCTGCCAGACAAATCTAGAAATATA
The DNA here is from genome assembly GCF_964106645.2 of Podarcis pityusensis. Classification (NCBI taxonomy): domain Eukaryota; kingdom Metazoa; phylum Chordata; class Lepidosauria; order Squamata; family Lacertidae; genus Podarcis; species Podarcis pityusensis. The sequence goes on from NC_138026.1 coordinate 11,845,141, forward strand.
TCTCTGCCACTTCTTGAAACAGTCCATCTTGTCCACAATTTGCAATGTCTGAAACAAAAACAACATTCTAGGCAATACATTCATTTTTATCACAGCAATACAACCCAACAGTGAAAGCTTCAAATTTGACCAGATTTCTAAATCTTTTTTCACTTCCGTCCAACATTTTTCATAATTATCTTTAAATAAGTTCCCATTTTTGGCTGTCATATTAATCCCCAGCTATTTCACTTTCTTAACCACAGTCAGGCCTGTCTCATTCTGAAACCTCTCTCTTTCAATCGGTGTTAAATTTTTCTCTAAAACCTTAGTTTTTAGCTTGTTCAATTTAAATCCTGCCACTTGACCAAATTCTTGAATTAATTCTAAAACCCTTTTAGTACTAGATTCTGGCTCCTGTAACGTCAATACTAAGTCATCTGCAAATGCTCTCAGTTTGTACTGTTTGGCTCCGACCTGTATACCTTTAACCAACTGGTCCCTTCTAATCATATTCAGCAGAACCTCCAGGACCGATATAAAAAGCAGTGGGGAGATTGGGCACCCCTGTCGTGTCCCTTTTTCTATCTTAAATTCTTCCGTCACCACATTATTTACAATTAATTTAGCCTTTTGTTCAGAGTATATTGCACCTATACCATTTTCAAAACCTTGGCCTACCCCCATCCCCTGTAGATTCTTCTTCATAAAGCTCCAACAGATATTGTCAAAAGCTTTCTCCGCATCCACAAATATCAGAACTGCTTTAGTGTTTATATTCACTTCTAGTTTTTCCAAAATATCAATTATATTCCTCAAATTATCAGACAAGTGTCTTCCCGGGAGAAAGCTCGCTTGGTCTTTATGAATCTCTTCCATCAATACTTTTTTCAATCTCTTGGCCGAAATGTCTGCAAAAATTTTATAATCCACATTAAGTAACGATATAGGGCGGTAGTTCTTAAGCTGAGTCTTTTCAGTCTCTGTTTTAGGTATAAGTGTAATGTACGCCTGTTTCCACGACTCTGGTGCCCTTTTCCCTTCCAAAATTTCATTGCAGACTTCCTTCAAAGGTTGCAATATCCACTCTTTCAAGGATCAATAATATCTAGAAGTCAGCCCATCCGGTCCTGGAGATTTGCCCAATTGCATGTTTTGAATGGCACCTTCCACTTCCTGTTCAGATATTTTATAGTTCAGCATTAATTTACTTTCTTGAGAGATTTTTTGTAATCCATTTGTCTTCAAGAATCGGTCTATGTCCATTTCTTTCTGTGGCCCTTGCGTGTATAATTGTTTAAAGTACCTCTGGAAACAGTTTCTAATCTCAATTGGGTTGTGTATATTCTTTCCTTCCACTTCTAAGTTTGTAATAGTATTTAATTTTTGTCTTTTTTTCATTTGCCAGGCCAACAATTTCCCACATTTATTAGCTGATTCAAATGTTTTTTGTCTCATTTGTTTAATTTTCCATTCTATTTCTTGATTCATCATTTTCATGTATTGTACTTGATATAATTTTATTTCTCTCAGAATCTCCTGCGACTTTGGTTTTGCTCTCAATTTCTTCTCACTTTCTTTTATTTTCTCCAAAATTTTATCTTTCTTCTCATTCTGACTTCTCTTCTTTATTGCATTCTGTTGTATCAGAAACCCTCTCATGACCGCTTTGCTTGCGTCCCAGATTACTCTTTTTTCTACATTGGTGTTCATATTTATTTCAAAATAGTCTCTCAGAGTTTTTTGTGCCTTTTTATATACTTCTTCATCTCTAAATAAGGTGTCATTCATCCTCCATCTGAAGGATCCGGTTGATATTTGTTTCATCTCCATCCTTACAGCGTTATGGTCGGAGCAGGTTTTTGGGCAGATATCTACTTTCTTTATCTTTGGTGCCATTCCTCTAGTTATCCATATTTGGTCAATTCTAGTCCATGTCATCTTGGCTTCAGAAAAGAAGGTTCCCTCTCTTCCCAAGGGGTTCTTTACTCTCCAGACATCCACTAAATCTATATTGTCTGTCATCTCAAAAAATGTTTTCGGTAGTCTACCATCCTTGGTAACTACCTGTCTTTGTGCCTTATCCATGTTTGTAGATACTACTCCATTCATGTCCCCCATCAAAATCAAATTGTAATCCAAATAGTCCAGTAAAGTCTTGTGCAACTTTTTAAAGAATTCAGATTTCCCCTCATTCGGTGCAAGCCCCTAAAATATTTTATGGGTTGGCGAAGGGACCTGAGTTCTTAGGAGTTGGCTCCCATGCTTACTTTGCAATGTGGTAAGCTGGCCCTGCTGTTTTGGGGGGACCTCCTGCTCATTCTGCAGAGGGAGGCCCTAGACTTCTGCTGCTAAGTCGTGCCCTGATGGGGTTTAGCCTCCCCTTAAAGCAATGACAAACCTAGACAGCATCTTAAAAAGCAGAGACATCACCTTGCCAACAAAGGTCCGTATAGTAAAAGCTATGGTTTTCCCAGTAGTGATGTATGGAAGTGAGAGCTGGACCATCAAGAAGGCTGATCACCGAAGAATTGATGCTTTTGAATTATGGTGTTGGAGGAGACTCTTGAGAGTTCCATGGACTGCAAGAAGATCAAACCTCTCCATTCTTAAGGAAATCAGCCCTGAGTGCTCACTGGAAGGACAGATTGTGAAGCTGAGGCTCCAATACTTTGGCCACCTCATGAGAAGAGAAGACTCCCTGGAAAAGACCCTGATGTTGGGAGAGATGGAGGGCACAAGGAGAAGGGGACAACAGAGGACGAGATGGTTGGACAGTGTTCTCGAAGCTACCACCATGAGTTTGTCCAAACTGCGGGAGGCAGTGGAAGACAGGAGTGCCTGGCGTGATCTGGTCCATGGGGTCACAAAGAGTCAGACACGACTAAACAACAACAACAACTTAAAGATGCCCCGGTGCTTTTCCTCCACAGCCAGAGTTGCTTTCACTCTCTTCCCGTCTCCGTGTGGAGCTGTGTCCCACCAGGGAAAAGAGCTGAAGTGGAAGTGCATAGGAGCTGGTTGTATGTAGCTAGCTGCTCACTCCATCTGTTAACAAGAGGGCACAATCTCCCACATATTATTACAGCACCGTTCTGGTGGAGAGAAGGCGACACGAAAAGCCATTATGCGACATGAGAAATGTTCCTAGCTGATTTCCTGAAAATGGCATGAAAAGGCGATGTTGCTCAGAGTGCAGCTTGCCTGTTCGGAATTAAATACCACCATGAATAGCAGTGCTGCGCAGAAAGAACATGTGTTAATTTTTCAGTTTCAAGGGATCTGAATATCTCGACTATGCCTTGCTTTTCTTATGAACCTATACAGCTGCTATATGCTGAGCTGGACCACTGATTTATCTCTAACCCAATGTATTTTCCACTCTAGCTAGCAGCAGCAGCTTGCTAAAATTTTGGGTAATGTAATGGGTTTAGGGGTTGCTCGTGTGCAAGTTGCCGCCACTCCTGGCTAGGTTACCTGGTTGAACCCTTTCTGACTGAACAGCCTCTAGCATCGTGACTGTCTCAGTCGCTGGCAGAATCCGTCAGTGGGCGTTTCTTGAACTTCTTCCAGCACAAAAGTTCTTTGACGCCTAGTCTCCGCCTAGTCTCCCTGCGCGGAAGCCTTCTACACAGGGAGGGTGTGGGCAGCGGAGGACCCATACTCTCTCCGCTGGTCTCCGGCGAGGAGTCTTGGAGCCTCCTCTCCGATTCCCCCATCTGCCCCCCTTCTCCACTGGTGTTACGCTGATTTCCTTCCCCAGCAAATGGGCTGCCCCTCTCCCTACTGGGACCCTCTCCGGCATCCCTCTGGAGCCTTCCCTCCGCCTCTAGCTCCGATGGCAGTTCCCTGACAGGTAAAGATCCTTCTCAGCACCTGCTCCCTAAAATTCTGCATTTGAGAAGAAGAAGAAGAAGAAGAAGAAGAAGAAGAAGAAGAAGAAGAAGAATTTTTTATTTATATCCCACCCTCCCCGGCCAGAACCGGGCTTCAGGGTGGCTAACATCAAAATACATTAAGACTTAAAAATCAGCAATCGACTGAAATACAGCTTAAAATCGGATTAAAATCAAAATAAGATCAGATGGCTACCCGCAAATTATAGCTATAGGGGTTGGGAACATTAAGTCCTCACCAGACTCAGCTATTTGTATGAGCCGGTGAGAAGAGTTAGGCCACTTATATGCAGGGTCTTGTAAAAGGAGAGGGGTCAGACAGGCCCCTGACCAAAGGCCTGGCAGAACAGCTCCGTCTTGCAGGCCCAAGAAGCCAAGGGTCTGAACCTGAGACCTTCTGTGTGTGCCTGACTGCTGAGCCATGGTCCCTCCAGATTAATTGGAGCATTGATCCATCCAGTCCAATTCCACTCTCACTGCCAGTGTTGCTCTTAGATATTTTCAGCCCTGCTACCCCTTCCACTGAAGATGCTAGGTCATTGCCTTTTCAGTGGTTAAAACCTTAAACACTCCTTAGGTATCTAAGGGTACAAGGTAATTTGATTAGGTGTGTGATTGAAAGTCCGTAGAAGTATAATAAGTCTATGGTTAAAACAAAGTAATAGATGCTATCCTGTGGGCTAAGCAGTAAAACTTTTTAGGCGTTCATGGTGCCGAAGTAGTAAGTGAATAACAACGTAGGATCCCGGATAATCTGACTGTTTCGCTGGAATCTTCTTCAGCACAATCCATAGATTAGAAAAATGCACAAGGAGCAGTGGTCATGAGGATATGTAACCACTCTAAACTATGGGTTGTGCTGAAGAAGATTCCAGCGAAACAGTCAGATTATCCGGGATCCTACGTTGTTATTCACTTACTACTTCGGCACCATGAACGCCTAAAAAGTTTTACTGCTTAGCCCACAGGATAGCATCTATTACTTTGTTTTAACCATAGACTTATTATACTTCTACGGACTTTCAAAGATTGACAGACGTGTGTTCATTTGTTTTCAAATATATTAGAGAATTTACAAGTGTACACATTTTGTTTTTGTTGTACTAAATCATGTATATTATGCAATAAGAACTACAGTGCTATCTAGTATACAGTGGTACCTTGGGTTACACATGCTTCAAGTTACATACGCTTCAGGTTACAGACTCCGCTAACCCAGAAATAGTACCTCAGGTTAAGAACTTTGCTTCAGGATGAGAACAGAAATTGTGCAATGGCTGCGCGGCGGCAGCGGGAGGCCCCATTAGCTAAAGTGGTGCTTCAGATTAAGAACAGATTCAGGTTAAAAACGGACCTCCGGAACGAATTAAGTACTTAACCCAAGGTATCACTTTACTGGTCTTTGTGTTGCTTGTTGTGTTCCCCACTTCAGACTGAGCACGCTCAAAAACCACAGAATGCTGAGTGTTTATATTATTTTAACCATTGGACTGGAAATGGAGTGGGAGATCCTAGAAGAGAGGGTTTGACTGGTTAGAACTCTGAACAGGAGCAGCCTGTGCTGCAACATTTTGCTGCAGGCTCCTTTGGTTTTGTTTGTCACACACCCTGTGAGCTTTTGTTTCTGTCATCTTTTCAAAGGGCAGCTGCCTGCCTGCAGCAGTAGATCATTGCAAAATCCTGGTGGTCAATAGGACAAGCTGCCTTGAGAGTTCTTTTCTTGATGAGGAAGAGTAAAGTAGATTTGGACAGGGCAAATGAAAATAAATAAAAATAAATTCAGTTCACTAGCCATTTTGCAGATTGATGCAGGGCGATAGAGTGACCACAGAGCCACTCCTGGAAAGCAGGTCAGAAATGCCACAAGGAATGCAGAAGGTTAGGGTGAATGACTCCTGGTGGCATAAGCAAGCGAGTTGAACCACTGGTAGAAAGCAAATGCAGCAGATTAAATGTAGGTCAATAGATAATTTGATCTGAGGAAAATTCCTTCCCTATTCCGCTTTTAAAAAGCTGTGGTTTTACATAATGATTTGGACAGACCAAAGCTTTACTCACCTGGAGTTGAGAGGGTATTGAATGTCCTCAGTGTTCCAGGCTTGGAAATGGAAAATATCAGGGGGTGTTGTTAATGAAATACCCCCCCCCCCCACTCCCCAAGCACATTTAGTTGTGGCACTTACAAGTCCTGACAGCTGATTTCAATGTTTTCAACATGGAAGCTGTACCCATACTTCGCACAATGCAAACTAACTATACGTTTGTTCCCTCATCCTGTTCAGCTTGAGCATTTCCTACATTTGCTCTGGTTGGACAGAATGGAAACTGAGTGCCTTGATACCCCTTTCACAATTTCTAGTATAGTTTCCATATTCATGTCTTTTTTAATAACAATAAGCATATGAATAGGATTGCTAATAATGTTCATAGTAGTACATAGTGTATCATACATATATATTCACACACTTCTGTATGTATGTACACAGCTTCTTACAATTCAGTCTACTCTTCAGGTACAAAAGGTTTGTTAACTGAGGTTGAGAATTTCTGACAATTTAATATTTTTCCAGCATCAAAATACTTCTAGAAGACTCATTCATTTTATATCTCCACCAAGGATTCAAAGCATATTGCATTATTTCATTCTGTATCTTTGGGCTCCTTTGGGATATAAATTCAATAAACAACTGCTTTATATATTAAAAAGAGTTTCTCACTTTGCTTTCCTTCTCTCTCTTCCCTAATCGTGTCAATGCAATGTTGAGGATGCCCTCTGTTAGCTTTCTAACCCTTACATCTCAAGAGTGGTGTGTTAAGTGAGACTATAACAGATGAGGCCACTGATTCTTAACCTTAAAAAAGACTTGGTTTTGAGCTGAGCTGGTGTCAGTTGTCAATATGGACATGGGCTGTTTTCCCAGTACGTGCCTCTCTCATTAACAGACATCTGGTAGAAGCTAGCATGTGGTTCTGGGCGGTGCCCTTGAACTTGAGTCCCAATGGGAGATTTTCCAGTAGGGAAGTAGATTCTTTACAAAAAGTACTGTGCACTTGTGGCACTGTTCCTCATTAGATCAGGGCAGCCATAACAAGGGCAGAGGGCCCAGCAAATTTGTGGCTTAAAGTGGGGGCTACTCTGTGCTGGTGGATCTGCTTAGGTGGACCCAGGTCTTATCCTGTAGCTACTTCTATTTCTCCTGTATTACTGAAAATGACAGCATAGGCCCAACAAGTGACAAAAGTCCTCACAACAATGGGCAGGTGTTGGGGCTGGTTTTCAACATTGTGATATATCAGCAGCTAAATACCGCAATATTCTGATCTATAACGATGTCTGGAATGTATCTCAGTTGCTTCTTCCTCCGCACCTTAGGGAAAGAAGCAGCAGCCAAGATACATCGTCCAGCCCTTCTGTTGTTGTTGTTTAGTCGTGTTCGACTCTTTGTGACCCCATGGACCAGAGCATGCCAGGCACTCCTGTCTTCTACTGCTTCCCGCAGTTTGGTCAAACCCATGCTGGTAGCTTTGACAACACTGTCCAACCATCTTGTCTTCTGTCGTCCCCTTCTCCTTGTGCCCTTCATCTTTCCCAACATCAGGGTCCTTTCCAGGGAGTCTTCTCTTCTCATGAGATGGCCACAGTATTGGAGCCTCAGCTTCACAATCTGTACTTCCAGTGAGCACTCAGGACTGATTTCCTTCAGAATAGATACGTTTGATCTTCTTGCAGTCCATGGGACTCTCAAGAGTCTCCACCAGCACCATAATTAAAAAGCATCAATTCTTCGGCGATCAGCCTTCTTTATGGTCCAGCTCTCACTTCCATACATCACTACTGGGAAAGCCCCAAAAGCTTTCCAGCTCAGTTGGGCTGGGTAGCAGTGGAGCATATCCCTGTGCTGCCCGTGGCAGGGGCGCAGAGGGTGTCCTCTTGCACGCCACAGTCCAGGGTAGGAGAGGGGCAGGGAAGCTGCTGTCCACTCTTCTCCTGCTCTCCTCCCCCGGGTCAGGCCTGATCTGGGAGCAGAACTGTGCTAGGCACAAGCACCGCAGCTAAGTTGCAGTGCGGGGCCAGGATCCAATGAAGGAGCCTGCTATGGGAGCGCCTGTTTGCACCTCCTTTCAAAATTGTGCCCGGGGCCATGGCACCCCCCGCACCCCCCATGCTACACCTCTGGGGCTGGGCAATGTAACTCAGTAGAGGCTTCTCAGACTTTGTGTGCTGTTCCCGGGTGAGTTACCGTGCGGCGTGGTCCGTGTCCGGTCCGAGGCTGAAGCGGGGTCCAAGGCAGGGAGGCGGGCGTGGTCAGGAACTCTGGCAGAAAGCAGGACAGGGTGCCGGCAGGAACAGGTAACCAACAATGTTGCTCCCGCAAACTGGGACTGGCCTTTATCTCCTCTGAGGCATAGGGCGGCCCTGGTCCACAGGTGACCCGTCTCTCCTGGCCTGGAGGCGAGCACTCCTCCTGCGGGAACTTAGTTCCCTCCGCCTCTGTTCCCTGAGCCTCTGCAGCTCCGGAGAGGCTGGAGGGTTACTGGACCCAGAGGCAACCTCACCTTCCCCTGACAGGGCTGAGAGAGGAGCACCTGCAGGCAATGGGTCCTCAATCACCTCCGGAGCCAGAGCGGATTCAGCTGGTGTCTGCTCCTGAGGATCCGGCACAGGTGAGGGCCCTTCAGATTCAAGCCCCTGCCCCAGTTCAGCTGGCCCTGGAGGCGGGGACTCCTGCACAGGCTGGGATTCCTCAGGTTCAGCCTCTGAATCTGATTCCCAGGCCACCACATTTTGCCTGTACCTTTGCCATTTGCAGGCAATCTGAGCTGGGAATACATCGCGGCTCCGCAGCCACCGCGATGTATTGCCAGCTCAAAATGTCTGAAACTGATATTGCAATCTGAATGCTATACCAGTTTCAGACAATTACCAATATATCGCCCAGCTCTAGCGGGTGTGTTTGTGTCCAGAGTCTTACATAATTGGTTAGCCTGCTACTCTTGAGAAAAAACCAAAGCTCTTTCGGAAGTGCACTAGGTGACTTTTAAGGATATTTGAAGTCCCACTGGGAGTTCTCTTAAACAACCATCTTATTACAATTTGGATTTGCTAAGTGGCATTGGCTTTTCAAGTGGGAACTGCCCAATGAGGGATAAAATGCAGCATTAGTAAATGATATGTCCCAGGCTAGTCAAGCATCAGCGAGGGAGATGAGAATTTGTAGGTCAAATGCTTGCCCCAGGTGGTGTTGCATGAGTTTGAGTGTGTTTTGATTATATCTGTCAAAAAGGCATATCACTTAAAATTCAATCTTTCCCTAGGTAAGCAGTTGCTTTCTGGAAATATGTAAATCATTTGTGTGGAGTTAAGCACACCTGTACTTTGGGACTGGGGGCTTTAGGGAATAGAGACATTGACTCTTCTTGTCGTCTCTTTTCACTGTACTTTGGGCGCACAGGTTTCAATTGCTGCTTGCTCAATGCTCTTTAATCTCCAGACGTATGTATTTCAAGGGTCACTTGTAATTTTGGTTAGGTGACAGCAGGAATTTGAGAAGCGTCTGTCTTGGTGTGCTTTGTAATGGACTTTTATGAAACTGTAGCTGGTGAAATGAGAGCTGAACTCTTATCTAAATGCAGCCATAAGAGGTGTGCTTGAAACCACCACCACCTTGCTAATGAGGAAAGGTTGGCATCTGGAAAGAAGTCTCTTCTGATGTTGGAGTTAAAATGTTGGACTTGGATCTGGAAGTTGTTGTTGTTTAGGCGTTTAGTCGTATCCGACTCTTTGTGACCCCATGGACCAGAGCACGCCAGGCACTCCTGTCTTCCACTGCCTCCCGCAGTTTGGTCAGACTCATGTTTGTAGCTTCAAGAACACTGTCCAACCATCTCGTCCTCTGTCGTCCCCTTCTTCTTGTGCCCTCAATCTTTCCCAACATCAGCGTCTTTTCCAGGGAGTCTTCTCTTCTCATGAGGTGGCCAAAGTATTGGAGCCTCAGCTTCACAATCTGTCCTTCCAGTGAGCACTCAGGGCTGATTTCCTTAAGAATGGATAGGTTTGATGTTCTTGCAATCCATGGGACTCTCAAGAGTCTCCTCCAGCACCACAATTCAAAAGCATCAATTCTTCGGCGATCAGCCTTCTTTATGGTCCAGCTCTCACTTCCATACATCACTACTGGGAAAACCATAGCTTTAACTATACGGACCTTTGTTGGCAAGGTGATGTTTCTGCTTTTTAAGATGCTGTCTAGGTTTGTCATTGCTTTCCTCCCAAGAAGCAGGCGTCTTTTAATTTCGTGACTGCTGTCACCATCTGCAGTGATCATGGAGCCCAAGAAAGTAAAATCTCTCACTGCCTCCATTTCTTCCCCTTCTATTTGCCAGGAGGTGATGGGCCCAGTGGCCATGATCTTCGTTTTTTTGATGTTGAGTTTCAGACCATATTTTGTGCTCTCCTCTTTCACCCTCCTTAAAAGGTTCTTTAATTCCTCCTCACTTTCTGTCATCAAGGTTGTCTCATCTGCATATTGGATCTGGAAGAACAAGGTTCAAATCCCCATTTAGTCATGAAGCTCAGGTCCTCCTTGCATGTCGCTGGGTGATCATGAGTCAGTTACTGTCTCTCAGCTTAATCTACTTCACAGGGGTGTTGTGGGGATAAAATGGGGGAGAACCATGTATGCCACCTCAAGCTTCTTGGACAAAAGATGGAACAGAAGTGTAATAAATGGGATTTGTGGCCAATACAAAAATTCCAATGTGACTTTGTGCATTTTTGCTAGGAAGTGAGAAGCTGACTACGCTCTCCCACCTGTGATTGCGTTGCACCCGCTTTAAATTTATTTACTTGCTGTAGTTTTGGCCATGCCCCATCACCAAAAGGGTTCACAAGATGACTCACAGCATTATAAAATAATAATAAAATAATCGGTAATCACAAAATAGAGCAAAAAGTAGCAAAAGTCAAATAGAGATTGTTATGCTTGTGGTCTTTAGCATCCCTGGAAATGTTTTTGGAATTGGAGGAAGAACACTGAAGGCTGCAGCGACTTGCCTCTAAATATGTGTGTGTTTTGCAACGCTTTGGTAGATGCATGAAGATAGCACAAATTATAGTGGCTGTAAATTCAGGAACGAAGATCGATGAGGTGGATTTGTGCCAGGAAGTACTTGCCTCTTCACCACCGCCTTCCAATAAGCTGCTTTCATGTTTAAAATATAACAAACGAAGAGCTGAAAATTTGACTGTGGTTGAAATAAGACCGAGATTCCCCCCTAAATGCCTTCAGTAATAAGTCCCGTCAGTTCCTTAGTGCACTTTAATAGAGAGTGCAAATTTTAATACTGTAGCAACAATATCTGCTGCGCCAACAACGAATCCAACAGTGCAGATGTAAGTTAATGGGCGTTAAGGATTAAATATTAGTTCTGTTTTAGAGGTGACTGGGTCATTGGGATCCTCAAGTACCTGAGGATGAACAGCATAGGTTCAGCCAAAAGGCATTTAGGCTGAAGCTGTTGAGTTGATTTGAAAAGTTGAATACAGTAGTACCTTGGTTCTCAAACGCCTTGGAATTCAGACAACTTGGAACCCAAATGTTGCAAACCTGGAAGTAAGTGTTCCAGTTTGAGAGCTTCTTTTGGAAGCTAAATGTGCTCCGTTTTGAGTGTTATGCTTCCGATTTGAGTGCCACACTTCCATTTGGAGAGTTACACTGACAATTTGAGTGTTACACTTCTGTTTTGAGTGCCACACTTCTGATTTGAGTGCCATACTTCCGTTTTGAGTGTTACACTGAGGTCTGTCTGTTTTTGCTATTTATTTTGCATTTTTGTTTGCGGCTTTTTGTTTTGTTTTTGTGACTGTGTGGAACCCAGTTCAGCTACTGATTGATTGATTGTGTGACTGGAGTTTATTGTTTATTGACTGCAGTGACATTGTTTATTGCTTTCATTTTACGAATCAATGGTCTTGTTAGATAGTATGTAAAATTCATGTTAAATTGCTGTTTTAGCGGTTGTTTTTAAAAGTCTGGAACAGATTAATTCATTTTGCATTACTTTCTATGGGAAAGCCCATCTTGGTTTTGGAACGCTTTGGTTTTGGAACAGACTTCCGGAACGGATTAAGCTTGAGAACCAAGGTACCACTGTAGGTGATTCTGGAAGGTAACTTCCTGTTGCTTAAGGGTTGGAATTCTCACATTTCCATATTCATGTAGCGCTTGCATTGTAAAAGTGTGATTGCATGTACAGTGGTACCTTTGGTAACATACGCTTCAGGTTACATACGCTTCAGGTTACAGACTCTGTTAACCCAGAAATAGTACCTCGGGTTAAGAACTTTGCTTCAGGATGAGAACAGAAATCGTGCTCCAGCGGCGTGGCAGCAGCAGGAGGCCCCATTAGCTAAAGTGGTGCTTCAGGTTAAGAACAGTTTCAGGTTAAGAATGGACCTCCGGAACGAATTAAGTACTTAACCCAAGGTACCACTGTATATAACCATACATGCTTAGAACTATCCTAATATACTGCTGTTGTTGTTTAGTCGTTTAGTCGTGTCCGACTCTTCGTGACCCCATGGACCAGAGCACGCCAGGCACTCCTGTCTTCCACTGCCTCCTGCAGTTTGGTCAGACTCATGCTGGTAGCTTCGAGAACACTGTCCAGCCATCTCGTCCTCTGTCGTCCCCTTCTTCTTGTGCCCTCAATCTTTCCCAACCTCAGGGTCTTTTCTAGGGAGTCTTCTCTTCTCATGAGGTGGCCAAAGTATTGGAGCCTCAGCTTCACGATCTGTCCTTCCAGTGAGCACTCAGGGCTGATTTCCTTAAGAATGGATACGTTATATACCAGTATACTAGAATTTATAGTAAATTGTCTGCCAGTTTCCAACAAGCAGTGCTGTGGCCAAGATTCCCCAGAGGAAGTGTCTGGGTGGTACTGCTTTAGACGGCAAGTGGGAGTGAGTCTGACATGATGGAATGCTTCTCCATGCAAAAGAAACTTCCCTCGGCCAAACTAGCACATCAGGGGAGAATGCCAGGGCCTTTCTTCCTCACGTGCTAGATCTTAAAAGAGAGGAGAGTTTCTTTTCCACTAGGGGCATTTCTAACAGGCCGCCCCACCTACGCAGTGAAGTGGTGCAGTCCACCTGGAACTATGCCACTTTTAGTGAGAACCGGGCATTTTTTCTCATATATTAAGCAGACCAGGGTGTTCACGAATGAAAATTCATGCTTTGTAGACTCTCACACAATACCTTTTCAACTGCAGTTGGCCAAACACATTTTTAAAGTAAAAACTTCCTGCTAATAGTCGACCTCCTGGGACGCCGAAGCACCACATTATAGTAACATATTGTTGTTGTGTTAACACCTTGTTCCATTGATTAGCACATGAGAACATCCCTGTGGACATGTTACAACTCCCAGTGCTCACCCAATTCAATTAGTTCTGTAAGTGGAATTTGCGCAAATACTTAATAATGGGATTGCTACTTGCGATAATGTCTCCCCACTCCCTCACACCTATTGGATAGCGAAAACTCGCTGCTCTGAAGGTAGAGCCATAGGGTTGGTTTTCCTCTCCTTCTTAATCAAGTTCCATCAAGTGCCTTGATGATCTTGCTTAAAGCCAAACTTGCATTCTGCTAACTTGTGTTCTGTATGTACAGGGACGCGGGTGGCACTGTAGTCTAAACCACTCAGCCTCTTGGGCTTGCCAATCGGAAGGTCGGCGGTTCGAATCCCCATGACGGAGTGAGCTCCCATGGCTCTGTCCCAGCTCCTGCCAACCTAGCAGTTCAAAAGCATGCCAGTGCAAGTAGATAAATAGGTACCACTGTGGCAGGAAGGCAAAGAGCCTTTCCATGCGCTCTGGTTTCCGTCATGGTGGTCTGTTTCACCAGAAGTGGTTTAGTCCTGCTGGCCACATGACCCGGAAAAACTGTCTGCGGACAAATGCCGGCTCCCTTGGCCTGAAAGCAAGATGAGCACTGCACCCCATAGTCGCCTTTGATTGGACTTAACTGTCCAGGGGTCCTTTACCTCATCAATAGGAGTATAGCATCTAGATCAAGGGAAGTAATAGTGCCACTGTATTCTGTTCTGGTCAGACCTCACCTGAAGTACTGTGTCCAGTTCTGGGCACCACAGTTCAAGAAGGACACTGACAAACTGGAACGTGTCCAGAGGAGGGCAACCAAAATGGTCAAAGGCCTGGAAACGATGCCTTATGAGGAACGGCTAAGGGAGCTGGGCATGTTTAGCCTGGAGAAGAGGAGGTTAAGGGGTGATATGATAGCCATGTTCAAATATATAAAAATATGTCACATAGAGGAGGGAGAAAGGTTGTTTTCTGCCGCTCCAGAGAAGCGGACACGGAGCAATGGATCCAAACTACAAGAAAGAAGATTCCACCTAAACATTAGGAAGAACTTCCTGACAGTAAGAGCTGTTCAACAGTGGAATTTGCTGCCAAGGAGTGTGGTGGAGTCTCCTTCTTTGGAGGTCTTTAAGCAGAGGCTTGACAACCATATGTCAGGAGTGCTCTGATGGTGTTTCCTGCTTGGCAGGGGGTTGGACTCGATGGCCCTTGTGGTCTCTTCCAACTCTGTGATTCTATGATTCTATGATTCTACCTTTACCTATTCTGGAATTGTTTTCATGCTAGAACAGGTAAGGAAAAAGTATCGGGGTGGAGGAAAGTATTTTAGGTTGGTTATGCAGAACAGCTGGGTAAATGGATGAACGTGTTTTGAAATATCATGACTTCCAGGAAGTTCTCCCTGCTTTGCCCCATGTAATTTCTCCCCGTTAGCTTACAAGTAGTAAACGAATTGGCCTAGAAGTCAATGTGCTCAGAAGGTGGCTGTCCGTGCCCCATGTATTCTGGTAATACTGAAGGCAGGACGTCGAGCTTCTCAGCTTGGTAATTCCTTTTTAATAGAACTGTGAGGTTGAGGACATTTGCAGGGGAGAACGGAGGGTTTGTCCAACTCTTCCCCACCCGCTGTCTCCGACAAATGAGGCCATATTAAAATGCTTCCCCCACTCCACCCCAAAAAATATAGGGCTCTGAAATGAGTAAGCCACGCTGAGGAGAAAACAGCAATTTCAGGGGACGATGGGGAGACGTGGAACAACCTCTCATCTGCCAAGCTGCCTCTAGAAGAGCCACACCTGTGTGTGTCTTAATCAGGGCTTGTTTTGGGCAAAACTTGCCGGAACTCAGTTCCGGCTCCTCTCAGGTGGGCGCCATTGCCGTTATAAGCGAACAAGGGAGGTGTTCATGGTGAATTCTGGCACCTCTTTATCTAGAAAAGAAACCAGCACTGGTTTTAATCAAGCAAATGTGCTTCTCAAGATAATGGATACTAACAGTTGGGTAGAAGGGGTAGGAATATGAGGGGGCTAAGGCCAGCAGAGCTCCCAGACCCTTTGCTTTAAAAGAAAAAAAAAAAAAGGGGGGGGGGGTCAAATCAGGTATTCCTGATGAAAGCTAGAACACAAAATATGGGCCTAGCCTTTTCTGTGGTGGCTTCCCATTTGTGAAATGCTGTAGTGACTTGTCACTTGAGAGCCATCCTGACATGTCTTTAGGCTCTAGGCAAAAACATTCCTCTTTATCTAGGCCTTCAGCTGTTAAATAATCTATGGCCTGTTAAAGGTGTGTGTGAGGTGGGGGCTGTTATAATGATTTTTAATAATAATAATAATAATAATAATAATAATAATAATTACTACTACTACTACTACTACTATTATATTACTAGGCTTTGATTTATGATTTTGCGATTATGCTCTGTAAAATATGTTTTTAACGTTAGGCACTGCCCTGAGAGCTTTCGATATTTTTATTCTTTTTGAATTTTTATACCTCCCTAGACCCGGAGGTCTCAGGGCGGCTCACAGAACAAAATAAAGAGCGGTGTATAAATCAAATTGAAGAATAATAACAGTACTACTGCTTTGGGGCTCAGTGGGCCGCACCATTGCTAAGGGCAGTAAGTCACTGTTGCTGAGCAACCATAAGAAGGAATGTTGACACCTGAGACTGGGGAAGAGGCCCCTCTCAGAGCAGCAACCAGAAGCAGAAGAAGCTGGCCAGAGGAAGTATACTGGGGTACGTTACTTGAAGCACCTTCCTGCCATCAACGTCACTTCATTCACTCAGGCTGCTTAGCAGTGCTACTGTTTCACACCACAACAGAAATGTTTGCAAAAGGTGAAATACGTTTTGTTAACTAAATCACTAATGAAGCTGAGACCAGAAGAAGAAATCTAGGACAACTTGGCTGTCAAGGAAATAATTTAATAATCTAGCTGAACGTTAGGGATGATTCATGCATCACCTCTCCAACCCGGATTAGTGCACGTGAAAAGTGTTTTGCATGTGGAGGAGGGGGATGCAGGGAGCTTTAAGCCTCGAGGAAAGTCCTTGCATTTGTTGCAACATGTTCTGCTTGGAAAAACAGACGCCAGCAGTGCTTGGGAGGAGCCAGTTGTCCAAAACCGCAGAGTGAGAGGCGCTGGGAAACTGCACATGTCATGCATGCCAATTCCCCGTTGCTTAGCTTGTCAGGTTGTACTTGGAGTGCTTACATGAAGCAGACCATGTACAAACAGCACTCTGTGGGACCTGGCAAACCCAATTGCCATCTGCCTTCATCCTCTGTCTTTTGCAATATAAATGGTTCATGCTGCAGTTTCTTAGAAACCAGAGGCTTGAAAATAGATACTTAGGCAAACACGTTCATGCAAATTATCCAGTCATTAGTGTGAGAGAGCTGGGGAAACCCCTTCTTTCGGCATACCTCTTGTTCCTCCCTCCCCATCCATAATTAATAATAATAAACCCCAACACAGCAGCCCTTGGTCCCCTGGCTGGGCCTGGCTGTCCCACTGAAAAAGGAGGTAGTGACCCAGGACTAGCCCAAGACATTGGGCTGCCTGAGATGTCCCACCGCCTTTCAGTCCATACACAGAAGCAAACCTGATTGGCAGTTAAATCTGCCACTTGAACACTAGCAATGGGACACCAAGATCCTGTCCAGCTGTGGCAGGCTTACGAAGAAGAAGAAGAAGAAGAAGAAGAAGAAGAAGAAGAAGAAGAAGAAGAAGAGGAGTTTGGATTTGATATGCCGCCTTTCACTCCCTTTAAGGAGTCTCAAAGCGGCTAACATTCTCCTTTCCCTTCCTCCCCCACAACAAACACTCTGTGAGGTGAGTGGGGCTGAGAGACTTCAAAGAAGTGTGACTGGCCCAAGGTCACCCAGCAGCTGCATGTGGAGGAGCGGAGACGCGAACCCGGTTCCCCAGATTACAAGACTACCGCTCTTAACCACTACACTACACTGGCTCTCTAACTTAGGGTTAGGTTAGGGATACAGAGCAGTCTACCTGGCACACACGGCTCTGTCCTTTAGCACCTCAGTGCTGCTGGCTGCCCTTCAGGAAGTGTGCCAGTGTGGCACAGCTGTTTGTTTGTTTGTTTATTAAATTTCTATATCGTCATACCTCGGGTTACAGACACTTCAGGTTGCGCGTTTTTGGGTTACGGACGCGCCAAAACTCGGAAGTACTGGAACGGGTTATTTCCGGGTTTCAGCGCTCGCGCATGCGAAGAAACACTAAATCACAACCCGCATGTGTGCAGACGAGTTGCGGGCTCTGCGGGCTGCGAACATGCCTCCCATACGGATCGCATTCGCAACCCGAGCGTCCACTGTACCACCCTTCATCTGAGGACCACAGGACGGTTTACAATATATAAGCACAAAAATACATAGCTTAGTAACAAACAGAAACAATGCCCCTCCATATATGGTTTAAAAGACCACCGATGATTTAATGAGCCCAAGCTCTGTGAGAAGAGGCATGGTTTTGCTTGGTGCCTAAAGAGATGTAACCTCACTTAAAGATAAGGTGCCAGGCAAGACTCCCTGAGGAGAGCATTCCACAAACGGGGAGCCACCACAGAAAAGGCCTCTTCCTGTGTTGCCACCCTCCGGATTTCTCACGGAGGAGGCACACAAAGAAGGGCCTCAGATGATGATTGCAGCATCTGGGTTGAAACACACGGGAAGAGACAGTTCTTATGAATGCTGGACCAGGACCTGGGAGATCTGGGTTCAAATCCCGACTCAGCCATGAAGCTCGCTAGGTTATATTGAGCCAGCCACAGCCTCTCAGCACCACCTGCCTCACAAGATTGCTGTTGTGCCAACGCAGGTGGCTTCTGTATGGGGCATGAGGAGGTCAGGTGGCATTTTGCCTTTTGCCTTGGGCAGTAAAATGTATTGTGATGGTCCTGGCTGACTTCTACAGGATGAGAAAGCTGATACTTCTGAAAGCAGGAAGAGCAGTGCAATGAACTATTGGCTACGATTGCCATTTCCATTTTAAAAGGGCAGAACTCCGTTTGGGGAAATAGCTAGCAAAGCAGTCTTTTCAATTATTCTGTGTATTTCCACGTCTCGTTCCTAGAATAGAGCACTTTGATCTTCCCAATTTCTATCCTTTTCCCAATCGCTCTTAAATACTGGTGGGAGGACGAGGATTCTTCAGACTACCCAGTGAGGTGTAAATTAGAAATTCTTTCCTCCCTGGACTAACAAATAGTCCAATTCTCAGGGTGACAAATTCGAATCAATGAAGAACTGAAATCTTATTTTAGAGTGAGCTTCCCCTGATGTGCTTTTCACAAACCTCCACCTCCTGTAGTTTGTTCTACTACTAGGATATTGACTGATGAAGAGGTGGGTGGTGACTTTTCAGCCACTCTTGACAGTCTTTTCCTATTAAGGGGGCTGGCCTCAAGCTCCCCAAGAGATTCTTTTGCCCGTGGATGAATTCTTGTTTTCTGTTTATTTGTTTTCTGACAACATGTGCTGGAGAGTAATGAAGGATGTCTCCGTGCTTCTTAGGCTCACTGGGCAATGGAACTTTCTGTAAAGATGGCAAGCAAAAAGAACTTACCTCCATGGCACCGAGAGCTTTTAAGAATTAACTTTTTACAAATTTAGTCTTCTGAATTCAGTGTTTTCTTCATCAGTTGCACTAATTTGCCCCAGCATTGAATCTTCTATACCTAACTATACGCAAAAATGCTCTGTTGCAGTACACACTGCTGGTACACATTTATTTTGATTTTATAGACAAATCGGCTCCTCCCTTAAAGAAGGCATGTATTGCGGTGAGACCTGCAAGACCGACACTCTGTGTTGTGGGTGGGTACGATTGGTCAGCCACAACACCAGATTGGTATATCCTTCGTAGCTGGGTGCAATCTGGCCAATGGGACGCAGTCCAAACGGTTCGAGGGACCTATTTATGCCCATGCATGTGACCCAGAGCTTCCTCTTTTGGCCCGTGCATTCAGAACACCTGCCCACCTCTTCCTACTTTTAGGGCTTTGCGCTTGACCTTGCTATGCCGTCGTGTGTCGTCTGTCGTTGGGACAGGGGCACGGCAGGAATTTTCCCCACTTGGCTGATTGGCTGTTGCCATTTGGGTTTTGCCTTCCCAGTAGCAAATCGTCACAACTTGTAAGGTTGCGGATAGGCTCTGGTTCAGGTGATAGGGATGGGAAGGGTATTCCGTTAAAGGAATCCAGGGACTTAATGGTTTGGTCAACCTCTGAGAGGGGGTTGTGCCCATGCCAGAGTCCAGGGGGACATTTGGGTGGCGGAGATAGCCTGTTCCTGGCTTTCTGCTTATCCAGGTGTTCACCCTTGGCTGACCTATGATGGAACCCTGGGTCAGCGCTACCTGCATGGCAGGGAGCTAGTCGAACCAGAGCCTATGCAACCGGTCACTTTCTGTAATCAATAAAGTTGTGGCCTAAATTCTGCCAAAAACCAAAACCAAAATTTGAGTCAAGTGTGAATTTATTTAAAGGGGGAGGTTTCTGGGTCTGAACACACAACTGGTAGACCTCAATCACATATTTGGAAGCTGAACCTGTGAGTTGGGACAAGCCAAATAAATACAAAACTGTGTTTGTACTAATTGCCTCAGAAAACATTGGTTCCTATTTGTTTTTAATGCTAAGTGAGCCAAAATAAAAGTGAGGAACCTGGGAGGTTAATTAGAATAATTATAATTTGTGCTACTTGGAGCTCTTTTTAATTTTATGAGCCTCTCCTGGGCACTCCTAGGATGGTAGTGGAAGGGAAATACAGAATAGGAGGATTCCAGGATGTGTGTGCCTGTCTCCTCATCCCCAGAGCAGGAGCAATGTCATCATCTTCCAGAGCACCAGGATAACTGATGGACTGTCTTTGCTCTGGTACATAACTGAAGTGATGATGAGGTTTTCAGGATTTTTGATTTGTTTTGGTGACTTGTTAGCATAGAGCAAGGCAGAGAAGCAAGGAGAATAATAAAGTAGGGGCTGGATACGTCTCTCCTTTTGTTTGATGGGCTTCTTACTTCAGGCTGACACTCTCTTAAGAGATAACACGTCTTTGCAGAATTGGATGCATTTCTAATTAAAAGCCACCAGCTGCATTTCAGGTGGCTGAAGATCTTTTATTAATGCTCAGTGCATATTTTTTTTACAAGTTAAAACTGCAGCTGAAACAATATACACAGGTTTTCTGGCAGTTGTGCTAATAAATTTAATTAGTAAGCTAAATCCTGCTGCCTTTGCTCAGTGTATTTGTGTGTGCATATCACAATGGACTTATATAGCTGCCTGCATTTTGGGATTCTTTGTTGGGGTTTCTAGATCCTCGTGGAGGATATGTGATTTCAGAGGATTACGGCGAGCCCCTGCATTTCACTGCTCAGTTAACATGGTTCTAAAATCCAGCAGCTCATCCCAGCTCATGAAACATGGTTCTATAATCTAGCAGTTGTGAAACGGTTCTTGCATATAATTGGCAGCAGGATTTGTAGGAAAAGCAGGAGGGGCAGAATGTAGAATGGCAATGTGTATGAAGGAAACATCTGAAAATACTTAAGTAACATGTTGTATACTTCAAGGGAGGCTGGGACAGAGAGTTAATGACAGAGAGGCTCCTACTCGTGTGGAAATATTCTCAGAAAACAAACTCTAAAATAGATGGAGCAAGTCGGACATCACAGATTTGAGACGGCATCCCCTGGAGGGAAGCAAACTTAAAATGCCTGGCTTTGCAATGTGCTCAGCCTCTGAGGTGTTGGGTTACTTTGCAGTTGTCCTCTGATCTTGTCCAGCAATTGAGAGGAGTTAGAATAACGTGTTTGTGTTGCAAGGCCTGCTCACGTTTTGAAGGGGTGGTAACGGTGGAATTAAGCAACTGTGTTTTGGTTGGCACTGGGAGTATCTATAGTAAGACTTAAAATAAATACTGGCAAGTGTTATCTTCAGCATTGCGTAGGGCAAGGCCAGTAAAGTGTGCTGTTTTCCTTGAGTACTTTAAGGGCACCTTTCTTTTCCACCAACTTTGTCTAATGAGTTACCCAAACTCCTGTATAAATGAGAAAGGCATGCGCATAAATGAATGGCAATTTATGAATACTTCCTTTTGCTAGCTAGGGTGGTATATTTAGGCATGCAAGAAGAGCTTTGCAATGTGTTAATACTGTGTCCTTTCTTTCTTTGCCAGGATTCCACCAGTGTGACGTCAGTTTTTGTCCGAACAGACCCACATGGATTTTTCTTGTATTGGACAGACCAAAATAAGGTAGATATACATTGAAGTACTTCAGCTCCCTCTTTGTGGTGGCTTCTTTTTCTGACCAAATACCTTTTCTGACATTTGTAACCCTGATGTCTTTTTTTTTTTAAAGGATGAGAACTAGGGATGGGTGTGTGTGTGAATTTAAGCCAGTCCACATTTAAAGATTCACACTTAATTCACTACCTAAATCACACTTCCTGAAAATTTTGCAAACCAAAGCACAGCAATTCTTCAAAAGTCATCCTTCCCTGAATATTGCAATGCAGTTCTCAAGCCAAGTAATGTGTACAAAAATGCAAATACTAAGGTAAAGTGTACATAAGAACACATGCCCTAGTGAAAGAAACATACAAAAATGCATCCTGTTCGGGAAAATTGCATTGCAGAACAGTGTATTTTAGGAAAAAATGCATACAAAAATGTATATCTTAGGAAAATTTTGCACTACAGCATAGATAAATTTTCATGAGGACATTTTTTAACAGAATTCACAAGCTGATTTGGAAATGTGGGGGACTGTGTTTAAATTTGGAAAAATAAGAAACTGAGAGAAAGTGAAACTGAAATTCACCCATCCCCAGTGAGAAATCTGGACCATTTCCGCAGAGTATGGCCATGTTTTCTAAATGCTTATCAGTTCTACTTGATAGGAACCTGAAAAAAAAGTCTTATTGACTTTTGAAGATTGCAAGCAGTGAGAAAGGAAGAGCGTTGATGATGAACATTTATATGAAAGTCTTCAACTATTTATATAGCCTGGTACTAGGACATTCATTTTGTGTTTCCTTGTTCCTGTAAAAAACAACAACCCGTAGTACGTATATTGAAACTATGCTCTAGGACAGGGGTCAGCAAACTTTATCAGCAGTGGGCAGGTCCACTGCCCCTCAGACCTTGTGGGGGGCCAGACTATATTTTGGAAAAAAAATATGAACAAATTCCTATGCCCCTCAAATAACCCAGAGATGCATTTTAAATAAAAGCACACATTCTACTCATGTAAAAACACACTGATTCCTGGATCGTCTGTGGGCCAGATTTAGAATAGCGATTGGGCTGGATCTGGCCCCCGGGCCTTAGTTTGCCTACCCATGCTCTAGGAGGATATATATTTATAGTATTATTGCTACATTCCTGACAAATGCTTAAATACCTATAGCTTTTTAAAAGAGCATTTGTTCAAGATAATTTGAATTGGACTATCACTGTGTGATTAAAACCCAATCTATAAGGGTCAAGGAAGGATATTTCTCTACAGCTGATAATGATGGTTTTAGAAACATTTGCCGAAATGTATCCTGAAAGGCTTTGTTTAGAAAAACAAAAATAGATCAGCTGCCTGAAAGCTTTGCTTAGAAACTTGAGTGTTTGTTTACGATCAATGCTGACAGCTATTGAAAGATTAGTTGCAAAAAAACTTGTAGGAAGAACTTGTGCTAATGCCAGAGCTTGCTTATAATGTTGCTTACTGCAGAGGAGTGGTTAGAAGATGTAGGCAGCTTGCCAAAAATATTCATCCATAGTTAGTTCTAAGCTAGCAGTATGTACCTGGAGGAGGGGTAGGCAAATTTGAGTTAAGGAACATTATCTGTTTTCTCCCCTTGCCTAAAATAAAACAATTTCACAGCTGGGCAAACAAAGGCTGAGGTTTTATCAAAAGGGGATGAAATGTTCTGGAGATGCAGACTTAACTTTTAAGCCTTCAGTTTGGTGTCTCCCTAAAGCTAAGTAAGTGTGACAAAAGAATGACAAAACCTTGCAAACTGAAGACGAGGGTACAAACTTGACATGTGTTGCCAAAGACCCAATGGCTATCATTTCTGAGTTTCCAGTGCTAGGTATTTAGCATGTGTGGAGAATCGGAAGATCTTAGCATGAACAATATGCAACTTCATGTCTGAAAGCGATGGATTTCTTATTGCGGTTAATGATCCTATCTCATAATTGCCTTCTTGTTCAAAATAAATACACGAAATACACTAAAATACACGAAGATGGGGAGAACTACAAAGTATGAAAGAATGCAAATCTGCAAATGGCTTTTCCTATGTTTCTTTTACGCAGAGGCAATAATAGGGAAGGGCTCTGATTTGGAGAAGGGGCACCGCGTATGTGAATTCTCCCCCCTACCTCCAGTTAAGTTTTGTCTCTTCTGAATTACTATTTGAAGTTCCTGTTATCAATCCCCTCTCTGCTCTGTGACTACTAGTAGCTTCCGGGAGTGCCTTATCAGGAAAATGGTGCAGGGCAAAAGAGTGAAGCCTTCCTCCCTGAATTCACTACACCTAAAGTGAAAATAGAAATATCAGAAGAACTGGTCATTGGCCCCAAACCTTGATAAGCAAAGGTAAACGCTTTAGGCAAACAAGGGTCATGTAATACTTGGGCAAATGGATCTATAGCATCCACAGTCTTAAGAAGATGGCATTAAGAAAAGCTAGTGTGGAATAAAGCGAAATTTCTTGGAAGTAACAATTAGGCTTAGGGGCGGAATATGAATACGTTATTAATAAATATTAAGGATTAGAATAGTAATAAAGGAGAAGTTAGTAAATGAAAGAAGTTAATATTATTAGAAAAATGAGTTTGGAGAACTGCTAAATAGGTGATATAATGAAATTCAGTTAGATGGAATCACGGAAGTCAGTTATTAATGTAATGAAATTAGGATTTGGAAGTAAAAATTTGTTCTTATGTGTGTGTGTTTTTGTATTTTGTGTATTGTAATGTTTTTCTTTCTTTCTTTTTCTTTTTTTATGTGATAAATGTGAAAACCAATAAAAAAATTTGGTAAAAAGAAAAGAAAAGCTAGTGTGGAGCAGTGGTTAGAGTGTCAGATTAGGACCGGGGAGACCAGGGTTCGGATCCCTATTCAGCCATGGAGCTCACTTGGTGACCTTGGGCCTGTCACTGCCTCTCAGCCTCACCTACCTCGCAGGCTGGATATACAGTAAATGCAATAAATAAATAAGATGCTTATCAACAGGATAGTTTGATTATCAAAGAATAAACAATAATACACATGTAGCTGCTTTCTTAGGGGACGCTGGTGGCGCTGTGGGTTAAACCACAGACTCTAGGGCTTGCCGATCAGAAGGTCGGCGGTTCGAATCCCCGCGATGGGGTGAGCTCCCGTTGCTCGGCCCCTGCTCCTGCCAACCTAGCAGTGTGAAAGCATGTCAAAGTGCAAGTAGATAAAAAGGTACCACTCCGGTGGGAAGGTAAACGGCGTTTCCTTGCGCTGCTCTGGTTCGCCAGAAGCGGCTTAGTCATGCTGGCCACATGACCCGGAAGCTGTACGCCAGCTCCCTCGGCCAATAAAGCGAGATGAGCACCACAACCCCAGAGTCGGTCACGACTGGACCTAATGGTCAGGGGTCCCTTTACCTTTACCTAGCTGCTTTCTTAACTTGATGATGGTCCAAAGAATATGGAGTCTGATTTCCAGCTTCACTCAGCCTCACTGTGCCCATGTGAGGGGCTTACCAGGAAGCTGGTCGCATCAACCTGCCACACACATGTTACCTCCTAGCCTCTTTCAGCTCAGGCTCATTGTTAGTGGAGAATATGTTCGTGGGCATTTGTTCCATCACAGGTAAGAGAGCTTGCTCCTGACAGGTTGGCTTGGTGAATTAAGGGTGATAGACGGAGGGGTGCTATATTAATAAACAAATGCACGTTTTAATAGGCTCTGAATAAAAAGGCAAATGCTATTTTGCTGAGCAGATTCTCATTTTAGTTGCTGCTGCACTCTGATATTAAAGGAAATCTTTAAAATGGCCTTTCCTTCTGATGGGCTACTGGGTGAGCTGAAAAACGTGCTCAGAAAAGTGATTTGTATTCCACAGTAAGAATTAGTTTTTCCCTCTGTGGATTTATGTAGTCAGCAGCCTGATTGACCTTGGGCTAAAAGTTCTGTGCAATATTTCTTGCACTTGTTATTGTTGATGATGTTAAAATCCTGGAGTAGGTTTTCTGAGGGTTGATTTCCTCCCATCCCTGTGGTTTAAGTGCTTTGGGCTATTTCTTACACAGTTTTGTCTCATTTGGGACCAAGGGCTCTTGAAATGACCAGAAAGAACTCACAGTGTGCTGGAATAATGAGAAAAGGAAAGATCAAGCAAAAATACAGGGCAGACAGTGGAAATTGTGTATTGCCTGCATAACTATTTTCTTTGAATTTCAGGTTTTGCTTACAGATAAAGCCATTTATGGAGCTATGAGTCTGATCAGCAGCTCTTGAACTAATGTGTGGATTGGAAATTAAGTTATTCAGTGGGCTTTTCAGTTCCCACATATTCTGACATGGATCTTGCCTTTGCAAACATATAAAAATGGTGTTTTTTTAAATAAAAAAATAGCTTCAGAAATGAATATTTAGATTGGTATTTAAATGCGAAAAATTGTTTAGATGAATAAAGAAAGCACATTGATGCAGCAAATGAAAAGGGACATATTTAGGAGTTAATGCTTGTGAAATTGACATGGGCTGGGAAAAGACCAGTTTGCCCATCTTGAGTTGCAGTATCGAAGAGCAGCAACATGCACGTCACTAGCGCATACGCAAAACACCACACAAGGCTTACATGTTACATTTTAACGTCTGCATAGAAGCTTGTAATAATTTCTAACAAAATAAATGAACGGGCAGGTTTAAATGGATAGTAAAATAATTGCTCATATGCTACAGCAGCCATATTTAATATTTAGAACAGCATGCCAATGTCCTTGTAATTCTTGGTGCTGTCTAATCTGTCTAATAATTTTCTGAGATGGGAGTAGCATGGAGAACTGAACTGGCACATATTTTTTCTGAAAGTTGTCAAGGAACGTTCATGCGTACTTCCTGAACAAGCAGGTTTTGATGCTGGTCTTTAAATCAAACTTTGATATCCATTACCTCCCAGCCCCTGAGGCATGGCTTGTACAGAGGTCTGCATTCCACAGTATGAAGCGGATGAGCTAGAACTTGAACAAGCCACTCTGATCTTTGGCCAAGCAAGTTTTTGCTACAGCTCAATGAATCCATTGAAGATACCCTTTTAGTACAAGTCATGTAATAGTGTATCTTAGTGGGATCATCTGGAATAGCCTTTCCAAGCTTGATACAGTGGTGCCTCGCAAGACGAAATTAATCCGTTCCGCGAGTGTCTTCGTCTAGCATTTTTTTCGTCTTGCAAAGCAACCCTATTAGCAGCTTAGCGGATTAGTGCTATTAGCGGTTTAGCGGCTATTAAAGGCTTAGCGGCTTAGCGGCTTAGCTGCTAAAAGGCTATTAAAGGCTTAGCGGCTTAGATAAAGGGGGGGGAGCGGAAAAAAAATCTCAAGACTCGCAAGACATTTTCGTCTTGCGAAGCAAGCCCATAGGGAAATTCGTCCTGCGAAGCAACTCAAAAACGGAAAACCCTTTCGTCTAGCGGGTTTTCCGTCTTGCGAGGCATTCGTCTTGCGGGGCACCACTGTATCCTCCAGATGTTTTGGGATGCAATTCCCATTAGCCCAAGCCAGCATGACCAGTGATCAGGAATGATGGGAGTTGTAGTCTAGCATCTAATGTAAGGCCACAGGTTCCCCACCATTGCTTTAAGGTGTACAGGATGAGATCTGTGGGGTTCTGAAGAAGAGTGTGTTTTGGACTGGGGGTGATTTTCAGAATCTACAATGGAAGGAATTTATACAGTGCACAAAATGCTTGTCCTGAGCCCATCTGCATTTTGGGTTCGTAATTCTGTATCTGTTAGCTGAAAACCAGGATAATGCATTTCAGTAATTAATATCTAGAATCAGAGTCTGCTTATGGCTCTTTGCTCATGCAAAAACTGTCATGACCCAGTAGTGACTACAGGGACTTGACAGTATAGGTTACATTTTATTTATAACCAGTCACCCAGGAACATCCATATGACTCAAGTTCTAAAAATGTGCCGTAATGAGCCTGTGATCACAATAAGCAGCTGTAGGCTTCCCAGTAAGCAACTTACGGATGGAAAACCTGGAGGATACACCATCACAATGCAGTTTTAATGCCTAGAACACAGCAAAATTCTGCTGATTGTTCATAGAACCCAAAAGGAATGTTGTGCCTTAAATTCAGGCCAAAATCCAGCCTCCTCCAGCCGGGAGTGCTGTGCAGCAACTTCTCCCTTCCCTTGACAGCTGGCGGTAGGCGCGGGAGTCATGGGCGGGCGGTGCGCCATTGCCCCGTGCTTCCGGCTGGAGGAGACAGGCAGGCAAGGTAGAGGACGGGAAGGAGGCAAGCGAGTGGGAAGGGGAGAGGGAAGAAACAGGATCGGCGGGTGTGCATGCAGCTATCCCGTGCCTGGGAGGGCACCCTCCGCGCCCCTTGGGAGCGCACTCTGGTGCCCCTCGGGAACATGCCCGCCCTGGGCAGCGCGGGCATATGCTCTGCCACTGGCCGTGATCACCAGTCAAGTAAAGCTTTTCCTTCTCTCTGCACATAAACTGTTGTAAATCGTAGAAAACAAAAACAAAAACAAAACAAAACAAAAACATATAAACAAAAACAGGAAGTCTGGTACAAGCATCCAGACCTATATCCTTTTAAGTGTAGCATATCCTTGAGAACGTCGATTGTGCATCACAACCAGTATTTCTGAAATCCTTCAGCTCACCCTGTAAGGTCGTCTAGTATTATCTTCATATTGCAAATACAGTGGTACCTCGGGTTAAGTACTTCATTCGTTCCAGAGGTCCGTTCTTAACCTGAAACTGTTCTTAACCTGAAGCACCACTTTAGCTAATGGGGCCTCCCGCTGCTGCTGCGCCACTGGAGCATGATTTCTGTTCTCATCCTGATGCAAAGTTCTTAAACTGAAGCAATATTTCTGGGTTAGCGGAGTCTGTAACCTGAAGCGTATGTAACCTGAGGTACCACTGTAATACAGTAAGGCTGAGAGAGGTCCACCAAAGGGAACTGCTTTAGTTCATGTCCAAGGTGGAACTCAAACCAGAGACTTCTCATCTCACATACTAAGAAGTCCTCTTTCACCAGCCTAAATTAATACATGGAACTGTGGCAGCATTGTTTCCCATCCAGTTGTCAGAGCTGACATTGGTTGAAATAGCTGTTCACCATTCTTTGGTGTTAGGAGTGAGCTGGTGGTAAATCGCATAATCAAGTTGAAGTCAACTCTTTATTAGCAAGAACATGATCTGCACAGACTTGGCAGAGTGTCAGGTCTAATGAGTCCATTAGCTCCATGGGTCAGTTGCCAAGACTGAAAGTCCATGCCTCCCCACAGCCGTCAAGTTGTCTCCTCTCTAGGGATTTCCCCAAGCAATTGGAGATTGCACCTGCATAAAGCCAACCTCTCCTCCACCCTTTTCATGCCTCTTCTGGTTCTGGGAGACCCGTGGGGTGGGGGGAGAGGAGCTTATTGCAGCAGGAGGGGGAGACACTCATGACTCTTCACCAGCCTGACTCATCTCTGCCTCCTGGCCTCCTTCCTTCCCTGCTCCAGCTTCTGACTCTTTTTCTGGGCTTCTCTCTGCCACAGAATCTCCCAGATCACTAAGCTTTGTTGTCTATTCAGCTTCCAACATGGTCTTCTTCCACACTGGGAGCCAGTGTGGTGTAGTGATTAAGAGTGGTGGACTTGTAATCTGGTGAACCAGGTTCGCGTCCCAGCTCCTCCACATGCAGTTGCTGGCTGACCCTGGGCTAGTCACACTTCTCTCTGAAGTCTCTCAGCCTCACTCACCTCACAGAGTGTTTGTTGTGGGGAAGGAAGGGAAAGGAGATTCTTAGCATCTTTGAGACTCCTTAGGTTAGTGATAAAGTGGGATATCAAATCCAAACTCTTGTTGCTGTTGTTCCTCCTCCTCCTCCTCCTCTTCTCCTTCTCCCTGTGACCACTCATTGTTGTCCCACCACCAATACTAGAGCTTTCTTCCCCTAGGGGTTCCCCAACTGGTTCCTCCCACCATTCCGCTGCGTCCAACCAGTCAATGACATTTGGCAAATAGCTGACTTGTCAGAGACCTGGAGGTAGTACTGCAAACTGCCCATGATATCTACAATACAGTAAATATTTTCCTTTTGTCCTGTCTTTGACTCTGGTATAGCATTTTTATGTGGGTTTCTGTATAACACTTTAAACTGTTCTTGGGAGGGATGTCTCTGCAGTGTGGTGATAGACATTGTGTACATAGTTTCTCGAGCACTAACTGGACAGTACTTATGGCATCACAGGTGATGAGTAACAGATCTCTCTTCCAGCTTCCCATTTTCCCAGAGCTGCAGTCAACATTTCTAGTGGATTAAGTTGTAGGCAATCATAGCCTGTTAAAGCCATGGTTTTCCCAGTAGTGATGTATGGAAGTGAGAGCTAGACCAAAAAGAAGGCTGATCGCCAAAGAATTGATGCTTTTGAATTATGGTGCTGGAAGAGACTCTTGAGAGTCCCATGGACTGCAAGAAGATCAAACCTATTCATTCTTAAGGAAACCAGCCCTGAGTGCTCACTGGAAGGACAGATCGTGAAGCTGAGGGTCCAATACTTTGGCCACCTCATGAGAAGAGAAGACTCCCTGGAAAAGACCCTGATGTTGGGAAAGATGGAGGGCACAAGGAGAAGGGGATGGCAGAGGACGAGATGGTTGGACAGTGTTCTCAAAGCTACCAGCATGAGTTTGACCAAACTGCGGGAGGCAGTGGGAGACAGGAGTGCCTGGAGTGCTCTGGTCCATGGGGTCACAAAGAGTTGGACATGACTAAACAACAACAATCATAGCCTGTTTCAACATGGGAAGTTAGGGAGCAGGTCCTCTACAAAATCATGCTGGCAGTCTGGCATGACCTCAGGCAGGCTTGTTACATCTGTTAAGGAAGTAAGTGCCACCAGCCTTTATGATCTTACCAATAAAAGCATTGTCAAACAGTGCAGTTTCTAGGATGATGTGAAAGTGGGCGAAGCAAACAGGAGTGCTTAACAGAAAGGGAACAGAGGCAATAATGTAGCTGTTGCACAGGGAACAGAGAGCCAAGTCAGTTTTGGAACCAGAACACCAGAACAGGGAATTCAAAAGAGGCAAATATTTAGTGAAGCAATGGCAAGAGAGGAGGGATTTCCTTTTCTCCAGCCAAATCTTGGAGTGCCAGCCTCTAGATCCATGACAACGTCTACTTGACCCTTTGCTTGAGTATCTTCTTTCTCCCCTGCTTAGAGCTGATCCTAAAATAAGTGGGATTTCCCCATGCCCCCAACTGCTGACCTCCTCAGAGGCTGTAGGAAAGTTGTACACTAGCCAGATGTGTGCTAAGCAAAGATACATACTAGACCCAACTTTACCCTTTGTGTAGCAGTTGACTCCATTTCACACATGCACAAGGAGGTGACAGTAGAGGTCAATAACAGATGCTATACGTCCTGTCTTGTCAAACAGTTCACAGCTCAATAGTTTCCTGTGGTTTCACTCTCTGTCTGTCTTGGCAGAAGCAAAATGTACTCCTCCCCTGATGAACTGAGGTGAATTTAACTTAGGAGACACCAAGACATGCCTATGCCTCTAGCCATCTCTTGAATTACTAAGGAAGGGAGTGAGTAATGACTCTTGCATGCTATAGATATCAATGTAGTAAACAGATGTTTACCCACTGTGCCTGTGACATGTTATGTGATCCAAAGTTTTAAAGGTCTTGTTGGATTTGTTGATTAAATAATCAGTTTGTGAGAGACTCTGCATATCCCTGTGATGAATTAATGGGAGTGACTCACTATACCTGTATCTTGTGTACTAAACCAAGAGTGGCTGGGGAGACCCAGCCAGATGGGCTGGGTATAAATAATAAATTATTATTATTATAAACCATGTTGGTTTGACTTCTCCCATATTAAAGCATGTTGCTGCTGGTAACGACAAGCTAAATTTGAAGAGAAAACTGTTAAACTCTTCAACTTGCCTGATTATAAATGGTATATTTCCAAGCGCTATGAACAGAAGTGTGTGTGTGTGTGTGTGGACACCTTTCTGGTGTTCACATTGTAAGGGCAGCATGTAGACCAGGCATATGCAAACTTCGGCCCTCCTGATGTTTGGGACTATGGACCAGTGGTCAGGGATGGTGGGAATTGTAGTCCCAACCATCTGGAGGGCTGGAGTTTGCCTATGCCTGGTGTAGAGAAACCCCTTGTATTTGTCTCAGAGTGACAGAAAAATGGTGCTTAGCTGCTCAGAAACCTAGCTGACATTAAGCCATGTCAAGTAGAATGACGGCAGAGAATTGCCTAGGACCGTGGATGTGGATCATTAAAATATCTGAATAATTTTATGACATAACTTGCAAGCTTTCAGTTAAGTAGTATGTTAGCGTAAGTACTTTGTTCATAAGTAACAATTGTGGTATTGTGTCCTTGCTCAACGTTGCATTTGTATGAGGGCTTGGTCCGTTTCAGCAAGCTATATTTTGGACCGGTGGCTTTTGATGACAAGTGTTAGGTTAGGTTTGCAAGTGACTAGAATAGTGGCATGTGGTAAGGAAGGAAACTCCCTCAACAAAGTTCAGATTGCAGCAGAGAGAGAAAGCTCTGTGCATTTGGACTTGTGTAATTAAATGTTAGGGCAAAAGAATGAAGCCCAGTGCAGCTTGACTGCGTGGTGTGCTAAATACATTGGGTCATGATGATGGGGAAGTTTTTAGAGAATGAAATTAGCAGTTACAAGAAAATTGCACTTGCACAAGTTGATACAAGAAAGGCTTTCCATTAGAATGCAGAAGCAAATAACGAAATGTAGATAAGTGTGGAGTTCTATTCTACTTCAAGCACTTATTTTTTAAAAAATAACAATGAGTTCAATCGAAGCATATGAGTTGTTCCACAAAGCCTTGACTAAACTCAGTGCTTTTAAGGAACAGCTTTAATAGAAAACGCAAATAACCTTGTAATTTCTTGCTTTGTAAGAAAATAATAATAATTGCCATGATTTTCCATGTGAGGCAAGACTAAATTCTGTGTAATGGGTTGTGTGCTACTATTAAGAATACAAAAGGAAAAAAAATTACCATAAAATGGAACTTTTACCAGGTGGGTCCTCCTTTGTAACAAAACAGAATGCAAGGTGTACAATCAGAGAGCTTTTTTTATGAAAAGAAATTTGGGGTTAGCATGGTCTTACTGAGGATAGTATTCAAATCCTAATAAAAACCAGTTAGTCCCTAGGTAAGGAAGTGTTGTTCAGCTTTAAAAACAGCTATTGCATTCCTCAGATTACTTGAAGGCAGCAAACATAATGGAGAGGCAAACTGAATAGGTTTGCACGCATGCATGGAACGGAATACTTGACTGAATGCCAGAGGGTGGCTTCAAATTGGTATCTTAATGTTCTCAGAGTTCAGCAAAGCATACTTGGAGAACTCACATGTTCAGGACTTACCGTAGCTGGAAACACCTATCAAAAGGAAAAGGTGGAATGTATAAGAATGGTCTTGCTGGAGCAGACCAACGCCTTTCTAGTCCAGCTTTCTGTCTCTAGAAGTTGGCTGTGGGATGCTCTCAGCAGCTCACAAGCAAGACATGAAGGCAACAACCGCCCCCTGTTTGCTCTAGGTACCCAGTACCCAAAAGGTCTGCTGACTATTCAGGCATCAGAAAATCTTGGAACTCCAGATACTTGTATCACTCTCAGGCTGCCTTTCATTTCACAGTATTTGTATAAAGCTAGGCAAAGCAGATTAGATTCAAACAGAACTATGGGTATGAGATACGGAGAGCTGCCTTTCAAGTCTGCTTAGCTACGTAATATTTTGCCCAGGTATGCCAAGGTGGCGTGCAAACAAATACATTTTTAGAAACATGGAATTGGTACTTATGGGGGAATTGCTGCTCGTGGTAAGAGCACTGACTTCCACAGCAGTTCTAATCTGCATTCTAGAAAAAACAAGCCCCCCAGCCCCAGCCCAAAGGCTTAGCAGGACTGCTGCAGTAGGCACGGGCAAATTTGGGTGTGACAGGTGCAACTTTTGTTGACTCGTGCCAATGATGAACAACATCATGGACAATGTGTGGGGTGGGGTGGGGTACGGAGATGTGTTGGTAACCGGCATGGACATGTTCTAGGATACATTCTTATGTTGTACATGAAAGGATATATATGTATAGGCTTAAGTATCCATGCAAAAAAGGGACGCGGGTGGCGCTGTGGGTTAAACCACAGAGCCTAGGACTTGCCGATCAGAAGGTCGGTGGTTCAAATCCCCATGACGGAGTGAGCTCCCGTTACTCGGTCCCTGCTCCTGCCAACCTAGCAGTTCGAAAGCCTGTCAAAAGTGCAAGTAGATAAATAGGTACCGCTCCGGCGGGAAGGTAAACGGCTCTGGTTCACCAGAAGCAGCTTAGTCATGCTGGCCACATGACCCGGAAGCTGTACGCCGGCTCCCTCGGCCAATAAAGCGAGATGAGCGCCGCAACCCCAGAGTCGGTCACGACTGGACCTAATGGTCAGGGGTCACTTTACCTTTATCCATGCAAAAAAGA
The DNA here is from genome assembly GCF_964106645.2 of Podarcis pityusensis. Taxonomy (NCBI): domain Eukaryota; kingdom Metazoa; phylum Chordata; class Lepidosauria; order Squamata; family Lacertidae; genus Podarcis; species Podarcis pityusensis. The sequence continues at coordinate 11,879,178 of NC_138026.1, forward strand.
AGAAAGGTGCCAATGGGAGCAAAATCCAGTTGACTACATGTTTCTGTTGACTGCCGTAGTCAATTTCATAAGTACACCAGCTTGACAGGACTAGTGGAAGCAGCTGTGGTTTGGCTAATAGCGCAGTAAAAAGCCATGCAGTCCTTGGGGAAAGGGAATATGAAGTGCCAAGCAATGGAGCATACAGGCAGCTGAAGAGTCACTGCCTCTGCTCAGCAGCTCATCTGAGCCACAGTTCATGTCCCTGGCTCTTCTCTTTCTCTTTCTACCCTTAAGCTACAGAATAGAGTCTGTAGGGAAAGGAGGACATGCCATTGGAATGGGTAGAAGCAGACTCAATGTTATATGTATTATGTGAGCACTGGTGATCCTTCTGGATTGACAACCGGGATTGAAATGTTATGAATGAACCCACACTAGGTCTTTCCCACTCTGCCTGTCTTCTGTGTGAGAGGCTACTCCTTGGGGCGCAGTAGTTTTGTGGAACTGGATCTCTTGTAGGAAGCTGGAGTCAGTTGTCATTTTATATAGCAATTTAGTTCAGCCACATTTTGTGTATCCATTACACTCTTGAGTTCTTGCTTGCTGTATATGTCCATGTATCACCTTCTTCCTTTAAGAATGAATTGTTTGTTTTCAGTGTGTGTATGTTCCTGAGAAGAACTGATGTGTAGCTTAAGAGCATGTCAGGAGCAGGCGTCAGGAATAAATCACATGGAATAAGTGAAGTTAACTCTTCATCAGAAGAAACAGGATCTGCTCAGGAGTGCCAGGCCTAATAAGCAAAACAACTCATAGCTTTTGGCCCTATGATAAGGTTACCAGACATCCCCATTTCCCGGGGACAGTCCCCGGATTTACACATCAGCCTCCTGACAAAATCCATCTATTTAGTAGGAAGTTGAAAAGTGTCCCTGGATTCATTGAAAAAAATCTGGTAACCTTACCCTGTGAGGTAGTTGTGGAGGGTGAAGGTCCATGCCTTCCTGCAGCTGCCTAAATCTCCTCCTCCAAGCAATCTGAGACTCCGTCAACATGCCTGTCTTTCCTCCTTCCTCTTCATACCTCTTCTGGTCCTGGGAGACCAGGGGGCAGGGGAACTTGTCATAGCAGGAGGGGGAGACACCCTGGCTTCACCAGCCAGACTCATCTCTGCCTCTTGGCCTCCTCTCCTGGTTCTGCCTCTGATTCTGGACTTCTCTCCCTGCTCACTAAATTCTGTTATCTCTTCAGGTTCTGATACATCCTCCTCCCTAACTGTGAGCTGGTATACACAGACCCATGTAAGCAGGTGTTGGCTGTGATAGTGAATGAATATGAGGTTTTCACTGTATCGTTTAACTTTATTACATCCATAAATCAGCCGGGCATGAGTAATCATTAGCTGTATCACCAGTGCTTCCCTCTCATAAGGTATCTACTACTTCTGGTTTCTGCAGGTAAAGAGTGAAGCATAATTTAGTGGTGGGTAATGTTTGACAGCTACACTGTGCACACACATATAAAGACTGCGGCTGCTTAGTTTAAACATTAGCTCAGCCTGATAGAGTAGCTGGAAGCTAATGTCATCACAAGATGGAACAATTGCTGAATTTGGCACTAGAGTATATGTATATAGTAAATAAACTGTTTCTCCTTGAATGCAGAAAGGCATTCTCTGCTGTTTCAGATCACTTAGTGTCTTGATCTATGTGGCTTTGAGGGTCAACAAATATGCAGCTGTGTGTTCAGCAAAAAGTTCATTTAGTGACTGTGTCTTTGGCAAATTGCAAATTAAGTTTTATTACCTTTCAAGGAATTGCTTGAGAGTGATGCAGTGAGTTTCAATTTTAGGTTCTGTCCAACACTCCCCCCCCCCCCCAGAAAAAGGTGGGGGAACTCACCATGAAGTTTGTTTGTTTATTGCCCGCCCAGTTACAGTGCTGCCACCCCACCAGCAGTGGCTAAGTGTAAAATGTGATTAATAAACCCAAGCAGACAATTATCTGGATTAGAAATGGCTGCGGCTTTATTGATTATAGTTATAGGTGGGTTTTTGAATCAGGCATTGGGTGCATATCTGTTCCAGGGCCCCCACTGACAAAAAATTTAATTATTTAATTTAAGAAAAGTAAGGGAACTCGGTTTCCCTAAGTTCCTGCTCAAAAAAGCCCCTGGTTTGTCGTTTCTTAATCCACCAGTCACATAGTGAGACACACTAGCTTGAAACAAATTAGGCAGCCATCTTTGATGATTTGTTCTTGAGTCAAAAGGTGGCTTCTAAAATTATCCTCAGCAAGTAAAATACAGTTGCAGTGAATGTCTCCATTTAGCTCAGTTTAGTGAAGTTGGAGGTAATACTGGAATTTGATCTGTAAATGGAATTAGAGTTTAATGAGTTTAGCCAGTAGTTTTTGTTTTAAAATAGAGTCCTAGTTGATGTCAATATTGGGTAAGGGAGACATTTTTTTTCCTGTTGGCCTTTGGGTTGACTATTTGTATTTGTTCCCTGTTTACTGTGAAACTAAAGGTATGTTTTGTATATTGTGCTCTTATCTAGCCTGTTGCTCATATCGTTGACTGGGCCCTTCTGTATTGTGTATGCTGAAACTGTTCATAGTTTCATTTGATGCCAAATTCAGCTTGATGCTTGGATTGGGTTAACCACCCTCAAGCTATTTTCAGCACTGTGTCCCTCATATTAGGCACGCAAGTATGACTTTGCCAGCATTGAAATTCAGCTTCTTGTCCTGATTGTAATGTCCTGGGAATCTTGGATGTTTATTTTTTTTTAAAGGAAAAACCTGTTTTGCTAGCCAACATGGTTATGGAGAGAAACTTGGTTGTGCGCCAATTGCATTATTCAAGATTAAAATGAAATGCGGTCTTAAGCAGACCTTCCAGCAATCAATAGGCATTACAAAGCATAGGTCCCTTATTCTGTCTGCTGTCCTCTGCAGTGCTTGCTTGTTTTCAATGCTTTGTTTGTGCTCATCCCACCAGCAACCATATAGTTTTTCTTTCATGACGCTGCTTTGGGCTGTTTGCTGGAATTCCGCCAGAATCTTCTTGGAGGCAAGATTGAGTGGGGTTGAATGTATGTGCAATGCAAAGTGGGCAGAAGATGTAAGCATTGTAACCTCTTCTTTTGTCACTCAGTATCACTGCCCTGAAAAAGGGACATGGGTGGCGCTGTGGGTTAAACCACAGAGCCTAGGACTTGCTGATCAGAAGGTCGGCGGTTCGAATCCCCACGACGGGGTGAGCTCCCATTGCTCGGGCCCTGCTCCTGCCAACCTAGCAGTTCAAAAGCACGTCAAAGTGCAAGTAGATAAATAGGTACCACTCCAGTGGGAAGGTAAACGGCATTTCCGTGCACTGCTCTGGTTCGCCAGAAGCGGCTTAGTCATGCTGGCCACATGACCTGGAAGCTGTATGCCGGCTCCCTCAGCCAGTAAAGCAAGATGAGCGCCACAACCCCAGAGCCGGTCATGACTGGACCTAATGGTCAGGGGTCCCTTTACCTTTACCTTTATCACTTCCCTGAAGATTTCACCAACTATGAGATGACCTTTTTTGTGTTTGTGGTACACTGTGCTAAGATAAGGTTTGATTTAGCATATAATCTGAACCCTTGGCCTTGGTTAAGCTCTCCCTTCACTAATCATGAACCAAGATTATTATTTTTTGCAGTTTACTAAATATAGGAGCATAGGAAGCTACCTTATACTAAGCTCAATATTGTCTACATCACTCTTGGTGGGCCATTTTGACAGAAAGCCTGGCATCACTCTAATATCAGGTGACCCATTTTTCCTTTGTAGTGCAGCGAGCCACTCTACAAAGGAAAATTCAAACCCAGGGGTTTTGAAATTACTGCCAATCAGTTGATTTGCACTGATTTCAAGCTCTGCTTTCTGCAGGGGGTCAGCAGCATTCCTGAGTCCCTCGTAGGGGAGTTTGCTCTGTGGCCTGTGCCTTGAAGAGACAGCCTTAGTTGGTTTGCTAGCTTACGTGTTCTCAGTGTATGGTAAGGCTTGTTGACAGGATCCAGGTATGTCCTATGCCTATAAGAGAGTGGTTTGTAAACCACTTTTCCAGAATGCCAGTTCTTGCGATGTTAGCAGCTGTGTGGTCAGGCTTCCAGGCTGAATTCTTGATCTCTTAGATTTGCATCAATCATGGGTACAGCTGTGACCACTTGCTGATGAAAAGGAGGTGTATTTATGCACAATTCATCCAGGAAAATAAATCTTGTGAAGTGTATCTGGAATCAGAGCACATAACTCTTGGAAAGCTTGCAATCATTGGGCTTTTGCTTTCTCCTGTACTATTAGAATATTTAGTGGTAGAATATCAAGAAGAAAACCACCTTAGCCGCCTTCCTCATTTCCAGACTACATTTCCACCTGTTTTGTGTTATACTATTCCTGCTTTTTAAAAATAATAATAATAATAATTAAAGATGATTATGTGCTAAAAGTGTGGAGGTATTCTTTTATTTTTGTTAAAAGATGTGGTTTCATAACTAGTTTATGAGGAATAAATCTTGTTTCTCAATAATGCAGCACCCACAGCACTGACAGTATTATTGAGCATAGCATAAAAACACATATAGCTGCATCTATCCTAATATTGCATTCTTAAAGCAAGCCACCCGCCCACCAGTCATAAAGCGGGGGGGGCACCCCCCCCTTAGTTCTGCACTGTTGTTTTTTTCCTGCAGTTTCATTATGCCCTGAATTTTACTCCATTTATCTTCTGAGAAAAACCCAGAATGGCACATATGGCACATTTTAGAACATTGATAGAAGGTTTTGCTGATGGGTCTTACACTTGGTTTTCTGAATATTTCTTCCTTTGAATTATTTTATTTTTATTTTGCCACATTGTTCCATGCTGGAATGGCAGCCCAATCAGTTGATCAATAATTATTGATTATAATTATTGATTATAATAAATAGCAATTTGAAAGGCACTGCCCGCTTGGAAGAATCAAATGTTGTCCCTGTATTATTATTTTTATTATTGCCTTTCTGCGTCAGCAAATGAGTGCTCTAGCAGACAGTAGAATAATATTTTGAAAGAAACAGATATACAGCCCCTCCACCCTGTTTTCACATATTTTTTCCTGCCATTTTAATGGTTTGCTTTTCTCTAGCTTTCTGTGTGATCTCAGGGCTCAGCTTGATGCAAATATGCCTTATTGTTTGAAAAACCACTTACAATTAAAATTTGTTTTCATAATTCAGAACTCCCAAATCTGGGTAGAAATTTAGCTGGAGAGCACTTTGTAAGCACGCCTATGGGAAACTTGGAACAACTGTGCCAAATGAGTATAATTAAAGGATGTGTAGGACGCGGGTGGCCCTGTGGGTTAAACCACAGAGCCTAGGGCTTGCCGATCAGAAGGTCGGCGGTTCGAATCCCTGCAACGGAGTGAGCTCCCGTTGCTCGGTCCCAGCTCCTGCCCACCTAGCAGTTCGAAAGCACGTCAAAGTGCAAGTAGATAAATAGATACCGCTCCAGCGGGAAGGTAAATGCCGTTTCCGTGTGCTGCTCTGGTTCGCCAGAAACGGCTTAGTCATGCTGGCCACATGACCCGGAAGCTGTACATTGGCTCCCTCGACCAGTAAAGCGAGATGAGCGCCGCAACCCCAGAGTCGTCCACAACTGGACCTAACGGTCAGGGGTCCCTTTACCTTTACCTTAGGACAGAAAGGGGTATTGGCCCTTCTGTGGCCTCCTATTCAGGTCTTGGGACTGGGGAGGAGGTGGACTAAAGCAGTTGATTTCCATAGGGTAATAGTGCCATACTGAAAATGATTTTTCCCTTAATTAGTCTGTGGCCAGAAATAATTCACCCTATATCGCTGCCTTTATAGCCTCTTGGTTTCTAAATACTTTGGCATGATTAACTGCATCAGCCATGTAAGGGAAAAATGTGAATATGTGTCCTAAGCCCCACAGACTCAACTTCAGCCACTTCAGAAGGAGGAGCAGGGTTTTTGGCTCCTCCCCATGGCCTCCTGGCAGTAGAGAGCCTTGGTGGAGGCTGGGGAGCATTTGGAGGAGATGAGGGGGTTGAAGCAACTCAGGAGGCCGTGGTATTCTTGCTAAGTGAGTGCATCATGCATTATATTTAAAGGCTTTGTGGGCAGGGTGTTGAAACTGTTGGGACATCTTCATTGTTTCTGTCCAGTCCTGAATTCTTGCCTGATTACTGAACCTCTGGATCGTGGCTCCTGAACCCTGTGTCTGCTGCCACACCTGTGCTGATATTTGTCTGAATAAAGATATCTTATCTGCACGTAAGAGTGTTTGTCTGCATGTGTTGGACATGAAGCAGGACAATATGAGCAGCTATTTTGTTAGACTACTCGCACCAAAGTTAGCATCATTGCATTTTGTGCAAGAGGTGGATTCTGTGTCAAAACATGTCCCATTATTCAAATTAAAATTACGTTTTGAGACTCTCTTTAGAAAACTGTACAGACCAGAGTCATTGTATTAGCACTTGAAAAAATGCCAATGATGAAAATGTCAACCTTGGCATGTTTAGATGAAGTATAATATTGTGCTTGGCAAACTACTTAAAGTGAAGGTTATGCACACCTTAAAAAGAAAAGCCTGGGCATAGACATGCTTAGGTTTGAGGTTTCAGGGTTTGTGTGTGTGGTGGGGGAGGGTGCCTTCCATTGAAGCATAACCCTGGTTCAAGAAAGACAAATGAAAGTAGTTATTTGCATGACACATTATAAAATATAGCACAGACACAAGATATAGCGATGGTTACTGGCTGGGGTGGCTTTAGAAAGGTAAGAGGACTATGAGGATAACAAAGTAAGACCTCCTGGTTTAGAGGCAGGTGTACCTCTGTATACCTATTTCCTGATAAGCAAATGTTCGGGAAGGGCTATTATTCCCATGTACTCTTTGTGGACTTCCTGGAGGCAACTGTTTCACCACTGCGGGAAGCGGATCCTGGATTACTAGATGGCACTCAAATCTGTATCCAGCAAGGCTCTTACATCCCTGTTATTGTGCCCCAAGGAAACATAACCTCTGCACCAACCAATTACAACCTAAATTGTGCTTTTAAAAGAGATTTCACAAATATTGTAAAATGAGCTCATTTGTTCTGTAATTATACATGCATTCTGAACTTGTCATTTGAGACGTTACATATATTACATATATAATTATGGACCATGAAGCATCAATGGCTTGGAATGAGAATAATTTAGCCCAGAGGTTGTCAACCTTTTTGGGTCCACGACTCCCTTGACCAACTACATTCTTTCTGCGACACCCCTATGGGGCTCAGGTGCCCGGTTATGTCACCCCTTGCCTACAGAGCCAGCAGCCCCTCACCGCTTTTTGAACACCTTCCTTTGTGGAGTGTTCCCTCAGCCCCCTCTCCTCTCCTCTCCTCTCCTCTCCTCTCCTCTCCTCTCTCCTTGGGAGTCTTCTGGGAAGCCACTGCTGCCACCCATGGTCTCTGAGCTGCCCACCCTGCACCAAAAAGAGGTGCCTCCTTACATTGCCCCACATGTGCCTGGGAAGCACCCCCGGCCAGTCCCAGAGACACCATTCACCTGGGCAGTGTGTACCCAGGGCTGCTGCAACAGCCATGCAAGCCTTTGGGAGGCAGAGACATGAGAAGGCATCAGGGAGGGAGGGAAGGAAAGAGGGCCAGTGGCCAGTGTTGCCCACGGCACCCCTGACCATCATTCAAGGCACCCCAAGGTGCAACTGCACACTGGTTGAAAACCACTGATCTAGTCTATTATTGTATTCCAAATAGTAGCTGGTCAAATCCCTCTGCGAAACTCACAAGCAGGGCATGAAGGTGGTGGTTCCTAGCCTCTGACCCTTGGAGATGTTGCTTTCTATGAAACAGCAGTGTGGTGGCAGGTGGAGTGGTATGGCTTAGTAATAGGAGGCAGGAATAAATGAGTTGGATAAAACAGGGTTGCATTGTGTGGGAGGGGGCAGTGTGTTTTTTTCCAGTGTCCAAAGGAAGCCTTGATGCCTGATGGGAAATCCCCATAGATTAGCCAATATATGGCTGAATTACTGCAAGAGGAAATCTGTGGAGATTTCATGTGGCTAGCAGGTCTTGGACTTAATGGAGTTATGCATTCATTCACACATTCCAGTCTTGTGTATGTATAAAACAATCTCATGCTAGCTGAAGGTGTGTCAAATGTTTTAGTCTAGAATTTCAGGCTAGCAATGTTGATGTTTGGCACATTATCCTATCACCTCCAAGCAAGCTATTCTCTATAACATTTGACAGACAGTACATGATGAGGTTGAGATCTGTAATTTAATCACTAAGAGTCTGATGTGATGTGTACTTTTATTTAGAAGAGGGCAGATCCATCATCAAGGCTGCAATTTTAGTCTTATACTTGACACCAGTCTTCCCAGTGACCCAGTGCATTAATGAATAATACCTTTCAACCATTGACCCCTGAATATATTGAAACTGTTCCTCCATGTCATGCTCCTTTCAGGCTGTCCAATAGCAGAGTAAATGTCAGTAGTGAGTTGGCTTTTGCAGTGACATTTATAATGTTTGAAACAAAGTGCATTTTAAATGCCAGTTTAATTTTTCTTTTACAAATGATAGCCATGAATTTTCTTCAGACAAGCTGCAAAACTTATTTATTTATTATTTATTAAATTTGTATACCACCCTTCATCTGAAGATCACAGGGCAGTTTGCAACATAAACATACAAAATGAGAATACAAATCAAAAAAAAGCTGTCCAGTGTCTAGGTTGTGGTTGTAGCTAGAGTCCAGGTTGGTGATGAGTTGCAGAGCTTGGCAGGCCGGTAATAGTGAGGAGTGTGCAGATGTGACCCAACTTCAGTACCTGGGACAGCGCAATGTGGTCTAGAACCAAAACTATGGTTATCTAGCAGAGGCCCGTCTAGAGAGCAGGTCACCTGGAGCGATCTTCCATATGTGAGCAGAAGTGTGTGTTCTTGGACCTTCCTCCTTGGAGGAGACAAGGGATAATGGTCTTGCTTCTGAAATGTATACTCTTGTGAGGCTGGTATGTTTTTTGCTGTTTCTAGCCCTGATGTGATTGTGGAGTTGCTGGTGAGCAGTATTTGGTATCCAAGGACAATGTAAGAAGAAGCATTATTGGGAGTAGTAGCCAGAGGAAGCAAGATCCACTGAGGCTCCACCTTCCTTTTCATCCAAGGAAATATGCACAAGAGGGGCTGCCTGACTTGATCTCTCTTCTAATGCAGAAATATTAATCTGAGTGTTAGGACACAGCAGCACACACTCTCACTGGACATAAAGCAGAGAAGAGAGCAGTATATATATTATATGGCCCAGT